>NC_134095.1:166674672-167419672 GCF_000715075.1 Nicotiana tabacum
TTAAGTCCACCAGCACTAGTAGGATAACATACTTTCTCCCAAGCAAGTAATGCTCTCTTTGTCAATTCCACTCCTCCGGTCTAAAGAAATCTTCTACATGTACCTTCGATCAACTTTATCACTTTAGTAGGCAGAACAAAAATTTGCGACCAGTAAATCTGAATGGAGAAAAGAGCATTTTTTTATCAACTGAACCCTTCATGTATATGAAAGGAACTTTGTTGTCCAGCTTGTAATCCTTCCTAGTATTTTTTCAATTAAAAGTTGGCATTGGTTGATTGACAGTCTTTTTGTACTGAGTGGTACACCCAAATATCTAAATGGTATCTCCCCTTTACTGAACCCAATCATCTCCATTATAGCCCTTTGTGTCTCATCTCTCACCCCTCCAAAGTAGATAGAGCTTTTCTATTTATTTGCTATCAAACCAGATACCTGAGAAAACTCCTGGAAGCAGTCATAAAGCATCTGAACAGATATTAAATCACCCCTACAAAATAATAGTAGGTCATCAGCAAAGCCTAATTGTATCAAATTCATTTTCTGGCATCTGGGATGATAATTGAAATTTGGTTGTTCACTCAGTCCTGTCAACATTCTGGAAAAGTAGTCCATAGCAAGAACAAAAAGGAAGGGGGATATAAGATCCCCTTGCCTCAATCCTCTTTTAGCTGCAAATGGCTCCGTAGGCCATCCAAACTGAACTTATGCATTCCATGACCCACTGTATGAACAAATTAGGAAAGTTCATATGTATCAGTACTTGTTCAATGCATTCGTTCACTTTGAGGTGGAAACGTAACAATTTTTTTATTATCTTTATAATATTCATATTGGTTTTTATCGTATTTATTTTATCCCTAGATTATAAAAATTCATAAAGAAAGACAGAATGAATAAACAATGACTATTATTAAAAGAAAAGAAGAGAATAAAACCTTATATATATTTTTGAAAATATCCCCACTATTTCTATGCTGTTGACATCGCAGTAATGGAACTTTGGATTCTTAGGAAAAGAAAAAATATATATATATATATATATATATATATATATATATATATATATATATATATATATATATATATATATATATATATATATATATATATATATATATATATATATATATATATATATATATATATATATATATATATATATATATATATATATATATATATATATATATATATATATATATATATATATATATATATATATATATATATATATATATATATAATCGGTTTAATATGTATTTTCTTTTATAGTACATATTTATAGATATTTAATAATTTTTATAATATATATACAAGGTCGAGATAAAAGCTATTAGGTTTATGTGAACCTCGAAATTTTTTAGTAGTGAATGTTGTTGTTGTTGAATAGATAAGGGAAGAATTCAAGATATGATTATTAATATTTTGTTTAGATTAATTTTCTTCTCTCCAGTGTATTATGTTTTAGTGAGGTACGTTTGGTTTGATGTCCTGCCTCTTCATTGTTTACACGTTTTATTTACTAATAAAATCCATCCATAGTTTATTTAGATGTACTAATATTTATTGAAATTTTATGAATTTCCAAATAAAGATCTATACTTTGCAGAGTATTTTATGTAGTGATAATCCCTTCTGTAGTGAGTTTAGATATACTCCCTCTCTTCCATAATAAACATTTAGCACCGGGCCCGCCATGGGGTCAGTCGCCCTTGGCTTTTTAAGCAAAGAGCCGTTGGCTTTAAAAATAATAGCCCGTTGGCTCTTCAAAAAATAGCCATTTAACTCCCAATTAATTTTTAACTCCAAATTTTTCATTATTATACCATTTTTTTCTTCTATTTTCTACTATAAATACCCCCTTATTCTTTCATTTTTCTTACAAAATCAATATCAATCTATTAAAATCTCTCTAATTTTCTTCAATACTTGCTACAATTGTTTACTTTATAAAATAAAAAAATTATGAGGTTGCTACTATTGCTTACTTTATTCAAAAAGACTAGTCAAATAATATTGAGGTTGCTAGAATTTGTGAAAAAATTATGAAGTTGGTGAATTGGAGTCTTCAACGATAATCAATTTTCAACAAGTTGTTTGTCTATTCAGTAAACTCGTTCTAACTCTTAAGTCTCAATATTTTATACTATTGTTTGTTTTATTTAGTTGCTATTACTTGATTAATTAAGATATCTTCCTTAAGAAATATTTCTGATAAAAGTAAGAATAATGAAAAATCTAAGACTGATAACGCTATTAATCTAAGAATGAGAAAATTGATTTTGATGAAACTCAACTGGACGATGATACACTCACTAGTCATGCTCTTAATGTTGACCCAACTAGTGATAACGCTATTAATCCTAATGATGATCCAACTGATACTCCATTTTGGGGGGGTTATAATAAAATTACAAGGCATTGCTTTGAATGTTTTTCTACAATATTTTTGTCTCTAAATTTCAATTTAAAAATTAGTATGTAACTTGTATGCAATTTGCAAGTCAAATAGTCCCAATGGCTATTTTTGTAAATTAGTCGTTGGACCAACAACCATAATTTGAAAACTTGCAAATTAGGAGTTTAAATTTGAGTTAAAAAATTAAGTTACAATTCTATAATAAAATTACAAGGCATTGCCTTAGATATTTTTTAACATCTTTAAATCTCTAAATTGTATTTAATTAAAAAAATAAAAAATAAAAAAATTACTGCATAGCCGTTAGGCCCATTTAGCCCGTTTAGACAGCAGGCCCAACCCGTTAAGCCCGAGATCATGAGTTAGTGGGCTCGATCCCCAGCAGGTTGCTAGAAAAAGCATGTTTACCCCGGAACCGCTTGAACCATTTATTTAGGGACCGAGACCAGCCCGGGACCACAACCCGCGAGACCGGCCCGTTTGGCCAGTTTGAGATCCAACCCGGCCCACTTGCCGCCCTTACATATAATACTAGATCAAACAAATATCAAAATAATCAAACTTTAAAATGAATAAAAAAATCAAAGCTTAATAAGATTAAGCGAAAGTGAACATAAATAAATTACAACCTTTAGATATGATCTTGAAGAGTTGTCACACTATTAAACAACCATTGAGTATTACTTGAGCAAAAGTAATTTTATAGTGCTTTTTTTTCCAGTTGGCTACCGATTACAAGTTTAATTTTATAGCTAAATTTATCTTCTTTTTATATTTTTACTAGTTTCTGTACACGTGCGTTGCACCTGTATCCCATATTAAATTTACATAATGCATATTTAGAAATTGTTAAAATTAATGCATACATATTTTAAAAATATTTGATTGAAATATTAATATTTAAAAAGCTAATTAGTATTGTTCCATCTTTAATACCTCTTATGATGAGGTTAAAGGTCATACTGTCCGACCAACTCTATCTCTGTTATAATTTTCAACGATGACACGATCAATTAAAATTTCTCTTTACTTTGAACTATGCAACATATATATTATGTAAAGACGATTTAAAAATGAAAGTAATTTTACAAATATTTCTAAAAGAATTTTCTTTTCCCAAAATGGAAATGAATATGCAGATATTTTGACACGTTGTGGGCAAATATGCTAAAATTACCACGATACTATTTCATATTCCATGAAAATTCTATCCACATGACTGAAGTAGGATTTATAATGTTCTCCAATAGCGCCAAATGAAGTTGATTTAAAGCCTGATATTAACATAAATATAGGTTGTACAAAGTTTTCAAAAGTAATTAACGTTACTGTCAAAATAGCTTTGAACGCTCAAGATCCAAAAAACTAAGTATTCGCGAGAAGCATAGTACATATAAAGACATTAAAGTATAAAGAGAATTAACACTTGTTTTACAAATTGTAGGACCGGAGTAGTTCTAAATAGCTAGCAGCAAAATTGGAGGTGTAGTTCCAAAAAAGCTAGTACGTATGATACCAAACCACCATAGCATAAAATTGAAGAGTAATTATTTTACATAAGAAAATGAATCTAATAGTTACCAAAACCTCATTATCCAGGTCTTGTGTATATGCTCATGCGGCTTCTTAATCCAAGGCTTGGTCTGCATCATTGCTGCATATGCAATTAATCTTTCTGAGAGTTTGAGAAAAGAAGTTCATAGTGATGCAATGGATAGTAATTATGTTGCCAATGCCATCTCAACTTCTCTTTATAGGCAACGTAACTTCTCTTGTGTAACTGAAGATTTAATTATGTAAAAGAATTTTGGGAAGAACGATCTTAAATAGGGAGATGAAAGATAATTAAGTTGGAGAATTGTAACTTAAACTTTATGCTATAACTTAAAGGGTACTGAATGAGAGATCGAAAGGTAACGTGGAAAAGAAATTCTCCAAACCATTGTGTTATAAACTCTCCAAACGTCCTCGGATTTTTTATTATATATCTACATTTAGTAGATGAATATGGTCCATTTATTGAATTAGTTAAATGAATTTTGTACATTAATTATTCAAGGCAACTCCTCAAATTCTCCAAATTTAATTTTCTATAACAGCAAAGAGAATTTTGGTTATGTACTATTTTAATATGAATGAGGTAATATATTTATTTTTCTAAGGTGTATTGCAGTTGTTAGCCTTTTATTTCCTCATTATATAGAGGTTAAAATGACTTTTTATATGACTTATCATCAATAACCCAGGTTATTCTATAATTGTTTGCAGTTTCCATGTTCATATACATTGTATATGAACAGATATCGGTAGCTTCATAAATTTGCTATAATGTGTATTTACTTTTTTGTATAAATATATTGTAGATATAATATATATTTGATTGAGGATAAAATATGTATTCAATTTTTCATGAACATTTTAGTAAATCAACTTTACCTAAAAGTCTTCACACTTTTTTGTATACATATACTCGTTTGTGCATCAACGTACAATGATTCCATCCATTATATATTTTTAACTCTCTGCACCATCACTTGTTAATTGAAGGAAGATAGCATGCAAATCACAAAAAGTAGAGTGTAGTCCATTTTTTTCTCTTTAAACTTAAAACTAATTTCTACAAAAATATCAGAAACATAATTACTACTCCTTAGCAACCAAATAAACTATCGGCACACTTGCCGAATCATCATATTAGTTCATTAAAAGAAAGCATATTTGGAGTAGATGTAGAGGTAGAATATCAGTCACATGCATGTAATTGTAAGGCGTAGTAAGGAGTAATAACTTCCCAATGGCGTAGTTGAGCGTTGGCCGTGAATTTGTGGGTAAGATTAGGACTGTCTTGTCCGTCATGCATGTATAGCTACGTAAATGTAAGGGACAAAATTAAAAGTGATGCCTTTTTCTGATAGAAGTCTTAACTATATTCAATATGAATAGGACAATATTTGAATTTACCGAAATATTTGTAATTCTAAGTTGGTCGAAATTGGAGTTCAATTCTAACTTTGCTATTACGCTAAGTCTACATATTACGAAGTTATCCAATGCTGATTTATTTTTTGAGCAAATAATCTAGTTTTTGAAGAGTATAAAAGTCCGCTAATATTTCGGGATATTTTTCTCGTTCAACATTCAATATTGTATTCATGCTTTTATAATATATATATATATATATATATATATATATATATATATATATATATATATGTACGTGTCTCGCACGTAATACTTAGGACTTGGAAAAGATTAAAATTTAGCAAGTCTCTGGTGAAAATATATATTAGTACAATGATAAACGCGACTAATAATTAACGAAAGATATCTTATATGTGGATTCTTGTTACCAAAAAAGAGTTAATTTCACGCAGATATGATAATATCACACTCTTTTAGCTAATTTATAGCATGAACTTTTCATTATAGCTTTTACTTCTTAGTTACTTATATGAATAAATTAAAGTGGATAAGTAAGACTTTTAGAGCATATAAAGAAATTTGACAGATTGAACCATAAGAAGTTACTTTAGTTTTTGAATATGTCAACGATATTAGCCTTGCAATTAATATTGCATGTGTGTCATGTTTCGCTTCATATACAATAATCTCTGAAAAAGTATATTCTAACTTTGATTTGTTGTAAAAATACGTTATGAATGAATATATTTAATAGTGATGTTAATCGTTGAAATAATAATCAATTGGTGAAGTTATCCAATCTAGTTATAATACTGTAACACGCATATTGAATATAGCATTGTCGAAATATTTGTTGTTGAATGTACTAATAATGCCCATGTTTCATAAAAATTGCAATAACAATAAAACAGAAAAATATACGGTAACATCTAGTTGCCAGCACTCCGCTTATAAATTATTTATTCAAATCTCAAATTCAATAGCAGGAAGCGTCAGAATTGTGGTGACCAGAAATCCAACTTGTTGCCTTGAGGCTTAACTATAACCATCATCATCATAATGAATACACAACAAATTAATTAGCAAGAACATCCATTTAAATTTAGTTCCAATTTTTTCTCAAAATCACGAAGGAAACTATAACTCAAAGTATGTCAATGATAAAATGACAAACGTGAAATCCGCAAACTTATGGAGAGTCGGGGTTTTGGAATTAGTATGTTCCTAAGCTATAGTAATTAGTTCAACTACATATATGCATATTTGAATCCTAAAGGATTTTGAATTCTAAGACAATCTTTTTGAGTTCAATTTCCGAGTCTATTGGACGTACAAGATTCCTAAAGTATTTTGAATTCTAAGACAACTTTTAAGTACGTTTTTGTACATCGATATAATAAAATTGTGAAGAGATAATTTAGTTTTAGAAGAGCATAAAAGTCGATTAATATTTTAAGAATATTTTAATCATTCAACATTTAACTTTCTAATATTCGTGTTTTATAGATGATGTGTGTGTGACCATTTGGTGCAATTTGCTTTATTTACAGTTTAAAAGTTAAAAAGTCTGGAAGGCAATGACTATGGACTACATGGCATGAATCTAAAAGGTCATTGAACATTACTTGAGGTAATACTCAATAAATAATATTAATATTTATATATTTATCGATGTATCTTAGTTAAACTTTTATTTTAGGAATTTAGGCTGAGTTTAATACATACATGGACAGTATTCTATTGATAAAATCTGGCTTTGATACATGGATGGTTTTCATAGATCTTATCACGGGGATAGCATAGGGACTTTATCTCCGTCAGAAGTGTCTCTAATCCGGTAACTGTTGTTCCTTCTGTACTAGTAAATAATGATTCTGAAAATTAGAACGTTAGCTTATAAACATAAATTTAAATGATACAGAAATTAATTCGAGCCCACTAAATTCACAGTGTTTCCTTAAGGAATTTAATCCCCTCCTAGTACCCAAGGTTATAGATTATTTCCTCCCAGGATAGAACGAATTACACACTGGTGTAGCGGTACTTCAAACCCAGTGTTTCAGCGAACATAAAGTTCGGCATCAAATCACACTTATGGATACTTTGTTTGTAGTTAAAAACAATGCAGAATAAGGAGGACAACTCAGAAGTCGAATGGAAATTCTGAGAGGAAGGAATGCAAAGTATAGCCAATGTTGAATTCTTACCGAAGAGAATATCAGATTGCAATTCGTTTTTCCAGTGTATACGCAGTGTATATACAGTATATACAGAGTGTTTCGAGTGTTATTTCCAATGTGTTCTTCTTTCTCTCCAACTTATGCTCTATTTATAGCAGTTATTTGAGAGAAATCCGCCCCCTCCATGGTGCAACAAGCACTAGGCTATCATGGAGGAAGCACTTACATGGTGGAATGTACACTTGCTTGGTGGGAGGAGCACTTGCACCATTATGGGAGGTGCACTAGGCTGCTTATTGCTTAGTGTTGCAACACAATACACGGATTGGAAAACATCCGTTACAAACACGGATTATATCACGTTAATATTCACTATTAACAAATAAATTTGGTCCAAAAAATTAATCAATCGATCGATCATTTGACCAAATTCGAATCCAAATCTAAATCCCATTTCCCATTCACTTTAATTTTAAGACTATTTCATCTTAAACAAAAACTCAACAATCCCCCACATGAATGAGGAATGGCTATATCACGGAAGTATGCATGAAAAACTTGTGTGATTTGCAAACAAGGATTAATTGCATATGGATAAGTAGGTTTCCCTTTGAACTTTCCGTAGTGAACTTATGTCGGATATACTCAGTCAATTGGTAGATTTGATATCTTTGAACCGTCGAACTTTAGTGTATACCTAGACAACCATAAGTCACACAATCAACCCTTAACCGTCTTTGGTTCTCATTGTTGTGTTTGTTTCAGCCATGAACACCGCCTGGTCTCATAAATGCGTAGAGAATTGGCCTTACAGAATTCTCCTTGAAGCGGCTAACACTTCACACTTACATAGGTGATTTCTAAATGTGTCATCATGTAGATATATTATTTGATATACCACGTATCAAATTAGAAATCATTAAAAAGCCTTAATGCTTTATCCTTGGTACTGAACATTGTCTCATCACGAGAATGGACTAAAATTTTAGTTGATAATGTTGAACCGTCAATAATGACTTTGTTTGATCTCCTTGAACCTAGATCTTGGGATCTCCAGTCTTCTAGGTAGAGTTACCGCCACAATGACTTGTTCTCGGCTATAGTCCCATTCCCCTCGATGATTTCTCAACTACCTCTCTAGTTAGGCCTTTTGTAAGTGGATCCGACACATTATCACTTGACTTTACATAGTCAATCGTGATAATTCCTCTAGAGAGAAGTTGCCTAACGGTTTTATGTCTTCGTCGTATATGACGAGATTTACCGTTATACATAACGCTCCCAGCCCTTCCAATTGCCTCTTGGCTATCACAGTGTATGCATATTGGTGCCACGGTTTGGGCCAAAATGGAATGTCTTCCAAGAAATTCCGGAGCCATTCATCTTCTTCACCGGCTTTATCTAATGCTATGAACTCAGCCTCCATTGTAGAGCGGACAATACATATTTGTTTGGACGACTTCCAAGATACCGCTCCTCCACCAATAGTGAATACATATCCACTTGTGTACTTCGAATCAGTTGAACCGGTGATCCAATTTGCATCACAATATCCTTCAATCACCGCAGGATATTTACTGTAGTGAAAATCAAAATTTTGGATATGTTCTAAGTATCCCAAAACTCGTTTCATTGCCATCCAATGAGATTGACCTGGATTGCTCGTGTATCGACTTAGTTTACCTATAGCACAAGCTATATCTGGTCGTGTACAATTCATGATGTACATTAAGCATCCCAACACACGAGCATAATCCAATTGTGATATGCTTTGGCTTTTATTCGTTGCTAGTGCAAGATTTACGTCAATTGGAGTCTTTGCAACTTTAAAGCCCAAGTGCTTGAATTTTTCAAGTACTGTCTTAATATAATGAGATTGTGACAATGCCAGACCTTGAGGAGTCTTTTGGATTTTAATCCCCAGAATTAAATTTGCAATTCCCAAGTCCTTCATATCAAACTTGCTAGTTAGCATACGCTTAGTAGCATTTATGTTGGCAATGTTATTACTCATTATCATCATATCATCCACATATAGGCAAACAATGACTATGTGATTTGGAACATTTTTAATGTACACACATTTATCACATTCATTTATCTTAAAACCATTTGACAACATTGTTTGGTCAAATTTCGCATGCCATTGTTTGGGTGCTTGTTTTAGTCCGTAAAGGACTTAACAAGTCTACATACCTTATTTTCTTTACCTGGAACCACAAACCCTTCAGGTTGTTCCATGTAAATTTCTTCCTCCAACTCTCCATTTAAGAAGGCCGTTTTAACATCCATTTGATGAATTTCAAGACCATACACTGCAGCTAATGCTACTAACATCCGTATGAACGTAATCCTTGTAACTGGGGAGTATGTATCAAAGTAGTCAAGACCTTCTCGTTGTCTATACCCTTTGACAACAAGTCTTGCCTTGAATTTATCAATAGTGCCATCATCTTTCATTTTTCTCTTAAAAATCCATTTAGAACCCAAAGGTTTATTTCCAGGAGGAAGATCAACCAATTCCCATGTATGGTTGTTCAATATGGATTCTATTTCACTATTGACTGCCTCTTTCCAGAACAATGATTCCAAAGAAGACATAGCTTCTTTAAATGTTCGAGGCTCATTTTCCAATAAGAAAGTCACAAAATCTGGTCCAAACGATGTAGACGTTCTTTGACGTTTACTACGCCTTGGACCCCCCTGATTAAATGTACTTTCTTTTGTTTCTTCCCGAGGTTGTTTAGATCCTTCACCAAACGACTCACATTCCTTTTTATAGGGATATATATTTTCAAAGAACTCAGCATTATCTGATTCTATAACCGTATTATTATGAATGTCGGGATTTTCTGATTTATGAACCAGAAATCGATATGCTTTACTATTAGTCACATATCCTATGAAAACACAATCAACCGTTTTCGGTCCTATTTTTACCCTTTTGGGTTTAGGAACTTGCACCTTTGCCAAACACCCCCACACTTTAAAATAATTTAAGTTGGGCTTCCATCCTTTCCATTTTTCATATGGAATGGACTGTGTTTTGCTATGGGGTACTCGATTTAGTATTCGGCTGGCCGTAAGAACGGCTTCCCCCCACAAGTTCTGTGGCAAACCAGAACTTATCAACAATGCGTTCATCATCTCCTTTAATGAACGATTCTTTCTTTCCGCAATCCCATTGGATTGGGGCGTGTAAGGGGCTGTTGTTTGATGAATAATTCCATATTCTAAACATATTTGTTCAAAAGGAGATTCATATTCACCACCCCTATCACTTCTTATCATTTTGATTTTCTTGTTAAGTTGCGTTTCAACTTCATTTTTGTATTGCTTGAATGCGTCTATTGCTTCATCTTTACTATTAAGTAAGTAAACATAGCAATATCGAGTACTATCGTCAATAAAAGTTATGAAATACTTCTTTCCACCGCGAGATGGTATTGACTTCATGTCACAAATATCTGTGTGAATTAAGTCTAAAGGATTTGAATTCCTTTCAACCGACTTATAAGGATGTTTACCATACTTAGATTCCACACATATTTGACATTTTGATTTTTCGCAAGGTTTTATAATTGACATGACCCAAACGTACATGCCATAAATCATTTGACTCAAGTAAGTAAGAAGAAGCTGAAGTTTTATTATTAGTTTCAACAACAATTACATTCAGATTGAAAAGGTCCTCAGTAAGGTAACCTTTTCCTACAAACATTTCATTCTTACTAATCACTACCTTGTCAGATACAAAAACGCACTTGAAACCGTGCTTTACAAGAAGTCCAGTAGAGACTAAGTTCTTCCTAATCGCGGGAACATGAAGGATGTTGTTCAAAGTCATGACCTTGCCAGAAGTCATCTTGAGAAATATCTTACCGTATCCTTCAATTTTTGCTGCAGCAGCATTTCCCATAGAGAGCGTCTCTTCGGGTCCAGTAGAAGCATATGTAGAAAATGCTTCCCTCACAGCGCAAATATGGCGAGTGGCTCCAGAATCAATCCACCACTCCTTTGGGTTTCCTACCAGGTTGCATTCAGAGAGCATGACGCACAAGTCATCAACATCATCATGCTTTTCTACCATGTTTGCTTGACCCCTTTGCTTGTCTTTCTTCCGAGCACGACACTCCGTAGATTTGTGTCCGATTTTCCCACAGTTGTAGCAGTTTCCACTGAACCGCTTCTTGCTTGGGTTGTATTTCAGACCAGAAGCCTTCTTTCTCTTTTTGTTATCTTCAACAATATTTGCTCCCATTATTGTTGAATTTCCACGGCCTCTCCTTTCAGCAGCTTTATTGTCCTCTTCGATTCTCAATCGAACAATGAGATCTTCAAGGGACATCTCCTTTTGTTTGTGTTTCAAATAATTTTTAAAGTCCTTCCACAGTGGAGACAACTTCTCAATTATTGTTGCTACTTGGAATGCTTCATTGATGACAAGACCTTCAATGAAAATTCCATTAGTAAAATTACTAAAAATTTTACTTTTTACATAAGTATTTATTTGAAATATACCTTCAGCAAGTAGATCATGAATAATCACTTGCAATTCCTGGACTTGGGTAATAACAGACTTGCTATCTACCATTTTGTAGTCCAAAAATTTTGCAACGACGAATTTCTTCATCCCGGCATCTTCAGTTTTGTATTTCTTTTCAAGCGCATTCCACAATTCTTTTGACGTCTCCACGCCACTGTATACATTATACAGATTATCCTCCAGTCCGCTAAGAATATAATTCTTGCACAAGAAGTCAAAATGCTTCCACGCCTCAATCATGAGAAAGCTATCATTCTCTGGAGTTTCATCTGGAAGATCAAGAACATCTTCCTTGATGAACTTCTGTAGACATAACGTAGTCAAGTAGAAGAACATCTTTTGCTGCCAGCGCTTGAATTCCATCCCAGAAAATTTTCCGAGTTTCTCTGCCGGTGCCAACGCCGGAGTTCGACTTGTCGATGCGTTGGCAGTCATCATCGGAACAACTTGATTTCCGTCATTCGCCATTTTTTACTATAAAAATGACACAAACAAACGTTTAAAACTGGAGTAAAAAATCACGTAGATTTTAATCTCCAACAAAACACCACGAAGGCTTTACTCTCCAAATGGGAGTACACAAAACCACAAAGGTTTTAAGTTTCCAGAATAATAAAAGTAACACAAATACAAAAATTATTAAATTTTTAAATTCCTTAAGCTTGTTGTTCCTTCTGTACTTGTAAATAATGATTCTGGAAATTAGAACATTGGTTTATAAACGTAAATTTAAATGATACAGAAATTAATTCGAGTCCACTGAATTCACAGTGTTTCCTTAAGGAATTTAATTCCCTCCTAGTACCCAAGGTTATAGATTATTTCCTCCCAGGATAGAACGAATTACACACTGGTGTAGCGGTACTTCAGACCCCAGTGTTTCAGCGAACACAAAGTTCGGCAACAAATCACACTTATGGATGCTTTGTTTGTAGTTAAAAACAATGCAGAATAAGGAGGACAACTCAGAAGTTGAATGAAAATTCTGAGAGGAAGGAATGCAAAGTATAGCCAATGTTGAATTCTTACTGAAGAGAATATCAGATTGCAATTCGTTTTTCCAGTGTATACGCAGTGTATACAGAGTGTATATCCAGTGTATACAGAGTGTATATTATGTGTATACAGAGTGTATATTAAGTGTATACAGAGTGTTTCGAGTGTTTTTTCCGATGTGTTTTTCTTTCTCTCCAACTTATGCTCTATTTATAGCAGTTATTTGAGAGAAATACGCCCCCTCTATGGTGCAACAAGCACTAGGCTATCATGGAGGAAGCACTTACATGGTGAAATGTACACTTGCTTGGTGGGAAGAGCACTTGCACCATTGTGGTAGGTGCACTAGGCTGCTTATTTCTTAGTGTTGCAGCACAATACACGGATTGGAAAATATCCGTTACAAACACAGATTATATCACGTTAATATTCACTATTAACAAATAAATTTGGTCCAAAAAATTAATTAATCGATCGATCATTTGACCAAATCCGAATCCAAATCCCATTTCCCATTCACTCTAATTTTAAGACTTTCATCTTAAACAAAAACTCAACAGTAACTCCTTTCCAGGGAGATGAGAACCATGTCCCGGCGAGGCAGTCTAACAGTGCTTTCGGGGATCCCTCGGTAAAGCATTAACTCGATATGATTTGTTCTTTAACCGCCTCCGGAATATTGATGATCTATTCACATCCACTGCTCCAGTTACTATGCCCACAACCGACAAGTATTTCGGCAGCTGCGAGCGACACACACTAGTGAGATTGGGCATGTGAATTAGACTTAGGTTATAAATACCCCCACTTATCCCATTTATAACGCATTTAATTTTCTCTCAACTTGCTCATTGCTCGAAGCGGTTGTACTAAAGCTTGGGATGGAAGTGGAGCGGTGCGGGTTGAGCCTTTACCCGCAAAAGTTCCAACCCGCTCCATATAGTGATTTTATTTGTTTTCCACCCGCCCCGCCTCGTCCCGCATCAACTCGCCCCGCCCTGCCCTACATAAGTTATTTTTTTTTCATTTGTTATTTTTCAGTTTCAGTGAGTTCTTAATTTCTCTTAATTAACTTGCTATCTAGCTTTTAATATGATTCCCAGATGAGAGATTTAGATAAATAAGCTAGATTAAAGAAATTCAAACTAATATTCTGTCTTCCCAATCGTTTGCTACTCTTTTGCTTTTTATATATGGTAAAATGTTTGAGAATGCCATTGTTTACCCTTAAAATTGGATAATAAATAAACTTATAATGTTGGTTTTAAGGACACATAATTTTACCTAATACCAATTGATAAATGTAAGATTAGTAATAGAAATTAACAATAGGATAAAGCAAATCAGCGTTTGAACAAAATTCAGCCCTCGAGCTTGAATACTCTCGAACTGATTTGTGCAAGAACAGTTAAAATATAACAAGCTGATGAACAAGAATATAAACTAAAGAAAAGGCGCTATACTGCTTTGATATCTCAGAGTGTAAGATGTCTACAAAATGATAAGAACCCTCTTTATATAGTAGAGGAATCCTATTTATGGTACAATTCTAATTACGGAAGTAAATCTCATGATTAGCCTAAACAATCGCCCCTGATTGGATCTGTTTCGGAATTTCCGCCACGATCTTCGACCGGTCATGGATATCTCGCTTTTCTGTTATTGCGCTTTGCTCGAAGTCTGTCTTATTCGGTCTCGATCGCTACTGGTCTCGATCTCGACATGCACCCTCGATCCTCAAACTCGGTACCTTTGTCTTTGTACTTTGGTCTAATACACTATGAGACTGACCTTCGATATAGCTCCCTGGTCTCGATCAAGCAGTAGAATCAGGTAGAACTGATTTTAACCGTATACAGATAGTCCCCTCGTTTCTTAGAGTGTAATTAGAAGAAACGAATTGAGCCTCCGATTTTGTACCTCGACCTGTCATGGCGTCATCCTCGTGACGTAAGAGACGTAAGTGACGGAAGCAACCAAAATGTCCCGTCGGTACAGTTCTTAAAGTCATTAATGAGCGTTAGTTGGTGGTCGGCTACCAGTGCCTTTGAATCGTAGCCGTGAATCCCTTAAATAGGCCCATTCTCTTATTTATTCAATCTTTACTTTCACTTTCTTCTAATCTCTTAAGCTTTTACATCTCTTAATATCTTCCTTTCTTCAAAATCTCCAGGGTTTGTTGCTAATCCCCTTTCAAACACTAAGTCCTGTCATCTTCCTATTTCTTTAAACCCATACAAAAATGGCAAAAACATCAAAAATTGTTCCTCAAAAGGGAAACGCTTCTTCATCGCGGCTGGCCGACGATTAAACACCAGTGGAGCCGCGCCCTGAAGAGTGTGTTCCTAGGGGATGTGTCCTCACTTCCGACTTCAAAGTCGAGAAACTTCGCCGGTCCCTGGTCGATGAGAGCCAATGTCGAGGTATATGTGCTCGATAACTGAGGGTGACCTTGAGCAGGTGAAGAAAGATTGCTATTGGGAAGATAAAGAGATGGTAATTTCGTCCCCCGAAGAAGACATCACTACTCATGTGGAAGGGTTTCTAAATGTTTACACTTACCCTTTCACTCTAAGCCCTGTCGATCCCGTCATCATCGATTCTGCCATCAATAATGAATAACCCTAGGTCAAATCCATCCCTCTTTTTGGCAAATTGTTATTCTGCTCCGATTCTTCATGAGCAAAGTTAAAGGGATGCTTTTCACCCTCGAGCGCCTCATCAGATTGTACAGCCCCTGTCGCTATCGAGGCAAGTTAATAAGACTTCAGCATCGGGCTACCAAGGTGCTATTCTCGAGCATAGATGAGGATAAGGATCGAGGATGGATGTTCTGATTCATTCGAGTGAAAACTTCCGACCTGATCCCGTCAGAGAAGATGCCATTTCCCAAGAAATGGAATATGAACCGTAAGTATAATCTCTCCTATAGCCTCCATTTATTGTTTTGTTTCCTTTGCTTTTTCTCATCGATATCCCTTTCTGCGATGTAGCAGTATATTGGATGCCTGGTGCAATTCCTAACCTCGAGAGCTGGGTTCAGGACCTGGCTTCGACCTCTTCCTATGCTGAGCGCTCATGGCGTAATTTGGCAAGGGGGCGATGAGAGGCCAAAAATTATAGTAAGCCCCTTTTTACGTATTTAATGATTTTCACTAAAATATTTCTTTTCATATTCACTTGGTTTCCTTTCATATAGGCCTCAGACAAGATGCTGTCGTGAGGCCCCATCCGGGGAGGAGGAGGTTCCGGCTCCGAAACAGGCGAAGGACAAAAAGAGAAAAAGGGTCTCGACCTCCAAGGACCCAAAGCCCAAGAAAAGTAAGGCTCGTAAGCCGAAGGAAGACATCGTCCCTCTGCCTGCTGAGGTAGCTTAGAGACTAAGAGAGCAAGAAGAAAAATAGAAAGACGACGGCTCCGAACTGGTTGCCCGAGTGAAGAAAAGAACCGAGGCCCCAAAGGCCGCTGAGTCGGTGAGGGTTGAAATGATTCAGCCTCGAACTGAGGAGGTATTGGAAGAGGTCCCGAGCAAAGTCCCCGAGTCATCGGAGACCGAAGATGTTTCCCGCCGAAATGAGCAATCGGTGGGTATGCCTGAAGGGGCCAGCTCCAAGGCCCTTTGAAATGAAGAGAATGCCCCAAGTGATTCACTCGGGACAATAATAATTGGAGACTCGCTGACTCTCCCTGCATTTTTGGAGGAGGCAATTCAGGATGCCCAAGCTATGAGGACCCCCAATGTGGAAAGAGTCCATGAAGGGGAGGACTTTTTTCTTGGTTGCTTTATAGGAGTTGAAGATGCTATCAACTCGAGTGATGTAGGGGAGGACTTGTATTTATTTCTTCTTGTCTAATTTCCTTTCTTCTTTCTGCATAGGCCTTGGCACTCCATAGGGAGGAATTTTCTAAATCCCGAGCAGAGCTAAGCCGATGCGAGGCCGATCTTTGAAGACTCACGGAGGAGATAAATGCCCTCAAACTTCTCAGCGGGCAAAAACAAAGAGGAGATCAAGGACATCCTAGCTGAATTAGCCACGGCTCACAAAGAACAGACCGACCTGATTGAGCAGGTAATGGAAATATTAGAAGCTCATGTTATCAGTTTGAGGTCGATGGCTAGCATTTAAATCTCAGAGGTTCAGCAGAAGGCCAAAAAGATCGAACAGCTCCGTGAGAAGGTTAACATAATGAGGGCGGAGACCTTGGGGTGTAGATGAAACATGGACCGCCTTGCCTCAGAAAAAGATGTTGCTCGAGCTCAACTGTCATCAGATGAAAGTCAGCTTCGAGGCATGAAGAAGGAAAGCTTAGCTTAAGCCAAGAAAATAGAGGAGCTCGAGGCTCGATTGGCCACCGAACTTGCAAAGGTTAAATTTGAGGTAGAAAAAGAAATGGCTGACGCGGAGACGATCGTGGTTGTTTACTAATTTGATGCTGAAGCTGCTCAAGCCCAGGCAAGAGAATCTGCCGAGGCCGCTCAAAATCGAGTTTTTGGATTGTCAAGCTTGCCAAGTGCCAATCTCTGAGGGAAACTCTCGAGGAGATCCATGCTCGAGGTTTAGATCTTACTGATGATATAAGGAAAGCCAAAGAGCTTGAAGACGATGCCAAGGCCTTGGCCTCCTCCGACGATGACAATGACGATGATTCCGGAATCAAGAGTGATTCCGAGAGTAGGGAGGATCTTGATAGGGAGGGAGATGCCCCCGAAAATAATTAGGAACCTTAGGATTTCTCTTTTTTGATTTTTTGTATAGGACCCTGATCGGTCCTTTGTAAATATTTTTATATATAAAAGGTCTCTTTGCTTTCTGACTTGTCTTTACTTCAATTTCTGCCTTGTGAAAATTTTGCTTTGTCCATGCCTTGTGAAAATTTTATTCATGAGTAAAGGCTTAGGCAATTTGATCGAAGTCAGATTAATGTAGTCTTTGTAATCGAGTGAGTACTTGCTCGAACTCAAAGTAGGGTGACCCTTAGGTTCTAATTGAGTGAGGATGACTTCTCGAACTCAAAAAAATAAAACACCCCTTAGGCTCTTGAATTAACCCAATATGGCCTTAAAAATGGTTTTTTCCCTTTTCGGCTTAAAAGGTTAATCATATAAAAATTTGTTATGCCTTAGTATGAGATAAATCTATATCCATTAGGGTTTTCTAGGGTTAGTGTTTCCAAAACCCTTTGCTTCGTTACGCCTTAGCGTGAAATAAGTTTGTTCGGGAGTTCGAACAATTCGGTACCCCTTAGGATTTTCGAGGATTGATGTGATCGAAACCCTTTGTAAATTTGCCGAGGGTAGCCTTTTAATTCGGTTTCATGAAGATATCTGAAGGCCTATTTTATTTCAAAATTCGGACGTCTCTAAACCGTATCAGTTTGGTCTTAACCTTTATCTTAGGATTTCCTCTTGGGCTCGTTTCCCAGTTACATTCCGAGCTTGCTTGAAATGTCAGTCCCCGAGTAGGTATGAAATCGAGGGTTGCCTTTTTATGGTCTTAAGATGTAGAGATCTTAGTAATTCGATCATATCATTTTTTTTTTCGGATGGCAGTCTCCCAGTATGGGGTAGGTTGTTCGAACTTCAGTTATGATCGACCCTTAAGCCTATTTCCACAACAGACCAAAAGTATGAAACTGTAAAGTGAAAATTTCTATAAGGCATGAAATATTTGGCAAGGAAATATACTTCTTTAAATGGATTATACATGCGTACATGTTTGCTTTTAGGGCTCGAGTAATCTACATAGGCACGGGTCGTTTGACCGTTTGGCCCTTACAAAATTTTACCTATCGACACCCAATTGACACGAAGTATCTTCCTTGTAACAAAGTTGACATTTGAGGGTGATGGACCCCAGTATTCAAGGTTGATTGTAAAGAAGTCTCGGATACTGTTGAATTTCCCCAAGGTAGCACAAACAATGGTTGCCTTGTTAAAAACCTCACCGGAAAAATCCATTTGGTACAAAAACCGGTCCAAGAGGAAAAGAGTACAACACATGCTTTAAAAACTAAGGACTTTGTATTGAAGAGTTTCTCGATGACTTCGATCGGAAACCTGATATTGGTTAGTATAAAATATAAATGAAAATGGAGAAGGTTGTACCTTAGAAGTAATATCGTTTGAGAAGTGATACATTCCAATTGGTCGGTAATTGCTCTCCGTCCATCATGCCAAGTTTGTAGGATCCCTTTCCGACGATATTGAGGACCCGATATGGTCCCTCCTAGTTCGGACCAAGTTTCCCTTCGTTTGGGTCTCGAGTATTGAGGGTGACCTTTCTCAAAACTAAGTCCCCAATTTTAAAATGTCAAAGATTGACTCTTTGGTTGTAATACCTTTCCATCCGCTGTTTTTGTGCGTCCATTTGAACGAGGGAGGCTTTCCATATTTCATCTAAAAATTCTAGTCTTGTATTCATAGCCTTGTGATTTGACTCCTCTATTGCATACTAAAACCTGAAGCTAGGTTCTCCGATGTCAACCATATTCAGAGCTTCGACATTATAGACTAAAGAGAATGGTGTTGCTGTCGACGAATTGCTATACATTGTCGCATACAATCTCGGCAGGCATTCCCAACCGGCATATAATGTGGTCCCAGATGAAGTCTATGACTTCTTTTTCTCTGACTTTCTCGAAGGCCTGTGCTTCAACCCACTTAGAGAAATAGTCAGTCATAAACAAAATGAATTTAGCTTTACCTGAGGCCGATGGTAGAGGACCAACAATATCCATCCCTCATTTCATGAACGGCCATGGGGATAGGACTGAGTGGAGTTACTCTCCGGGATGGTGGATCATCGGTGCATACCTTTGATATTTGTCGCACTTTCGAATAAATTCTTTAGTGTCCTTTTCCATATTGGCACAATAGTATTTTGCTTTGATGACTTTGTGAACCAATGACTTAACACCAGAATGATTTCCACAAATGCCCTCATGAATTTCCCGTAGAATGTAGTCGATGTCTCTTGGTCCCAAACAATTTGCAAACGTTCCATCAAACGTCTTCCTATATAGTGTTCCATCATCGGCCAATATGAACCATGCGGCCTTCGTGCATAGAGTCCTTGATTCTTTAGGATCCGATGGCAGCTTCTCGTTCTTTAGGTATTCGATTTACTTATTCCTCAAATCTTAGGTTAGACTTGTGGAGTTTAGTTCCGTGTGGCCTTCTTCGATTACTGACCTCGAAAGTTGTACGATAATCCCCGAGCTAAGTTCATCATCTTCGATCGACGACCCCAAATTTGCAAGGGCATCTGCCTCACTATTTTGTTCTTGAGGTATGTGCTGCAGGGTCCATTCTTTAAATCGATGTAGAGATACTTGTAGTTTGTCCAAGTACCTTTACATTCGATCTTCTCGAACCTCGAAATTTCTGTTGACTTGATTTACCACAAGTTGGGAGTCGCACTTGACCTCGATGACCTCCGCTCCCAAGCTCTTAACTAGTTTGAGACCTACAATCGTGGCTTCATACTCGGCCCCATTGTTAGTTAATTTTGAAGTTTTAATAGACTGTCTAATTGTATTACCCGTGGGTGGCTTCAAAATAATGCCTAGCCCGGATCCCTTGACATTCGAAACACCGTCTGTGAAGAAGGTCCATACCTCTGATGATGTACACGATTTTTATAATAGTTCATTTTAGACCTCGGGTACGAGAGTTGGCGTGACGTCGGCCACGGAGTCTGCCAAGATTTGAGACTTGATGGCCGTTCAGAGTTGATACTCGATATCATACCCGTTGATCTCGATGGCCCATTTGGCCAATCGGCCCGAGAGTTCGGGCTTGTGCAACATGTTGCGAAGGGGGTAGGTGGTTATAACACAAATTGGGTGACATTGAAAATATGATTTTTATTTCCTAGAAGTGCTTATTAAAGCAAGCACTAATTTTTCTAAGTGCGGGTATGGGGTCTCAGCTTCACCTAGGGTCTGACTAACATAATAAACAGGAAATTGCATACCTTGTTCTTCTCGAACTAAGACCCCACTTACCGCTATCTCCGAGACGGCTAAGTATAAGTAAAGTTGGTCGTCCGTCTTTGGGGTGTGAAGCAATGTCGGGCTTGACAGGTATCGTTTGAGTTCCTCCAAGGCCTATTAACATTCGGGGGTCCATGAAAAATTGATCTTTTTCTTAAGTTGTGAGAAGAATTGATGGCTCCTATTTGAGGATCTCGAAATAAATCGACCCAAAGAGGCCATGCGCCATGCTAACCTTTGTACAAACTTGACATTATCAATAACTGTGATGTCTTCGATTGCTTTGATTTTATCGAGATTGATTTTGATCCCCTGATTTGATACCATAAAGCCGAGAAACTAGCCCGAACCGACCTCGAATGCACATTTCTCCGGGTTGAGCTTCATATTGTATTTTCTCAGTATGTCAAAGGTCTCCTGCAAATGGTTCAAATGGTCCTCTACTCACAGGGATTTAACTAGCATATCATCAATATAAACCTCCATTAATTTACCTATTTGTTCTTCGAACATTCGATTTACTAGGCGTAGATAAGTAGCACCAGCATTTTTTAGTCTGAATGACTACATTATAGCAATAGGTGTCGTGTTTAGTGATTAACGAAGTCTTTGCCAGATCCTCCGGGTTCATTTGTATTTGATTGTACCCGGAGTAGGCATAAAAAAAACTAAGGATCTCGTGGCCGGCCGTGGCATCGATCATGCAATCGATATTCTGCAAAGGAAAAGAATTTTTAGGGCATGCCTTGTTTAAATCATTATAGTCTAAGCACATTCTAAGTTTATTTCCCCTTTTAGGGACTACAACTACGTTTGCGAACCATTCGGGATATTTTACCTCCCGAATGGATCCTATATTGAGAAGTTTTGGTACATCGTCCTTAATGAACGCATGTTTTACCTCAGGCTGAGGTCTTCTCTTTTGTTTCACTGGGCGGATCTTTGGGTCCAAGCTCAGTCAATGCGTAGTGATCTCCGATGGGATCCCTGTCATATCTAGGTGGGACCAAGCAAAACAATACATGTTATTTAAAAGGAAATGAACGAGTTTTTTCTAGATCTCGGGAGTTAACCTCATGCCTAGTTATACCTTTCGATCGGGCAGATGCGCGATCAATATGATTTGTACCAGCTCCTCTATCGTTGACTTTGTTGTATCCGAATCATCGGGGATTACGAAGGTTCGAGGTATCGTATAATCATCATCCTTGAAAGTTTCCTCCTCCTCCGATCGGGCCGAGGCCGACGACTGTGGTTGCTATTTGACTTCTTGTTTTCCCTTCGATTCTGATCCCTTTCGTTGATGACAACACCGATATTGGTATTATCTCATCGATTTCAAATATTTCTTTGCTGGAGGGTTATTCACCGTACACCATTTTGATTCCTTCTGATGTTGGAATTTCAAGACTTGGTGAAGTATCAAGGGCACTACACTTATCTTATGAATCCAAGGCCTTCCGAGCAGCGCGTTGTACCTCATGTCACCTTCAATCACATGGAACTTAGTTTCCTGGATAGTCCCGACCATGTTTACTGGAAAAATGATTTCCCCCTTGGTGGTTTCACTTGCCATGTTGAAGCCGTTAAGTACCCGAGTTGCAGGCACGATCTGATCTTGGAGGCCGATTTGCTCTATGACTCTTGATCGAATAATATTTGCCAAGCTACCTGGATCAATCAACACACGTTTAACTTGAATTTTATTCATAAGGATAGATATTACCAGTGCGCCGTTGTGAGGGTGTTCGATCCCTTCTGCATCCTCGTCGTTGAAAGACAAGGTTTCTTCTGGTAAGTAGTCTCGAGTTTGCTTCTCCCTCGTGATTGTTACCTTAGTGCGTTTAAATACTGGTCCTTGAGGAATATAGACCCAACCAACGATCATAAAAAATTACGTGTCGTGGTTCTTCCTGTTCATTTTTCCTATTTGTATCCCTATATCTGAAGTGATTTTCAGCTCGGTCGCTCAAGAATTCTCGAAGATGACCCTCGTTGAACAAGCAAGCTACTTCCTCCCTCAGTTGTCTGCAGTCTTCGGTTTTGTGACCATGGGTACCATGGTATTTGCATATTTGATTAGGGTTCCTTTGAGCAAGATCGGTCTATAGGGGTCTGGGCCATCTAGTATCCTTGATCCGTCAGATGCCTGATATAATACCCGATACATCGATGCTGAAGTTGTATTCTGACAGTCGTGGTACTTCTGTGGGCTTGAAATGTTTACCGAAGCCACTTTTATCCATGAGCCCTCGAGAGCTCTATCCTAGATCACTCCTTCGATCATTTCAAATGGGACTGTGTACTGGGCCGTTGTTTCTACAATCTGTGTTGTATTGTTGATACCGATCTCTGTTTGATCGGGGTTATATATCGATGTCCCTTTGAATTATACCGACCGGCCTATTTGGGTAAATAAAATGGGAGGGATTTCCCAATTTATCATCCTCGACCCTGATTTTCGATTGGTATCGATTATGTACATCAGCCCAGGTTACATATGGATATTCAATTAAATTCTGCTTTAGTTGTCGTGATGCTATCGAACTTCGTTCATTCAAACCTTGAATAAAAGCATGAACAACCCAATCATATATGACCGGGGGTAGGTCCATGCGTTCCATCTGGAATCGAGATGCGAATTCCTTTAATATTTCGTTGTCGTTTTGTCTTACTTTGAAGAGGTTCGACTTCCTAGTCGCAACCTTTATTGCTCCGGTGTGTGCCTTTACGAATGAATATGCAAGAATGGCGAAGGAATTGATGGAATTGGACGGCAAATTGCGGTACCATATCATCACCCCCTTTGATAAAGTCTCTCCAAATATTTTCAATATAACATATTCAATCTCATTGTCTTGTAAGTCATTTTCCTTTATTGCGCATGTATAAGAAGCAACATGCTCATTAGGGTCGGTGATCCCATTGTATTTGGGAATTTCTGGCATACGGAATTTCATCGGGATGGGCTTCAGAGTCGCACTTGGAGGGAAAGGCTTCTGCACGAACTTCTTCGAATTCAAACCCTTTAAGATCGGGGGTTCCCCCAGTATTTGATCAACCCGTGAGTTGTATGTTTCTACTATTTTGTCATTAGCCTCGATTTTCTTTTCAACTAATTCGATTTGTTTAGTGAGCTCCTCAAGCATCTTCATAATGGCGAGGTCAGTCCCCAATTCATTCGCGTTCGATTTCTTCGGTACAGGCTCGACTCTATGAACAACCTCTTGCGATGTTTCGAGCTCAATTCTGCTTGGTGCTCGATTCTGATTTTGGAGTTGCTCTATCGCATCTTGTTGCGTCTGCAATATTTCGAATCATTCGAAGGCTAAATCTGCCTTCTTCACCGCTTTGCGCGTTCTGATCGGCTGCTCAGGCATCTCTGCGGATGCTATTTCCAGGGTCGACGCCCAGATTTGCATTTAGG
Source organism: Nicotiana tabacum (assembly GCF_000715075.1). NCBI lineage: Eukaryota > Viridiplantae > Streptophyta > Magnoliopsida > Solanales > Solanaceae > Nicotiana > Nicotiana tabacum. Next base: position 166,699,161 of record NC_134095.1, read on the forward strand.
GCGACATGCGAACTGACATCAATGGGTTCTGCGATCGATACTCCCTAGTGGCCAGCTTGAGGCACTTCGATTCCGGGGGCGACTACATTATCGTTTTCTCCATGGTAACTGATGTCGTTATCGGCGTGAGTAGGTACTGCTTGTGAGTTAGACATGTTGATCCTAAAATTAAAAACACTCATAAGAACAAGCGTAAAGTAGTGTGTCTGTTACGAGAATTAATACTAGGCAATCACTATTATCCTTGGCCCCACGGTGGGCGCCAAACTGTTTACCCTTAAAATTGGATAACAATTAAACTTATAATGTGATTTTAAGGACACGTGATTTCACCTAATATCAATTGATAAATGTAAAGATTAGTTATAGCAATTAACAATAGGATAAAACAAACCAGCGTTTGAACGAAATTCAGCCCTCGAGCTTGAATACCCTCAAACTGATTTGCGCAAGAACAATTAAAATATAACAAGCTGATGAACAAGAATATGAACTAAAGAAAAAGCGTTATATTTCTTTGATATCTGAGAGTGTTAGATGTCTACAAAATGATAAGAACCCTCTTTATATAGTAGAGGAATCCTATCTATGGTACAATTCTAATTACGTAAGTAAATCCCATGATTAGCCTAAACAACCGCCCTTGATTTGATCTGTTCCGGGATTTCTGCCACGATCTTTGACCGGTCACGGATATCTCGCTTTTCTGTTATTGCGCTTTGCTCGAAGTCTATCTTATTCGGTCTCGATCGCTACTGGCCTCGATCTCGACAGGCACCTCGATCCTCGAACTAAGTACCTTGTCTTCGTGCTTTGGTCTAATCCACTATGAGTCCGACCTTCGATGCAACTCCGTGATCTCGATCAAATAGTAGAATCGGGTAGGAGCGGTTTTAACCGTATACAGCCATAAAAAATAGTTATTATTTTAATTTCTTCATAAATTCGGAAATATCAAAGTTCATTTAACTAAACAAGGCTTCGTTGGCTAACTATTCAAAATTAAACTTTGATGTTTTGGACTAACGTGAAACTACACTTTCGTAATATATAATTTATCTGTGAACAATTATGTCACGAAACTTATATATATATATATATATATATATATATATATATATATATATATATATATATATATATATATATATATATATATATATATTCGTGAAAGTGTAATCTGGAAAGACTCAGAAAAGTGAAAACTCCATTTTAGTTAACAATCCGCCCCACTTAAATTTAAAAAATAATTGTTATAACTCGCCTCGGCCCACTCCGCCCCGCTCACGCCCAATTGCCAATCCTTAACTTAAGCAAGGCTAGGCAGTTGATCTTACTTAGCAATATTGTGGATTATCCTATCTTTTGGTCTGTTGCTCTAATTGCTCTATTATAATTGTTCTTTACTTAGCAAGTCTAATCTGATATACGATGAAGTTTTGAATTGAACTGATTACTACTAGATAGCTTATTAAATATAAATTATTGTATTATCTCGAAATTATTTTTGGGTCAAACAAGTATTTTTTTTTTTACATTTAATAACTTATTAGCAGATTATTAAGTTATTACATCAGTCGATTAAAGAGTGAGTAACCTGTTGTCGATCAGATTTACTGTGCACTTTAAGTGCGAAAAAAATTAAACTTTTATTATCATCTCAAATTTAGCAGAGCTCCTCTTTAATTTCACGTATTTAAGGACTATACTCTATAGTAATGTAATTAATGCAAATTAGTAACACAGCAATGTTTAAAGTTGTAGCATGCACAGAAAGAGGCCGTGGAATTTTATAAATGGCTCACGGTAGGGGTGTACAAAGAAAACAGATAAATCGCACCAATCCGATAATCCGAGTCAAAGAAAAAAATATACGATTGTGGTTTGATTTGATTTGGTTTGGTGTTGAAAATAAAAACCCAACTATAATTGGTTTGGTTTGGTTTTAACTAAAAAAAGTCAAACCGAAACCAAACATTACATTTATACAATTTTAAAAAATATTTATGCATATAAATATTTATTGTAATATAATTTACAAATATTTCCTAAACTTCTTCACAGTTTTATCTTTAAAAATATTATTTAAAGTTTGGACTTAACATTCTTGAATGGTCCAATAAATTTTATAGCCCATAAAGGTAGTAAGTCAAATAAAGTTCAAATCAATACTAATACTAATAAAGGAAATTCAATTCTAACACTAGGAATGACAATAATGTTAGATATCTATTTTTTAGTTTTGCATTGATTTATAATGAAAATGTATAACAAAGTTTATCTTTATTTTATGCTTAGTTGTATAATTAATAGTACTTATTAGTTGTACTTATTTTAGCACGACCTATATAGTATTTTTAGATCATGTTGATTTTTATTATGGTGTATTAATTAGTAATATTTTCTTTGTGCGATTTTATTAGCTATGTTATTGAATATTTTAGTACAATATTATGATTCATGTCATATTATTATTTTATTTTCTTAGAAATACATTATATAGTGGTATCCTAATAGGACTAAAATAAATATTTGGAGCACAAGTTACATATTTTGTGCCATTAAAACTTTATTGGGAAAAAACCTGAAAACCCAAAAAAAATCGAAAAATTCGAGATTGAAAAATTCGACTTTATTGGTTCGGTTTGGTTTATAAATTTAAAAATCCGATACCATTAGTTTGATTTGGTAATTGAAAAATTCGAACCAACCCAACTTATGTACACCTCTGGCTCACGGTTAAGTTCTGCTTGTAATTTGGCTCCTGTCGTTGATAAAATTTAAATCCAATGAGTAAATAACAAAAGAGAAAAAGGCAACGCAACTATCTTTAACTCGGACAGAGAAAATTTCACTAAATACACATAGTATGATATGCAAATATTAACAAATTCTTATTACTAATAAAGGATGACGCTACTTGATAAATCTGTGTTGCTTGGTCCGTTGGTTAAGGCTCCAACTCTCCAGTTTGGTTCTAGCCCAAACCAAAACAGTTTTGTTCTTTTAAGTTTTACAGTCCCTTAGCAACTTAAAAAATGATCTAAACTGTTTATTTTTTTCGCCGATAACATATGAATAAAGATGCTCAAAATTACTACCAACTCTTGGACTGGGACAACAAGAATTAAGACTACATCTAATCCTAAAACATAAGATCAATGGGGAAATAAACTATATATGATAAAAAGCTTGAATATCAAAAGATTCATTGCATGTATATATATGGTCTCAATTACACCAAAAGCCATGTAATGATCATCACGAGAATACCATAGCCAGAGTAAGATGAATTTGCACTTGAATCCCTGTATCCTCCTCGTGCTCCTCCAGCTCCTTCCCATCTTCCTCCTCCTTCTCCCCCTCCTCCTTCTCCTCCTTCCCCTCCTCCTTCTCCTCCTACATGGCCTCGTCGTCCTTTTCCGGCCACTGAAGGTACAAGCAAGGATACCACTAGTACAACAGCGACCATAACCTTAACCATTGCTACAACATTATTATGCCTATTCTTCTTCATTCTCACAATATTGCAAACAAGAAAATCAATAATTGTGAAGAAAGAAAGATGTGATAAAAAGAGTAAAATTCTCGGCAGCTATATATATAGACTATAAACTATCAGTTTGATGCCAAAATTTTCGTTACCATATATATTAAAGTTCTAAATTGTAGTATTAACTAAGGGAACTTTTTATTTACTTACCAAAATTAACTTTTATTTCGATCGCGTATTATTAAGTTACCATATACAGATATATACTATTGTCTTTTCTTTTTCATACAGGAAAAAGGTTTTCATATTTCCATAAATAAGGATCCTTCTATTTTCCCCATGCATACATATATCTTCCGCAATTAATTTAAGCTACAGGGAAAAAAGGGTACAGTGCGTCCTATATCCTAAGATATCTATATATTAGTGCATTTAAGTTAGAGATACACCATCAATATAATTTAATATATTATAACAAAATTATTTACCTTGTATTGTAGATTACAAATTAATGCTATTAAATATAGTTGTCAGCAAAATTTCTTTGATGGGGTAAACTTTTTTTATTGGTGGAATACAAATACAAATATAGCCAAGTAGAACGTGCAGGCTTTCCGGCGTATTGTGTTGGAATATTTTTTGGATTTGACTAATGTATTTTTGTCCAAATTTTATTTTCGCATAAAAAAGTGACTAACTTTTAATTAATTTTGAAACCGTGACTTACTTTTTAATTAGCTGTTGTAAATCAAACCACTTCTGAATTTCTTCCTTTAATTTTAAGTAGTATTAGTACCCGCATGATGCGCGAACATTATTAGGTTGTTTAGCCAAGCTTCTTTTGAGGCAACAATATTTTTTTTCTAAGGTGTTTGGCCAAGCTTTTGGAAAGAAAATAGTTTTGAGGAGAAGCAGAAGCAGTTTAAAATAATGTACTTTACCATCAATTACAACGACTTGTAGTTACACTATTCGGGCATCAAAGAAAATGATACTCCTGCAAAAACAATTGTCAAAAAATGATATTACGTTATTTTTAGAGAAATCAAATAAATTTTAGTTAACTGCTATATAAGATATTCTTAATTTTTTTTACTTATAATTGTAATACTACATTCATAATTTTAGAACATTACGTTTATTAATTGAAATTTTTGTTTAAAATAATGTCCTTTGCCATTATTATTCATGCTTTCATAAAATTGTTTATCTTTCAATTTAAAATAATTCTTTTTATATTCCCGTACAAATTCGAAAACTTTATATATAGAAAGTGTTAAGTTTACTAATTGAAATTTTTTGTTTAAATAATATCTTCACCATTATCTCATTGTTTTTTAAAAAGATGTTTATCTTTTAATTCGACATAATTATTTTTATATTTCAAGAGCTGGTTTGGATGGGCTTAAATAATATCTTTTGTTTTTATATTTTTATATTTCAAGAACTATAAGTTAGGAATTCTAGCTTTTGGCTTGTGGCTTATTTTTATCATTTTAGCTTAAAAATAAGTGCTTAAAAGTATTTTTTTTACTTTGTCCAAATGGTACAAAATGATTTAAAAGCTATTTTGGCTTAAACGAGCTTAAATTAAGCCAATCCAAACGGGTTCCAATTCAATTCAAAATCTTCATCTATAGATTCAAATTTAATTTTATTACATAGTCTAATAGATATTATCTCAAAATTATCTCTCAAGAAAAAGAGAATACACAAATGGGAAAGGTACTACAGAAGAGTTTGCACAACTTTTAGATGGATCTGACCTGTTTTCTCATTTCCAGAAAGAAGAGTATATATACATGAGTTTGGAAGACATGGTCGAGGAATATTCTTCGGAGGAAGGAGAGGTTGGCATTCAAGTCGGCATTCAAGTGCTTCATCTTGCTCTAGGCATGCTTCAAACAATTTGATGATCATTATTCAATTCCTTGTAGCCTTGATTTTGGTCTAATATAATTGTTTATCAAATTATATATATAGTATACGACATGTATAATTTAAAGGTCTCGGATTCGAGTCCTGAGTATGGAGTCATCAGAAGCACATCCATGATTTAAACTCTCTGGCTTCGGCCTGTGAGGTTTTAATCATTGAACCCATTGTATATTATATCTTTAAAATTATAGATTTATATCTATTATTTATTGTAATTTTAGTGGATTTTTACGCAAAAATTTATATTCCGTGTTAAAAGTTATAACTTCAGTTAGTTGAACCCGATATCACAAAACTAGATACGCCTCTGGGAGTCATCTTTGTTAGGAAGCATTTTATCCCACGATTCCTTGGCATGAATTCAGATGAATCGGGTCCGATTGCGAATACCCTATATAATTCCTTATCGAATTAAAAACCTTTTTTCAAAGAAAGTACACCTGGACAATGAACATGGATTTAGACACAAAATAAAGGTCTATAAAAAGTTACAACCTCGGTTTTAATTTTAGCTATATAGGGTTTCTTTCCAACGTATTAAATAAAGTGACATGTATATACAAGGTAGAATTAAATAAAAAAAATAAACCAAATTTCACCCCTATCCTAATCCTAAAAAATTTAAACTGACTAACAAATTCCTCAAGAATAGGACTAGGAATCTTAATAAAATATTTTGGTTATATAAAACAAACTCAGTGCGCAAGTTCTAAAGCACATTTCTAATCCTCCCCTTCGATTTCACTTTTTTCTTTCTTCACATAGAGATTAAAAAAGAAGTCATATAGAGATGAATAAGAATAGAGAAAGCTTGTTTAGGAGAACCAATGTTATACTAGTAGTTTTCATGGCGCGACTTAGGATTACTGAGGAGATGATCCTTGACAGGGAATTATGGATGTCGAGCATTAAGGTTGTGGGTTAGGGGAGAGTTATGAATATTTCTACAGCACAATAGAGTGAGACTAGCCAGTTAGGAGTTAGACTGAGAATGTCATTGGTCGTCTATTGATGCAGGGCTTTACCTGCTAGTTTTACTATACCAGTCATCAATTTCGTATTTCGTATTCTGTATTTCATATCTCTTATTATGCTGTTATTTTATTATGCATTTTTATGGTACTAATATATCGGCTCCTGTTGCTTTTTTTGAGCCGAGGGTCTCCTGGAAACAGTCTCTCTACCCTTCGGGGTAGGGGTAAGGTCTGCGTACATATTACCCTCCCCAGACCCCACTTGTGGGATTATACTGGGTTGTTGTTGTTGTTGTTGTTGTTGTTACACTAGTGTTAGCCCTACTTATACCTTCCGTGGCCGGAAAAGGAGGAGGCGGAGGAGAAGGTGGACGACAAACTATGAAAGGGACGGGAGGTGGGTATTCAAGTGCTTCATCTTACTATGGCCATGCTTCAAATAGTCTCATGAATGTAATATGAGTCTTTTGATGTCGTAGAAATGATGTCAGATAGCCACTCTATAGGGTTATTATATAAGAATTAGCTAACATAAAATGTCCTGAGTTGTCCTCAAATTAAGATTTTTAATTTAAAATTTCAGGACAAAATAAATACGGGCTAATCTTTAAATAACATCTCTGAGAATGGCTATTTGTGCACTTTCCCCTTTGATGTTCAAGCTAGTGCAACTTTTTATCAAAGCCCATTTCCCCCACTATTATGTCTTAGGAGTAGGAGAGTTAGCTTCTAAGTAGTAATGTTGAACATCTTCATTTATACGTGAGTGATTATTGTCAGTTTAAGCTAATTTCTCAGCCTATATTTTGTTAATTTACTCATTTTATCAAGGGAAATAGTTTAAATATACTTTACTAATTAATATACAAAATATCTTAATTTATCAACAATCATATTTCTTTGGGTTTCATTTATATCCTTGCCACTATCAAATCATCTCGTATCGCCTTTGACTTTAAGACCTGATGGATTCCAATCCTTAAAATACTTCGAGAAAAATATTAAATGTACCCTTTTACTTTTGACAATAATTTTAAATTATCCTTAATTATAACTTCAATTTGGAACTTCATTAGAATAAAGGACAAGCAAGAGAGGAGTTGCATAATAGAAGTATTTTTGACTCTTATCTTTTTATATAATATAGGATCGCTTAACCATCTTAAATTTAGCACAGCTTTAATTAGTTAGTAGCACAACATTGTTTATAGTTGTAACTTGTAAGCATTGGTCTTCCAATTAAAATGCTTAAATAAAGGACTGTACGTAGATTATTGGTGTTTTTAAACATGTGTGTAGCAAGTAACATGTCATATGGTTACTAATTTTACTTTTTATAAAAATCATGTATCTTTCTTTTAGGTGACACTATTATTTTAATTATATATAAGTTAAACTCTCATATATGTCATGCTAATCTAGCTAGAAAATGCAAGATTAATTTTCTGAGGTGAAGAAGCAATTTTAGGGATATTATCATCACTTTTAGCCCGCGCTATAAATTATTTGCATTCAGTAATCAAAAAAAGTTATAAATTTTTTATAGTTTTTGTATATAACATACATAAGGTATATATATATATAGAAAAAATATTTTTTTCGGCTATTATTTTGAAAGCGGCTATAAAGTATCATTTTCCAGCAATTTTAAGTTGACAACCTTATTATCGAGAAAAGAACACATAAAAGGTATGGCTTTGAAGATTTTCGGCAATTACATGTTACTACGTCAGTACAATATAAGGTTCTTAACTTAAAATTTTCAAAAGAATAACTTCATAAAATTCATCCAGTGGTATACTAGTGTATCCAACACCAATACAACATTTTGTATTTTTCTTTTAAAACTCTATGTTTCAAAATTTCCATAGTAGTAAAATAGAAGAAATCTTTTTTATGGAAAAATGCTACCTTTTCTGAAAAAGTAGTACTATTAATGGTCAACTTCAATAGTTACGCAATAAGGATTAACAAAAAAAGAATAGGATCTACTATTCTTACATAATAATATAGTTGTTTATAATTGTTTATCGTCATATGTTTAAACAATATCAAACAATTTTGAGTTTAACTGCCAAATCATTGAAATATATCACCTTTGTTCTTTTGGTAACTAATTTTTCTATTAATCACCATAGAACATTACAAATCAGTAGCTAGTTGATCTCACTAGCTATCTCGGTGGTCATCAACTCAATTGACAAACCCAAATACAATCATAATCAAAATTACAGCATTAGGGAGTGTAATATATTTCTAACTGGGCAAAGCTATAACATTACAAATATATACTACTCTCTATCAATGCTATCCCAAGTCTAGATCCACTGCGTTTTGCCGGATGACCATGTGATAACGGCCGCCACCCCTCGCTTCCGCCGCCACCGCCACCGCCACGACGGCCTCCTCTAGACCTGCCACCACCACCCCTTGCTCCGCCACCACCCTTTGCTCTGTCACCACCACGACTATTACCACCGCCACCTCTTGCTCCACCACCACCACCTCTTGCTCCGCCGCCGCTTGAAGAAGCAACTGCTAACCCCAATTACCAACAAAAAAAAATGTTGGTAAATTGATCAAATTGGTTGCCAATTTGAGTTACTAACAGACTACCAACAGATATTGATCCGTTGCTAAAAGGCTCGACGGTAAATTTTACCTGCCAGTTTGAATTTGTTGTTAAAATTTACCAACTAAAAATCAGTTAGTAATCACCAAATAAATTTGTTGATAATTTTTTAATCTTGAGTCCAAGATTTTCGTTGGTAAATTTACTAACCAAAATTCGGTTGGAAGTCCGTTAGTAACTTTACTAACAGATAGAAAATGAATTAGTAAATTTGGTTTTTCATTATTTAAATTGTGTTTTTAACTAGTTAGTAAATATAGTAACAAGAAAAATTCTGTTAGTATTCTGTTAGCAACTATACCAATGGATACCAACTTGGTTGGTAAATCGGATAGTATATTTTTAAAAATACATTGGCAATCGGTTGGTAATATAGCTATGGAAAAGTTCAGTTTAGTAAATGATAATTTACAAACAAATTTCAAATTCCTTAGCAAATATGGATATTTATTTTTAAAAATTACGTTAGTAATTCATCATAAAATTTACTAACAAATTGTAAATGTGTTACCAACTATTACAAATTAAATGGGTATATTAAAATTTTAATTTTTAATAATTGTAGTAATATTAATTTAAAGCTTTAAAAGATCTAAAAAAAACACTTAAACAAAACAAAAACATACTACTGGAACTTTATAAATAATAATAATAATAATAACATCTATCATGAAGTTGAAAGCAGAATCCAAGACGTGTCTAGCATAAAAGAAGCTAAAATAAATCTAATTATGACTCGTGTCATTTGACGACGAGTCATATATACGAGAAGGCGGTGTAAGTAAGCCACCTATGAGGACCGACAGATGGTTTTGGAATAGTTGATCAACTTGCTCACGCACCTCTTGCTGCATTTCATGTCTCATTTTTTCATGCAGTGCTTCTCGCATTTTCTCTCTCATTTCTTTCTAATCTCTTCTCTGATCTCATTTCATGCTTCATCTCTTAATTTCTTGCAAATGATGTCCGACACATTCATTCACCCCGAGCATTAAAGTCTAGATCTTGAAGTGGAGATATCGAATTGGAGGATGCACCAACATGCCCATAGAAAGGATTAACAAAAAAAGAATAGGATCTATTATTCTTACATAATAATATAGTTGTTTATAATTGTTTATCGTCATATGTTTAAATAATATCAAATAATTTTGAGTTTAACTGCCAAATCATTGAAATATATCACCTTTTTTCTTGTGGTAACTAATTTTTCTGTTAATCACCAAATAGAACATTACAAATCAGTAACTAATTTAGCTCACTAGCTATCTCGGTGGTCATCAACTCAATTGACAAACCTAAATACAATCATAATCAAAATTACAGCATTAGGGAGTGTAATATATTTCTAACTCTGGGCAAAGCTATAACATTACAAATATATACTACTCTCTATCAATGCTATCCCAAGTCTAGATCCACCGCGTTTTGCCGGATGACCATGTGATAACGGCCGCCACCCCTCGCTTTTATCCGCCGATGTTATGGATCCAATATCCACAATCAAATACAGAAATAACACATTGATATATTGATATGATAACAAAGTAATTACACTGAAAAGTAACAATAACTGAGTATAGTAATAGAAAGAAAAGGACGAGAGGACAGAGCCACAGAGAGAAATAGACGAGGGAGAGAGAGACCAGAGAGGGGAAGTTTCTAACAATATTCAGCCTGCCTATACTATTGTTACCCTACCTTATTTAACCAATTTGCTTAATTGACTTCGGCGCTTGGGCCCATCAACCCGGATCCCACACAAAGTTTGCTAGTTTCTTAAACCCGTTCTTCATCATGGCCCATTGACTATTTTTATTCATAACAATACTCCCGTCCTTAAAAAAAACCTTGTCCTCAAGGTTCGAGTAAAGCAACATCGATAGCATGGAGGTGAACTTATGAAGATTCAAATAGGGATCAAAAGCTCCTCTGTGCTCTTTCATTGGATTGCAGAAAACTTCAGTTACTGCAATCCCTTTAATCTTGGTGTCCTCACCCAAAGGAATGTAGGGCAATTCTTTGCAAGGATCAAACAAATAGAGTGCCAAACCATCAACTCCAGGATCCCAAATTGATCTCATAGTAGAGAAGTACTCCCTAATACAACTAGAGAAATTAAGAGCAACATTTGCTTCAAAGCCAAGCAAGGAATAAAATCTTCTAGCATCCTCAACTGTAGTAACATAAAATTTTTCTTTATCTCCCTCATTATCTAGGCTGGTACACAGTATCAAAAGAACTCTGGGCTTGGCATCTCCAAAAGAATCCAGTAAGAACATTATTAACTTATTGCCTTTGGATGGTATACGGAAGTCATCATTAGGAATGGATAAGATCATACTTTGTCGTGTAATGTGTCCTTGATAAATTTCTGCAGCCTTCAACTTTGTTTTCTGCCCTGATTGACCAACTTGATCTATATTCTTAGAGCCAATCATATCGACAAACAATTTCCACCGTCCCACTATTGGAACTCCACTCATGACTTCAATGATTTTGCAACTAATTCCAATCAGTTTATCTAAAACAAGATTAAGTTCACTTGCTCCACTCCATTCACGTATCTGTATAAGTTTTTTAACAATTCCAACACTACTAGCAGAAAGACAACACATAAAAATTCTTACGAGAACACTTTTACCCAAATAGTTTGTTGTTATGGATTCGTATGCATCAGCAGTATTTCGCAGCTGAAGTTTCAAAGGTGTAATGCATGAATTCCACAAGGTTGACGTTATGAAATTATCATGCACCAAGTTGCTTGAAGCAAAACAAAACACACAGTTTCTTGTAACTCTAAGGAAGGTGGTAAACAAACTAGAGCCAGGATCAAATGGAAACTCTAAACCAAATTGATCAGGTGGAAATTGAAACGAAGGCAAGAAAAGTTCAGCATGAGCAAGGTCACTTAGGTGACTAAATCTACCTCTATTTAGAAGTTGGTTGGAACCGCAAGCTGAATCCATACAAGACATCTCCACCAAACATTGGGCTAGCTCAAGTTCATGTTGATCATCAAACATGATGAGGTCACTGGAAATAGAGAATGCAAAACCAATCCATAATGGAACCTTCTCTTTGATTGTAGTAACGAAACCCAGAGGTTCTTCTTTAGTGGTAACAATTTCCGCTTCATCATGCTTGTCTTCCTTTATGACAACCTTAGCACGATCATTTGCCACAGCAGTTGGAGCGATATAATACATCGAATTGTTAGCGAAATGTGCCTCAGTAGTCTCTGTTTTCATCGTAAACTCTTTGTGTGGTTCCTGAACAGCATCTGGTTCCTGAATAGCATCTTTAGACCAATCCGACAATTCATCAAACTCCTTGTGCACCTCGTTGTTGTTGTTGTTGTTGTAGTCAAATGACTCAACAAAGTATTGTGGCAAAGGAAAGTCTGTGTCCTCTTTGTTGTCATCCAAAACTGAATTGTAGATCTCTTCTTCCGCGTGAGTTACCAAAACTGCAGCGTCACAATTTTAATTAGTACAGATGGATTCTTATCACTACTCTTTAGCTTCATAGCATCTGGCGCTGGTAATGTTGTTTCAGTAACTATCACGTTATCAATTTCCCTATTGGGCTTTTCTCCAAACACCTTGTGGGCAATGTTCAGGTTGTTGTAGTCAGAGCGAACATGACAGTATTGATACAAGGGCAAGTTGTCCATGTTGCTCCAAGCTGGAAGAGCCGCCGCTTGTGTCGAATAATAATCCACTGTGGTAAATTGCCGGAGAAAATCTAAACGCCTGCCAGGTGCTTCCCTATTGCGACGTCGAAAACGAATAAAAAATTTGTCCACGAAATGGTCCCAGCCAGGGGCGGATTTAGGGGGGCGCAAGGGGGTTCACCCGAACCCCCTTCGCCGAAAAAATACACTGTATATATAAGGCAAAATCTGTTTTTTACCTCTATATATTAAGTTTTGAACCCCCTTAACACAATCCAAAAGTGTAGTTTAGTGGTCAAGGAGGTTCAAAATCTACGTAAGGTCATGAGTTCAATTCCCACTAGATACAATTTTTTTTTTGAACCCCCTTCGTGGAGATCCTGCCTCCGCCACTGGTCCCAGCCTGCAAGTTGTTTGTTTCAAAATAACCAATGATACCATTCCAAAGCGTCGCCATCCAAATAGAATGAAGCCCAGGACAATTTATGCTCCGATGAAATATTGTAAAAGGTGAAATACCTCTCTGCCTGAAGAACCCAATTCAGAGGATTCTCACCGCTGAAACGACCCATTACTTGAGATAGGTCCACCATGGTAGATGGAGACAATGAAAGCACCAATGTTATGGATTCAATATCCACAATACAGAAATAACACATTGATATATTGATATTATAACAAAGGAATTACACTGAAAAGTAACAATAGTATAGTAACAGAAAGAAAAGGATGAGAAGACAAAGCCACAGAGAGAAATAGACGAGGGAGAGACTAGAGAGGGGAAGTTTCTAACAATATTCAGCCTCCCTATACTATTGTTACCCTACTTTATTTAACCATTTCGCTTAATTGATTTTGGCGCTTGGGCCCATCAACCCGGATCCCACATAAAGTTTGCTAGTTTCTTAAACCCGTTCTTCATCATGGCCCATTGACTATTTTTGTTCATAGCAGCCGATTAATTCGTTTTTTTCCGTATTAAATATGGGTCAGATCGAATAATTTATCCGTTTTCTAATTACCTGTTTTGACCCGAATTATATCCGACCCGACCCACCCATTTTCCACTCCTATCCATATGGAATGCCAGTTCTCTAAAACTTTAATCTAGTTTCACAAATGACTGAATTAGTTTTAGTTAAGTAAAATTGGCGAAAATTCTTTCGCGTCTTTAACCAATATGGAATCATGGCATTGGTATGAGAAACTATGAAGCCCTAATTTCTTTTAAAGCCCTAAATTGAATGTTCTAATTTGACAAATAACAGTGAGGAACAAAACTTAATTTTAATGAATCACCAAGCCAACAATAACAGAATTCAAAACCAAAGTACAAGTATGAATGAAAATCATAAGATGAAGCGAAATTGTTAAGCAGGAAAACAAGAGACAAACCGCGCGCATAAATGAATCACAAGTTCCATAATAAAAACAGCAAATTATGAAAGAAAAAAAAGAAAAAAAAGAAATTCAGAACACAACCAGGCAGGAGGAGCTCGATTGGAGACGCCATCGGATCTACCAAGGTTTGAGCCCCTAATTTATTTTTCAATTAATTTTTGTTCGTATTGTCAACGTAAGCAACAAAGAGAGATGTTTGACTTGCTTACGTGGCAATATTCAAAGACTAATAAACCTGGACTTTACCGTTACGAACTTACCTAACTGATTTGCCCACCAACATAGTTGTGTGGTGGGATCGATAGGATCTCTATACTAGACATTATGTATTTCGATTATTCCTTTAAATATGTTGTCCTTTACTACGTATTGGCTTACAGAGCTCCAACTTCACCTTTCATTCGGATGTATTTCGATCATTACTTTTTATGGGGGTTTTATAGTGTGATTTTTAATGATCTAGCGGTTCCTCCTCAGACATATTATTCTGATACCCTGATACATATTATGTATCTACTCGTCCCTTCAAGCCTTTTGATTGCTTATATAGTATTGAAGGAGCGACTAGATATGGGCACATTGCCAGCTTTAATAGTGTGGATTTATGAGAGGGAGAAGCTTATGAAATTTGTCTTGGGAGCAACTCTTGGTTTGTGTTCGCGACGTGTTTCTCGCTCTACATACTGTGTTGGAAATTAGACGAAGCAACTCTTAGATACGAACAACTATGTGGTCGAAGAGAAACGGTGCTTCCACGGTCGCAGCCCACCGCACCAACCTCTGCCACTAATTTTCACTTTCAGATGTCCTCCCGTAGGTGTTACACCCCTTTTTCTTAAAACTCCTTAACCCTCTTAAAAATACTAAAAGTAGTTTTTGAAGCTCAAAAGGGTTTTTAATTAAAAAGTGACAATTGTGTTCAAAAGGAAATAACTAAAAGTCGCCACCTGACATTGGTTTCGGTGTGCCAGGTCATTGTTTTAAAATTAATTTTCCTTTTAAAACGCTTTGGACTCCAAATTGAGTCCGCACCATAGATTCGGATAAGGGGGTTCATTTGACTCGGGGAGAAGGTGTTAGGCACTCCCCAAGTCCCGTAACTAGTACAGTTGCATACTTGATCTAGTCAGCTTTTAAAATATTCAAACTGAGATAAAAACAAACATAGAAAAGAAAAACAACACACAAGAGGCTCAAAGTCATCCCCACATAATAAAAAAATGAGAACAAAAATAAAAATAAAAATAACATACTACGAGTTCTACTTTCGGCCTTCAAATACAAATACTTCGGGGCATACCCCGAATAAAAATATATATAAATCCTTCGGGGCATTTTCCAGATAAATTTAACTAAGGGAACGACCTCTCGCCTCGAAACTAACAAAAATCCTAAGTCTTGCTTACCCAAGTGTTTCGGCCTAATCATGCTCCGAGCGGGTAACAATAAGAAAATAAGAATAAGAAAATAAGAGAAAACTAAAAGGGAATTCAACTCGGAGTCATGTTCTTTTGACTTGTCATTTTCATGTATTTAGACCAAGTCCAATCCTAAAGCATGCAGATAGTTTAATCACTAATGGGCTTTGGCCTTTGCCACTCCCCACGTAAAAATAGCACGGTATAGCCAGTTTTCAAACTGGTCATTCAAAAATAGCCAGCGTTTATGAAGTCAATGAAAAATAGCCACTATTTTGCTGCAACAGAGACCGGTCCAGCATAATATACTGGAGTTCGGTGCACCTATGTATGAACTCCAGCATATTATGCTGGACCGGTATACTTTGCTGACTCCAGTATAATATACTGAAAACTGGAGCACCGGTGCTCCAAACTCCAGTATATTATACTGGACAATTATACTTGTTGGAACTCCAGTATATTATGCTGGAGTTCTAGTGTATTTATGCTGGAACTCCATCATATTATGCTGGAGTTCCAGCATACTTATCCTGGAACTTCAGTATAATATGTTGGAATTCAAGCATACTTATGCTGGAACTCCAATATAATATACTGACGTATTTTTCGGTTTTGAACAGTGTTTTCACTCATATTTATCTTTACATGAAAAGTAACTAAATTTTGCTTACTTCTAAAACTGGGCTATTTTTGAACGACCAGTTGTAAATCTGGCTATTTTTGAATTTCTCCCACTCTTCACCCCACAGTCATTCAAAATAATTCAAGTAAAACATTCATACACAAAGATAATAGCAAACGACTAGAGCACATATAGGAAAAGGAAAGAAAAAAATGCAATAACGCAATAGACTTAATGAAATAAAATAGCGGATCCGAATATGATGAGAGCCTTATAAATTTTAACTAACCCATTCCATTCTTACTTTTTTACCGCCAGAACAAAACCTACTAACAAACAATCAATTTTGATTTGTCAAACTAAGAGCCTTATTCTATAAAATGAAATAGGAAGCTCACACCAAACAACTTTTAGAAAAAAAAAAAAAACAAGTAAACTCTAGTTCAAGATGAATCAACTCCTTGAAGCAAGTTCGAGAGTTAAAAGAAAAATCCACGAACTTATTAGACACGACGATGATCTTTCAATGGCGAGGATGGTAGGATTTCAAACAAATAGAATTTTAGAATTTCATGTTATCCTGACTACACACAAAAGGGTATTTCCTCAAGAAGACATTAATTCAAGCATGATACTTTAGACAAAAACCATGAATCCAATAGATTTTCGGCAAACTAAAACATTAAGCTCATATTTGAACTCCAAGTAAACAAACCAAAATTCCCTGTAAGTTATCAAACAAATGCCCTAAGTGATCCTATTTAAATGCAGCATATATGAACATGGACTATTGATCATTACCCATGAATGCACCAATTATTGGATTTCAACAGCAATAGTGAAACTACAAACAACTGTTCAACACGACCACAACCAGACGAGACAAAATTAAGATGAGAGTTACAAAATAATCGACGAGCTTATAAGCGCGGTCACCAGAAACAGGCTAGTCAACCATGGAACTACAAGGAATTAAATCGATTATTTCAATTTCTTAACACCAGGTAATCAATCCTTTAATATTATAAGGAAACAAGCAGATTCGAGATTAAGAAGTACTTCAAACACCCAAGGTAAAACAGAACAGGTTCGGAATCAATGGCATAAAAACCACAGGAATCAGCCCCTACTAGCACTCCAATTCAATCACTTTTGTCCTAAACTCTCATCATATTTGGATGCACGCCAAGATAGTAGTAAAAGGAAAGAGATGAACCTGAACTGAAACTTTTCGATAAATTCAGCTTTGAATGTACAAGCGACGAAATCCAACAATGTATTGGAATTGAATGAGTGCAACAATTAGAACTGGACAAGGAATCACGAGCTTGAACCTCGAACGGCGAACTCGATTTTGGCTCAATCGATCTCCATATTTGAACAACAAAATCAAAAATGGGGAATCCAAAATTGGAGGAAGAAAGTCGAAAATCAAAGAACAGCTGAACTAAATATTTTTTTCTTTTTTTTTGTTTTCTGATTTTTGAAATGGAGAAACATAAGTTGAACCAAAATACTCCAACTATTTTCGATTGTATTACCCTTTTTGTATTTCTAACAAAAATTAAAAAATAAGAAGAATTCTCGAGAACCCTAGAACCCCTTCTCTTTTTCCTCCCCCAAAATTCTGAGAAATAACCCCAATATATAGGGGTCTCGAACCTTCTCCCTTCTTCCCCGAGAAATCTCAAAAACCCTTCAAAATTCGAAAATCCAACCAAAATCCCGAAAATCTCTGTAGTGTTCTGCTATTGGTTGGATTAAAGGTAGCTCTGAAAAATATCAAGAGAAGGAAAGAAAGGAGTGAAGAAAATGAGTTAGAAATTACTTACCAAGTTTTGGAGAAGAAAGGTTGTTTGAAAAATCGCCTCTTATGTTTTTGGGGTTTTGAAAAGTGAAAAATAACTGAAAAATAACTCTCAGACCCCCAGTGCGGACTGCATCAAATGGACTGTGGCCGCATAGACTCCACCGCGGGTTGCACAAAGGCGACCGTGACCGCGCTGGACTCCCTGAAGACCTGTAGTTCAGCACTCTGTGTGGACCGCACAAGGCCGACTGCGGCCGCACAGCCTCCACCGCGGACCGCACAAAGGCTACCGCGGCCGCGCCGGCCCTTCCGCAGTCGCACGCGATTTCTCGCGGACCGCACTAGAGGGTTCAGAGATCTGCAACTTTCTGAACCTACAACATCTAACTTTCTAAGCCTAAGGCATCCCAGAACCTACTCGAAACTCACCCGAGCCCTCGAAACTCCAACCCAAGTATACATACAACCTCAAAAGCATCCTACGGACATATTCGTGTAATCAAATTACCAAAATAACATCACGAGCATCAAATTAAACTTCGAGATCAATGAAATTTCTCAAAACTCTTTTAAACATCAAATTTCTCAATTAAGGTCTGGATCGCATCAAACGACGTCCATTTTCAACCAAATTTCGCAGGAATGACTTAAGTCATATATAAAACTTGTACTGGGCACCGGAACCAAAATACGAGCTCGATACCATCACCTTCTAACTAGTTTCATTTCAATTTTCCTTAAACAAATTTTTGATAACAATTTCACTTAAAACAAATTCATTTCTCGGGCTTGGGACCTCGAAATTCGATTCCGGGCATACTCCCAAGTCCTATATTTTCCTATAGACCCTATGGGATCGTCGAATCACGGATATGGGTCTGTTTACCCAAAATATTGACCGAAGTCAAGTTTATTCATTTTAAAATCAAAACTTAGCATTGTTTTACAGAGTTTCATATTTAAGTTTTTCGGCTATGTGCCCGGACTGTGCACACAAATAGAGGTGACTCTAATAAGGTTTTCAAGGCCTCGGAGGTACAGAAATCAACTGAAAGCAAGTGATGACCCCTTTGGGTCGTCACACCGACCCTCTCTGCTGCGTGAACCTCCTCTGCCTGGGTAAATCGATCCATTAACTGTTTGAGCAATATCCGCGAGGTGGCCCCCTCATCAAATACTCCTCTAACACGTCGGGTCAACGACCTGCTAACCCCCCGCTGAGTAGACTGTAGCCATATGAAGTACTCATGGGTATACCCAGGTGAATGTGGGTCAGCTGCTAAAGTATCTCTACCCATCTTCATTACATGACGCCAATAGGTTTGAATGTTGACCTCCTTGTGAGGCAGGCATAGTGTCAATCTCCCTAATGAAGTCACGAGAATCAGGAATGTAGAGAACTTCTTGTCGCCTTCCTAACTGGCGCATCACTCTAGTAGGGGTATATGGTCTAGTACACCAAAGTCCAATCAGTACCAAGAAGTCTTGCACCCAGGATCCTACTAAGATCACGTCCAAATCAATCCAAAGGTATGACAACAAAATCTTTTTTTCAGTCAAAGATCCTAAGTAATCAATCCAAGCGTGAACTCCAAGTGGTAAGGCAAACTTATCGAACGTCATTCTATGCTCGATGCACTTCACTCGATCTCTCAAACAACGATCAATCACATCTTTCTCAATTTTTTGCTTTTTTTCAGTGAGTGTTATTAGAATAGATTGTGTACATCTTAAGGAGCTTGAATCTCAGTTTTGGGATGATTTGGTAATGTTTTGGGGTGGTTTGAATTGAAAATTCGAAGTAAAAACTAAATGTGAAAAACAACTGATATGTGTATCATATTTGTATCAATTGTGTATCACATATATATCCATGTATACTTGTGTGTAAGATTCATGTGTGATTGTTGCAATCAAAAACACTCACGCAAGTACACGTGATCGTCAAGTAATAGGTAGTGAGTAGAGTATCGTTCCCACTAAGACTTATGATTAACTGTTGACTGATTCAAACCCAATTTCTTTATCTACCCAAGAGATTGTTCACAAAAGAGAGATGTAATTGTTTTACTACTTAACTATAAAGAATTAATCTAACTAAAACAAGTAACCAAACGAATAGCAATTATGAGTAACAAACAGTAGGAGAAGATATTCCAAGGTCACGGGCATAGTTACAATCGTGTTATGTTCTTGGCTCAAAATGACTAATCAATTTATCTGGGTTATTGATTGATGGGGTTGATATTACTCATAAGAATCTGTCGAGTTCTTACTCACCTATTCAAGTCAACTCAATGCCTATATGTCTATGGAATTAAGATTAACAAGAACACATTTACAATTCATGTATTTCAACCAAGCAAGGCAATTGGGTATATGTCTATCCCAATTGCAAATCCGTTCCCCGAGGCCCGGGTTCAAGAACTTGCTCTATTTAATTCTATATGCAATCTAAAGTTCCCACTTTCGAGTTCAACTAAAGATTCGTAGATAGTATTTCACTGTTAGTTACTCAGCAAAATAATTAAGAACATAATTAAATAAATAACCCATTATGATAAACCAACTTTGTCAAATTAAACTTCAAACAACAACATTCATGTTTTACCCACGACCCTAGAACAATGGGTCTTAGCTGCTCATACTAGTGTTCATCATAAATAAGTTCAATTTCATCACAAAACAACAAAAACAAGAGAAGAAAAGAAGAACTTGATGGTCAAAACTCCTCCTTGCCTCTCTATTTCTTCCACTAAACTATGAAAACCTTGATATTTTAACCTTGGGCGAGCTTGACTTTATATAGGTTAAGTGGGTTTCCCTCTAGATTTCCAATTTTACCCCTAAATAACTTTTTTCCGGACCGGACATGCGCGAGCTCGCGCGTAACTTCGCACGTTTCTTCGTTGTGATTCTGCCTCAGCTTTTCTTACGCATGAACTACTGCGCGACTTCACTCGTTTCTTCGCACGTCTGGAGCCTGGTTTCGTCCATTTTTTCGTCTCGTCCTTGCGCGCACTCGACTCCGAGGGGTTTTTCTTGCTCATAAATCATTCCAATATCCTCTTGAAAGCATCATATAGGCTCCTCATCCTGCAATGTATACATATCACAATTAGAGCCTATTTTTCGTCAATTAACCATAATATGTCATTGGAATATAATCAAGCGGAAGCATAAACAATAGCTAAATCACTTAGATTTCACCTATTATCGACAACCCACACTTAATTCATTGTTAGTCCTCGAGCAATCAACTATACTCTCTAGAGAATCCTTCACTCAACCATTTCCCTTAACGCATTACACCTAGAACAATGTACATGTATTACGCCTAGTAGTGAACAATCCTAGCCCCAAAATCGACTCTCAAATGCCATGCAATATTCACACTTCCTCAAAGTACTCTACATAGAAGTCAAGACTTGCTTTTCCGTCACGAATCATATGCCCTCACAATTACATCAACAAAAACTGAGTTCAATCCACCACATTCAATTCATATACTCACATATATCAAGGAAATCACTCACTCTCACAAAAGAGGTCACATGCATGCAATTGGTACCATAAGCTTGCCCTTAATGTAAATCTCTACTAATGTAGGCTAGCTCGATCCAAAATCAATTAGGACTTTTCATGGTTGTAATGTGGGCTAAGGGACGGGTAGGATGTATTTAGGAATAGTGACTCAACCCCTAAGCACTTTAACATATCACAAGAGCAATTTTTTTAGCGCAAATTCTTCAACCCACTTCTCATTCACACACAATATCATCCCACAATACTCCCTTCTTCTTTAAGCACTCTATTAATTCATTCCCACTAGCTGGAACAAGATACAATGTAATCATCTCTTCTTCTTTTTTCAGTTTATTCTTCTTGTCACTCAATTTCTGCTAGTGGTGTATTCGTTTACAATATTAGTACACCTTTCATCCTTTTATTTGTTCCACTCAAAAATCACTCCACACTTATTTCCCTCTTACTTCTTTTAGCGCTCCTCTCACAATTAAAGTGCTTTAAGAGGTAAAAGGATCAAACAATGTCAATTAAGAACAAAAGGGTATAGGCTTGTAATGCGGGTGCCAAACAAAAGTTTAAAGGCTCAAAAGGGTTAACTAGGGACAAATTTTATTTGTGATAAGCCATTAAGCTCAAAAAGGTCAAAAAAAGCCTAACATCATTTTTCAAACCGAGCATCACCTAAAATTTTGCTTCAACTCACATACCGGGCAAGTTCTAGATACAAGTACAATACATGGACTACACAAATACTCATCACACATGGCATATGACTCATTCAGATCAGCTCATCAAGACACTCCATTACGAGCATTCAATTCACTAACAAACATAAAAATTAAGGTACTTTCAGTGAGATTCAACAATTAGGACTAAGCGTTATACTCTAGGGTCTATTGTGTTCAGGTGTGTCAACGATATGAGTTCTCTTTCAATTTTTATAGCTCGTAGCCCATTACCCTAATCTACAAATCAAAAGAAAACAAAAATAAAAACTACCTATTTCCGGTTCAAGCTAAACCCTTGGAAAAGAACCGCGGCTTAAAGAAAAACCAAGGGGGAATTGCTACACTACCTAAGAAAAAATATAAAAAATATTTTTGTTGTTTTCTTTAGACTCACTTCCCTCAAGAAAATCGTCTAAAAGATCCGTCATCAGGAACTACTCAGTCCCTCAAGAACCCTGTCAAAAGGGACCCGTTGTCGGGCCGAGCCATTTATCTGAATTAACACAAAAAACTACTTCTGCTTAACAAAAACTATCAAGTCAACATGAAACAAACAAGACAACCCGGCAATTTGTACAACTATATACATCATACAATGAAGGAATCCCCCACCCCACACTTAAAAAGAAGACATGTCCCCATGGCTTAAAATTTAAAAGAGCAGAGAGGTAAAGAGACTACCCTGAAGCCTCACTCTTGATCGAAAACGGTTTCGGGGTTCACGTTGCACGCACGCCCCAAAGCTCACAGCCAACCCATGAACTTCTTTTCTGACTTGACTTGTCGGTCAGCTATCGCGTCCACACGAGTGCCCAAATCATTCATGGAGGTGCGTAGACCAACCACCTCCTGCTCCAATGTGGTGTGCCGGGACACTCTGGCAGTTCCTGAAGAGGACACTGCTCGTGACAGTGCTGCAGCTGTTGTGCTGGGCGCATGGGCCTGCGCTTCGCCCTCCACATCCCTTTGCTCTTCCTCCTCCGATGCATCAGAACCACTCTCATCCTCTCTACCTGCCGAAGCTGTGAGGCTGCCCCCGTGGTGTTCGTGCCAGGTCGGATCTTGTGTCTTTTTCTTACCAGCCCATCCACACGAGTATTTTCAGGCACCTGCACATTCCTGCAAAGCTTAGTCACCAAAGATAGGAAAAAGAAGCCATACTGGCATTGGGGGCATCAGATAAACATCTCGTCGTGGATCACTTTGGCCATGTCGAAGGGAAGACCCTTGATGAAACACCAAATCAATGCAGCCCAGGGTCCATTCATCTCTGTAGTATTTGTGGAGGGAATAAGGTGACTGTTAATCACATACAGCCAGCTCTTCGCCTCTGGAGTTAAGACGGATGAGTGGAACTTCTCTCCATGCTCCAACCACTCTACCATTTTTCCTGATGTGCAAATTTCATCAAAGAAGTGCTCCCACTTGGCATCGGTTGGATTTCGCCCATATTCATAAAAGTCAGTATTCTCAGGCAGAGGGTCGGGCAATTGATAAGCTGTGCTTATCGCCTCAATGGAGGCATCCACCGCCTTACGGCGCACTGTGACCACATGGTTGACATGCTCTGGTAGATTAACATAGAATTCTCATACAACCATTACATTAGCCTCCCCTGGCTTGTCAATGAAGGCCTGCAAACCCCGCTCCATCAACTTATTGTACATGTGGGGGCATCGTTCCTTGACCTTTTTGATGTTGATGCCCCTCTCCGGGATTGCTTTCTTGGCCGCCTTCTCTGTAAAACGGGTCTGAGCCTCAAAGGAGACAAATTTGTTGTTGTCATAGGAACGTGCAGGAGCTGCCCTTTGGCGGCTTGAGGATGGACCCGTGGCTTGGCGCTTTTTCGGTGGTGCCATAATACCTGTAAAACGTGGACACATTAGCTCAGCCCAACAAAAATAGTGTGACTTGATGCGGTTACTCAGACTTCACACGCAAAGTTGGTCACAACTACATAATCATGCTCATTGAGGCCTTTCCGCAAATACCTTGTGGGCATTAGGCTCTCACAGCTTTTTTCTAAGGATCTTGCAACAAGGGCTTCCCACAAAAGCTCATCCATAACCCAAATCAAGTACTACCCACCCCACACTTACAACAAACTAACCCCACAATATATTTCTCCAAGTTTGAACACCAAATCACAAAACACATCTACACTAATGGTATAAGATACAACATAACAAAATCTGAAAATAGAAAGAGAAAAAGAAAGAAAACTAAAACTAGGGCTCATACCTTGTTAAAAATCGTGAGATAGGGAGATGATGCTAGTGATTATTTTTTTTGGGAAGGGAATCGTGAGAGAGGGTGATGGGGGCAGGGGTGCTGGAATTTGGTGTCTTGGAAGGGGTTGGGAGATTTTGGAAGAGGGAATATGGGTTTTGTTTCATAGAGGGGAGGGGGATAAATGTGTCTAAACAAATAACCTATTAAACTACAAAAATAAAAGAAATAAAAAGAAAAACTAAAACTAAAAAGAAAAACAAAATGCCTGAAAAGTTCCAGGCTGAAAGGCTAGCCCAGGTGCGCGAGCATACGCGCGAAGTTTGGAGATCGCGCGTTTGTTCGCGCGCTTCCGTTTAGTTCCAGGCAGAAAGGTTCGTGAACTTGTGCGTGAAGTTTGGAGCTCGCGCATTTCTTCGCGCGGGTTTGTTGAGTTCCAGGCATAAAGGTTCGCCCAGGCGTGCGAGTATACGTGCGAAGTTGGTGCGAAGTCGCGCTCCTGGGCGTTTAGTTTTGCATTTAATGTCACCTGTTTTGCTCCTGGTTGATGGTCCTTTCACCCGCCCTTCGTCGCTTGCATTTGTTAGTAAGTTAAAGCTCAAAATCAAACACTACTACTATCGTTGGGTTGCCTCCCAACCAGCGCCTTATTTAACGTCGTGGCATGACGGTTACAACATTTCAATGGGTTGCCTCCTATCCAGCGCCTGATTTAACACCGCAGCACGACTCAACATGTTCTCAAGCATCCTTCAAGTCCAATGAGGTCTTGTGAATTGCAAAGTCACCACCCCAGTAATGTTTTATCCATTGACCGTTCACCAAGAAAGTGCCAGTGGAACTCATATCTCTCAACTCCACGGCTCCATGAGGCTTTACGCTTACCACAACAAAAGGGCCCGACCAACGAGATTTAAGCTTTCCGGGAAAAAGCTTCAACCTCGAATTGAACAACAGAACTTCTTGCCCTAGCTCGAACTCTCGATGTTGAATGTGCTTGTCATGCCACCTCTTAGTCTTTTCTTTATACAATTTGGCATTCTCATATGCATGTAATCGAAACTCCTTGAGCTCATCGAGTTGTAGCAACCTCGTTTCTCCAGCTAAGTCCCCATCCATGTTTAGCTTCTTTATTGCCCAATAAGCCTTGTGCTTAAGTTCGATGGGCAAGTGACATGCCTTCCCATACACCAATCTATAAGGAGAAGCACCTATGGGAGTTTTGTATGATGTTCGATACGCCCACAATGCGTCGTCTAACTTTCCGGCCCAATCTTTTCTATTTGCACTCACTGTTTTCTCAAGAATTTGCTTGACCTCTCTATTTGAAACCTCCACTTGACCACTCATCTATGGGTGATAGGCAGTGGAGACCTTATGCTTGACCCCGTACTTTGCAAGGACATTGTTTAACAGTTTGTTGCAGAAATGCGTACCTCCATCGTTGATCAACACTCTGGGCGTTCTAAAGCGTGTGAAGATATGCTTCTTGACAAAGCTTACCACCACCTTTGCATCATTAGAGGGAAGAGCAATGGCCTCCACCCACTTAGACACATAATCAACTGCCACCAAGATGTATCTATGGCCGTTCGAGTATGGAAAAGGTCCCATGAAGTCAATTTCCCAAACATCGAAGAGCTCCACTACCAGGATGTTTTGCAGCAACATCTTGTGCTTCTTAGTGATCGTCCCAATTCTTTGGCACCTGTCACACATTTTAACAAAGGTGTGTGCATCTCTAAACAATTTCGGCCAATAGAAACCTGATTATAACACTTTTTGGGCGGTCTTGTCTCCACCGTGATAACCTCCGTATGATGAGGCGTGACAACTATGAAGTATGGAACTCATCTCCTCCTCAGGAACACATCTCCGCACCAACTGATCTGCACATAGCCTGTATAAGAATGGCTCATCCCACATGTAGAGCCTCACATCATGCAAGAACCTTCGTCTATTGTCTGGTGTCAATTCTGGTGGTGTCACCCCACTTGCAATAAAGTTCACATAATCTTCATACCACGGGGATGTACTTGAGGTGATTACCAATAACAGCTCATCAGGGAATGTTTCTTTGATTGCATCCCCTTCATCCACATGGTTCCGATTTTCTAATCTGTACAAGTGATCAGCCACTTGATTCTCTGTTCCTTTGCAGTCTCGGATCTCTAAATCAAACTCTTGTAGCAGTAGGACCCACCGAATCAGTCTCGGCTTGGCTTCCTTTTTCTCAAACAAGTACCTAATGGCTGAATGATCTGTGTAGACGATGACTTTGGTCCCTACAAGATATAACCTGAACTTGTCAAACGCCCACACCACTGCAAGCAACTCTTTTTCAGTGATGGTGTAGTTCATCTGAGCTGGATTTAGAGTTTTGCTCGCATAGTAGATGGAGTGGAATATCTTATTTCTCCTTTACCCCAAGACAGCACCAACAACCAAGTCACTAGCATCGCACATCAACTCGAATGGCTGCTCCCAATCCGGAGCAATTATGATTGGTGCAGTAACCAACCTTCCTTTCAGCTCCTCGAATGCCTTCAGACAGGCATCATCAAATTTGAAGGAGACATCTTTCTCAAGCAACCTGCACAATGGAGAGGAAATTTTCGAGAAATCTTTAATGAAACGACGATAAAAACCTGCATGGCCCAAGAAACTGCGAATGCCTTTGACAGATATCGGTGGAGGCAATTTTCCAATCGCTTCCACCTTTGCCTTGTCCACCTACAAACCATCTTTGTACACCTTGTGCCCCAGGACTATACCTTCACGTACCATGAAATGGCACTTTTCCCAGTTTAGCACCAAGTTAGTCTCTTCACACCTAGCAAGTACTTTATCAAGGTTCATCAAGCAGTTATCAAAAGAGCATCCAAACACAGAAAAATCGTCCATGAACACTTCCACAAACCTCTCAACCATGTCAGTAAAAATGGCCATCATACACCTTTGAAAAGCCGCAGGTGCATTACAAAGACCAAAAGGCATTCGCTTGAACACATACGTGCCATAAGGACACGTAAAAGTGGTCTTCTCTTGGTCTTTTGGGGCTATAGCAATTTGATTATACCCCGAGTAACCATCTAAGAAGCAATAGTACTCCTGGCCAGTTAATCTATCAAGCATTTGGTCAATAAAGGGGAGGGAAAGTGGTCCTTCCGGGTGGCATTGTTCAATTTTCTGTAATCAATGCAAATTCTCCACCCGGTGACATTTCTTGTAGGTATTAAATCATTATTCTCATTAACTACTACAGTCATCCCCCCTTTCTTGGGTACACATTGGACGGGGCTTACCCATTTGCTGTCTGAGATAGGGAATACAATACATGCATCGAGCCACTTAATCACTTCTTTTCTTACCACCTCTTTCATAATTGGATTGAGTCGGCGTTGTTTCTCTACACTGGGCTTGCGTCCATCCTCCATGAGGATTTTATGCATGCAGAAGGCTGGACTAATGCTCTTAATGTCAGACATAGTCCACCCAAGTGCTCGCTTATGCTCACGTAGCACTCTCAACAGCTTTTCTTCCTGCAATTTAGACAAGTCAGATGAGACAATAACAGGTAAAGTGTCAGAGTCACCTAAATAAGCATATTGCAGGTAAGGTGGAAGGGGTTTAAGTTCCAATTTTGGGGCTTCCTCAATTGACGGCCTTGGAGGAGGCCCCTCTGGTATATTCAAAGGCTCGAAGGGGTGCGTCCCTTACAGGTACGCACAAGATGTATCAAGGATGTGCATAATCTCCTCAACCTCCTCATCAGTCCCCAGGATATCAAGTAACATAAGTGTTTTCTCTAGAGAATCGTCTAGATATACACTCGGATAATGAATCAGCTCATCGGCCTCAACAACAAATATCATTGAGAGCTCCTCATAGTGGGGGGGAAGTTGGATTGCTCTGTAGACATTAAAAACTGCTTCCTCATCATCTACCCGCAAAATCATCTTTCCCTCTCTCACTTTGATAATTGCATCACCAGTAGCTAAGAGAGGTTGCCCCAATATGATTGGAACCAGTTCATCAGCCTCATAATCAAGGATAATGAAATCAGCAGGGAAGATGAATTTCCCAATCTGCAGCAACACATCTTCAATCACCCCTTCAGGGTGTGCTATTGACCTGTCAACCAACTGCAACATCACAGTAGTTGGCCTTGGAGCTCCCAGACCCAATTGTTTGAACAAATACAGGGACATCAGATTTATGCTTGCCCCCAAATCACAAAGAGCACGCCCCACATCAACATTACCAATACGCACAGGAATCGTAAAGTTGCCAAGATCCTTAAGATTTTGAGGGAGCTTATTTTGGACCCTAGAAGTGCACTCCTCAGTAAGTGCAACTGTCTCAAAGTCAGTTAATCTTCTCTTGTGAGCCACTATATCTTTTATGTATTTAGCATACTTTGGAATTTCACGAAGCACATCAACGAGTGGGATATTCAATTGAACCTAGCTCAACATAGAGAGGAATTTTGTGAACATGCGATCATCATTCTTTTTCTGCAATCTCTGAGGAAAAGGTGGTGGTGGTCTAGGGGCCTCCACGGGCTCTAAAATTTCAGCAGCATTCTTTTGCTCTTGAGTCACTTTAGGGATCAACTCTCCCTCAGGTATGGGCTTGTCTTTCTTTTTCTTTGGCACTTCCTCTAGCTCCCTCCCGTTTCTAAGTGTAAATGCATTCACTTGAGGGTTCTTTTCTGTATCACTGGGGAGGGTGCCTGCAGGTCTAGTGTTTTGAGTTGTTGCTAACTACCCCATTTGCCTTTCAAGATTTCTGAAGTCGGTCCTGAGTTACTGATTGTCAATCAACAACTTCTTTAGCAGATCATTTGTACTTTCTTCCATTTGTTGGGGTGGTCTTTAAGGCTGATTGAAATTCCCTTGGGGTCTATGCTGATTCTGATTCTGCTGATTTCCACCCCATGAGAAGTTGGGATAATTCCTCCAATTTGGATTGTAAGAATTCCCGTATTGTGCATGCTGATTCGGTGGACCTCTGTTCTGTTGCCCCACATAATAGATGGATTCTGGATTTGTGGGGCACATATCACTCATATGACTGTCACCACAGAGTTCGCAGCAAATAGTCATCTGTTGTACATGTTGCATTGTCTGTGGTTGCTGCATTGTCATCCTAGTCATCTGATTGGACAGCTTTGCAATATCGGCTCTCATGGATGACACTTCGTCTAACTCAAGTAACCCATCTGATTTTTTCTTAACTGCCTTTCGTGAATCACCCTCACCTTGCCAGTTATTATCATTAGTAGTGAAGTTATTCAGCAAGATTTGGATTTCACTGTACGGTTTGGCCATGCAACTACCCCCACAAACGGAATCAAGATTCATCTTTGAAGCATCATCTAACCCATCTACAAAAGTGTGACCCAACCTCGTCCGTCTGGCAATGATGAGGACAGTCTCTGAGCATCTTCTTGTACATTTACCATGCTTGACGCAGTGTCTCGCCCGCTCGTTGTTTAAACCCAAGAATTTGACTCCTCAATACCTTTGTTTTCTTAGTGGGGAAAACTTGATTAATAATTTCCTCGCCAAATCATCCCAGGTGCAGATTGAATTTGCTGGCTCTTTATTCAACCACTCCTTAGCTTCCCCAATCAGTGAAAAGGGGAAAAGTGTCAGCCTGACATAGTCCTTGGAAACGTTTGGATAGTTGTAGGTATCCGTAATTTCCAAGAAATTCTGAATGTGCCTCTGCGGGTCTTCATGAGGTAAACCCATAAATAACCCTGTGGATTGGATCAGCTGCACCATGTATTGTTTCATCTCAAAGTGCCCAGTGATGTCAGGCTTCACAATAGCCTGAGTCATATTAGCCATACTGGGCCTTGCGGCTTCAATCACCGCGCTTTCCTCATTACCTGCCATCTCAATTGGCTATGGTTGAACTTCGATGTCCAACTCTCTTTCAATTCTGGTTCTAGCGTCCACCTCTATCCTCAATCTGTAAAGTGTTCGTTCAATTTCAAGATCAAGAGGAAGGAGATTGTTTGCACTTCTACTACTTCGCATTCAATAGAAACTCCTGTATTAGCACAAACAACATGAACTGAAAGTTAAAACTCGAATAAATAACTAGTACAAGCTCAATTTGGTCAAGTAGCTAATTTATAAGTCCCCGACAACGGTGCCAAAAACTTGTTGCGACCAAAAACACTTACGCAAGTGCACGTGATCGTCAAGTAATAGAGTAGTGAGTAAAGTATCGTTCCCACGAAGACTTATGATTAACTGTTGACTGATTCAAACCCAATTTCTTTATCTATCCAAGAGATTGTTTACAAAAGAGAGATGTAATTCTTTTACTACTTAACTATAAAGAATTAATCTAACTAAAACAAATAACCAAACGAATAGCAATTACGAGTAACAAACAGTAGGAGAAGATATTCCAGGGTCACGGGCATAGTTACAATCGTGTTGTGTTCTTGGCTCAAAATGATTAATCAATTTATCTGGGTTATTGATTGACAGGGTTGATATTACTCATAAGAATCTGTCGAGTTCTTACTCGCCTATTCAAGTCAACTCAATGCCTATATGTCTATGGAATTAAGATTAACAAGAACGCATTTACAATTCCTATATTTCAACCAAGCAAGGCAATTGGGTATATATCTATCCCAATTGCAAATCCGTTCCCCGAGGCCCGGGTTCAAGAACTTGCTCTATTTAATTCTATATGCAATCTAAAGTTCCCACTTTCGAGTTCAACTAAAGATTCGTAGATAGTATTTCACTGTTAGCTACTCAGCAAAATAATTAAGAACAAAATTAAATAAACAACCCAATATGATAAACCAACTTTGTCAAATTAAACTTCAAACAACAACATTCATGTTTTACCCACGACCCTAGAATAATAGGTCTTAGCTGCTCATACTAGTGTTCATCATAAATAAGTTCAATTTCATCATAACACAACAAAAACAAGAGAAGAAAAGAAGAACTTAATGGTCAAAACTCCTCCTTGCCTCTTGCCTCTCTATTTCTTCCACTAAACTATGAAAACCTTGATACTTTAACCTTGGGCGAGCTTGACTTTATATAGGTTAAGTGAGTTTCCCTCCAGATTTCCAATTTTACCCCTA
Organism: Nicotiana tabacum; assembly: GCF_000715075.1. Lineage (NCBI taxonomy): Eukaryota > Viridiplantae > Streptophyta > Magnoliopsida > Solanales > Solanaceae > Nicotiana > Nicotiana tabacum. Next base: position 166,730,742 of record NC_134095.1, read on the forward strand.
AATAACTTTTTTTCCGGACCGGACACGCGCGAGCTCGCGCGTGATTCTACCTCAGCCTTTCTTACGCGCGAACTACTGCGCGACTTCGCGCGTTTGGTGCCTTGTTTCGTCCATTTTTTCGTCTCATCCTTGCGCGCACTCGACTCCGGGGGTTTGTTCTTGCTCATAAATCATTCCAATATCCTCTTGAAAGCATCATATAGGCTCCTCATCCTGCAATGTATACATATCACAATTAGAGCCTATTTTTCGTTAATTAACCATAATATGTCATTGGAATATAATCAAGCGGAAGCATAAACAATAGCTAAATCACCTAGATTTCGCCTATTATCAGTGATACATGTTTGATACATGTGTTGCAGAAGAATTTTTTGAACTCGATTTAATTACGAATTTTGATACAAAACCAGTCCAAATCACCTCCAATCTTCCTTAAATTTTTTATACTGGCTTATCTATATGTTTTCAATGAATTTCAACTATACCCATTGAAAAAGTTCCATTTTTGCTAAGATTTTTGGAATATTATTTATTTTTTAAAATATATTTCATCACCTTATTTACTACTTCATCCATGAAATTTCCTTTCTATCTTGTATTTAGTGTTACTAATCATGCTTAAAAATATGGAAGGTGATTTTTGCATGTGATTCTTTGGAGAGAAATAACCTTATTTATTTGGTTTTTCAATTTTTATATGTACTTGGCTAGTTTTGGTGAGTATATAACTAATGGCTAGAGGTTGGTAAGTTGAGACTTATTTGGGACATTTGCGTAAGTTTTCCTTTTTAATTTGCGATAAGCTATATCCGCGTTCGGACCCGACTAAATCCGAATTCGTGTTGGAAGTCCCACATTGATGGGCAAAGTGTTTCCTAACAAAGGCGGCTATATACTCAAGGCTCGAACTAAAAGCCTCCGAATTATATAGGTATTATACTATAAGTTGTGGACTTAAGTTAGAATTCAAGTTTTGACATAAAGTGCTGCAATAAATTTCCTCAACATCAATATGCATATCCACGGCTCATGATATCATGGTTCAAGGAGTGTGGTTCATTCTTTTTTTCTCATTTTGGATTTATGAGTTGTTAAATTCAGATGCTACCTCGTATTCTAACAAATCATTTCTATAACCTCTTGTTGAGAAGGTAGTTAAGCTTATTTTAAGCATTTCACTAGGAAGATGAATGGTTAAAATTACTAATTAGTACCTATGTTACTAGTTTGCTATATATAATAGACTAGTTACTTCAGCACGGGCTGAACCCGGGCCCAATTCTAAAAATTAAAGCTTGCAAGTGTATTTGAAATCGAAAGAAATAATTATTTTCTTAATTTGGATTTCTATTTTACTTTTAAAAATTTATATTCCTTTAAGTTCTTGAAGTTCAACTGAGACTTAGCATGTTAATCCTGTTTGACATGTCAATTTTTTTTTTCTAATTTTTATTTGAGAGAATTTAGCAATTAAAATGTTAGGTGTTCAACTTGTAATTTGGTAATTGATTCTACTAATGAATTTTTTTTACGCACATTATAAAATGAGATATTTATAGTGCGCTGTCGTGAAGATGAGTTGATTATAATTTGATATTAAAAAGGCGGCAACTACATTATATTTTGTAAAATTACTGTACACATCGAAAATCAGAATAATGTTTTTCATATAATGTGGTGATGTAATGAGGTGACATTGGTACGAACAAAAAGTAGATATATAAAATTTTATCAAGTAATTTTATTCAGGTGAATGGTATTGGATAAATCTTTACGCATTACGACAATGTTTGTCATTTGATAAATAAATATTGGTGTAACATATTCAGAAACATGGCATTTACGCTCTCTTCCTCGAACATTTACAGCTAAACAGTGCCATCTTTCAAAAGCGTTTAGTTAAATTTTCAAACATACGAACGTGATATACATGATCATAAGTAAATAAATTAGTTAGAAGCTACACAGAAAATTTTGACATAATAACTTATCTTTGTGTTTTTCTGGCCACTTTTAATTTTAAAAAAATTAAAGAAACGTCAACAATATTATATTGCTCACCTGTATTATAATAAGAAACTAATGAAGTTCCTCCTAATTAAACATATTATGTAAAATAAAACAACGAAAAGTTCTATCGTAATGTTTGTGGACGTTTATACAAAATTGAATACCAAAAATTAAAAAGTTTACTCTTGTTTCCTTTAATGTTATACTCTTTCATGTTTACTTTGTATCAAAAGAATGACATCGTTTAGATACAAATTTCTTTATTTACATACTTTAGTTTCATTAAGTGTAAATCTACTAAGGTATCTTATTTATATGTTTGATAAGAATATAAGACGACATATTCCATCCGTCTTATAATATGTTTGTTGAAGCAAAACTGAATCCAAATTAAGCATATATTCATAAATATTATGTACCTTTTGAAAACTAATGTGAATCTAATATGATTTTAACATTATCTTAAAGTTTAGAACAAAATTGGTATTAATTGCAAAAAACATTCTATGTTTGAACACGTGGTTTAAGTTTAAAACGTATATAAAATAAAATTTGGAGATTAGAAATGATGTAAATTCAAAAAAGCTTAATCTAATTACTTAAGAAAAATACATTAACTTTCACTTCTTTTTTTTCAAAAGCAAAATAAAGGAGGAAAAGTAGAATTATGTTAGGTGTGTTAGATTAAGACTCATTATTTGACTATCTTGACGTAAGCAAACTTTGACTGGGTTAAATCATGAATCACCTATCGATTTGACTCATCTAAATTTGACTGACCCACTTATCTGCCACGTCTAGACCAAAAACAATTGTGTTAAACATGAGATAACGGTATAGAAATTATCCAGTTCTGGAAAGTAATAATAGGTGCGATAATTAATTGCATAACATAACAGCAAAAGATCATTACATGTCCTTACACCCAGAGGCAGAAGTAAGATGGATTCTTTACATTTAAACTGAATTTATTTCTTTCGACCCAAATTTTATTTACATATCAAAATTTCAAATGTATACAAATAATGAGAGACGAGTTCGAGATCTAGAGTCACTATATACAGTACGAGCAAAAAATATTCTATATATATAAACATTTTAAATTTTTTTCTTTGTATATTTATAGCAGAAAACAATGAATTCAGTTAAACATACAGAAGTCCTGCTAGATCTACCGATGCATATAACAAGATCACGTTCATTTAATACATTTAACCACATACTAACTTTAGATCATGAATTCGCCTTTACTTACATCCAAACAAAGGCGACAAGAAGGTGAATAAGGAGAGTGTTTGAAGCAAGCTTAGAGTAAGATGAAGCACTTGAATGTTGTTTCTTAAGATCTCCACCAGCTTTTTGCCCTGTGAATCCCCGATAACCTCCTCCTCCTCCTCCTCGTCCTCCTCCTCCTACGCCACCTTTAATCGCCTTCGCTGACGGTATAAACACGGTTGACATTAGTATAATAAGAACAAGAAAAACCTTAACTAGTACCATGATAATGTTGGTTCTTGGAAAAAAACCTTTCTTGTTCTTCATTGCTATAAGATTTTGAAAGTAATTAAGACAGCAAATTGCTAGTGAATATAATTCAAGGGCAGCTCAGATATGGCATTTGAGAAGAATAAAAGATGTAAAATTAAAGGTGAGAAGAAAAGGAGGAAACAAATCAGACAGCTATATCTGGGCTGCTATTATATAAAGTAGTAGTGTTTAAATTGCTAGTTTAGTATAGTTTTTTTTTATTTTTTTATTATATATATTTGAGTGTTCTTTTCTTTAATTAAGCGAAAAGGTTATCAACATTTTTCTTTTTTCTTAGAAGAAACACTATAAATCTATCATATCAGATTTTACTATCGATAGTTGTGGTGGGATGGATGTGATTTTTCCACCTTTAACCAGATCGAGCTTTCAGATACGAGACCTAGAAATGCAAAAGCCTCTGGTAGGAAGCATTTTCCCCTTAATTGGACCCTATCCAGAGCGAATTTGAATTAATCCGGCAAGTAGACTCCGAATACCAGATGGTTATACCAACAAAAATCGCAGTTGGTTTTTGATTTATTAGATTAAAATGTTTGCAAATTTCTATAAATAAAAGTCATTGCATCTCTTTTGATATCAGTAAAAGTTCCAGGATTAGAGAGTTTTAAATGAAAAAAATAGAAACTTAAATATTGGGAAAACATTTGTATATTAATCTCTTTTTATATGAATATCATAAAGTTAATTTCTGGGATATATTTGTGTTAATTAGAGAAATTCTTTAATCTTGTCTCCTTAATTTCTTACTTCTTATTGTTTCTAATCTAATGGGTTGCTCATCTCCTTTCACTATTGTAGGTTCAATTAACCAATCACACCAATGTTTGTATCTTGACTTCACTGTATTTCACTTAATTATTTTTATCATCGTCAATAAGAGTTCATCAAGAAACTTAGGTAAATTTCTCAGACTTGATTGTAACATGTTCTTTAATGAGTTGATACGAATTAAATTAATTAAACTAGAAATGCCAAATATAGTTACAATTTTAAAAAAAAAATGATTTGGTTGGTAAACGAGTTATCTCATGATTAATTATTCCGAGATTAGTTATCCCACCCTCCCATGGGGATAGAAAAATACTAAAATCCCGGAATAACTAATTCTGGGATCAGGGGCGGAGCTACTTACTAAATTTAGGTACTTCGGCATCCATTAAACTTTACACAACATAGGTATAGTTATATAAGAAATGTGAGGCATCTGATATAAAAGGAAAAAAAATACCCACCAACCAAAAAATTAAGTAGTTACTACACATCAAAAAAAATTAAACACCCACGAACATAAAATCCTGGATCCGCCACTATCTAGAATTGATTATACCATAATTTTATTACAATTAAATGTGAGATGAACTCATCTTAAATTAAATTGCGAGATTAATTATCTTTTATCTCTCCTACCAAACATTCTTTTAAAGCCACCTGATCAGCAATCACATGTTGTATGACTTTTTATTCAGGACAATTTACTCTTTTTTTTTCTTCTTTTGGTGCAAGGACAATTTACTGAATGAAGTAGTTGTTTTTTTTTTCTTTTTAAAGTATTCATCTTTTTCAGGCTGTGGATCTTTATGACTTTGAAAGGGAACAGACAACTTTAGGGTCAGTGGATGTATTATTATGTCCCCCGTGCTATGGAAAAATATAACGTGCATATGATTAGCGGGAAGTTATTACAAATGCTGCACCTTATTAAACAAGGTTATTACTACTGAGGCAATAAGGTAAGAATTTAAATTTTATGCTTAATAGTAAAAAAATGTTTGATAATCAGGTCATATAATAATAATTATAATTAAATTTCTATTATAAGCATTAATTCAATTTTTTTACCTAGTCCGTCATAAGTTTTACATAGAATTGAATTCAATATATCAATTGCTTAAAAAAACATCAAAAAATTTGGTAAATAATGAAAATCCGGAGGAAATTTTCACGAAATATTTTATTCTAAACGTTGAGAATAAAAGGTAGGGCAAAAAAGACATTGTAATGCAAGACCAGCCTAAAGAAGTAGATGGACTGCTGTTTGCCGGATGACCACGAGGTAACCGCCGCAGCCCAATGCCACCATCCTTTGCCGCTAGCGGCGGAGGCAGAATTTTCGCTAAGGAGTTTAAAAAAAGTAAAAAAATTAAAAGAAACGGTGGCAAGTGGGAATTAACCAGCGACCTTATAAAGATTTTGAAACCCTTAACTACGGAGCTATACTTTTAGCATATGTCAAGGGAATTCAAAATAAAAAATATAAAAATACAAACCAGAATTTTATACGTACATTGTAATTTTCCGGCGAAGCGCCCCTCCCGCCCCCTAAATCTGCCCCCATTTGCAGCTGCCGATGTTAGGAGGAGCCAAATGAGACAAAGCACTAGGACATCCTTTACGAGGTTTTTCATTTTTATACACTACTAGAAACACTCGAAATTTTTCACGAAAATATTTTATAGAATTAGTAGGAATTAATATGCTTGTGTGGTGAGATACATGCAAAAGCCATTACTTAGTTTTACCATCACTTAAAGCTCCCATTTGGCTAGAGATTTTGACTGCTTTTTTCAAAAGTTTTTCAAAAAATTTAAAAATGTTATAAAATAAAAGTAATGCAGTAAAATGTAAACAAGAAGAGATAGAGAGAATGGAGAAATGTTTTCTTCTTTCACTTTGGTGTTTTTTTTTCATTGCAATTACATGGCCTTTTATAGGCATAAAAAGTAAAGATGATGGACATAAAATAGGAAATTTAATCTTTAAGTTATTCACAACATGGGCATCCAATGTAGCATCCAATGTAGTATCCAATGTAGTATCCAATGTAGTATCCAAAGTAGTATCCAATGTACAAACTATTCATAACACTCCCTCTTGGATGTCCATGTAAGATAATGTGCCTCATTAAAAACTTACAAAAAAAATATTGGGATGTACATAGTTATTTATAATATGCATTGCTTGCTGCCTCATTAAAAACTTTACCAGAAAAACCCAGTGGGACAAAACCTTGGTTAAGGAAAAGAGTGCAGCGTGTAGTTACTCCCCCAGATGAAAAATCACTTAATGTCTCGAAGACGACGCATTCCAATCTTATATATCAGCTTTTCAAATATTGAGGTTGGTAAGGCCTTAGTGAACAGATCAACCAAATTATCACTTGAACGAACTTGTTGTACATCTATTTCACCATTCTTCTGAAGATCATGAGTGAAAAAGAATTTCGGTGAAATGTGTTTTGTTCTATCTCCTTTGATATATCCTCCTTTCAATTGAGCTATGCATGCAGCATTGTCTTCATACAATATTGTTGGAATATTCTCTTTCGAAGAAAGACCACATGTTTGCTGAATGTGTTGAGTTATAGATCTTAACCAAACGCATTCTCGACTTGCTTCGTGAATGGCTATTATCTCTGCATGATTTGAAGAAGTAGCAACCATAGTTTGTTTTGTCGAACGTCATGATATGGCTGTACCTCCACTTGTAAATAAATAGCCTGTCTGAGATCGACCTTTGTGTGGATCAGACAAATATCCTGCATCTGCATAACCAATCAATGATGGCTTGGATTCATTTGAATAAAATAAACCCATATCAATGGTCCCTTGGAGGTATCTGAATATATGTTTAATACCATTCCAGTGTCTTTGTGTTGGCGAAGTACTAAATCTTGCCAATACGCTTACTGAGAAAGCTATATCTGGTCGGGAATTATTGGCAAGATACATTAATTCCCCAATTGCACTAAGATATGGTACTTCGGCATCAAGAAGCTCTTCATCATTTTCATGAGGCCGGAATGGATCTTTCTTTATATCAAGTGATCTCACAACCATCGGGATACTCAATGGATGTGCTTTATCCATATAGAATCGCTTTAAAATCTTTTCGGTGTATGTCAATTGATGGACAAATATTCCATCTTTCATATACTCAATTTGTAGACCAAGACAAAATTTTATCTTTCCAAGATCTTTCATTTCAAATTCTTTCTTCAAACAGTCTACTGTTTTTGGAAGCTCCCCAGGAGTTCCAATGATATTTAAATCATCAACATACACGACGATTATAACAAATTCAGATCCAGACCTTTTTATAAAGACATAGGGTAAATTGGATCATTCTTGTACCCTTCTTTCAATAGGTATTCACCCAGGCGATTGTACCACATACGTCCTGATTGTTTCAATCCGTATAAAGATTTCTGAAGCTTTATTGAACAAGTTTCTCGAAAATTTTTATATGCTTCTGGCACTTTAAACCCCTCAGGTACTTTCATAAAAATTTCGTTGTCTAATGATCCATACAAATAGGCTGTAACAACATCCATTAGATGCATATCAAGTTTTTCTTGTACTGTCATATTTATGAGATACCTGAAGGTGATAGCATCCACTACAAGAGAATATGTCTCCATATAATCAATCCGGGCCTTTGGAAAAACCCTTGTGCCACAAGTCGTGCTTTATATCTAACGACTTCATTTTTATCATTTCGTTTTCGCACAAAAACCCATTTATACCCTGCTGACTTTATGCCTTCAGGTGTTTGAACTATGGGTCCGAAGACTTCACGTTTTCCAAGTGAAGTTAACTCTGCCTGGATAGCGTCTTTCCATTTTGGCCAATCATTTCTCTGTCTACATTCATTGACAGATTTTGGTTCAAGATCCTCATCTTGTTGCATTATTTCAACAGCAACATTATAAACCAAAATGTTATCGATAACAATATTATTTCGGTTCCATCTTTTCCCGGTTGAGACGTAACTTATTGATATCTCTTCATTTTCATTATTTTTAGGTACCTGGACCTCCCCTAAGGTCTTATCATTTGTTAAGTCTTGAGGCTCTTCTTAAGCCACTACCTCTGTGTTATGTTCACTTTGATCACTTGTTCTTTTTCTTCTTCGAGGATTTTTATCTTTAGAACCGATTGGTCTACCACGTTTCAAGCATGACTTAGACTCATTTGCTTTAATTAATTGTTCTGTCGGGATATCAACTCGAATTGGAGCATTAGCAGCTGGAATATGTGACTTAGTCACCCTTGGTAGGTTAGTGAATGCATCTGGCAATTGATTTGCAATATTTTGTAAATGAATAATCTTTTGAACCTATTGTTCACATTGATTTGTTCGAGGATCTAAATGAGACATTGATAATGCATTCCAATCTATCTTCTTTTTCAACTGCTTATTTTCTCCCCCTAATGTTGGATATACTGATTCATTAAAATGGCAATCAGAAAATCTTGCCGTAAATAAATCTCCAGTCATCGGCTCTAGATATTTTATAATATAAGGAGATTCATATCCAACATATATCCCCAACCTTCTTTGAGGACCCATCTTTGTGCGTTGTGTTGGAGCAATTGGAACATATATCGCACAACCAAAGATCCTAAGATGGGAAATATTTGGCTCCTGACCAAAAGCCAATTGCAATGGGGAGACTTTATGATAACTTGTGGGCCTTATCCGCACAAGTGCTGCTGCGTGCAAAATAGCATGACCCCATACTGAAATGGGAAGTTTTGTTCTCATAAGCATTGGTCTAGCAATTAATTGGAGGCGTTTGATCAATGATTCTGCTAGACCATTTTGTGTATGAACATGAGCAACCGGATGCTCAATTGTTATCCCAGTTGAAATACAATAATCATTAAAGGCTTGGGATGTAAACTCACCGGCATTATCAAGACGAATTGTCTTAATTGCATAATCTGGAAATTGTGCTCTTAGCTTTATTATTTGAGCCAACAATCTCGCAAATGCCATATTGCGAGTTGATAGTAAGCACACATGTGACCATCTTGTAGATGCATCTACCAAAACCATATAATAATTGAATGGTCCACGTGGAGGGTGAATGGGCCCACATATATCACCCTGTATACGTTCCAGAAATGCAAGGGATTTCATCCTAACTTTAATAGTTAATGGTCTAATAATTAATTTTCCTTGAGAACACGCAGCACAAGAGAATTCCTTAAATTGAAGAATCTTCTGATTCTTCATTGCATGTCCATGTGAATTCTCAATTATTTTACGCATCATATTAGAACCAGGATGGCCCAACCGGTCATGCCAAATAATAAAATTATCTTGATTAGTAAACTTCTCGTTTACTACGGCATGTGTTTCAATCCTGCTAATACTTGTGTAGTATAAGCCGGAGGAAAGAGCAGGTAACATTTCAAACACATATTTCTTACCGGACATTATTGTAGTAATATAAAGATATTCAATCTTTTCATCATTTGTAGTCTCAATATGATAGCCATTTTGGCGAATATCTTTGAAACTTAATAAGTTTCTTTGAGATTTACTACAATATAGTGCTTCATCAATAGCCAAATTTGTTCCTCCTGGTAGTAATAAATTGGCTCTTCCAGAACCTTCAATTAATCTTGTACTACCGGATATTGTATTAACATTCGCTTCTTTCATTACCAAATAAGAGAAATATCTCTTATCTTTTAAAATAGTATGTTGTAGCACTATCCAGAAGACATATATCATCTTTATTAATCTTGAGTCCAACTGAAGACTGGGAAATTTTCATATTCTTTATAAAAAAGACAAATAATACATCATAAGAAATATGAAAGACAAGCAGGAAAAAAACATTAAGAAATACATTAGAAATGTAGAAACTAGCAACACATGATGCATTAGGAAAATACACTCAAGAAAAATAAACTAATTGCAAACATAAACATAACAACTTTTATAGCTTCATTCCCCAGTAAGATGATTAGTTCTTCAGTCAATATCCTCAAAGAAGTCCCCAACTTCTAAATGAGTAATATTTGTTAGGCCTTCAAATTCATCATTTTTATATGCAAGATGTGCCTTAGAATCATATTTATTTGAGGGACCTGCTTCATCATCATTATTTTGAAAGGTCAAGTGTGCGTCCACATTATTTTCTTTTTTCTTGAGGGAGGCTTGATAAAGTTTGACAAAATGTTCTGGCGTACGACAAATGCGTGCCCAATGACCTCTCATACCACATCGGTGACACATACTAGCTTTACCTTATGAATGATTAATTTGAGAACCCTTATTTTTCTCCAATTTATTTCCACCATAATGATGATAATTGTTTCGCCCCCTGCCACGTCCACGTTTACGACCATGTCCACGACCACGGTAATTATTTTGTTTTCTTTCAAACTTATCATATGTTGCTACAACATTCACTTCCGGAAATGGAGCTGACCCAGTGGGACGGGCTTCATGATTTTTCATTAATAGAGTATTATTCTGCTCAGCCACAAGTAGGCATGTGATTAACTCAGGATATTTCTTAAAACCTTTCTCACGGTATTGTTGTTGTAGCACCACATTTGAAGCGTGAAAAGTAGAAAATATTTTTTCCAATAAGTCCTCATCTGTGATAGTGTCTCCATATAATTTTAATAGAGAACTTACTTTAAAGATAGCAGAATTATACTCACTTACGGTTCTAAAGTCTTGCAACCTTAAATGTATCCACTCATACCGAGCTTTCGGTAATACCGTAAGTTTTAGGTGGTCATATCGATCCTTCAAATTAATCCATAATTCAAGTGGATCTTTTACGGTTAAATATTCAGTTTTTAACCCTTCATGTAGATGATGACGAAGGAAAATCATGGCCTTCGCTTTATCCTGATTTGATGCTTCATTTCTTTGTATAATAGTATTTCCAAGACCTTTAGCGTCAAGGTGAATTTCAGCATCAAGAACCCATGATAAATAGTTCCTCCCGGTGATGTCAAGTGCCACAAATTCAAGTTTTGATAAATTTGACATAGTGAAAACTATCATAAAAGATGAATAAGTTAGAGAAATAATTATAATAATAAACAATTAATGAAAACAAAACGATTAAAGTAAAAGAAATGAAAATAGAGCTATATCATGTTAACAATCTACTATTTCATTTTATTCTTGCCGTAAAGTAGAAATTACATACTTGTTTCATTTCACTTTATATTATTGATATATATGTGTTAATAGAACTGAACGTGACTAACATTATTTATATGTTCCAATAAATATAAAGTAATTAAACTATAAAATTATTGTTTGTCAATTTATTTCTCACAGTTCTTCAAAATGCCTTAAAGATATATTTTGATCTAGGGAGTCCATGAATATTATAAGCATGACATTAGTGCATAGCTAGTTTGATGACTTTGAGGTCCTCTAAGAGTTGAGCACGGAAGAAAATAGTTATTTTATCACTGCAATGTACTTAAACTATTTAAGATGCCCAAGCGCACAAGTAATCTGCAAACAATGAACATATGATATGTACTGCCATAAATAAAATGATTATAATGATACATACCTTAATAAAATATGACTCAACTTAGCGGGAGTTAAGAATAAAATTAGAGCTTCGTGCTGATAACGTGTTATAAAATAAAAGCAATGCAGTAAAATGTAAACAAGAAGAGATAGAGAGAATGGAGAAGTGTTTTCTTCTTTCACTTTGATGTTTTTTTTCATTGCAATTACATGGCCTTTTATAGGCATAAAAAGTAAAGATGATGGACATAAAATAGGAAATTTAATCTTTAAGTTATTCACAACATGGGCATCCAATGTAGCATCCAATGTAGCATCCAATGTAATATCCAAAGTAGTATCCAATGTACAAACTATTCATAACAAAAAAACTTTTTCCAAGTTTCCAAAAATTGGTTTCGGATTGTTTTAGGGTGAAAAGTTTTCTTCCACTCATAAAATTTTAACTTTTCTTCAAATTAAATGTATGTCCAAACACAACTTTAACTTTTAAAAATTATTTTTCAACACAATTTCAAAAACTCTTTTTTCCAGTTTCAAACAAATCTATGTTCAAACACTATTAGTGTTAGTTGAATTTCTTGTATGGAAAAATTACGCGACACATCAAATATTTACACCTATATCTACCATTCGTAGCTATACTTTCAGCAAATTTACCATTCGTAGTTATATTTGAATTTTATAGCAAATCCATGAAATATGAGATTAATTGCTTTGAACTGAAATAAGAGAGCAAAAGCTCTCGTAGCTTAGCTAGTTAGAGCGCCCACTTAGTTAGCAGAGGTCTTGAGTTCGACTCTCAACAAGAACAATTTACTTTTTTATATTTCTATATTTCGCCATAATTGTATTCGTTGCACGAATGAATACAATCGATATATATACAATTGCACTATAAATTAGGCAAACTATAACTATTAGGCTATAAATTATGGTAGTTTATGAAAATTCCTCTTCTTGTATTGAGCCCAGAAGCCCAGCTTCGTATTATGTAGCTTTAGTCCGATTAATTAGTGAGTTCTATATAGACCTGTTAAATGGGCTGATCCGACCCGGACTCGAAACCGTTGACTCTTGGCCCATGGGTCCTCAACCGGGCTGGGCCGGTTCACTTTCTTATAGAGGCCGGTCCGGATTTGACCCATTAATCAAAATATGTTGACCCGACCCGGACCCGTAACCCATAATCCCTTAACTCGAGCCCTTATGGGCCGAATCCAATTTTATTAAAAAAAGTTAAAAACTAATAAATAATAAAAATTTCAAATTTTATACATATATACGAACTTGAAATTACTACATGTCCTTGAAACCCGTTAGAATAAAATGAAAGAAAAATCATACTTTGTTAGCATGAAGACTTGAGAAACATATGGAATTCAACTATTTCGACAAGACGCCTCATAGTGTTTGGTACTATATTCTTTCTTCAATGTTTAGATTCATTATATATATATATATATGTGTGTGTGTGTGTGTGTGTGTGTGTGTGTGTGTGCTAGTCCAGGCCGGTTGACCTATGGGTCAGCTACCGGTTCCATTCCGGTCCGGTTCAGTGGATCAAAATATTATAGCCTGGCCCAGGCCCATTAAATTAATGGGTTGGTCCGGTTAGGGTTTCATGGATCATGAGCCGGTTAACGGGTCAATTTTAATGGGTTATGTGGGCCGATTCATGGGTCGACCCGGCCCATTTGACAGGTCTAGTTCTATATATTGGGCTTCTCGGATTGGCGGGCCAGTATAAATATAGAAGTCCAGCCCACTTGGATGACCAAAGCCTTGGGGGCAAAACTTGAGAGTTATTTCCTTATTACTAGGAGTGGGTTACAGCTTTAACTTGTGCTGCCCAATTCCCCTTAACACTCCAATTTTTCTTCAACCAATTTAAACAAAGTTATAGTAGTGGCTCCAATAAGGTTAAAAATTATTATTAAGATTGTGACGTGAATAAGATCTCTTTCACCTTTAATTTGAGGTTAGGGGTTCGCGAGCCCCAAAAACTAGTCTTGCATTGTCTTTATTGACCTCTTGGAAAAAGACAAGAATGAAGTCGTTTCAAAATTAATAGGCTCACAAAACAGAGAGATGTTTGAAGATGTTTTTCTGGAAGGGAAAATTAATAGGCTCAAAATATACATTTTCCCTTATGTATTCCAAGGAAGAGTTTATGTTCTGGATTATAGAGAGTGTTTTAGGTATTTGAAGTAAGATGACATGATTGTAATAATTGCGTAATTAATGTCTTATGAAGATTTGGACTTTCTTGATTTCACCTGTTGCCTTCACTTATGATTACTTTGTTACCGTGCCACGATATGCCGCTAAGGATTTGTTTTACACTAATTAAAATAAAATGACCTACGGCTACAACAGTGAACTCTGTATACCAAGTCAATATAGTAACTTGAACAATAAAATAAAAACATATTATAATGGGTTAAATTAACAGTTTATTTGAAGGTAAATAGGATCCCTAGAGATACGTAAAAAGCAGGTCAATCCTACATAGAATGTAATGATGTAAGAATCCATATGTAAACATAGTATCTATTTAAATAGGGCCCTAAAGCGAAGGACGGGAACGAGCGGAATCAATGTGTTCCAATTTTTGCCTTGCACCGACCATCCAATGGACCATGGATTAAACAACCACTCCCTTCTTGCTTTAGTGAAATAAGGGGCGCTAACGCGACCTTCCTTCAGCTGGCTTCGCCCTATCTATTCATCTATTTTCTCAAATAGATATTTAGGGATCTCTCTTATTCGGTAATCAAAGCCCAAAGATCTATGATGCTTGTGAGTTCACGTTCTCATCATCATTGGTAAAATCAAGTCCACCGCAAAGATATTCATAAACGGTTCTACCGTAATTTTTAGCAGATAATCCCAATTTAGGTTTAATAGTACATTAATAGTTGTTATGTATCGTTTCATAATGTATCGTATTATATTGTACTGTATTGTTTTAATGTATATAATGTTTGGATAAATTATATTGTTTATTGTCATTTCATGATGTCATGCACCAATAATATGAAGAATAAACTTATGCAGTATTACAAAGAAAAGGTAAGCAGCGAGCTAGAATTATTATATAAAAAGATAGGGTAAAGGATGAAATAGAATTATTTAATAATTAAAAAAGGCAAATTAGAGGTAAAAAATAAGGTAATAACGCGACAATAAATCGTTACATAAAGTAATAATACGATACAATACAATAGGTAACAACCATCTAAACAAGTTGGAAGTATCTCTCTTACATTAGCAATGTATATAACTTAAAACAAAGGTAACGCTTAAGAAAAAAACAAAGTTGTGAAAAAATACGCTAATATATATACATCATGAACTTTAATTTATATTCATTAATAATGTACAGAAAAATTTATAAAAATCAAATCACATAAGATATACTTACTGCAATTAACTGTCTTCATAACCAGTATAATAATTTAAATTACACTGATAATGTAAACTTTTCACACAATCTATTTGTATATATAATACTAATACAAACAATAACCACGGGACAGTAGCATTAATTTCGTCTATTTACTTTACAAAAGAATAACGATAATAAGAAAACGTAATGCCTAATTGTAACCCTACTCCAAAATATATATTACACGCAAATTTTTAACTAATTTTCTAAAAGTTAAAAAAATGAAAAGTAAGCGAAAAAGGACATAGCAACGCAAGACGGGTACCGTAACGAACTAGATCCATTGCGTCTCGCCGGATGACCATGTGATAGCGGCCGCCATCCCACGCTTCCGCCGCCACCGCCTCGACGGCCTCCTCTAGACCTGCCACCACCACCCCTTGCTCCGCCACCACCCTTTGCTCTGCCACCACCACGGCTACCACCACCGCCACCTCTTGCTCCGCCGCCGCTTGAAGAAGCAACTGCTGATGTTAAGAGGAGACAAATAATAGAAAGGACTAGAACTATTTTTACAAGGTTCTTCATTAGGAAAATACGGAGTAATGAGTTTGTAAGCTAATTGAAAAAGAAATAAGAATTTGCCTAAGTCTTGTGGTTATATATATTTATTTGTAGACAGGTGCTAAAAGAAAAAACAAATTACTCCAAATGACGGAATAGGGATCTGGCCTTTTACGTATAAAAGAAAAATGCAAGTACTTAAAAAAATCACTAAGCTCTCGTTATGTGTGCAGTTCATTGAAGGATCGGACCACAAGGGTCTATTGCATACACCTTACCTGCATTTCTGCAAGAGGTTGTTTTCACGGTTCGAACCTATAACCTCCGGTTATATGATAACAATTTTACCATTTGCGTCATGGTTCTCCTTCAAATGCAAGTAATTAGTACTCCATAAAACTCTGCAATTTGGATTTGGCTTCTCTTTTTTGTTGAAAAATTAATTTAAAATTATTTTAGGAAACTAAATTATTTAGGATTTAATATTTACAAATTTATCTAATTCATGTTTAATTAAAATTTATAGACAAATTAATATAGATAGTGATTTTCCTATTTTTACTTAAAATAAATTTTGTACTATCATAAATAGGAATATTGTTAGTTTATCTTCACAGTGCAAAAGGGTGAAGAGATGTGTGAAAATTTCTAATAAATTTAGCTTCAATTTCTATTATCTATCATTTGAATATTAAAGATCCATATTTGATTTTAACGATATTTTATATATATATATAAAATAAGTCTATACATATTTGATAAGAAAATATCCATCCCCAAAATAAGTCTATACATATGCAACAGTATTTTTTTCCATGGTAATTCATGTTTTTATCGTCACTTTGTGAGTCAGGTAGATCAAGATGCGTGAATGGCTAATATATATATATAGCACAGTTTAATTGTTCATTAAAAGTCAATACTTTTTTATGTATCAAAGATGAAGAAGAAGAAAACATCAAAGTGGAAGCTGAATTAGGAGACAATGCCAGTACTATTGACGGTCAACTTTATTAGTTACAGAATGAGGGTCAACAAAAAAAGAGTAGGATTGATTATTCCTACATAATAATACAGGCGTTTATAATTATTTATGGTTATCATATTTTTAGATAATATCAAATAATTTTGAGTTTAACTGTCAATTCATTAAAGTAGGATCACCTTTCATCATTTTGCACTTGCATTATTTTTTCTTTTCATTTTATTTTATACCTCGCGCATATGTTTTAACGATACATATGTGATTTAAATTTTTTTACTAATTGACACAAGATGCACGTATGACGCATAGGGTATGCACGTACGACACACTGAGAAGCTAGCTTTATTAAATATACTTGAGACCTTTTTTATAGAAAAAATTAGAAAATTTTGTAAAAAAGAAAGAAAAAAAATTGTCTACTCTTTAACAGTAAAATATTTTAGAACTTTGCATTAAACTACTTAGATCTTGATATTAGTAAATATATTTTTTACAACAATATCAAATGTAACATATTACAAACACATGTCTAACATCTTATTTATTGAATTATTCCTTTCTAATATAAAAACGTATTACTATGTGAAGTTAAAGGCTTTATGTCATTTAAGAACGTTATACTATAAACAACAAGTATGAAAAAATGGCAACACTAACAAAGCCGTGCGCCCACCACGTTTTCTTTCTTGGTTGATTCTGAACGTGAAGGGGGCGACGCCTCCAATATGGCTGCCTTGTCTAACCATCTGCACACACAAAAATTATATGTTATAAGATGGATGATTCACATACGTTTGATTCAGTAGATGTCGGATATTATATGTTTATACAAAAATTAAGGACGTACTGTATCTGTACCAACTAGTCAATGAGGAGTTAAGTTTAGGTACATATTACATTATAATATACCCGAGGAATGCAAAGCGAGGAAGAATCTCTGTATCGGTAGTGTCATTCTTGAACAACTGATGATGAGAGACTGGGTAATTCAGATGCCTCTTTGATAATTGTCGCTTTAACAATCTTAAAGACATAACAAAGGGAGCTCCCTAATGATTCCTTACATTCATAAAATGGGAAGCCCAACAAGAATACAGTAATTCCCCCACCATTGCAAATGTACATATCTTTGTAAGCCACTCCCACTATTGATTTGAGAGGAATGCATCCAAAAATATACCTATGTGTGAGCTTGATGAATCTGAGATCAATCTCCAGATTCATCAAGTAATTGAGATTGGATCTGAGATGGAAGATGAACTCGAGAGAGAAAGATATTGGCAGTTGAGAAAAATGATTTTTCTTATTCTGTAAAATGAATAGAGACACATTATATACATGTATTAACTTAGCCACTGGGCCCCACATGTAACTAACTAACTAATCTGCTGACTAGCTAAGCTAACACACCGACTAACTACAATTAGCACTAATTACAAACAACTCTAACTGTATAGTAGTTCACACTCCCCCTCAAGCTGGAGGGTGCAAAATATTGAGCACTCCAAGCTTGCCTAGTAAAAATGTATGTTGTGACTGTCCAAGGCCTTTGGTAAGATGATCAGCTGGCTGATCTTTAGTCCCCACATACTGTGTGCAAAGAACTCCTTGTTTAATCTTGTCGCGTACAAAATGACAGTCGATTTCAATATGTTTGGTACGTTCATGGAAGATGGGATTGGCTGCAATCTAAAGAGCAGCTTTGCTATCACAATAGACTTCTACAAGCTTCTTGATGAGCACTCCAAGTTCAGCAAACAGTCCCAATAACCAAACTACTTCTGTTGTCACAGCTGCCAGGCTTCGATGCTCTGCTTCTGCAGATCTTCTTGACACTGTATGTTGCTTCTTGAATTTCCATGAGATAAGTGAATTGCCAAATTTGACTAAGTATCAGTTACAGATCTCCTTGTATTTGGACGACTCGCCCAGTCTGCAACACAAAAACATTTTAAACAATCTGCTTCAGTACTGCTTAGAAGTATTCCCATGCATGGCTCATTCAAATATTTGACTACTCTCATAGCAGCATCCCAATAAGACCTTTTGGGCTCTTGCATGAACTGACTGAGTGTTTAAACTGCAAACACAATATCTGGTCGTGTGATAGTCAAATAGATCAGTCGACCAATCAGTCTTTGATATTCATTTGCATCTGCTAGAACTTCATCTCCTGCAGTCCCAGTATGTTTGTCAAACTCAGCAGAGGTGAATTTTTGGTTGAGATTTATTGGAGTGGAAATTGGCTTAGCACCACTTAATCCCAAATCAGAAATGAGTTGAAGACAGTGCTTTCTTTGGTTCAACAATATCCCTTCCTTGGACCTTATGACTTCAATTCCCGGAAAATATTTGAGTTCACCAAGATCCTTCACCTTAAACTTCTGGTGAAGAACATTTTTGGTCTCATTAATGAACTCATCACAGTTTCCAGTAATCAATAGGTAATCCACATATATCAACACTGCTACAAAATCATCTCCTTTCCTTTTAGTGAATAGTGAATAGTCATATAAACTTTGAACATACACTGCAGCTGTTAGTGCTTCACTAAGCTTAATATTCCATTGGCGAGAGGCCTGTTTAAGCCCATATAATGACTTTAACAACTTGCAGACTTTTGTCTCCCGATGTCTCTTGAAACCTTGAGGAAGTTCCATATATACTTCTTCATATAGATCCCCTTGTATGAATGCATTGTATACATCCATTTGTGATATAGTTCAGCCTTTAGAAGCAACCGAAGCAATGACTGATCTCACAGTTACCATCTTGGCAATAGGTAAGAATGTTTCATTGTAGTCTAGCCCTTCTCTTTGGCTATAGCCCTTGGCTACTAACCTGGCCTTAAACCTTTCTATCTCACCATTTGCTTTATACTTAATCTTGTATACCCACTTTGAGCCAATGGCCTTCATGCCTTTTGGAAGATCAACAACATCCCAGGTTTGATTACCCTCCAAGGCTTTAATTTCAGCTTCTATAGCTTCAACCCATCTCTTGTCCTTGCATGCTTCACTGAAAGTCTTTGGTTCTGTCAGCTCTATATTCCAGCCAAGAAACTTCTACATTTACTAGTCAACCTGCTATAGGATAGATAGTTAGATAGATGATAGGAGGAACTCTTTTTTGTAGTGGTCACATAGTTCTACAACCACAGAGGCCCCAGGACACATGGGGAACCCCACCACGCGTGGGGGACATATGCCTCGAACCCCACCACGCGTGGGGCTCATTTTCATGGGCAAAGCATGCTAAATGCACGGATGAAAGACAAAGGCATGGGGACTTTTAAAAAATTGGAAAAAGGGGGTACTGCAGATCTTCTTCTTAAAAAGAAGAAGACAAAAGGGAAAAGGACGGGGAAAAAAAAGAACCAGAAGGACTTTGGAAATTTTGAAAGGGGTTACTACTGTTCAATCTTCTTCTTCAAGAAGAAGAAGAAGAAGAAAACCCTAGCAGCCCAACCCCGTCAACTCCCTCTCCGCCATAACCGCCCGACCAACTCCCCCATAACAACCAACAAAACCACCTCCATCACGAACCAGACGCACCTCCGTCAACCACCATTGCCATCCGCCACGAGCTCCAGCTCCACCCAAAACCAGTCGCGACTCGGAACAACCATCGCTGCTGTTCCGTTCAGCTCCTTCTCCGCCATCGTCACTGCCCACGTTGCCACTGTCCCTCGTCGACAACCTCCCAGCTGCCCAAACGACCACTGTTCCTCCGTCTTCTTCAAAAAACCAGTCCAAAAACCCTACCCCGTCTCAACCCAAACCAACAGCAACCACCCGCCAGTCCACGCCCGCCATTGCAACCCGTTGCGAGCTTCCCCCGTCGACCAAGCATCACCACCGTTCGACCCCGTCGCAATCCAAACCCAACACCCCTACTGCCCAGAACCATCAACAAACCTCCATTGTTGTCCACCCCGTCACCTCCACCATAACCGACGACCTCATGACCACTGCCCCAAACACCACCCTAACACCACCACAAACAGATTTCTCCACCTCCAGTCGCACCCCCTCAACGTTCGAAGCCCAGCAACCTTTCGTCGCCACCCTCTCGCGTCCAAACTTCGAAACGCCACCACCCCACGTCCGTCAACCACTGCCCGCAACCCCACCGTCCAAACGCGACCACCACTGCTTCAGCTGATGTTATCGTCGTTCTTTCACTGTTGTCGTGCAGTCCGTTGAGGTCGTCTTTGCTCGTCGAGGTCCGGCGCGTCGAGTCCGTCCGTTGAAGTCGATGTTGAGGTTCGGGCAATGGTTCTAGGCGTTTCTGTTTATTCAGGTTAGTAAGCCTCGATGTATTGGATTAAAGAAATTTTACGTTCAATGTTTGAAGTTGCAATATATCAATTAATATGATAATTTCCTGCTTATGTTTCACCGTATGCATTTTAGTTCATTTTTGTGTTATGTTATTATTGATTACTTGATGTCATTTGATTTAATCGTATTAGTAGTCCCAAGATTAGTATTGTTATTATTTACGTTCAATGTGTTATGTTATTTTTGTCTCAGTTTATTTGGACAAAATTAGTATTAGTACCTGTTGTTGCTACGCCCGAAACACTCATTCGCTTAACTTCTTTTATCAAATCTTGACAAGTTGTGAGATTGTAGTTGTAAAAAAGCCGTAAGGTTTAGCATTGTTAAAGGCGTGAAAATGGCATCCTTTTAAAAAATATAAAAAAATAAAAATAATAATAAAATAAAAAAAAACGGGACAAGCTTCGCCAAAAAATAAAAAATGTATAGATTGTGGAGCCCTCGCAAAATATATGTATTAAATACTTAGATTCCGGAACGGGCCGTTTAGTAAATTCCACGGCCCCACCCAAAAATAATAATGCGCTAGTTGCTTTAGACGCGCCTTTAATAATGTTATCTCCCCTAAACTCGGGTGCACATTTATGTGACCCAAATCCAAATCTCAACGGAGTCGAAATATGTCTCTAGTCACGGGCGCATTGATTGTGGCGTGGCCCGGGATGCATTTCCATGACGTTGCTAATTCTTTAAAAAAATAAGAATGAGATGAGCCTCGCCGAATAAAAAATACAAATTGCGGGGCCCTCAGTAAATACTTGTTTAAAATTACTTAGAATTCAGGAGGGTCGATTAGCGAATTTCACGGCCTCCGCAAAATAATAACGCGATAGTCGCTTTAGGCGCGTCTTTAATAATTTAATTTTCCTAAACTCGGGTGTGCATTTCATGCGACCCAAATCCAAATCCTAAAACATCAAATAAAATATGTTTCGGATTGTGGGTGCATTTCATGTGACACAGTCCAAAGATATATTTTAAGCGATGTTCACATTCTTGTAAAAACAATAATAATAAAGCGGTTAAAAGTTAGAATTTGCATATAAGGTCATACTTGTATAAAATCAGATAATCAAGCCGAATATAACAGTTGAGCGACCGTGCTAGAACCACGGAACTCGGGAATGCCTAACACCTTCTCCCGGGTTAACAGAATTCCTTATCCGGATTTCTGGTACGCAGACTGTAATATAGAGTCATTATTTTCCTCGATTCGGGATTAAAATTGGTGACTTGGGACACCCTAAATCTCCCAAGTGGCGACTCTGAAATAATTAAACCAATCCCGTTTCGATTGTCCTTTAATTGGAAAAAACTCCCCCTGCGCCCCCTCGGGTGCGGAAAAAGGAGGTGTGACAGCTCTGGCGACTCTGCTGGGAAGTATCAACCCAGAACCACTGGTTCAGGGTTAGAAATTCGAGCTTAGATAAATTGTTATATTTGGCTTTATCTGATTTTTTTACATGTTTTAAGCCTAATGTGCTAAATGTTGCTTTTACCGCTTTGATATTATGTGAACTGTATATAAATTGTGCCGAAACCCATCTTCTCTCTGAGTCTTCTAAATCATGAAGAAGGGCGTACTTCGTATGACTTCTTTTCTGTATAGTGTCAAATCCCAATTTAGAACGAGGTTCGGATAAGTTGCTAAGCCGGTGAAGCTTCTGTATTCCCGGTACGCTGCCCTCCTCGGCTCGAGCTGTCCGCTCGGGTAAGCCAGGTCTAGAACAAACGCCCAGGTCTGAACCTAGTATAACAAAGCCACATGCCGGATCCCTAGTAGGAACGTTTATTTGCATCATGTGCATTTGACCTAGGGGACTCAACACAGGGGTTGGGTCCGTCTAGGACAAGCAACCTGAAAATAATAGACAATCTTTCGGCATCCTATGTGCTACATGTTGTATTTAGTCAAGGGCGTATGGGTCATTGGGTCATTTCCAGCATGATGTTATTTTAATCAAAGCATGGGGAACATTTGTGGAATCCAAGAAGCCTTGGAATTCCCTATGTCCCCCACGCTTGCTTTTGGGAAAGCACATGGGGAACATTTGTGGAACCCAAGAAGTCTTGGAATTCCCATATGTCCCCCACGCTTCATATGTTGGGAAAAGCGCATGGGGAGCTTTTGCGGAATCCAAGGAGTCTTGGAAATCATTATGTCCCCCATGCCACATTTTTGAAAATATATATGTATATATATAAAATTAAAAAACAAAAAAACATTGGAAATTCAAAAAAAAAAAAAAAGATTTTGTACGTTTCCACAAATTAGAGAATTGTGAAAGATGAAAATGACACCGTAGAGATATGCTACTTATTTTAGAAGAAAGAATAACCAATGTCCAAGTAGTGTCGAAACTCTGTCGAAATTTTGAGAATATATATGTCTTATTAGTTTGTTTTATTAAAAAAAAAAAGAGCATTAATAGAAAGGAAAATTGTTTGTCTTGCCATAAAAATAAAAAAAAATAAAAAAGTCTTGTTTTAAAAATATGTGTTATTTATTTGTTTATGAAAATGACAAAATTAAAATAATCCAAAAATATTTTCTCCATTATTAGCTTCTCTAGGAAGTCTTTCTAATTGTTTTCAAAAAATAATATAATATAAAATAAAAAAAATAAAAAATAAAACAAATCCGAAAATATTTTGATTCTCTTTCAGAAGTTGAAAAGAAAATTCAAAATCCAAAAAAAAAACATTTTGAGAAGCATTTCTTTTATTAAAAGCAAAATTCCGAATAAAGGAAAAAAAAAAATTCGAGAATATGTCTTAGAAGTGTTTCTTGTAAAAAGAAAATCAATCAAAAATGCTTCCTTTCTTCTTTTAAAGTAGTTCTTTTGACCGAACTACGCGGGTTTGATTCTCACCGGATGTGAGATACGTAGGCAACCCTCATCGGGTCCAACCCCCACCTTCTCAAAAGAAGGAATGTTTTATGTTTTTCGTTAATTCGTTTGTTTGTTATAAACGAAAAAAAAATAATAGAATAATAGTCTATTTGTTTATTGTGAAAATAATAATAAAAAAAATATATATATATAGAAAATGGAAAAGGGTCCTCTCAAAAACAGTTTATTTGACCGAACTACGCGGGTTTGATTCTCACCGGGTGTGAGATACGTAGGAAACACTCATCGGGTCCAACCCCACCTTTTGCTAAAATAGCCAAAAATCAAGAATTTTAATCTTGTCATAATTGAGTCGGGTGATGTCCAACCCACCTTTTGCTAAAAGCCAAAAACAAATAAATAATAATAATAATAATAAAAAAATGTGTGTCAAATTTTAATTTTGTCATAAAGAAGTCAGGTGACGCTGTTTTATCAAGACATAGCCAAATGTTCCCGAAAGGGACGCCGGAAGGCTGACTTTGCATTAACAGCCACCTTTGGGTCATTTTGAGATATGGACCCACACATCCTAAAAATCTTCGTCCCCGAGGCGCTGAAGGGCCGTGTTTACAACGCCAAGTCTTTTGTTGTAATTTGAAAAAAAAATCAAAGAGTCAGCGGTCATGTGAATACCGTCTTTTGTCATAATAAGCCGAGCCAGCTTCGGCCGCATCTTAAACCGTTCTTGCCGAAATAGCCTTAGAGTATCTTGCAGTTGTCGAAAGGTTATTTTCGTAAAAGAATGGACAAGTTTGTAAAGTGTCGAAATAATCCTCCCCGGCCTCAAAATTCATGTGAAATTTGGAAGGGGCCACATTTGCAAAAATGACCATTTGGTTGCATTTGTCGAACAGAGAAAGGGAGCTAGAATTTTGTTTTTGAGTCTACCAATCTTTTGATTAGAACATGCGGGTTGTTTGATTTTCAAGTTTGTGGGTAATCTTTAAATCCTTGAAACCCAGTTTGTTAAAAAAAAAATGTGTGTTTAGAATTGTTTATCTTTTATTGGTCCGAACTACGCAAGGTCTGATTCATGCGGGGTCATGATACGTAGGCAATCTCCATAAGATTCGACCACAACAAAAAAAAAGAAAAATGAAAAAGAGCAAAATGAAAAAAAAAAGAGAAAGAAAAGAAAAAAAAAAGGGAAAAAACAATGAAAAAAAACTAAAAGAGAAAGAGTAGAAAAAAAACATCGAAAAAAAAAGAAAAGAAAAAGATGTTGTCAATAATGAGGACCGACTTTACTGAGTCCATTCTAACCTGTTTGTTTTGCAAATAAGTTAAGGTGGTTGGTTTGTGGTAAGCCAGACAATGACACCCAGAATCCTTTACTTGCACCTCCTGATGCACACTCTGCGGGGATCAGGCCTGATGACGGAAGCATTCGAGTCCTATTGGGAACTTGTTGACTAAGGGTAATGATATGGAAGTTAGCAATGGTCATTGCAATACTAAGGCAAAGCTCAGTGGCTACGATGCCAAGTTTGATAAAATGGGAGGACGCTCCGTTCCTTGGTTAGCAAGAAAGAAGCTGTTGGTGGCTTATTTTGTTGTCATTTCTGTTGTTCGGATTATTCTTAGGGTTGTAATCCAAGTATTGTCTTGTGTCAAACCTTCCTATCTTTCCATTTTGTCATATAAGTTTGTTTAAGTTTTGTCGAGGCTGGGTTAGAATTTTATTCTGGTTGTTTTGTTTGTCTGGTCATTCAAACCATTTCACCGGTAATCTAATGCAAAATCCGGTCCTTTTTATTTCCAAGTTTTGTTTAGTCCTTTTATCATTTTTATTCAATGCCGATTCTAGGGACATGACATGCGCACCCAGTTTGGGCCTAATCTTAAAAGTTAATCATAAAACCCTGGTAAGGTGATCAAAGCATTTAAAGGAAATAAGAACAGTTTGAGATTATTTGGAGCCCGAGTCATGTGGAACTGGGGCAAGTTAAACACAAAGAAAACCGTTAAAGAAAGATTCGCCTAAATTGGCATGAGGGTCGTTCATAATAATGAGAATGAGAGTGTCGCCCAACGGTGTTTTAGAAGTGACAAATGAACAAACAAATGTTGAATATAATTGTCAAGTCCAGCACCATCAGAAGAGACTATAAATTTTAATTGTGTTGTTTGCACTTGGCATGTCTTGAAGACTGGAATGACGAAGGCATTTTGTTCTGCTACCTAAACACTTTATCCTTCGTTACCCCTTTTGAGCCTTTATTTATTTTTCTTTCATACCCCTCGTTCGGAATTAGTAGCAACGAATGGAATACGCAAGCATGGCAGTTAAGAGAAAAGAAAGAAAAGAAAACAACGAAACGGGAAAAGAAGAATAAAAGAAAAAAAGAGAGAAAAAAAACGACAAAAAGAAAGGAGAAATGAGAAAAGGAAAAGAGAAAAGAAAAATGATAACGAAAAAATCAAATGAAAAGAGGAATTGGGAACTACGTTTGACCTGATTCCTCAAAGAGGATACGTAGGCGCTTCACGGCTTGGTCATAGTTTTGAAAAATGAAAAAAAAATCAATTAAAATATCCCCAAGCAAGAAAACTGGGGCAGAGGTTGCGTTCGTTGTAAATAAATCTGGTTCCGAAAGTTGTAATTAATAACCCAGAATCGATGCACTTCTGAGCCTTTAATACCCTTTCTTTCTAGCCCTATCCAAAACCCACATTACGGTCCAAAGAAAGACCTTCCGATCAGTCTTCAAAAGATGTCAAGTCAGACTAATGAAGAGTCTTGCCGGCAAGCATAACATTCTGTTCCACAGCAAAAGGGACTCTAATCTCCAGCAGAAAGAGTCATACCGGCGACACTCCAAATCCCCAGCTGGAAAGTGATACAAATGAGAGAGTCTTATCGGTGAAAACCTTCACAGGCACCATAAGGCGATGAAAGCTGAGAGAAGAACCCAAAAATGAGAGAGACATGATAGTGAAAACCCTTCGGGCACTACAAGTCGAATAAGATTGAGAGTCAGAGGGGGAATCGCCAATTGAAGATCTTAAAAGATGATTGACGGCAGAGGATAGGCCACATACGCATGTCATGGCCATTAGAGTCGGTATCTGCGTTTGATAGGTTTTTATTTATAGTTTCTTTTGTAAAAAAGTCATCGTTTCCTTTGTCTTTTATTTTGTTTCTGTTACCTTTCTCCTTTCATAAAAAATTTTCCCCAATAGAGTCTGTCCGGTCAGAACAAGTATGAAATGACTTCAAAATAGGCCATCAGCTTTCCAAAATGAGATCTGACTAGTACATCCAAGTGGTATAGTCAGCGAGGAACAAGCGCGAGGCCAGTGTCAAAATATATATCCCCAGCAAAAGGCCCATGAACAAAGCAAGGAGAGCAGTGAGCATGATTTGGCGAAATCAATGCTAGACTAAAAGGTCGGGGAAATGCCAGTTTCCAAGCTGTGCCACAAAAGAAGAGGGATATCCCCCAGCAGGAAGGGATTATCCCCAGCACATAATATTATCCCCAACAAGTTGTGGAACACAAAGCAAGGAGGGAGAAAGGGAAAACCATCCCAGCAGGAGTATCACAACCAACCACCATGTTTTAAACTAACAATTTTTGTTTGATTTGAAACAGGTAAAGGAAATGGCATTGATGCAGAAACGCATGCCACGAGGGATATTATCAAACTGGGGCAGAAAATTTTCCTTTCATTTAGAAAATTTTTTGGAAGTCAGGTACCCTCAGCTGATAACATTTTACCCCCAACAGGTAAGTAAATCAAGGGAGGTAGTCTTCGAAGGAAGAAGTTATGCAAAAACAAAAAAAGAAAAAAAATAAATAAATAAAAAAAAAAGAATAATAATAAAAAATGGGGAAGGTAGAAAAGGAAAAGTTCATCCCAATCCCCAGCAAGTATTCGAGGTAAGACATTTTCAAGTCTTAAAGATATTTTGGGTTCATCCGCCCTCAAATAGGATATTTTGGGTTCATCCGCCCTCAAATAGGATATGTCGGGTTCATCCGCCCTCAAATAGGATATGTCGGGTTCATCCGCCCTTAAATAGGATATGTTGGGTTCATCCGCCCTCAAATAGGATCTGTTGGGTTCATCCGCCCTCAAATAGGATATGTTGGGTTCATCCGCCCTCAAATAGGATATGTCGGGTTCATCCGCCCTCAAATAGGATATGTCGGGTTCATCCGCCCTCAAATAGGATATGTTGGGTTCATCCGCCCTCAAATAGGATCTGTTGGGTTCATCCGCCCTCAAATAGGATATGTCGGGTTCATCCGCCCTCAAATAGGATATGTTGGGTTCATCCGCCCTCAAATAGGATATGTCGGGTTCATCCGCCCTCAAATAGGATATGTCGGGTTCATCCGCCCTCAAATAGGATATGTTGGGTTCATCCGCCCTCAAATAGGATCTGTCGGGTTCATCCGCCCTCAAATAGGATATGTTGGGTTCATCCGCCCTCAAATAGGATATGTTGGGTTCATCCGCCCTCAAATAGGATATGTTGGGTTCATCCGCCCTCAAATAGGATATGTTGGGTTCATCCGTCCTCAAATAGGATATGTTGGGTTCATCCGCCCTCAAATAGGATATGTCGGGTTCATCCGCCCTCAAATAGGATATGTCGGGTTCATCCGCCCTCAAATAGGATATGTTGGGTTCATCCGCCCTCAAATAGGATATGTTGGGTTCATCCGCCCTCAAATAGGATATGTCGGGTTCATCCGCCCTCGAATAGGATATTTTGGGTTCATCCGCTCTCGAATAGGATATGTTGGGTTCATCCGCCCTCAAACAGGATATGTCGGGTTCATCCGCCCTCAAACAGGATATGTTTGGGTTCATCCGCCCTCAAATAGGATATGTTGGGTTCATCCGCCCTCAAATAGGATATGTTGGGTTCATCCGCCCTCAAATAGGATATGTCGGGTTCATCCGCCCTCAAATAGGATATGTTGGGTTCATCCGCCCTCAAATAGGATATGTTGGGTTCATCCGCCCTCAAATAGGATATGTCGGGTTCATCCGCCCTCAAATAGGATCTTATTTTCAAAGTTATTGTTGAAGACAGGCGCCCACCTGAATAACGAGAGGAATACATTTCTGTCTTTTCATTTTTTGTTCTGGGTCACCCACCAGTATAATGCGGGAATACATTTCTGTCTTTTCATTTCTGTTCTAGGTCACCCACCAGTATAATACGGGCATATCATTTTTCATATCTTTACAACCAGGCGCCCACCTGTATAACGAGAGGAATACTTTCAGTCTTTAAAATTCTCACCAGGCGCCCACCTGTATAACGAGAGGAATACATTTCAGTCTTTTTATTTCAAGTGTTGAATTTGGGAGCCCGCCCAGATAATAGAGGCATACATTCAGTCTTTTTTACTTTTAAGTGTTGAAGTTGGGAGCCCGCCCATAATAACAGAGGAATACATTCAGTCTTTACTTTCAAGTGTTGAAGTTGGGAGCCCGCCCAGATAACAGAGGCATACATTCAGTCTTTACATTTCAAGCGTTGAAGTTGGGAGCCCGCCCAGATAACAGAGGAATACATTCAGCGTTAATTTTCAAGTATTAAAGTTGGGTGCCCGCCTATAAAACAGAGGCATACGTTTCAAGATCAAGTCAGAAGACAATAAAACAGAGGGTTATAGCAGGAATCCCCAACAGGAAACACCAGTAGGAGACGCACTTCCTAAGCAAGTTTTATCAGTAGGAGACGCACTTCCTAAGATAAGTTTCACCGTAGGAGACGCACTTCCTAAGCAAGTTTCACCAGTAGGAGACGCACTTCCTAAGCAAGTTTTATCATTAGGAGACGCACTTCCTAAGATCAGTTTCACCATAGGAGACGCACTTCCTAAGTTTCAGTTTCACCAATAGGAGACGCACTTCCTAAGCAAGTTTCACCATAGGAGACGCACTTCCTAAAGTTCAGTTTCACCATAGGAGACGCACTTCCTAAGTTCAGTTTCACCATAGGAGACGCACTTCCTAAGTTCATTTCACCCATAGGAGACGCACTTCCTAAGTTTAGTTCTACCAATAGGAGACGCACTTCCTAAGTTCAGTTTTACCATTAGGAGACGCACTTCCTAAGAATAGTTTCACCAATAGGAGACGCACTTCCTAAGCAAGTTTCACCAATAGGAGACGCACTTCCTAAGCAAGTTTCACCAATAGGAGACGCACTTCCTAAGTTAATTCCACCGATAGGAGACGCACTTCCTAAGTTTATTTCACCAATAGGAGACGCACTTCCTAGGTTCAGTTTCACCAATAGGAGACGCACTTCCTAAGCAAGTTTCACCAATAGGAGACGCACTTCCTAAGTTAATTCCACCGATAGGAGACGCACTTCCTAAGTTTATTTCACCAATAGGAGACGCACTTCCTAGGTTCAGTTTCACCAATAGGAGACGCACTTCCTAAGCAAGTTTCACCAATAGGAGACGCACTTCCTAAGCAAGTTTCACCAATAGGAGACACACTTCCTAAGTTTATTTCACCAATAGGAGACGCACTTCCTAGGTTCAGTTTCACCAATAGAAGACGCACTTCCTAAGCAAGTTTTACCCAGTAGGAGACGCACTTCCTAAGAACAGTTTTCCCAATAGGAGACGCACTTCCTAAGCAAGCTTCACCAGTAGGAGACGCACTTCCTAATTTGATTCATTTTAAGTTCGACCATAGGAGACACCATTCCTAGTCCAGTTTTTTGAAGTTTACCCGTAGGAGACGCACTTCCTAGTCGAGATTTTATTCATAGGAGACGCACTTCCTAGTTCTAGTCACTGAAGTTTTCACCCTTAGGAGACACACTTCCTAGTTTAGCTCATTCCGATTCAACCATAGAAAACACACTTTCTAGTTTGAGTCATTGAGGTTTCTATTTTAGCAGACACATTTGCTAGCAAGAGTTTTGGTTTTACTCAGAGGAGATGCACATCCTAGCCTAGTCTTTAGTTTACTCTCATCATTGAATCAGTAGTGTAAGTGAGTTACAATTTTGCTAACGACTCACAAATCTTCCCAGTACAAACAGGGTTAGAAAATTTTGTTTGTTTTGTTTGTTTTGATTGTCAGGGACCCGCCTGTAGAACGGAGGTTGTTGCGTGTCGAAGATAGAAGAAGTCAGGAGTCCGCCTGTAGAACGGAGAAGCATGTTTCAAGATCAAGCAGTGACCCACTGGAAAGCAGAAGGTTACAACAAAAATCCCCAGCACTCAATCCAAGATAGAAGCAACAAGAAGCTCGCCCCAAGAATGCAAGTCAACAGTCTGGGATGATCAACAAAAGCTGGTCACCAAAAAAAAAAAAAAAGAAAAAAAAAAAGAAAAAAAAGAAAAAGAACCCAAATTACGGAAGTGGAGAACAAATGTGGTCTGCTCAAGAACTAGCACCTACAACTAGCAAGTATCAAGGTTCAGATCCAAAGTCTGCATGAAGCACCATTCAAGACTCAAGACCAAGTTCAGAAGACTTAAGAGATAGGAATCCTTGTAACTAGTAGCTGATAGGCTTAGTTAGTCTTTTTCAGTTTTCATTTTTGTTGTAACGACAGGACCGCGGACCGGAACCTCAACGGAACGGCACCTCGATCGGCTCTTCACCTCGGTACACTTCACTATCTCTCTCATTCCCGAACTACACGTGGCCTGATTCCTGTATAACCAAGGATATGTAGGCAGCTCAGATACCAGGGCTCGGTCACAATCCCTCCCTTTCCTTAAGTGTTGTAGTCCGTCCAAGTAATGGTCGGGTCAAAAACACGTCTAGTCGTTCTTTGTCGGAAAACTCTTCGTGTTTCCAGTCAAAGAGGGGCAGCTGTAAACACGTGATTTTTGACCCTCCCCGAGAATTTTCACATTTTTAGCGTGAATATCTAATTTAGGACTAATATAGCTATTTTAACTATTTTTACTTTATTTCGTTGCAAAAAGAAAATTTCAAAAAATATATATATAAATTTTAGTTTATGTATTTCTCATAAACTTGAAAAATACAAAAAATTGCACTTTATTTTTATACCTTATATAATTTCGAAAAAATACAAAAATAATAATTCTATTAAAGTTTTATAGGCATTTTAACTTTGAAAAAATACAAAAATATTACCTCATATTTTATCTTAATATTTAAAAACGAAAATTACAAAAAATAGTTTTATTAATATTTTGTAGCTATTTTAAACCTTGAAAAATATTTAAAAAAGATATAGTTTTGTTTAAATACTAGTCTTATTTTTGGTAGTTATTTTGCTTACGTAGGACTAGTTAAGCAACGTGTTCCTATTTATCGGGTCCGGGCAAAAGAATAATATTCGGGTTTAAACTACCCGGTTTTAGGCCTAATTTTCGGACCTAGACCATAATAAACCGTGTCCAGGACACATGGGGAACCCCACCACGCGTGGGGGACATATGCCTCGAACCCCACCACGCGTGGGGCTCATTTTCATGGGCAAAGCATGCTAAATGCACGGATGAAAGACAAAGGCATGAGGACTTTTAAAAAATTGGAAAAAGGGGGTACTGCAGATCTTCTTCTTAAAAAGAAGAAGACAAAAGGGAAAAGGACGGGGGAAAAAAAAAGAACCAGAAGGACTTTGGAAATTTTGAAAGGGGTTACTACTGTTCAATCTTCTTCTTCAACAAGAAGAAGAAGAAGAAAACCCTAGCAGCCCAACCCCGTCAACTCCCTCTCCGCCATAACCGCCCGACCAACTCCCCCATAACAACCAACAAAACCACCTCCATCACGAACCAGACGCACCACCGTCAACCACCATTGCCATCCGCCACGAGCTCCAGCTCCACCCAAAACCAGTCGCGACTCGGAACAACCATCGCTGCTGTTCCGTTCAGCTCCTTCTCCGCCATCGTCACTGCCCACGTTGCCACTGTCCCTCGTCGACAACCTCCCAGCTGCCCAAACGACCACTGTTCCTCCGTCTTCTTCAAAAAACCAGTCCAAAAACCCTACCCCGTCTCAACCCAAACCAACAGCAACCACCCGCCAGTCCACGCCCGCCATTGCAACCCGTTGCGAGCTTCCCCCGTCGACCAAGCATCACCACCGTTCGACCCCGTCGCAATCCAAACCCAACACCCCTACTGCCCAGAACCATCAACAAACCTCCATTGTTGTCCACCCCGTCACCTCCACCATAACCGACGACCTCACGACCACTGCCCCAAACACCACCCTAACACCACCACAAACAGATTTCTCCACCTCCAGTCGCACCCCCCAACGTTCGAAGCCCAGCAACCTTTCGTCGCCACCCTCTCGCGTCCAAACTTCGAAACGCCACCACCCCACGTCCGTCAACCACTGCCCGCAACCCCACCGTCCAAACGCGACCACCACTGCTTCAGCTGATGTTATCGTCGTTCTTTCACTGTTGTCGTGCAGTCCGTTGAGGCCATCTTTGCTCGTCGAGGTCCGGCGCGTCGAGTCCGTCCGTTGAAGTCGATGTTGAGGTTCGGTCAATGGTTCTAGGCATTTCTGTTTATTCAGGTTAGTAAGCCTCGATGTATTGGATTAAAGAAATTTTACGTTCAATGTTTGAAGTTGCAATATATCAATTGATATGATAATTTCCTGCTTATGTTTCACTGTATGCATTTTAGTTCATTTTTGTGTTATGTTATTATTGATTACTTGATGTCATTTGATTTAATCGTATTAGTAGTCCCAAGATTAGTATTGTTATTATTTACGTTC
Organism: Nicotiana tabacum; assembly: GCF_000715075.1. Lineage (NCBI taxonomy): Eukaryota > Viridiplantae > Streptophyta > Magnoliopsida > Solanales > Solanaceae > Nicotiana > Nicotiana tabacum. Next base: position 166,764,501 of record NC_134095.1, read on the forward strand.
AATGTGTTATGTTATTTTTGTCTCAGTTTATTTGGACAAAATTAGTATTAGTACCTGTTGTTGCTACGCCCGAAACACTCATTCGCTTAACTTCTTTTATCAAATCTTGACAAGTTGTGAGATTGTAGTTGTGAAAAAGCCGTAAGGTTTAGCATTGTTAAAGGCGTGAAAATGGCATCCTTTTAAAAAATATAAAAAAATAAAAATAATAATAAAATAAAAAAAACGGGACAAGCTTCGCCAAAAAATAAAAAATGTATAGATTGTGGAGCCCTCGCAAAATATATGTATTAAATACTTAGATTTCGGGACGGGCCGTTTAGTAAATTCCACGGCCCCACCCAAAAATAATAATGCGCTAGTTGCTTTAGACGCGCCTTTAATAATGTTATCTCCCCTAAACTCGGGTGCACATTTATGTGACCCATATCCAAATCTCAACGGAGTCGAAATATGTCTCTAGTCACGGGCGCATTGATTGTGGCGTGGCCCGGGATGCATTTCCATGACGTTGCTAATTCTTTAAAAAAATAAGAATGAGATGAGCCTCGCCGAATAAAAAAAATACAAATTGCGGGGCCCTCAGTAAATACTTGTTTAAAATTACTTAGAATTCAGGAGGGTCGATTAGCGAATTTCACGGCCTCCGCAAAATAATAACGCGATAGTCGCTTTAGGCGCGTCTTTAATAATTTAATTTTCCTAAACTCGGGTGTGCATTTCATGCGACCCAAATCCAAATCCTAAAACATCAAATAAAATATGTTTCGGATTGTGGGTGCATTTCATGTGACACAGTCCAAAGATATATTTTAAGCGATATTCACATTCTTGTAAAAACAATAATAATAAAGCGGTTAAAAGTTAGAATTTGCATATAAGGTCATACTTGTATAAAATCAGATAATCAAGCCGAATATAACAGTTGAGCGACCGTGCTAGAACCACGGAACTCGGGAATGCCTAACACCTTCTCCCGGGTTAACAGAATTCCTTATCCGGATTTCTGGTACGCAGACTGTAATATAGAGTCATTATTTTCCTCGATTCGGGATTAAAATTGGTGACTTGGGACACCCTAAATCTCCCAAGTGGCGACTCTGAAATAATTAAACCAATCCCATTTCGATTGTCCTTTAATTGGAAAAACTCATTGTACCCTCTCAGGTACGTAAAAAGGAGGTGTGACACAGGGAACCGAACAAAATGGGACGAGCATAGGCGTTTTGCTTTCATGGTAGCATTCTTAGGCCTTGTGGTGTTTCCCCGAGAAGACGGGAATATCGATTTGCGGGTGGCTGGAGTCGTCAAGGTCCTGGTTACCAATGCCAAGAGCACTCTTGCCCCTATGATAATGTCTGAGATATACCGAGCTTTCACAGCTTGTAAAGCTGGGGCAAACTTCTTCGAGGGATGCAATTTGCTACTACAAATGTGGATGATCGAGCACTTGTGCCACCACCCTCAGTATATGAGTTATGGATCCACAGAGAAAAGCTGCATTGAAGAATTCAACACAAGGGTTTCAGGGTTCAAGTTACCGGAGGGGTTTGGAGAATGGATAGCCCGCCTTCGCGCCATCACTACAGGACAAATAGAATGGACACTAGGTTGGCTTCCTGTTGAAGAAATTGTGTATATACCCGCCACAGGTCCTTACTTCCTCCTAATGGGTCTTCGAGGTATTTAGCCTTATGCTCCCTACCGAGTGATGAAACAATTAGGAAGATGTCAGGTGATGCATCCAGATGAAGATCTCAGTATCCACGCGGTTAAGATTAGTTCCGACGGCCAATTTCACGAAGAAATAGTTCGTTCTGTTTGGAACGAGTACCAGTATTTGACGGCAAGCACCCGAGTGCGAAACCTATCTAAAGGCAAGGTCTCACCCGCCTACCTTGCCTGGTATAGAAAGAATAATGCTGCAAGGGCCGAATCAAAAATACCGGCCAAAAAATCACACATTCAGGAATTCGTCGAGGCATCGCAAGAACCATTGGCTTGGTTGGCCAAAGAAAACGAGTATAGGGCCACAATAGGAAAGTTGGAAAAGAAAGTCAAAGACCTTCAATTCGAGAATGGCTTACAAGCAACGGCAGATGAGGTTGAAAAGAAAACGTTAGCCAAAGAAAATGAGGCCCTTCGAGCTCAAATTCAGAAACTGAAAGTAGCGGCAGAAAATCCAGTCCGAAGTAATAGAGATGAAAAACTCGTAGCTAACCTAAGGCAGAAAGTGAGTAACTATAGTTTCTATTTGAACAAAGCAGAAAGTGAACTAGCCGGGGCTAAAAAACAATTGGCTAAAAAAGCATATGAACGGGTATGCCTGGTTAAGCAGTTGAGAGAAAGGTACTACGATAAGGTCATGGGGTTGAAGAAAAGGGTCATCGCCATGAGAAACAAAATGATCAAGCAGGCAAAAGACTTCAAGGTTGAAAGGGAACACTGTTAAACGACATTGGCGCAGTTAGAAATAGACTTGCAACAACTTCAAGAACAAAACTATGCTGCCAAGCAAACTTTGGAGGCCAGGGCCCAGCAGATTGGGCGTTTATTACAAGAAAAGTGCGTCATAAGAGAGAGAATTAGAAACATCGCTGACTACATCACTATGAAGTGCCACATTTGTAAGGATATGACTCGCACTACATTCTTTGCAGCGGTGATGACCTTTTGTTAAACAAATAATGAACAGCTTGAACCGACTTCAAAGGGATCTTGCACATAGGCCCGTGGCGAGACCGAATGATGTCCCACGGACACCAGGAGCATTGATGTACTCATGATTTTCAGTTTGAGTCTGTATTTCCTTTTCTGTCAGAGTCTGTAAGGCATGTTGGGTTTATATTTTCTCTCTGTCTTTGAGTCTGTATTTCTTTAAAGTATGATAGCTTAATTTCAGAGTCTGTACTTTGTCTTTGCATCAGAGTCTGTTAGTCTTTTGAAATTTGTTAGTATTGAGTCTTTGTGATCGAAGCATCTGTTTTTATAAAAGCTGAAAATCCCAAAAATATTTTATTTACTTTCACACTTATCTGATAGAACTACGCACGGTCTGATTCATGAGGGGACATGATATGTAGGCAATCTCTATAGGATTCGACCACCACTAAAAAGAAAAAGGGGAAATAAAGAAGGATAGAATAAAAGAAGCTTAAAAGAAGGGGCACAATTATAAGAGGCCGGAATGACGCATGCAACCGAAGCAAATGCATGATAGAAAATGGTTAATTGCCTAGGTGCATTGCATCCCAACTTGTAATTGCATATGTGTTAAACTCTAAGAACTAACAAGTTTGTTGTTTTTCAGAGAATTCAAGCAGTTAGTTTATTTAGAGGATACTGGCACATTATCATTACCAAACCAGATCAAAGGGACCAATACCAGAAATCATGTCTATCCCGGATGTCGACACTAGTGTTGAGGTAGAGGAGTTGGAAGTCAATAAAATGAAAGAGGAGATGCTCAAGCTTAAGCAACAGATGGCCGAAATGTACTAGGCCTGGTCCAAAGGGCAATCACCGCTGTCTTACCCAGCCAACCCGGCTTTTACCCCACCATTAGCTCAGTCTTAGGATCATCCCGACACCGATCTAGGTTTTCCCATTTATCAACACTACCATGGCACTACTTCTCATATGCCGTAAGCTCCACCACCAAAATCAATTCCATACCCTCCTCCGCCAGTCACCCCTGTCTTTGTGGCATCTCCACCAGCTGCACTCCATAGATCCTCAAGTGAACCTATGTTCCAAGCTCAAGACAACCAGTATTATCCCTCGGAGCCCACCTTCAAAGCTCCAGAAACCTACCCCTACGATCCACATTCTGATCTCCCGAGAGAAGCTGAGAGACCAGCCAAAAATCCCGAACATGAGGAGATGTTCAGAAGAATGAAAAGCATAGAACAACCCTTCAGGGATATGAGAGGGCTAGGAGGTCAGGTAAGCATGGCTTACAAAGACCTGTGTTTATTCCCAAATGTACAACTACCGGCAGGGTTCAAAATGCCCAAATTCGACTTGTAAAACAGACACGGTGATTCGGTGGATCATTTGAGAGGTTTTTGCAGTAAGATGAGGGGAGCCAGAGGAAAGGATGAATTGCTAATGGCTTACTTCAGTCAGAGTTTGAGCGGAGCAGCATTGGAGTGGTACACCCGCCAAGATCACGGAAGATGGTACACATGGGATGATCTGGCACAATCATTCGCTTGTCACTTTCAGTATAATCTTGAGATCATTCCAGACTGACTATCTTTGACTAAACTAGAGAAGAAGCACAGTGAAAGCTTTAGAGAATATGGTTTCCGGTGGAGGGAGCAAGCAGCAAGGGTAGATCCCTCAATGAAAGAGAGCGAGATGGTTGATAACTTTTTGCAGGCTTTGAAGCCAACTTACTTTGGTCATTTGGTGTCTGCAATTGACAAGTCTTTTAATGAGGTTGTAATGGGAGGCATGGTCGAGGAAGGGCTTAAGTCCAACAAAATCATGAGTTATTCAACGATCAAGGCAACCACTCAGGCCATTCAAAGAGGCACTGGGGTGTACTTGGGAAGAAGAAGAAAGAAGATGTCACGACTATTGAGTCCGGTGCCTGGTTCGGATCTAGAGGCCCGTCACCCTACTATAGCCAACCACTACCCTACCACCAAAATTACCCCCACACTCCATATAGCTCTCCACAACATTACTACCCACCGCCAAATCCCTATTTTTCCGTCCATCATGCACAAACCTATACCCAAACTCCGGCACACGCACAATGGCGTGCACCAGCTCCACAAAATCCATACCCAGCTCCACAAAACACATATTCACCCCCAAGAGCCTACAGAAATCCCCCCGGAACGGGTTTCCGACCAAACCAAGCCTTCAAGAATGAGAGGTTACAGAAGCAAAAAACTTTCACTCCACTGGGGGAATCATATACCAGTCTTTTCCACAGGTTGAGGCAGTTGGGCATGCTGAATCCAATTGAGCCTAAAATGCCAAATCCTCCTCCTAGAAATCTTGACCACTCAGTGAGTTGTGAGTACTGTTCAGGAGCCCTAGGTCATGATATAGAGAAGTGTTGGAAACTGAAAACATCTATGCAAGAGATTATTGATACTCATCGGATCGAGGTTCAGGCCCCAGAAGTACCAAATATCAATCAGAATCCACTCCCAGCTCACCATGAGACCCATATGATTGAGTTGATACACAAAGGAGGGGATCCTAAGAAGCCCTCGCAGACAGTAATGATGATCCGTTCCAGTGAAACCAGCTCAAAGGAAATGGTAACTAGTGGGAAATCAATGGTCCAATTGAAAGGGGTAGACAATAAGCCAGCTGTGGTAGCCGAGAAAGGGTCGTCAAGCATTGTTGCAGTGAAACCCGAGAAAGCTAAAGTGGTAGTACCAGGGGTTGCAAGTAAACCTGTTGTGGTCGTGAAGGGGGCTCGCACAGAGCTTGTTATTATAAAACCAGTAACTCAGCTTCCAGTGATCAACAACAAAGCTGTTCCTTGGAATTATGAACGGGTAACCGTGATTTACAAAGGGAAAGAAATTAAAGAAGAAGTTTGTGAAGCACAAGGTTTGACTCGCTCAGGAAGGTGTTTTACTCCAGAGGAGTTAAGAAGAGCTAAAGATGATCCAACACCGGTGAAGAAAGCTGTAACTAAAGAAGAGGCAGAGGAATTTTTGAGGAAAATGAAAGTGCATGACTATTCTATTGTAGAGCAGTTGAGGAAAACGCCAGCTTAGATCTCATTGCTCTCATTGCTAATCCATTCAGATGAGTACCGCCGATCATTGATGAAAATCCTGAATGAGGACCATGTTCCCGACAAGATCTTGGTGAACTATTTGGAAAAGATAGCCAACAAGATTTTTGAAGTAAACAGAGTCACTTTTTCCGATGATGAATTTCCCGTATAAGGTACTGAGCATAACAAAGCCCTTTACCTTACAGTGAAATGCGAGGATTCCATGGTTACCCGGGTATTGGTTGACAATGGTTCAAGTGCCAACATTTGTACTCTCTCCACTCTAAGCAAGCTGAAAGTAGAAGAGGAGAGGATCCTTAAGAACAATATCTGTGTGTGGGGATTTGACGGCGGAGGCAAAGACTCAGTTGGGGACATAATGTTGGAACTGACCATAGGACCAGCAAGTACTGGATATAGCTGTTTCCTACAATTTGCTATTAGGGCGACCGTGGATTCACGCCGCTAAAGCAGTACCATCAACACTCCATCAGATGGTCAAGTTTGAATGGGATAGACAGGAAATAGTTGTGCACGGCGAAGATAATTTGTGCGCTCACAGCAACACCATTGTGCCATTTATTGAAGTGGAAGATGACAAGGGACCATGGGTCTACCAAGTTTTTGACGCAATGTCAGTCGAGAAAGTTCCAGAAGGGAAGTGTATCCCAAATCCAAAGATAACCGCCGCATCAGTCATGGTAGCGTATGAAATGCTGAAGAATGGTTTTGTACTAGGAAAGGGTTTGGGGTCCGATCTGCAAGGCATCATACATCCTGTGTCTCTTCCTGAAAATTTGGGAACATTTGGTCTGGGATTCAAGCCCACAGCTGCAGACATAAAAACAGTTAGGAAATTGAAACAGAGGACATGGGTCCTTCCAAAGCCGGTCCCACGTCTTTCCAGATTATTTGTCAAGTCCGGTACAAGGAGTCGCCCAGTGACAGCAATTCCCAGTTCTGTGATTAATCCTGACAAGGAGTTGATTGAAAGATTTGAGAAGTTGTTCGACAGTGTGAACATGGTGGAAATTGGAGAAGGTTCTAGCAACGTGGAAGTGCAATTTGTCGGGCCAGCAACAAAGCTTAATAATTGGAAGGCTACTCCTCTCCCTACTCGGAAGGAGTCTTGGTAGTTTGCTTTGATTTTCCTTTAAGTTTGTACGGATTATTCCAGGATTGTAATCCGGATTTCATTTTTCAGTCTGTTTGAGTGTGCAAACCTTGTTATCTTTTATCATCAATAAAATACAATTTCCCTTTCTTCATTATTCCTGATGGTTTTCCTTTTTGTTTTGTTTTCTTTTCTATATAGTTCTTTTTACGCTGGTTCTAATGACATGGTATGCATAAGGAATCCTCATACCAGTCTTAAAAATTAATCTGATTCCGAAATATTAGTTCATGAAGTAGATTGTGATTACGAATCAGAATACGATGATGAGGATGAAGCTTTTGAAGAGATTAGTAAGGAGTTAATTCACTTCGAAGAAAAATCCAAACCAAACCTGAATGACACAGAAGTCATTAATTTAGGGGACACGGACAATGTCCGAGAGACTAAAATAAGTGTCCACCTCGAGCCAGAAATCTGGGAGGAGTTAATCAAAGCACTCATCGAATACAAAGATGTTTTTGCGTGGTCATATGACGACATGCCGGGTTTAAGCACTGATTTAGTGGTCCACAAATTGCCCACTGATCCAGCCTTCCCTCCCGTCAAGCAAAAGTTGAGGAAATTCAAAACTGATATGAGTGTGAAGATCAAAGAAGAAGTTACCAAGCAGTTGGATGAAAAGGTTATCCGGGTCACTCGATATCCTGTTTGGTTAGCTAATGTTGTGCCTGTACCGAAGAAGGACGACAAGATCATAGTATGCATCGATTACTGCAATCTCAACAAAGCAAGTCCGAAGGATAACTTCCCACTACCTAATATCCATATTCTGATTGACAATTGTGCCAAGCGCGAGATTGGATCTTATGTGGATTGCTATGCCGGGTATCATTAGATTCTAATGGATGAAGAAGATACGGAAAAGACAGCCTTCATCATGCTATAAGGAACTTATTGCTACCGGGTAATGCCATTTGGGTTGAAGAATGTTGGGGCAACTTATATGAGAGCAATGACTACTGTGTTGCATGATATGATCCACAAGGATATTGAGGTATACGTAGATGATGTTATCATAAAATCAAAGCATCAGGCCGACCGTGTCGGGGATTTGAAGAAATTCTTCCAGAGGCTTCGCAGGTACAACCTCAAGATTAACCCTGCCAAGTGTGCATTTGGTGTTCCATCGGGAACACTGTTGGGATTCATAGTCAGCTGGCGAGGCATCGAGTTGGGCCCATCAAAGATCAAAGCCATACAAGAATTTCCACCTCCGAGGAACAAGACTGAAGTGATAAGTCTGTTAGGAAGGTTGAACTACATCAGCAGGTTTATTGCTCAGCTCACGATAACTTGTGAGCCTATTTTCAAGTTGTTGAAGAAGGACGTTGCGATCAAGTGGACTGATGAGTGTCAAGAAGCATTCGACGAGGATACTTGTCTAACCCGCCTATGCTGGTACCACTAGAACCAGGGAGACCTTTGATTCTTTACTTGACTGTCCTGGAAAATTCATTTGGCTGTGTGCTGGGGCAGCATGATGTCACCGGCAGGAAAGAATAAGCCATCTACTTTCTTAGCAAGAAGTTCACAGCTTGTGAGGTTAAGTACACTCACCTGGAAAGGACATGTTGCACCCTAACTTGGGTGGCACAGAAATGGAAACATTATTTGTCATCCTACACTAATTACCTCATTTCACGCTTGGATCCATTGAGGTATATCTTTTAAAAGCCTATGCTGACAGGAAGATTGGCGAAGTGGCAGATTTTGCTCACAGAGTTTGACATAATCTATGTGACTCGGACTGCAATGAAAGCCCAAACATTGGCCGATCATTTGGCCGAAAACCCGATCGATGAAGAGTATGAGCCACTGAGGACTTATTTTCCTGATGAAGAGGTAGTGCATATTGACGAGCTAGAACAGGCCGAAAAACCAGGTTAGAAACTTTTCTTCGATGGGGCTGCTAACATGAAAGAAGTGGGGATAGGAGCCGTGGTTATTTCTGAAACAGGGCATCACTATCCTGTTACAGCTCAACTTCATTTCTATTGTACCAACAATATGGCTGAGTACGAAGCATGCATTTTAGGTTTAAGGCTAGCTGCAGACATGGATGTCTAGGAAGTCTTGGTCTTGGGAGACTCGGATCTTCTGGTACACCAAATTCAAGGAGAATGGGAAACACGAGATTTGAAGCTCATACCGTACCGATAATGTTTACATGATCTTTGTCAACGGTTTCGATCAGTGGAGTTCAGGCATATTGCGAGGGTCCATAATGAGGACGCTGATGCTTTGGCTACCCTGGCATCAATGTTGCACTATCCGGACAAAGCTTATGTCGATCCTCTGTATATTCAAGTCCAAGATCAGCATGCTTACTGTAACATGATTGAAGAAGAACTTGATGGCGAACCATGGTTCCACGATATCAAGGAGTACATCAAAATAGGGATATATCCAGTGCAAGCCACAGGGGATCAAAAGAGAACAATTCGACGGTTGGCAAATGGATTCTTCTTAAGTGGGTGAGTTTTGTATAAGAGAATACCAGGCCTTGGATTATTAAGATGCATAGATGCTAGACAAGCTACGGCTGTCATGTCCGAAGTACATTCGGGAGTTTGCGTACCACATATGAGCGGGTATGTGCTGGCAAAGAAAATTCTCCGAGCAGGTTATTATTGGCTCACCGTGGAGCGAGATTGTATCAGTTTTTTGCGCAATTGTCGTCAATGCCAGATACACGGAGATTTGATTCATTCTCCACCATCGGAATTGCACACGATGTCGGCACCATGGCCTTTTGTTGCTTGGGGCATGGATATTATTGGACCAATTGAGCCAACAGCATCCAACGGGCATAGATTCATTCTAGTAGCCATTGATTATTTACCAAGTGGGTTGAGGCCAAAACTTTCAAATCGGTGACCAAGAAAGCAGTGGTCGATTTTGTTCTCTCAAATATCATCTGTCGATTCGGAATCCCAAAGGTGATCATCACGGATAATGGTGCTAATCTTAACAGTAAATTGATGGAAGATGTATGCCAACAATTTAAGATTACACATCGCAATTCTACCCCATATCGTCCCAAGGCGAATGGAGCAGTTGAGGCAACCAACAAAAACATAAAGAAGATACTTCGAAAAATGGTAGAAAGTTCTAGGCAATGGCAAAATTACCGTTTGCGCTGCTGGGTTTTCGCACTACTGTCCGTACTTCAGTAGCTGCAACTCCTTATTTGTTGGTATATGGAACTGAAGCAGTGATACCTGCGGAAGTTGAAATCCCGTCCCTTCGGATTGTCGCTGAGGCTAAAATTGATGATAATGAGTGGGTCAAAACCCATTTGGAGCAGTTGAATTTGATTGATGAAAAAAGATTAGTAGCAGTGTGTCATGACCAGTTATATCAAAAGAGAATGACAAGAGCATTCAACAAAAAGGTACGTCCCCGGAAGTTTGAAGTGGGCCAGCAGGTGCTGAAACATATCCTTCCACACCAGGTTGAAGCGAAAGGCAAGTTCGCCCCAAATTGGCAAGGGCCATTCGTTGTGACCAGAGTATTATCCAATGGTGCTTTATGTTTAACAGATATCGAAGGAAAATGCATAGACATGACTATCAATTCTGATGTAGTGAAAAGATATTATGTATGATTTCTTTGTTATAACTGTTGATTATTTGTATTTGACATTATTTCAAAGATTGGAATGACGAAGGCAATTTATTCTGCTATCTAAACACTTCACCCTTTGTTCCCCCTTTTGAGCCTTATTTACTTCTTTCATACCCCTCTTTTGGAATCAATAACGAAAAAAGAGAAAAAGAAAGAAAAGAAAAAGAGAAAAGAAAAGAAGTAAAAAGTATAACAACAAGGAAATTCACGTGTGAACTACGTTTGACCTGATTCCTGTTAAGGATATGTAGGTAGCTTCCCGGCTCGGTCATAGTAAAATGAAATATCAAAAGATCCCCAAGCAAGAAACTGGGGCAGAAGTTGTACTTGTAATAAGAAATGTAATTCCAAGAGTTGTAATTTTAAACCCGTGTCAAAATTATTTTGAGCCTTTGATACCCTTTCTTTCTAACCCCATCCAAAAGCCCACATTACGGTCCAAATAAAGACCTTCCGATCAGTCTTCGAGAGATGCCAAGTCGAGCAATGTAAAGAGAATTCATATCAGGGGCAACACTCCAGTTAAAAAATAAATAAAAAAATAAAAAATAAAAATAAAAAAAAATAAAAAAATGAGAGAGTCTTATTGGTGAAAACCTTCGTGGGCATCATGAGGCGACGAAAGCTGAGAGAAAACAAATGAGAGAGGTTTGTCGGTGAAAACCCTTCAAGGCACTTCAAGTCGAACAAGGTCTGTAAGTTAGCGGAAAGTAAAATTGGGTTGTAGAAATCATGGAGAACAAAGTAAAACAATGGGAAAGGAGATTGGTTAAATAGACTGGGCTGATTAATCAAAATGCATACCATGATCATTGGTGTCAGTGATTCCGCTCAGATAAGTCCCTTTTCCTGTCTCCAACAGTCATCCAAATTTGGATTCTTTTCTTTATTCTTAAAATCCTTGCATTTCATTGCTGTTAATTTTACTTCTCTAAAGCTCTACCAATTTTAGCCTTGTAAGAAGGAATTTCAAAGCTTACTACCAGTTTCGAAATTGCACAAAGCAAAATGCAGCTAGAACATGCCAAAGATGATATGATGAAAAATGGGACCTATGGTGTAATCAAAAGTTAAAACTGTGGAATGGTTCAGTAATGTCGTGGGAGACATACGGTTTCAGGCAGAAAGGTCAGGAGGGGAGAATAGCAGTTGGGGATCTTGCAGTTAAGGATCAGTCAGAAGGTCAAAACAATCTTTTCGATCAGTTCAAGGCAGTTGGACGAAGCAAAGAATGGCAAAGAGAAAACCATCTCCAGCAAGAATGCCACGATGAACCACCACATTTTAAACTGACGAAATTTTCTTTGATTTGAAACAGGGGCAAAAATGGCATTGGTTTCGGGAAATCATCCGTAGGAAGAGTAAGTACTAGCCAGATTTGATCGCGGAAATTCTCAGGACCCTCCTGGAAAATAGGACTTAGTTTAAAATTCAAAATAATCATGAGTAGCGGAATTTGGCATGAGTGCACCCTAGAAGATTATAAGTGGAACTTTGAAGTTTATATGTTTGAGATACACTTTGGACATTACCCTATGAGAACAAAGATTCTGACTTCTCTTCTTTCTCAGATTAATGATTATGATTTTCTGTTTCCTCAACGTTTTCCCCAAGTAGAAACGCCATCTTTTTCCGTCTTTTCCCAATCTAGTCAGAAATTCTCAGGACCCTCCTGAACAATAGGACCTAGCTTTGAGAGTTTTCACTAAATAACAAGATTTAGCGGAAGTCACACCTTTAAAAGATATAGCTTAGATTTAAAATTGTCAAGAGTTGTTAGGACCCCCTGGATAACGGAACCTAGTTTTCAAATGCTTATTGATATTTGGTAATGTGGTTCGTTTTACAGTTACATATGTGCCTAGATACTCAAACTGGGGCAGAAAATTTCTTTGTTTTGTCTATTTTGAAGTTAGGAGCCCACCTGAAGAGCATGTGAATACATTTCAAGTTTAGCAATCAGGAGCCCGCCTGGAAAGCATGAGAACACATTGAAATGTATGGAGGAAGCTGAAAAATGGGGAAGAGAACAAGGGAATACCATTCAGATTTCAAGTAATCAGGAACCCGCCTGAAAAATGAAGGGAAGAAGCAATTCAAGTTCAAGCAATCAGGCGTCCACCTGGAGAACAAGGAAAGGCAGTGGAAGATTCAGCAATCAGGCGTCCACCTGGAGAACAAGGGAATACGATTCAAGTTCAGCAGTCAGGCACCTAAATGAAGAACGAAGGGAACAAGCAAGTCAGGTTCGAGTAATCAGGAGCCCGCCTGTAGAATAGAGGATAGGCAACAATGGTCAAAGAAAGACGTTTAAAAGTTCAGCAATCAGGTACCCGCCTGAAAGAGAGGGAAAGCATCTCAAGAATACAATTCGAGTCAGCAACAAAGGAACAACTGAGGGAAATACAAATCAACAAGGCAACAACAGTCACAAGACCAAGTTTGAAAATAAATCTTCGTAAAGCATAGATTATAGCTTATTCTAACTTCTTCATTTTTGTCATGGTGTGATAAGGAGGACAGTAGGCAGTATCAGCAGCAGCAACAACAGTAACAGTAAAACTGCAGCTTCATGATAGTCCCAGCTACCGAAACTTCCCGAACTACATTGACCTGATTCCTTTATAGCCAACGATATGTAGGAAACCTTTGAAGCAAAGGTTCGGTCAAATCTTTCAAAAACTGCTTCCCACGGAGTGTTCAAACAGGCAAAAATCGCTCGTATCCGCTCACTTTATCTTTGCACGAAAACTCTTCGTGTTTCCGGACAAATAGGGGCAGCTGTGAGCACGTAATTTTTGCCTCATACGAATTACTCCAAAATAATTCCCAAAATTAGGTTTTGGCTTTGATTATGTGTTATTTTAGGAATTATTGTGCAATTTTCTTGATTGTTTACATATTTAATTTTAATAATGCATTAAAAAAAAATATATACCAAAATATAGCATCTGCACTTAGGATTTGATTTTACATTTTTGGTTAATTTAGTAAAATATTATTTTTACAAAAAATAACGTACTTTACATTTTTAAGTATTTAATATCAATTGTGTGACTCTCTTTTAATTTAAATATTTGAGTTAGTTAGTTTTTAGGATAATTTGGTCAAGGTTTCTTTTTATTAGAAGGAAAATTGAAAAGAAAAATAAAAATAAGAAAGGAAAACAAGAAATTAGGAATGTGAGGCCATTTTTAATTAAATCCATAAGCCCAATTTCATTTGCCCGGTTAAATCCAATTAACCCAGCCCAACACAAACCCCATACCCGGTCCAAACGTCCACTCTTTGAGACTATCGAAATGACGTAGTATAGGGACAGAACTACATCGTTTCGATCTCAATGGATCTCAACCGTCCGTTCATCTATATCGAACGATCCAAAGCTTTCCTCACAACCCGATCCATTCCCACACCCGGACCGCCCCAGTTGAAACCTAAATGACCCCGTTTCCATTAATGATCTAATCAGAGCTGTTGGATTCCAATCATCCAACGACCCTAATTAAATCAAACATTTTCAATATATCAACCCCCCAAACCCGGCCATTCCCATCTCATTCCCCCATCTCTTTAGAGACCTCACAGAACGCCACCATGAACCGCTGCCTCCCGCGACCAGAAATCGCCTCACGGCGATTCCGGTGGCCTAAACAGCCCCAAATTAACACTGTTGATTCTCCTTCACCTCATCATCTCAAATCCCCAAACTGTTCCTTTCGAATCACAGCCAAAATCGTCGAATCTTCGATCGAAATTTGACCCCTAAACCCTAGTTAACCCAATCTCCTCCATCTTTACATCATAGAATCTCCTCACTCCCTTCTTTCCGAATCTATGAACCTTATCCCTCGAATATCCTGGGAATCCCTCGAATCTGGATTTAAAGAAACGAACCCTAAAATCCCAAAATCCAAATTATTATGTATTTAAAGGTTTGAGGTCAAAATCGACCTTAGTTGTGTGTTCGCAGTCGAGAACACTCGATTAAGGTCTATTCCGGCCACAAATTCGAAGATCATTGAAGGTCTAGTTTGAGACGGTGTTCAATCAATCTTGGTAGGTATTCCTGGTTTTATTTTTTTTCTATTATCTTCTTCTACTCCTTTCTGTTGTTAGAATGTTATTTGGTCAATTGTTCTATGATTTTGTTTTTAGTTTAATTCTTTTAGAATTAATAGGTTGTTTGTTGATTTTATTTGGTTTTTGTTTTGTTGCTCAGTAGTTTAAACTCGTATAACAGTAGTTATTGAATTGATTCCTGATAATTTTCGTTGAAAGGCTGAAATTGTTTCGTTTTTCTGTATTAAAAGCTTAAGCAGTCTGCTGGTAGATTTTATTTGTATTAAATTATGTGAATTGGGTTCAGCTTGGTCCATGAATTTCAAGTTTTTTTTTAAAAAAGGAACTTTAAGATAACAGTGTGAATTATTTAATTGTCACCTAACTGGAGAAGCTTCTAAATGGGTGGTAGGATAGAAATTGCATTATTGAATTAATTAAGAAAGCACTAAGCTAGTGGATAGTTAAGAAATGAAAAGTAGAATTGAAAGTGGGGAATGCACTGAGTTGAATGCCTATATATAGATACTAATTTCATACAGAAAGGGGGCTGGACTCTGAAGATACTGAAAAACACAGTGAGAGAATATAGAGAGGGGAATAAAAAGAGAGATTGAAGAGAAACAATCTGAAATTAAAAGGGATATACTGTTTTACTGTTTCATCGATCACTTTGCATTTTTGATATTTCTAATCTCTGAAAGAACATTTAACTCGTCAGGGAGTAAAAATAGATAAAGATGAGTTTGTGAAAGTTTGGTTTTGACGTGTTAAAGTTTACTGTTCGATCAAACTTTTTCTGGGCCTGCTGCACATAACTTTCTGCTCAACTTAGCTCTACTGGTCGTTGAAGTTTCTGCTGCTATACTGCTCGGCAACTGATTTTCATTTGTTTTCCCATGTTTCATATTTCACGTACATGTCCCTGGACTTATCTCGCTCAAGTTTTGATATTGCAATGAAATGAAATCCGGAGTTTCAAATATGTTTTCTGCACATTCAAATCGATTAGTTTAGTTTCAGTTTTGTTTTTTTAGTTAATTGACCTGTCATATGCTCAACGGGAGCTATTAATCAACTTGCCTCTGTTGAAGTTAGTATAGCTCAATAGTAATTTTACTTGCTTCTGAAGTTCATTGGTTATAACTGGTTTTGAACTGCTGAGATGGGGAACTTGGTAAAATATTGACCATTAGCTAAGTTTTGTGTTTAAATCATGTTAGCTAAGTGTAAGGTAGTATGGAACTATCAAGGAACTAAAATAATATACTTCGTCAAACATCGGAGCTTTGCTTTAATTCTGTGTGAGATAAGTGCTCTTGTTCGTATGTAATCTTGTATGATAACAGTTATTGGGATAACCATGAGTTAGAGGAGAATTGGTATAGCCCATTATGTTCAAAGTATTGGAGTATTCTGAGAGGTTCAGTTGTGTGTTCGTGGTACATGTAGTGTGAATTTGCCTGTCAAATCAATTTGTAAACTAGTTTTCTTTCTTGATAATAAATTGCCTATCTTAGTTTAGGAGTGCAATTAACCCGTTTCTTATAACAAAGTGATGTTGACATTATTACAAGTATAGATTTGTTAATTATAAATAGTTTTCACAAGTTTGGACAATAATTGGCTTGATTTTGTTCGTCTAAACCCAATCGTCACAAGCGAATTAACAGAATGGTTAAGATTTGGACTAGAAATGAACGTGTAGAAGTTATCTGGAAGGCGGTTTTGGTTTATGTGATGAGTTTGTCTAGATTGAAGTGATGATTGCTTAATTGTGTAAAAATTTCGGTGCATTATATATGATAAAAATTGTGATATTAATAAATAGGCAAATGCCAAATGTGTACTTAGTACGAAAAGATTTTATGAGTACTGACTTCGGCATTTTAAAAGAGGATATACAAAGTTGAGTTTGCATTGGGTGTAGTGATGGTTATTTCATAAAATAAATGGTATTCATATTTCCCTAATTTTGCACGTAAACCGTTTTGCAAGTTTAAACACATACAATTGGTCTCAAGCATAGGAAGAGAACAAACAACTTATGAATATGGTGATCAAGCTTTAGGCACATAGTTAAATCAAGGGCATTGTTTTCGTGGTGCGGTTATGATAGTTATTTTCAAATTAGTTTTTTTTTATTACGTATCCCCCTAGTTCTTTTAGTTGAATAGTTTTGAGGTGTGTCATTCACACATTTGGATTATATATAACCTATGGCCACCACTGGATGAATCTTAATTCTTTGGAAATCGAGGCGCGCCATTTAGCGAATTCCCATGGCCCTCGCAAACTTGAAAGTGCGTGGTTATTTTAGGCATTGTTTAAATTAATTTCCTTAAACTCGGGTGTGCATTTCATGTGACCCAAATCCAAATCTCAACAATGTTAGAATATGTCAAAGACTGCGGGTGCATTTATGTGACGTGATTCAAGACGTGTTCTAGCAGCGTTGCAATACTCCTAAAAATGACTAAAAGCGGTTAAAAAGTTAAAATTTGCACATAAGTTCATAATTGTTTAAAATCAGATAATTGAGCCAAAAATTAATAGTTGAGCGACCGCGCTAAAACCACGGAACTCGGGAATGCCTAACACCTTCTCCCGAGTTAACAGAATTTCTTACTCGGATTTCTGGTTCGCGGACTGTTAAACAGAGTCAATATTTTCCTCGATTCAGGATTCAACCGGTGACTTGGGACACCATAAATCTCCCAAGTGGCGACTCTGAATCTTTATAATAAATCCCGTTTCGATTGTCCTTTAATTGGAAAAACTCCCTTATACACCCTTACGGGGGTGTAGGTAAAAAAGGAGGTGTGACAATGTTATGTGTCTCATCAACCTCCACCTCCGTACTTTTCAATGGTTCACCAACTAAATTCTTCAAACCCTCACGTGGTATTAGGCAAGGTGATCCACTCTCCTCTTATCTCTTTATTTTATGTATGGAAATGTTGTCTAGACAGATAAACATAGCCATTGATTACACAATTTGGAAGCCTATTTCATTAACTTCTAAAGGACCTCAAATCTCCCATCTATTTTTTGCCGACAATATTATCTTGGCATCCAAAATAACTACAGCTAGTTGTCATAAAATTATAGACATTCTTAACCATTTTACTGAGCATTCAGGGCAAAAATAAACTTTGAAAAATCAAAAAAATTCTTCTCTAAATATTGTCCTGTAAATGACGAAATTTTTATCTTGTCATGTTTTAACATGATGGAAGGGACTTCATTTGAAAAATATCTTGGGTTCCCAATTTTGACCTCTAGACCAACAAAAAGGGACTACCAATTCATATTAGACAATTTCAAAAATAGATTAGAGGGTTGGAAAAACAAACCATCTTACAATGGCTGGTCGTTCTACGCTAATCAAAGCTACCTTCAATACCATTCACAATCATGTAATACAAATAATATCCATACCTTCTAATATCATTAACAGGCTAGAAATCTGCCAAAAAAAAAAATTATGGGGCTCTACCTCACAAAAAAGGAAGTTGCACCTCTTAAATTGGAAAACAGTTACTTCCTCTAAGGATAATGGAGGACTGGGTATACAAAAACTAAGGGGGAAAAATGAAGCATTACTATCAAGTACGACTTAGAGTTTATTTCATCAACCTACCACACCTTGGGCCTCCTTGTTAATCTTTAAATACATTACTAACACTACTCAAATAAGCATCAGGACCTCCACCTTGTGGAAACATATGATGCAAGGCTAGAAAATATGCTAAATATGGCTAAAATGGCAAGTCATAAGGGGTACTCATGTTAAATTTTGAACGGATAATTGGATTGCCCCGAACAAAACTATTCGCAGCCTCATCCATGACTTGTTAAATAATAAAGAACACACTCTCACAGTAGCTAATGTACTCCTTCTTAACACTGACCTTAGCCAACTAATATTCTTCCAATTGCCGGAACAGATAACTCATGAAACTAATAAAACCTACATTACTAATTATGACACTACTCACGACCATATAATATGGGGAATAACACAAACGGGTCAATTTGCTGTCAACTCTTGTTACAAAGAACTCACAAAACCTCCTAATGGTAATAATCATCATGTTCGGACCGGTTCTTATGCCGACGTGTTGGATACCACCCTTAGGTGCAAGGCATCTAAGAGGACACACTAGCTAACTTTACACATATAGACTCCATGGTTTATTAGAGGAATTTTATTCAGGAACCTCCTATAACCATATTTTCCCCATCCTTGATGATGAAATGGATAGTTTAGCTAATTGATGTGTCTTTTCTTAAAACAGAAAAAAATAAATCCCCTTCTTTCTTACCGAGAATTTCCAAAAAACACTAATTTATTTTTACGACGGGTTCTGTATTTGTATATTTTGTATATAATTGTATATAAGTATTTTCTATATAATCTATAAGAGAAGTCTTTTCCTTTTATTTTACTATTATATGTTAAATGAGACCAAAAAGATGAAATGAGCAGGAAATAAATCACCCAACTCTTATTCAAAGCCCATCTACACACTACAGCTGCTTCCTTTTGAGCTAGTCAAGCAGGCGTTGAAGACGGGGTGGATTTGGCAACTACAAGTGACTCCAAAAATAAAACACTTCCTATGGATCACTAGTCATAATCGGCTTCCCACCAAAGATTATCTTCATAAATTAGGAATTACTCAATCCAATATGTGCCCACACTGTCCCATGGAAAAAGAGACTATTGTGCACATCCTATTAAAATGTGTCCATGCAACACATTGTTGGCAAAAGCTTAAACTACATTCTCTTATACGATCAGTCAACACACACGACACTCCTAACCACAACTGGCTTAGATACCTTATTCAGCGAAAGGGTAAGTTCCACACACTCAACATTCCTCTAAAAAATCTCATTCCTTTTGCATTATGGCATTTGTGGAATACTCGAAATAAAAGCTGCTTTGAACACACTGGGACTCTCCCATCACCAAACTTAATGCTCATACTCACAGTACAATACCTATGTATGTAAAGTAGAAACCTCCCAAACATGTATTCATCACCTTAAATACTGATGGGGCCTTCCATACACACAATTCACAAGCAGGCTTTGGGGGGCTCTTTCGAAACCACACATGTGATTGGATTATGGGCTATGCGGGAAACTATCAAGCATCCATTGTCATAGATATAGAATTAATGACATTACTACGAGGTTTACAACTAGCAATCCATCACAACCTAACTCCTTTGGAAATCAAAATGGATGCCCAACAGGTAATATCCATGCTTAATAAGCACACTGTCCACTACTCATCTTTGTTAAATAATTGCAGGTTCCTGATCCGCCAGTTGCCTAGTCCATTGGTCATCCACATCTACAGGGAGCAAAATATGGTAGCAGATAGGCTGGCACTTTTTGGACTACAACTGTCGGACAGTAACATCACTGTTTTGGCGGATCCTCCTCCATTCATCACCAACCTCCTCATGCAAGATCAACGGGGCCATGCAACACAAAGAAAGAAAGGTCTAGCACATGAGGCCTCATATAATCAATCACCCGTTTTTTGTAATCTATGGAACATGCCATCTACGAGTACTGTCCCAAACAGACCCTCCTAATACCCCACCCCTAGTAATAGTAGTAGTAGTATCAATAGTCATTGTGTAGCTAAGCACAATAGTGCAAGTAGTTTTAGCTTGGACAATTTTGTAGTACTGCCCGCGAACAACAGCTCCCCACAACCCCCTCAATTTTTTTTTTACTTTTTTTTGTATTTTTTATTTTTGTATTTTTTTTACTTTTCTACACCACCCACACACCCACCCTACCCACTACCCACTACCACCCCCACCCACACCCCACACCCCTACCCAAAACCCCCACACCCTCACCCCCCGCATAACCCCCCTCCCCCCTCGCGCAAACCCCCTACAATTTTTTTTGTATTTTTATTTTTTCATTTTTCTGCACCACCCACCCACCCCAACCCCATCCGCAAAATATTTTTCAACTTACACATTTTAAGGCAAAAGACTCTTTTATACAAGATGATCACGGTTTTAAAATGTGGGTCAAGTTGGGCGGGTTAGGCTATTATCCATTGTTTAGCCCAAGTACACTTTGGACTGGGTTGGGCAATGACCCGTTCAAATTCAACCCAACCCGCCTATTTGCCACCCCTAATCTCAATTATTTATTTTTTTAATTTTGAATCTTGATCAAAGTACCTCCTCAACTTTTTTATCTTTTAAAATTTCATGTTTTATCTTGCTATTTTTGCTTAGAGAACATAAAATCGAGTATAACATCAGAAAATTGAGTAAGAGGAAGCATTGGATAAAAGTATTTTGCCTTAAATAGTTGAAAATGATTACTATAATGGTATGACATCAATCTTGATGCATCAATTCCAACAATTAAGCAAACATTACACTCTCAAAATGACTAATTAACATAAAATAACAGACTTAAAAATGAAGATTGCAAACAAGAAATGAGGAGGCTAAGGAACAATGACATGGAAGGGCAGCATTGAGATTGTTCAGTTTGACAAAAAATTGGTACATCTTTGTGTCAAGTATCCCAACTCCAACTATGTTTTGACTCTTACTTTGAAATCTGGAGCAAAATTACTTCGTATCCTTTTGGTATTCTAGAAGTCATCCTCTCAGCTAATGATAGCAAGAGTACGATCAAAGAGCCAAGCATTCATATAGTGGACCTCCGAGCCTCGTAGCATGGATATCCACTCATTATTCACTAGTACTCTGTCAATTCTACTCAGTATCCTGTTTGCACCTCCGTTTTTGTTGTTCATGTATAAAATGCCCAGATGATTTAATAACTCTGGTAATGAACAATCTCCAACACATTGTCTAAACTCCTTAAGTTTTTTTACAAAGAGATATGACTTTTATCCTCTTATCTCTATTCAAAACACAAGTAAAATCACTTATTGCTGCTTATGGACCCTTGATTTGAGCATTTAAATACTTTATATCCTACAATATACTTCTTCTTAAATTCATACACCATTGTAATACAAAATTGCCTCCATGTACCTTTGTGTTGCACTTGATAGTAAATTAATTGTTTTGTTATCATAGTTATGTTCAAATCATAAAGTATAGGTCTCTACAATACCTATATCTTACCTCCTAGGTGTTGTGATAAGTTTTTACTAAATAATCACCTATTACATAGGTTAATAGAAGCCATTTGAGCTTTTGCTCTCTAAACTTTTGTTTCCAAGAACCCAAATAAACCATTCTTGTTGTTGTGCATATATAAATTCACTTCCATATGTTTATCTTGTTTATTAAGTCTCCTGGAATTACAGAAACCAACTCTTAAGATGATGAACGTTGGAAAGCAAAATCTCTTGCTAAGTAAAGAAGTTTCACAATATGAAATTTAAGTCTTCAATTTTAACATGAGAGCACTCATCAGATGTATACAGAGCGAGAAATAAATGTATAGAAATATGCATATATATTTTACTAATATAAAATCATACTTACTTTGGAGAAAAAGGAACCACCAAATTCTGGAGAAAAAGCACGAAGCATTGTGTTGGTTTTCTAGAGAAAAAGTATGAAGCTTGGAGTTAACAACTTAAAGAACATTAGAAAAGAAGAGAGAAGAGCATTCTCAAAGCACAAAGAAAATGTTAGTTGTAAATGAAGCATCGGGTCCAGTAGCCCAAAGAAAACATTAGTTGTTCATAGAGCCCAGAAAACAACAGAGAAAATATTTTCTCTGTATGCATGCCTTTGCCTTATTAAATATTTTACGTAAAAAAGAATAAAAATTGACCATCCAAAAGATTACTTTAGCTACAAATATTTTAGCTCTGGGTCTATTAGGGTTGAGCCCAAGTTAACCTATTATTTTTTATCGCTCATTCTGACCCGTTAAGCAGCTCAAATACAACTCATGAAACTCACCCAAAACAAAGAGGTCTCAACCCAACTTATCTAGAAATTTTTTGTATTTTAAATTTTTAATTTTGTTTGTTTTTCTGCACCACTCACCATCCTCTCCAAACCCCCTCAAAAAAATATTTTACCTTTTTTTTTTTGTATTTTTGTGTTTCTCTGCACCACCCACCCTACTCCTACCCCTAACCCCTACCCTTCCCCCCCCGCAAACCCCCTCAAAAAAAATTTTACTTTTTTTTTGTATTTTTTTATTTCTCCACCACCCACCCACTCCTACCTCCGGCTACAGTTACTTCACTACCTCCCCCCCCCCCCCCCCGCGCGCGCGCAAACCCCCTCAATTTTTTTTTGTATTTTTAATTTTCTATTTTTTTATTTTTCTGCACCACCCAACTACCCGCAAAATATTTTTCAACTCACACATTTTAAGGAAAAATATTTTTTTATGCAAGATGAGCATGGTTTTAAAATGTGGGTCATGTGTTGGAGATTGTTCATTACCAGAGTTATTAAATCATCTGGGTATTTTATACATGAACAACAAAAACGGAGGTGCAAACAGGATACTGAGTAGAATTGACAGAGTACTAGTGAATAATGACTGGAAATCCATGCTACCAGGTTCAGAGGTTCACTATAAGAATGCATGGCTCTTTGATCGTACTCTTGCTATCATTAGCTGAGAGGATGATTTCTAGAATACCAAAAGGATACGGAGTAATTTTGCTCCAGATTTCAAAGTAAGAGTCAAAAGATAGTTGGAGGTGGGATACTTGACACAAAGATGTACTAATTTGTAGTCAAACTGAACAATCTCAATGTTGCCCTTCCATGTCATTGTTCCTTAGCTTCCTCATTTCTTTTTTGCAATCTTCATTTTTAAGTCTGTTATTTTATGTTAATTAGTCATTTTGAGAGTGCAGTGTTCGCTTAATTGTTGGAATTGATGCTTCAAGATTGATGTCATACCATTATAGAAATCATTTTCAACTGTTTAAGACAAAATACTTTTATCCAATGCTTCCTCTTACTCAATTTTCTGATGTTATACTCAATTTTATGTTCTCTAAGCAAAAATAGCAAGATAAATGTTACGCGGCGCCTTCCTGAAAGTCCTTGGAAGGGCGACGTAAGGCTAAGCAACTGATGTTAGTGCAGTTGCTGTCCGCCAACTGAGGTCCCCTCCGTACGCTAGACTAGATTGTCAGTGTCGTATGGGAAAACCAATGTCAAGAGCAATTGAGAGAACACGAATGAGAATTGAGAATGAAAGAAAGCTTGATTGCATTAATGAAAGCTATTACAGAAAGGCAACGCGGTGTCGAGGGGGAGAGACACCAGCACAGAGAATTGTTTGCTTGCTAGAAAGTTTGATTGCTTGATCCCCCTAATAATGCTTAAAAAAATAATCCAAAGCTACAAGACTAGACTTGATTAAGCTAGAGAAACATAATGGAAGTACATGGAATAAAACTACTCTATATTTACAATGAAAAAGACTTAGTTTGCTATAAGGCAGAAAACAGGTCCGTTGTCCGCAGCATTGTCTTTGGCATCAGGGTTTGCGCGTGCGGCGTTGTCTTGGCGTGCAGTGCTGCTGGCATCTGCCTGCGGTTGGGCGCTGGCAAGGGATATCGGTGGGGCGACAGAGGCACATGCGCGCTTGTCAATTGGCGCGGCCAAGACCACGGGGTCGTCCTAGCGCTAGGCGTTGGAAGGCTTGCTAGGACGCCACGGGTCGCGCCCAAGGGGTCATGGGGCACGGTTGGAAAGCCGCCCATGACATTCTCCCCCACCTGAGTTGGCGACGTCCTCGGCGCCTTACTTGCAAGATAATCTTCAATTAGGTTATTGTAGGCTTTGAGGTTTGTTCCCCTCTCCCAAGTGTTCTCCTCTGCATCACAGCCCTGCCATTTCACTAAGAACTCTTGGTGATCCTTCCTTGAGGCATGAATCACTCTATCATCAAGGATAGCTTCAACACTCCTTTTCCCGGTTGAATTAGGCCCTTGAATACTCAGTATTGTGAGCTGGCTCCTTGAAGGATCCTCCATGTCTTCCCGAAAAGGTTTCAGGAGGCTGACATGGAAGACAAGATGAATTTTCCACCAAGCTGGGGTATCCACCCGGTATGCAACTTTCCCAATACGCCTTTCAATGGACAAGGGTCCAATGTACTTTTGCAATAAGCGAGGGTCATGGACCCCCGCAAATAAGTAACGCTTTGGAATTTTGACCATCACTTTGTCTCCTACTTGGTATTCAACAAAGCGACGATTCTGATCAGCATGCCTCTTCATCCGCTTTTGAGCCTTGACAAGATAGCTCTGCACTATCTCCAAATTTTGCTTCCACTCTTTAGAGAAGCTAGCAGCTCAAGGAGATTTAGACATATTTGGTGCATTGACTGTGTGTGGGAGTAGCGGTTGCTGTCCGGTAACAATTTCAAAAGCGCTTTTGTTTGTACTAGAGCTCTTTTGTGAATTGAAACATAGTTGAGCAGCATCCAGAAGCTTCACCCAATTCTTCTGCGATCCAGTTACAAAATGGCGGAGATATTCCTCCAACATACCATTGAACCGCTCCGTCTGGCCATCAGATTGCGGATGAAAACTTGAGCTGTGACTCAGCTTCGACCCAAGGCACTTAAAGAGTTGGGTCCAAAAGGTTCTAGTGAAGCGTGAGTCACGATCACTAACAATGTCTTTGGGTAGGCCCCAATATTTGACGACATGAGAGAAGAAGAGTCGAGTTGTATCTTCTGCTGATATATATTGTGGGGCAGCAATAAAGGTAGCATATTTGGAAAACCGATCTACCACAACCAAGATAGTTGTTAGATCTCCGACCTTGGGCAATCTGGTGATGAAATCCAGGGAAACACTTTCCCAAGGTCTCTTTGGCACAACTAGTGATTCCAAGAGTCCCGCCTGTGTTAAACGGTCCGACTTGTCCTTCTGGCATACTAGACAAGTCTTCACATACTGAGCAACGTCATCGGCCATTTGAGGCCAATAATATGCACAACGAAGTAATGCCATGGTGCATTCTTCACCGGGATGGCCGGCCCACAAAGTATCATGACATTCCGCCAGAAAAGTCCTTCGTAGGTCTCCTCCTTTAGGAACATAAAGTCGGTTCCCTTTCACTTTCAGAAAACCATCTTCCATGTAGAACTGGCGAGTCTTGCCCTGTCCTACCAAATCAACCAAATACTGTGCAGCAGGGTCTTTGATGAGTAAATCATGTATCTGGTCCTTGATGGAGGTGGATACTTCGCTCCCCCTTAGGGTGGCGAGCAAGCACACCGATGCTAGATCAGCTATCCGACTGAGCGCATCAGTAACATGATTGGTCTTCCCACTTCGGTACTCCAGGTTGAAGTGGAATTCAGCTAGGAGTTCCTGCCACCTGGCCTGTCGACCATTCAACTTCGGCTGGGTCATGAAATGGCTAACAGCTTTGTTGTATGTCTTGACCACGAACGGGGTTCCCAGCAGATAGTGTCTCCAAAGGCGCAAGCAGTGGACGACAGCCAATAATTCTTTCTCATGGGCGGCATAGCACCGCTCTGCATCTTTTAGCTTCTGACTCTCGTACGCTACAGGATGCCCTTCTTGTAGCAGGACTCCACCGAGGGCATAGTCAGATGCATCTGTTTGTACTTCGAATGGCTTGGCCAAATCAGGAAGGGCCAAGACGGGGCTACTAGACATAGCCGCCTTCAATGCGTTGAAGGCCTCCGCTCGCTTGGGTCCCCATTCCCAAGGCGTGACCTTCTTGAGGAGTTCTGTCAATGGTACTGCAATGAGGGAGTAGCCTTTCACGAATCGTCGATAGAAATTGCATAGACCAAGGAATGCCCTCAAGGCGTGGATATCCTTAGGCGGCGGCCAATCTGTGATTGCCTGAATCTTCTGCTGGTCCATCTTGATCCTCCCTTCCTCGATGACATGTCCGAGGAAGTCAATTTTCTTTTGAGCAAAGGAGCACTTAGATAGCTTCGCATATAGTTCATGCTTCCGCAATCGAGCTAGGACCTTCCGCAAGTGCATAAGGTGTTCCTCCAATATTTGGCTATATACCACAATGTCATCCAAGTAGACCACCACGAATTCATCAATGTACTCTCGGAAGACTTGGTTCATCAAAGTGCAAAACGTAGATGGGGCGTTAGTCAAGCCGAATGGCATAACCAGGAAATCGTACGACCTATATCTTGTCACACAGGTCGTATTGTGCTCATCACCCTCTGCAATCCGAACTTGCCAATAACCTGTCTTCAGGTCTATTTTGGTGAACACCGTTGCACCACCCAGTCTATCGAACAAGTCTGCCATTAGTAGAATAGGGTACTTGTTCTTCACAGTAATTTTGTTTAGAGCCCGATAGTCCACACAGAGTCATAGACTACCATCATGTTTCTTCTGGAATAGCACAGTGGACCCATATGGGGATTTGGAGGGTACGATAATCCCTGTATCTAGCATTTCCGTCAATTGTCTCCGAAGCTTGGTGAGTTCGGGTTGTGACATTCTGTAAGGCGCCCGGGCGGGTGGCTTCGCGCCCGACACCAGCTCAATTTCATGGTCCACAGTGCGCCTAGGCGGTAGTCGCTTTGGCATGTCTTGTGGCATGACATCTTCAAACTCTAGTAGTAGCTCCTTCACGGGTTCAGGAATGGGACCCGAGGAGCATTCTACATCTTCGATGCAGAGGGTTGCCAGGAACGTGGGTTCATTTCTTTTGACCCCCTTCTTCAACTGCAAGGCCGAGATGTTTTCAACGGCCATCTTCATGGGCATGCACGGGATAATGCAGGGCTTGGTCCCGTTGGCTCCCATCATCAGTAACATGTCAGCATACGGTACAGGCATGGTGTTGGTTTGCCTCAGGAATTCCAATCCAACTATCAACTCGAAGTCATCTATGATCACCACGCGCAGGTTGAATTTTCCTTCGTAAGGGCCAAGCTTCACCGGTACTTCTTTGGCTATTCCACCCACTGGTTGGGGAGGTAAGTTGATAGCCTTGACACGGCCTCTACCTTTCCCTACAACTAGACCAAGGCGCTCCACCTGAGTCGAGGCTAAGTAGTTGTGGGTAGCGCCCGTGTCTACCATGGCCCGAATGGGCTTGCCATTCACCTTCATCTCAACGAACATTAAGGTCCTCTCGTGCTTAAGAGGAGTCTCATCATCCGCCTTCTTTTTCCCTTTCTTGGTGACTGGACATGGGTCCTTCTTCTTACGGATACCAGCACTAGTCTCTGCTAATGCCTCAGAAATGGAGCCAACAATTGCATTGAAGGCACCTACTGGTTCAGTCTGATCCGCATCGTCTGAGTCGTCATCCGTCCCATCATCAAAAGTCTGATGGGCGTTCATCTGTACCTATGGGCACTCATTATTCCAATGTGGTCTGTTGCAATGACGGCATCCTGAAGGAGGCTTCCTCCCCCGATCATTGTTGTTAGACGCAGCACTGTTGCTGCCTATGGAGGGAGCCTTAGGTTTGGTCGAGCTCCGATCTCCCCCACTTCTTCTAGGGCCACCATTGCTAGACTGGCCCCCTTTGAATCCCGCTCGGGCAGGTGGCTGAGGCCTATCCTTCCGAGCTTCCATTTGATAGTCCCCAAGGCATTCAACTGCTTGGATCGCCTTGGGCAGTTTATCTACCCGTTGTCTTTGTAGCTCCATACGGGCATAAGGTTTCAGCCCTTCTAGGAAAGTGAAGAGCTTGTCTTTGTCCCCCATGTTGCGTATGCTTAGCATGAGCGCAGAGAATTCCCGCACGTAGTCCCGCACGGATTTGGTCTGGCGGAGCTCCCGTAGCTTTCTCCTTGAATTGTATTCGACATTTTCGGGAAAGAACTGTAGGCGGATGGTTGCCTTCAGTTCTGCCCATGTTTCGAGAGCATCTTCACCAGCCTTGATGGCTTCGTATTTCACCCGCCACCAGAGTTTAGCATCACCCTGAAGATACATGGCAGCAGTTGCTACCTTCTTAGCTTCTTCTAGGCCCCCAACAGCATCGAAATATTGTTCAACATCAAATATGAAGTTCTCCACTTCCTTGGCATTCCTAGCTCCACTGTATGGCTTTGGCTCAGGAATTTTCAGTTTTTGTGTCGCGGAAGTGGGGTTTGCAGCGCCCCCGATCTGGTTTCCACCGCCTCGTAGCAGGCCCTGTAAAGCAGCATTGACAACATTGAGCTTGACGACACCGCCTCGTAGCAGGCCCTGTAAGTCGTCAATAGTTTGTTACATGGCAGTCACCCTGTCTGCCTCTTGTGCCCTGTAAGCTAAATCCTCGGCACGCTCCTGTTGGAGTCCCTCGAATTTGCCAAATATTTCGGCTGCCTCTGTGGCTGTCGTTTGCCGATCTCCCTCGGAGTCACGACTGATGTTTTCTATGTCAACTTCGGCCTGGAGCACCCTGCGGTCCAGGTCGTCCAACCTTTGCCCTAGGCTGGTTCTTAGTTCAGGCACCGTATCCATGATGGGCAGTTGTAAGCACGGGATTTTTGCTTCACGGACAATCGCTCCAAAAGAAAATAAAAATAGTGACAAATGACTTCGCTGTACAATGTTTCGAGTTTTCCGTGACATGTGTTGTTAGTCATTTGTGGGTCTGTCCATTTTGCATTTAATCATTATCAAACAAAATACAAAAAATATATGTCATTAAAAGAAAATTCAAATATATATATATATATGTGCATCATTCGTTCTAGGTTGTGATTTAACTTACTTAAATATTTTTGTGATAATTGTGTTAAAATGCTACATTGTTGTTTGTTTTAATTTCATTGTTTTATTATTATTATTTCATTTTTGTTTAAAAAAAATAGAAAAACAAAAGAAAAGAGTGAATGAAAATTGGGTTGGGCCCAGGAAATAAAACAAAAAAATAGGCCCAAAACCACGTCCAAGACCCGGTCCAAACCATGCCTGCCCAGGCACATCCCAAAACGGTGTTGTATAAGGCATTTGATCTGAGCCGTCCATCCAGGCCAATCCAACGGCCCAGGACCCCCCTTCAGCAACCCGTTTCCAAACCCGACCCAGCTACCGGTTCAGCCCAACCCCTCACTTAAACCAAACGACCCCGTTTTAATATCAAACGACCTCGTCTCACCCCTCACCATCAGATCCAAGCCGTTGAGATCATCTGATCTAACGGCTCAGATCTAATCCCCTACTCCGTATATAAGCTTTCCCTCACACCCCACGCCCCCTATCCGAACCCCACCCTTCACTCATCTCCTTCCCCAAGCCCTGAAACCCCCAAACCCTAGCAGCCGCCCTAGTTTCCCTTTCACCAGAACCCGGCGGCATGAACGCCGGTGACCACCCCCTTCACACCCCTGAAACATCCAACCACCCTGAACACGAATCTACTAACCCTGTACCTCGAATCACCTTCCATCGTCTCGAATCTGGATTTGAAGATTCGAGACGAAACTCGATCTATACCAAACCACCCCAGATTCCCACTAGACATTCCCCAGACCTCCCTCGTGACCAAACCAAGCTTGGTTTGGTCCGAATCTACCCACAACTCCTAAAAAACCAGATCTGAAGATCCAAAACCTAGAACACGAGTAGCCTTGGAATCCGGCCAGTCTTGACAGGGGTTTGAGGTCTAATAGACCTTAATCAAGGTGTTCTCATGTGAGAACACCCTGATTAAAGTTTGTTCGGCTTCAAATGGTCGAAGTTGAGTCAGACTTGGGTCAGTTGGTTTTAAACCTTTCCAGTAAGTTTTCTCTTTTCTTTGTTTTAGTTTTGAGTGAATTGTTAGCATGCTTTGTTGTGGTTGTTTGTTATTATCTGTTATTTTTTCTAATTTCTTCCATCTCTGTCAAAGACCCTTTTATTTGGTTAATTGTTTTCTGTTTGTGTTCTGAATGTATTATGTGGTATACATGATCGTCAATTAGATTAGTCATCAAATGAGTTAATTCATATAGGCTCCCAGTAATTGAACAAAAGTTGTCCGATGCCCTTTAGGTCCCTGTATGTATCAGTTTATTTGAACGACTGATTATTACCTGTTATAATTAATATAGTCGACTCGATAAACGTCGTCGATTAGTTCTCTATAACTAATGGATCAAATAAGCTAATAATTTCACATGACTAAATGAACCATGTCACTGACTGAATGCTCGACATTGCCTGAAATTAGCCTATAAACTGCATTACAAAACAACTGAAAGATTCAGTCTAGGGCAGCTTCGATTTTAAATTTTTCAAAAGTTCAAAATGACCCATTATTGCAGAGGGTCAAGACAGTAATAACCAGGTATTAACAGGGGTAATTTGGCTGTTTAAAAAGAACAAAAATGATTAGTTTAAATGAGCTGACAAGTAGGGTACTAATTTGGGATTAAACTAATACCAATGGGGAACAAGACACAAGAGTATGGGGTTTAAAATGAATACTAAAATGAGCCCATAACTCTTGATTAAAGAATAAGCCAGGCGTGGGGAACAAATGGTTGGCATCAAAAGATGCTTAGGCATGGGTTTAAAGGGTATGGGCAGTCTGCAAATTGGCAGAATCCAGGCAGCTTGACTGCACTGGTTGTTTGGCTTATAAATAGGCCATTTCAGAACTTAAAAGGGGCTGGAAATTTTAGTCTTGAGAGAGGTCTTGTGAGTTTAAAGAAAACTAAAAACATAAGGAAATTTCCAGTAAACACTGTAACCAAACACTGTCTGAAAGCTACATAAGAGTTCATATTGGTCAAGCTGTCTTGGCCAAGTTCTGTTGTTTGCACTGATTGAGCTGCTTGTGATTGTTGAACTGCTGGTGTTGCTGCATCGAACACTCTGTTACTTCTGTTGTTTCACTACTCTTTTCTGGGATTACTTGTTTGGTGCTCAACCATCTGCTGGTTTTCTTTGTTCTGGAAACTGTTGTTGGTTGTCTGTGGACTTTGGAAAACACTTGTGGTTGTTGGTTTGTTGCTGTGTTGTTGCTGTGTATATGCTGTTGCTGTGTTTATTGCATACTGCCCAGCTGATCATTCCTTTCTTCTTTGTCCTCTATACCAGGTACACAACCAATGCACTGTCAAATGTAATTGGAACATTGAGCATGAATACAAAAAGAAAAGACCTGAAGTTGACTTTCATACATAGATTGTTACATTAGATATCATGTACTGTATAATAATTTTCATTCCTGTGTTGACAATAGAAGTAGCCTGTATGCCCAGTGTATATCAATATAGATTAGCTGAATGATAGTTTACATATGTATGCTGATAGGTGAAAATATTCCCAATGAAATAGGTTGTATCTCAGACTTAGTTTTACTTTGTAATATGTCCTTTAATGTAGGCCAAGCATGAAAATCGTACTCTATTAATTAGGTTCTTTCCTTTCTGATAAACTGCTTCATATAACTAGTAAATCATGTTTTAAGACAAAGAACACGGAGACTGCAATCTCAACCTCACGACGGTCGAGCCCGGGTCGAAACAGACCAAGCAGGCCTGCATCGAACGAACAATGGCCCAGGTCTGGTCCATCACGCATGGGCTGGATTTGGGCCCTTAATTTTTGCTCGGCCGACTGTGTACGTGCCCGTGCTTCTGATTTTGTGCAAGCACTCGGAACTCTGTATAGATAACTTGCAAGCATGTAATTAATTAGGGCTATCTACTGTTTTCAATTAGTAGATACAAACGCAACAAGAAACGTAGTTGTTATAGGATATCCTTTTAAAATAAGGACGAGATGAGCCTCGACAAAAAATAAAGAAAAACGCACAAATTGCGGGGCCCTTGTTAAATATATATATGTTGAAGCATTCAGTCCCTAAGGTGGGTCGTTTAGCAAATCTCATGACCTTCCCGGAATAGTAACGCGATAGCCTCTTTAAGCGCGTAGTTAATAATTTTACCTTCTTAAATTCGGGTGTGCATTTATGTGACCCAAATCCAAATCTCGACGGATCCGAAATGTGTTTCTAATCACGGGTACATTGATTGTGACGTGGTTCGATATGCATGTCCATGACGTCGCAAATTCCTTTTAAAATAGAATGAGATGAGCCTCGCCAAATAAAAATACAAAATTGCGGGGCCCTCAATAAATATTTGCCTTAAAAAATTGCTTAGATTTCGGGATGGACCGTTTAGTAAAATTCCACGGCCTTACCCAAAGTAAATGATACGCTAGTCGCTTTAGGCGCGCCTTTAATAATTTAATTTCCTTAAACTCGGGTGCACATTGATGTGACCCAAATCCAAATCTCAACGGAGTCAAAGTGTGTCGACGACCACGGGTACATTGATTGTAACGCGGTTCGAGATACATTTTCACAACGTTGCAATTCCTTGTAAAAATAATAATAATAATGATAAAAGCGGTTAAAAGTTAAATTTTGCACATAAGTTTACACTTGTATAAAATCAGATAATCAAGCCGAATATAACAGTTGAGCGACCGTGCTAGAACCACGGAACTCGGGAATGCCTAACACCTTCTCCCGGGTTAACAGAATTCCTTATCCGGATTTCTGGTGCGCAGACTGTAATACGGAGTCATTCTGTTCCTCGATTCGGGATTAAAATTGGTGACTTGGGACACCCTAAATCTCCCAAGTGGCGACTCTGAAATAATTAAACCAATCCCGTTTCGATTGTCCTTTAATTGGAAAAACTCCCTTGCACCCCATCGGGTGCGGAAAAAGGAGGTGTGACAACATGTACGAATGTAGCCTTGATAATCGAGAGACCCAGAACCACTGGTTCAGGGTTAAGAATTCGAGCTTAGAATAATTGTTATTATTTGGCTTTATTTATTATCTGATTTTTACATGTTTGAGCCTAATGTGCTAAATGCTGCTTTTACCGCTTTGATATTATTTGAACTGTATATAAATTGTGCCGAAACCTTTCTCTTCTTACCTCCGGGGATGTGCTTACTGGTTGAGACTCCTTATTCTGTTAGTGTCATACCCTAAATAAAAGAGGCTCAGAAAGTTTCTAAGCCGGCTGGCCTTTTGGTTCCCGGAAAGGAGCTCCTTCCTCAGCTCGAGTTGTCCGCTCGGGTACACTGTCTAGAACACCGACCCAGGTTTTTGAACATAGAATAACGTGACTTCATGCCGGATCCCTAGTAGGAACGCTTATTTGCATCACGTTGCATTTGACTCAGGGGACTCAACACAGGGGTTGGGTCCGTCTAGGACTAACGACCTGATATGAAAAGGCCATCCTAATGCATCCTATTTGTTTTCCGTGCATTTATTTGTCTCGTACCCGCATGCTGACCGGTGTTTGAATATTATGAATTTTGTGAAATTGAAAAAAGGGAAATAACGGTTAAGGAATTGATTGTTTATTTTTGAAAAAAACCAATACCCAAATACTGTCAAAACTCTGCCGAAATTTTGAGAAAATGAAAAAAAAACGTCTTATTAGTTTGTTTTATTAAAAGCAAAGGAAAAATAGAAAAATCGTTGTTCTGTTTTGTTTTTCAGAAAAATATAGAAATATATAGTTTGTCTTGTTATAAAAATTAAAAAAAAAGTCTTATTTTAAAATGGTTTTTTTTATGAAAATTCAAAAAATAATAATAATAAAAAAAAGTCTTTCATTATTTGTCACAAATATATACATGTATATATATATATATATATATATATATATATATATATATATATATATATATATATATATATATCCAAAAAATTTTATTTCCAAAAAAATATATATATGTCTTTATTTGTTGCAAAAATATTTGTCTTGCCAAAAAGTTTAGAAAAGTTTTTAGACTCCCAATTTTCAAAAACAAAAAAAAATCCAAAAATATTTTCCATTATTAACTTCTTTAGAAAGTCTTTAATTATTTTTATTTTTTTTTAAAATGTATAATAAGAAGAAAAAATCCGAAAATATTTTGATTCTTCTTTCAAAATTGAAAAGAAAATGCAAAATTCAAAAAAAAAACATTTTAGAAGCATTTGTTTTATTAAAGGGAAAATTCCAAAAAATATATTCTTCTTTTCTTTAGAATAAAAAATAATGCAAATGAAAATTCAAAAAATATATCTTAGAAGTGTTTCTTTTAAAAAGAAAATCAATCAAAAATCAAAAAAATATACTTCCTTTCTTCTTTTAAAGTTGTTCTTTCACAAATTCAGAAAAAAAAAAGTTAGTTCATCTACTTATTCTTGATTACCCGAACTACGCGGGTTTGATTCTCACCGGATGTGAGATACATAGGCAACCCTCATTGGGTCCAACCCCACCTTTTGCTAAAAAGCCAAAAACAAATATAAAAAAAAAAGAAAAAACAAAAAAAAACATGTCAAAGATTTTTAATTTTGTCATAAATAAGTCTAGCGATGTAACTTCCCCCTTTTACAAAAAAAATAGCAAAAACAAATATGCCAAATTTTAATTGTCATAAAGAAGTCGGGTGTCGCTGTTTTATCTAGACATAGCCGAATGTTCCCGAAAGGGACGCCGGAAGGCTGACTTTGCATAAACAGCCACCTTTGGGTCATTTTTAAGACTTGGTCCAGTCGACCCACATAGCCTTAAAAATCTTCGTCCCCGAGGCATTGAAAGGCCGTGTTTGCAATGTTGAATTTTCTATTTTTGAAAAATGATAAAAGAGTCATAAACAAGTCCGGGTGATGCCGCTTATGTCAAAAATAGCCAAATGTTCCCGAAAGGAACTCCGGAAGGCTGCCTTGGTGCAGACGGCCAACTCGTTTTTTTTCTCTCACACAACCTTAAAAATCTTCGTTCATGAAGTGCTGAGAGGTCGTGTTCAGAAATCCTTTTGAGAAAAATCACATATTTTTGTTTTTATCAGAATAAGTTTCGTTTGTTAAAATCTTATTAATAAATGTGCAGAATGAGCACGACTCCAAATGAACCATTTTCAATCATGAATAAAATCCCCCTCCAATTGCGGCTCTGGTGGAATGATTTAGGCAAAGAAGGGCATGACGAAATCAAGAAGTATCTGAAAGGCCTCACGAGTTTGTTGGATATCAGGCCACGGGGAGATATCATAAGGGCACTAGTCCCCCACTGGGATCCTGCGCACAATGTCTTCCATTTCTCGGACTTTGAACTTACCCCAACTTTAGAAGAAATAGCAGGGTATATCGGCAGCGCTGAGACTCCTTTGAGGCACAAATATCTGATTGCTCCAAGAGCTGTAGCAATACACCGGTTTCTGGACTCCTTAAAGATAGACAGAACAATTCATAACCCTGACTTGGCGAAAGGTTTTTGCAGCATGAGTTTCATATATCAAAGATATGGTCACATAGGAGGATTCGACAAGCCAGAAAACCAGTTGTGCAACAAAAGTAATCGTCAAAAGTGGGAAGAACATAGACGGATTGCTTTCATGATAACTTTCTTAGGACTCTTAGTATTCCCAAGAAAAGACGGGAATATTGACATAAAGATAGCAGGGGTCATCAGTACGTTGCTCACACAGAGAGATAGTACGTTGGCGCCCATGATAGTATCTGATATGTTCCGGGCTCTCACGTCTTGCAGAGCCGGAGGAAGCTTTTTCGAGGGTTGCAATTTGTTGTTGCAAATGTGGATGACTGAACACCTATGTCACCGAGCCCAGTTTCTGAGCCATGGATCCGCTGAAAAGACCTGCATAGAGGAGTTCTATACCAGAGTTAATGAGACCTACCTACCTGAAGGAGTCACAGCATGGACCTCATATTTCCGTACCCTCGACGCCAGTCAAATACAGTGGGCGCTAGGATGGTTACCGATCGACGAAGTCATATACATGCCAGCCGCCAGGCCCCATTTTCTCTTAATGGGACTTAAGAGCATTCAACCATACGCGCCGCATCGGGTTTTAAGGCAACTTGGGAGGTGTCAGATAGTGACGAAAGACGAGGATCTAAGCACCCAGGTGATTGAGATCAGTCCCGACGGCCAGTTTCCTGAAGCAAGGGTTCGCCAAATTTGGAGCCAATTTCAATACTTAGAAGCAAATACTTGTGTAATGAATCGGGCAAAAGGGGAAGTTTCGCCCGGGTATCAGGCCTGGTACAAAGGGGAGACATCATCTGGAAGGCCGACCAAAAGACCTCACCTGCAAGAATTTGCCAAATCTTCACAAGAGCAGTGGGGCTGGTTGGCCAAAGAGCGGGAATATCTTGCCGAAACAGGCAAACTGAAGCAACAAGTTCAGGATATGAGGTTTGAATGCCAATTACAGTCTACTGCCCACAAGGGAGAAAAGAACAGATTAATCAGAGAAGGCGAGATCCTCAAAGCTCAGATCCGGAGGATGAAAAAGGAGGCTGATAACCAGCTGAGAAGCCGTGCGGATAAAAGATTGATAGCGGGGTTAAAGGATCAGGTTGTGGAATGCCAGGAAGATTTGGAAAGAGCCAAGGCTAGCACAGCAAGATTGCGGACCAAGTGGGCAAAGGGTACAATGGCCCGGAGGCAGCGCCTGCAACAAGTCATAAGGGATTATGAACTGAGCATCGGGACATTAAGGGAAACGAATTCCACTCTTCAAGAGCGGATCTTCAAGCAAACACGAGATGCCCAAGCCGACAGAAGGCGATGTTACGATGCAATGACCAGAATGGAAAGACAAATGGAGATGTTCCAGGATCAACTTGCCAACAATGCGCAAACACTTGGATTGAAGAACCGACAGATAAGGCAGTTGTTCACAGAAAGGGACAACATTCGAGGAAGGATCGACGAGATTGGGCATTACATCTACATGAGATGCCTGGCATGCGAGCAAATGCCTCGGAAGACCCTCCTTGCTTCCATCATGGTTTGCGTCCACCGAATCATGAAGGAGTTGAAAAGCCTGCAGAGGGACCTCACACCAAGGGCCGCGGAAAGGCCGAACGATGCCTCGCGGGCCCCTAAGTTGGAAAATTAATCTTCGATTGAGTCTTGTTTATTTGGCTTTGTTGCCTTTCCATATGTTGTTTTCTTTTCTTTTAGTCAAAACGGGTTAAGAACTGTGGAGTCTGTACTATTGCTATTCCTTGTTTGAAGTAATTTGTAATAGCAAAATTTTGAGAATGAATTTAATGATTTCACAAGAATTTTGTGTTTCTTTACTTTAAGGCAGAACTATGCCTGGTCTGATTCGCGCGGGGACGTGATACGTAGGCAATCCCCATAAGATTCGACCGCTTTTAATAAAGAAAGAAAAGAAAATACAAAAATAAAATAAAACACAGGGTTTCCCAAAGTACTTTAAAAAGGGACGAATGAGCAAACCGGGATGACACATGTTGTTTGAAGCAAAGCATGTAGAAACGGTTAACTGCCTAGGTGCATTGCATCCTCTATGTGTTATGATCAAATCCGTTAAACTCTAACGCTAACAAAGTTTGTTGTTGTCTGATCCAGACAAGTTAGTTGTTAAAGAACTCTGGCAACACACTCATACCAAACCAGATCCAAAGGACCGGTAGCAACAAGCATGACTACTTCAGAGAATAGCAATGAGGAAGAAAGGCCGATGAGCCAGTTGTTAAAAGAAGCAATGGAAAAGATTGAAAGGATGGGACTAGAGATGAATGCAATGCAGCTAGCCATAGCCAAAACACAAAAGAGCCCTGAAACACTGGGACACATGCCAGAATACCCTCACTCTGGCCCTTCCACAAGCCGCCCGAATCCCCTTAATCATCAAGAAAGAAGCCCTCATGGTTCCCAAGCTCCACCACCCCATCAACCTCTCCCAACGCCCAATATTCCCATTTTTGTGGGACCAACATCAGCCCCTTTGAAAAGAACGACCAGTGAGCCATTGTTTCAGGCTCACGATACACAATACTATCCCCCTGAGCCTACATTCCATGCACCCGAGCCACAAGCTTACAATCCACATTTGGAAGTGCCGGCAGAAATTGAAAAGCCGGGTAAGGCCCCTGAACAGGATGAAGTATTGAGAAAGTTCAAAAGCCTGGAGCAGTCCTTCAGGAACTTGCACGGACTGGGCAACCAAGTCAGCGTAGCATACAAAGATCTGTGCCCTTTCCCTGACGTCCAACTCCCGGCTGGGTTCAAGATGCCTAAGTTTGATTTATATGAAGGGCACGGTGATCCCATGGCACATTTGCGGGGATTCTGTAGCAAAATGAGAGGGGCAGGCGGCAAGGATGAGCTGCTGATAGCTTATTTCGGCCAAAGTCTGAGCGGATCTGCACTAGAATGGTATACCAGGCAGGATTCCAGTAGGTGGTATACTTGGGATGATTTGGCGCAGGCTTTCGCAGGTCATTTCCAGTACAATCTCGAGATAGTCCCTGACCGTCTCACATTATTAAGAACTGGGAAGAAACCTGGGGAAAGCTTTCGCGAGTTCGGATTCCGTTGGAGAGAACAAGCAGCTAGAGTCGATCCTCCCATGAGAGAGGGAGAGATGGTGGACTATTTCTTGCAAACATTGGATCCAACCTATTTTGGTCACTTGGTGACAACAGTTGGAAAATCTTTCAACGAGGTGGTCAAGATAGGGGTCATGATAGAAGAGGGTCTGAGGTCTGACAAAATCTTGAACTATTCGGCACTCAAGGCCACGACCCAGGCTATTCAGAGCGGCACGGGAGGTGCGCTGAGAAGAAAGAAAGAAGAGGTTGCCACGATCGAAGAAGGCAGTTGGTCCAGGGCTGGCAAGCCACACTACAACCAACCCAGACCTCACAGGTCAAACTACCCCTACAACCCACCCCAAAATTTCTATCCACCTCAAGAACCACATTGTTCCGTACACCAGGCCCAGGCATACACCCAGCCTCCGGTTCGCCCGCAATGGCGCGCGCCGGCTCCCCATAACATATATGCACCACCATAAAATACCTATCCACCACCAAGGGCGTATAGAAACCCGTCAGGGGCAGGCTTTCGGGGAAATCCAGATGCTAGGAATGACAGGTTGCGGAAACAGAGAACTTTCACGGAGTTGGGAGAAACCTACACCGCTTTGTTCCACAAGTTGAGGCAATTGGGCTTGGTTAGTCCTGTCCAGACTCGAGAACCAAATCCCCCACCTCAGAATTTGGATCGATCAATAAGTTGTGAATACTGCTCAGGGATGCTCGGACATGATACCGAGAAATGTTGGAAATTGAGGCATGCCATACAGGATCTTATTGACACCAATAAGATCGAGGTCCAGACACCGGAGGCTCCTAACATCAACCAGAACCCACTACCAGCGCACCACGAGACTCACATGATTGAGTTGGTATATGAGGGAGGAGAGTTGAGAAAACCCTCACAAACAGTGATGATGATCCAGGCAGCCCCGAAAGAAGTCTCAACCAGTGGGGGAACGAGGGTACAGTCACAGGAGGGAGCGTCAAGCCAGTAGTGATATTGGGAAAGAGTCCGTCCGCCATAACAAGCAAACCCGAGCCAAACAAGTTGGTAATATCAGGGATTCCGCCCGCACCTGCAGTTGTGTTGAAGGGGGCATATAGAGAACTGGTCACCATAAAGCCTGTAGTCCAGCTGCCAATGATTGATAGCAAGGTGGTGCCTTGGAAATATGAAAAGGCGGTGGTGATGTACAAAGGAAAACATGTGGAAGAAGTCAGTTGCGAAGCGCAAGGGCTGACTCGATCAGGTCGATGTTTTACTCCGGTAGAGTTAAGAAGAACCAACCCAGCTGCAACCAAGAAACCCGTGTCCGAAGAAGAGGCTGAAGAGTTCCTAAGGAAGATGAAAGTACAAGACTATTCTGTGGTCGAACAGCTGAAAAAAAACACCGGCCCAGATCTCACTGTTGTCATTACTGATCCATTCTGAGGAGCATCGTCGGGCCCTGATGAAGATATTGAACGAAGCTCATGTACCTAGTGAGATTTCTGTAAACCACCTGGAAACCATTGCCAGCAAGATTTTCGAGGTGAACAGGGTAACATTCTCAGATAATGACCTGTCGGCTCTATACCTAGCTGTCAAATGTGAAGACTCGGTGGTGACTCGAGTATTGGTGGATAACGGCTCAAGCGCCAATATTTGCCCACTATCTACCTTGAACCAGTTAAAGATCGACCACGGAAGGATCCACAAGAACAGTATCTGTGTCCGAGGGTTTGACGGAAACGGAACAGCCACTGTAGGGGATGTTGTACTTGAACTGACCATTGGTCCAGTCCTGTTTACCATGGAATTCCAGGTGTTAGACGCCACAGTATCTTACAACCTGCTGTTAGGACGACCATGGATTCATGCAGCCAAAGCAGTGCCCTCCACCCTACATCAGATGGTGAAGTTCGAGTGGGAAAGACAAGAGGTCGTGTTACACGGCGAGGATACAACGTGCACCACGGGCGGAGCCATTGTACCTTTCATAGAGACCGCTGATGACAAAGGTCCTTGGGTCTACCAGATTTTTGATACAGGGTTGGCCAACAAAATTTCTGAAGGAGAAATCATCCCGCACCCTAGGGTAGCTGCCGCGACAGTCATGATGGTCTCAGAAATGCTGGGTAATGGATTTGTACCAGGAAAAGGCCTGGGGGTTTTACTTCAAGGGATTGTCCAACCTGTCACCTTACCTAAAATCTCGAAACTTTCGGATTGGGGTTCAAACCAACCGCAGCAGATAGGAAGCGAGCGCGAAAAATGAAGACGAGGGTCTGGTTTCTGCCTAAGCCGGTGCCATGTCTCTCAAGGTCTTTTGTCAGAGCAAGTGCCAGGGGGTCACCGGTCCCGAAGATTCTAGGACCATTGATCGGTATAAATGAGGACCTGAATCAGAGTTTTGAGAGGCTATTCGCTGATGTCAGTATGGTGGAAGCTGGAGAAGGTTCCAGCAGAACAGAGATACAGTTTGTGGGGCCTGAGGCCAAGACCAACAATTGGATAGTTACTCCTCTTCCTGTCCGAGGGGAGTCTTGGTAGTAGGCTTTGATTTATGTTTTGTTTGTTTGTTTGTTCGGATTATTCAAGGGTGTAATCCAAATTTTACTTTCGTTTTTGTAAAAGTGTGAACCCTTTTATCCCGCAAGTTTAATAAAGTTCTTTTCTTTTGTCCCATTTTAATTTTGTTTTGTTCTTTTTCTTTCTGAAACAGTTCTCTTTTTACTGGTTCTAATGACATGGCATGCACAGCGGATCTTCGACCTAGTCTAATAAATCAATCTGAATCTGACTCAATGATGCAAGAGGTCGTTTGTGATGACGAATCTGAATGCGATGAAGGTGAAGCCTTCGAAGAGATAAACCGAGAACTATGCCAATTTGAAGAAAAACCCAAGCCTAACCTAAATGACACTGAGGCTGTAAATCTAGGAGACGCTGATAACGTCCAAGAAACCAAAATCAGCATCCACATTGAGCCGAATGTCAGGGAAGAATTGGTCAAAACCCTCGTGGAATTCAAAGATGTTTTTGCATGGTCATATGATGATATGCCTGGATTAAGCACCAATTTAGTGGTTCACAAATTGCCCACTGACCCGGCATACCCTCCGGTCAAGCAAAAATTAAGGAAATTTAAAACAGAAATGAGTGTAAAGATCAAAGAAGAAGTGATTAAGTAGTTGCAGGCAAAGGTCATTCGGGTCACTCGATATCCCGAGTGGTTGGCCAATGTGGTACCAGTCCCAAAGAAGGATGGAAAAATCAGGGTGTGCGTCGACTACCGCAACCTCAACAAAGCAAGTCCCAAGGACAATTTTCCATTGCCCAACATCCATATCTTGATCAATAATTGCGCTGGGCGCGAGATCGGATCCTTTGTAGATTGCTATGCGGGTTATCATCAGATCCTAATGGACGAGGAGGACACGGAAAAGACAACGTTTATTATGCCATGGGGAACCTACTGCTATCGGGTAATGCCATTCGGGTTAAAGAATGCCGAGGCAACGTACATACGAGCAATGACTGTTGTGTTTCATGACATGATACACAAAGAAATCGAGGTGTACGTCGATGATGTGATCATCAAATCTTGGCGTCAGGAGGACCATGTAGCAGACCTAAGGAGATTTTTCCAAATACTCTGGAGGTATGATATCAAGCTTAACCCGGCCAAATGCGCATTCGGGGTTCCATCAGGAAAGCTGCTAGGATTCATCGTCAGTCGACGGGGGATTGAGTTAGACCCATCCAAAATTGAATCCATCCGAGATTTGCCACCGCCAAGGAACAAAACAGAGGTAATGAGTTTGCTGGGTAGACTCAATTACATCAGCAGGTTCATCGCTCAACTCACCGCAACTTGTGAGCCCATATTCCGGCTGTTGAGAAAGGATGCTGCGGTAGGTTGGACAGCAAAGTGTCAGGAGGCCTTCGACCAAATCAAAGGGTATCTGTCTAATCCACCCGTATTGGTCCCGCCTAAGCCTGGGAAGCCCTTAATTCTTCTCCTGACGGTCTTGGAAAATTCATTTGGTTGTGTACTGGGGCAACGTGATGACACAGGAAGGAAGGAGCAGGCCATCTACTATCTTAGCAAGAAATTCACAGTGCATGAGGTCAAGTACACTCAACTCGAGAAAACATGTTGCGCCCTAACTTGGGTAGCTCAGAAGTTGAAACACTACCTGTCTTCGTATACTACTTATCTCATATCCCGTTTGGACCCATTGAAGTATATCTTTCAGAAACCTATGCCCACGGGAAGGTTGGCAAAATGGCAAATTCTGCTCACAGAGTTTGATATCGTCTATGTAACGAGGACGGCCATGAAAGCCCAGGCGCTGGCAGACCATTTGGCAGAGAATCCCGTTGATGAAAAATACGAGCCCTTAAGAACGTATTTTCCTGACGAAGAGGTAATGCATACAAATGAGTTGGAATTACCTGAGGAACCGGGTTGGAAGCTTTTCTTCGATGGAGCTGCAAACGCGAAAGGGGTTGGCATAGGAGCAGTACTCATTTCTGAAACAGGACGGCATTATCCTGTTACAGCTCAACTACGCTTCTATTGCACCAACAATATGGCCGAATATGAGGCTTGCATTCTGGGTCTGCGCTTGGCTGCTGACATGGATGTCCAAGACGTCTTGGTCTTGGGAGACTCGGACCTCTTGGTACATCAAATTCAGGGTGAATGGGAAACACGAGATCTAAAACTCATACCATACCGACAATGCTTGCATGATCTGAGCAAGCAATTTCGATCGGTGAAGTTCAAACACATCCCGAGAGTTCACAATGAGGTTGCGGATGCCTTGGCCACCTTAGCATCAATGCTGCACCACCCTGACAAAATGTATGTTGATCCTCTGCACATCTAGGTCCGCGATCAGCACGCCTACTGCAATGCCATAGAAGAAGAAGCCGATGGCAAACCCTGGTTTCATGATATCAAGGAATACCTCAGAATGGGGATATATCCAGAACATGCCACTGGAGACCAAAAAAGAGCCCTTTGGCGTTTGTCGAATGGTTTCTTCCTCAGTGGAGGAGTATTGTACAAAAGAACCCCGGATTTGGGATTGTTGAGATGCATAGATGCCAGTCA
This sequence comes from Nicotiana tabacum, assembly GCF_000715075.1. NCBI lineage: Eukaryota > Viridiplantae > Streptophyta > Magnoliopsida > Solanales > Solanaceae > Nicotiana > Nicotiana tabacum. The sequence continues at coordinate 166,808,538 of NC_134095.1, forward strand.
AGCAACGACGGTTATGGCAGAGGTACATGCTGGAGTTTGTGGGCCACACATGAGCGGATATGTATTGGCAAGAAAGATCCTTCGAACAGGGTGTTATTGGCTCACCATGGAACACGACTGTATCGCTTTCGTAAGAAAATGCCATCAGTGTCAGATACATGGAGATCTGATTCATTCTCCGCCAACAGAGTTACATACGATGTCAGCACCCTAGCCGTTTGTAGCATGGGGCATGGATGTCATTGGACCTATCGAACCAGCATCATCCAACGGCCATAGATTCATTCTAGTGACCATTGATTACTTCACCAAATGGGTTGAGGCTAAAACCTTCAAGTCGGTAACCAAAAAGGCAGTGGTGGACTTTGTTCGCTCCCATATCATCTGCAGATTTGGGATCCCAAAAGTAATCATCACGGATAATGGTGCGAATCTTAATAGCAGCCTGATGAGAGAGGTATGCCAACCATTCAAGATTACACACCGCAATTCCACCCCATATCGTCCCAAGGTGAATGGAGCGGTCGAAGCAGCCAATAAGAATATCAAGAAGATATTGCGAAAGATGGTGGAAGGGTCCAGACAATGGCACGAGAGATTACCCTTTGCTTTGTTGGGATACCGCACTACCATCCGAACTTCCATAGGCACAACTCCTTATTTGTTGGTGTACGGAACTGAGGCCGTAATACCAGCGGAAGTCGAAATTCCGTCCCTCCGGATTGTCGCTGAAGCCGGGATTAATGATGATGAATGGGTCAAAGCTCGATTGGAACAGTTGAGCTTGATAGATGAGAAAAGATTGGCAGCAGTGTGCCATGGTCAGCTATACCAAAAGAGAATGGCGAGAACATATAATAAGAAGGTGCGCCCCAGGAAGTTTGAAGTAGGGCAGCAGGTATTGAAGAAGATCCTCCCACATCAGGTCGAGGCAAAAGGCAAATTCGCCCCAAATTGGCAAGGGCCTTATATCGTGACCAGAGTATTGTCCAACGGTGCTTTGTGTTTAACAGATGTCGAAGGTAGATGTGTCGACATGGCTATCAATTCAGATGCAGCCAAGAGATATTATGCGTAATTTCTTTAATTATGGCAATTTTTGGTTTATTTGTTTGTATTTGGCATTTATTTGATAATGAGATGACGGAGGCAATTCTTTCTTCTATCCAAACACTTTTTAACCCTTGCTTCCCCCTTTGAGCCTTAAGTTATTCTTTCATACCCCTCTTTTGGAATCACTAATGGAAAAGACATGAAAAAAAAAGAGAAAAGAAAAGAAAAAGAAAAATGAAAAGAAGGAAAAAGAAAAAAGGAAGATAAAATCATAAGAAATACAAAACCGTGGGAACTACGTTTGACCTGATTCCTCAAAGAGGATACGTAAGCGCCTCACGGCTCGGTCATAGTATGCATCATAGTGAATATAGGATGCATAATGTACATAGTGTGCATAATAGGCACAGTGTGCGTAACGCACATAGCTCAACATAAGTGTAAAAAAATAAATTCCCCAAGCAAGAAAACTGGGGCAGAGGTTATGTTTTAAGCTCCAACAAAGGTTTGATTCCAAAAGTTGTAGCTCATCACCCATCAAATTATTTTCATAGCCTTTCTTTAACCCCACACCAAAACCAACATCAACGTCCAAAAGACCTCCCGATCGATGTCCAAGAGATGCCAAGTCAGGCAAATAAGGCCGAGAATAATACACCGATCCCCAGCAAAGAGGAGGATCGTAAGACTGGGAATGAATTGATGATCAAAGGAATCTCCAGAAGAGAGGGTCGTATCTACAGCACCCCGATTCCTCGAAAGAAATAAAAGGAGAGAGTCTTATCGGTGAAAACCTTCACAGGCACCGAGAAGCGATGTAAGATGAAAGAAATAAAATGAGAGAGTCTTATCGGTGAAAACCTTCACAGGCACCGAAAAGCGACGTAAGATGAGGGATATAAAATGAGAGAGTCTTGTTGGTGAAAACCTTCACAGGCACCATAAGGCGTCGGGAGATGAGAGAAAAGAGAGAGTCTCATTAGTGAAAACCCCTCGAAGGGCACTATGAGGCGACAAGATAGATCAACAAAAGCTACCACATTCGAAACGAAATGGACACTCCTTTATCATCCCCAGCAAGTCAGACCATCGGGCAAATCGATTGATACAAATAGACTGGGTCGGGAATCTGTGGTGCACGTCATGATCACAGGGACCAGTCATGTCCTCCAGATAAGTTCTTCTGAGTTTCTTCTCCCGCCAAATATTGGTTCAGAAAGATTTTCTCCTTTTCTATCTTTTATTTCTTTTCCTAAAAATTTGTCTTGAAAGGATTTTTCAAAGCTTACTACCAGAAACCGGAGGGGAATTCATCCAATGCAGGATAACACAAACAGTCTTAAAGGCCGGTCCCAGGCAATGCAGTGATCGTGCCCGGCAGTTTTGGAGGAAGTAAGATCCTAAAGGGAGTGGTTTCGGGAGTTAAAAGCAGACTCCCACAGCATGTGCTTAAAGAGAAAGCAGAAAAGGGGATAAATTGAAAACCAATCCCCAGCAGGCTAGAGACCCCAGCAGGCAATTTTGCCCACCAACCAATTATGGGGACATAGAGCAAGAAAAGGGGAAGAGAGGAAAAATCATCCACCGGAAAGGCATCCTCTACCACCACGATTAAAACTAACTAAATCTTTTTGTCCGCTGCAGGAAAACAAAGGATTGATAAGGGCAGCAAAACGCAACGCCAGGGAAATCAGCAAAAACCGGGGAAGAAAATTTTCTGCCAATTGTCGAAATTTTTCTCGGAAGAACGGGGAAACAATTTCAATACTTTAAGTTCTAGGTCGCCCACCAGTATAATGCAGGAATACATTTAAGTTCTAGGTCGCCCACCAGTATAATGCGGGAATACATTTAAGTTCTAGGTCGCCCACCAGTAAAATGCGGGAATACATTTAATTTCTAGGTCGCCCACCAGTATAATGCGGGAATACATTTAAGTTCTAGGTCGCCCACCAGTATAATGCGGGAATACATTTAAGTTCTAGGTCGCCCACCAGTATAATGCGGGAATACATTTAAGTTCTAGGTCGCCCACCAGTAAAATGCGGGAATACATTTAAGTTCTAGGTCGCCCACCAGTAAAATGCGGGAATACATTTAAGTTCTAGGTCGCCCACCAGTATAATGCGGGAATACATTTAAGTTCTAGGTCGCCCACCAGTAAAATGCGGGAATACATTTAAGTTCTAGGTCGCCCACCAGTATAATGCGGGAATACATTTAAGTTCTAGGTCGCCCACCAGTAAAATGCGGGAATACTTTTAAGTTCTAGGTCGCCCACCAGTATAATGCGGGAATACATTTAAGTTCTAGGTCGCCCACCAGTATAATGCGGGAATACATTTAAGTTCTAGGTCGCCCACCAGTAAAATACGGGAATACATTTAAGTTCTAGGTCGCCCACCAGTATAATGCGGGAATACATTTAAGTTCTAGGTCGCCCACCAGTAAAATGCGGGAATACATTTAAGTTCTAGGTCGCCCACCAGTATAATGCGGGAATACATTTAAGTTCTAGGTCGCCCACCAGTATAATGCGGGAATACATTTAAGTTCTAGGTCGCCCACCAGTATAATGCGGGAATACATTTAAGTTCTAGGTCGCCCACCAGTAAAATGCGGGAATACATTTAAGTTCTAGGTCGCCCACCAGTAAAATGCGGGAATACATTTAAGTTCTAGGTCGCCCACCAGTATAATGCGGGAATACATTTAAGTTCTAGGTCGCCCACCAGTAAAATGCGGGAATACATTTAAGTTCTAGGTCGCCCACCAGTATAATGCGGGAATACATTTAAGTTCTAGGTCGCCCACCAGTAAAATGCGGGAATACATTTAAGTTCTAGGTCGCCCACCAGTATAATGCGGGAATACATTTAAGTTCTAGGTCGCCCACCAGTATAATGCGGGAATACATTTAAGTTCTAGGTCGCCCACCAGTATAATGCGGGAATACATTTAAGTTCTAGGTCGCCCACCAGTATAATGCGGGAATACATTTAAGTTCTAGGTCGCCCACCAGTAAAATGCGGGAATACATTTAAGTTCTAGGTCGCCCACCAGTATAATGCGGGAATACATTTAAGTTCTAGGTCGCCCACCAGTAAAATGCGGGAATACATTTAAGTTCTAGGTCGCCCACCAGTATAATGCGGGAATACATTTAAGTTCTAGGTCGCCCACCAGTAAAATGCGGGAATACATTTAAGTTCTAGGTCGCCCACCAGTATAATGCGGGAATGCATTTAAGTTCTAGGTCGCCCACCAGTATAATGCGGGAATACATTTAAGTTCTAGGTCGCCCACCAGTATAATGCGGGAATACATTTAAGTTCTAGGTCGCCCACCAGTATAATGCGGGAATACATTTAAGTTCTAGGTCGCCCACCAGTAAAATGCGGGAATACATTTAAGTTCTAGGTCGCCCACCAGTATAATGCGGGAATACATTTAAGTTCTAGGTCGCCCACCAGTAAAATGCGGGAATACATTTAAGTTCTAGGTCGCCCACCAGTATAATGCGGGAATACATTTAAGTTCTAGGTCGCCCACCAGTATAATGCGGGAATACATTTAAGTTCTAGGTCGCCCACCAGTATAATGCGGGAATACATTTAAGTTCTAGGTCGCCCACCAGTATAATGCGAGAATACATTTAAGTTCTAGGTCGCCCACCAGTAAAATGCGGGAATACATTTAAGTTCTAGGTCGCCCACCAGTATAATGCGGGAATACATTTAAGTTCTAGGTCGCCCACCAGTATAATGCGGGAATACATTTAAGTTCTAGGTCGCCCACCAGTAAAATGCGGGAATACTTTTTAGCTCTAGATTTTGGAATCAGTAACCCCACCTGAAGACGGAAGGTTACAACAGAGATCCCCAAGTAGGAAACAATAAAATCCCCAGCGCCAAGAAGCAGAAGGCTGCAAAAGCAAGCGCGCGATTTAAAAGGAAGAAGGAACGCGTCTCAGAAGAAGCAGTTTGGGAACGTTGTAGCATGCCCAATATAACAATTTTGATGAAGAAAGCCATACCACTGAAGAAACCATTGAAAGGTTTAAAGAAGAAAGCCATGTTCCCAGCAAATCAAGCAAAGTGATGAAAACTGGCATTCAGAAAAGGAGAAGGACCAGCATCATCTCCCAAGTTCACAAAATAAGGGCATCAGAGGAAAGCGTTAGCCGACAAGAAAGCAAGGCAACAAGAACAAGTTGAAGTTAGATGAGATCTCATACTCTAGCTTAGCTTCTTGTTTTTCCTTTCAAGAACAATGTAACAAGGAGATCAGTGAGCAGTAGCATCCTACAGCAGCATGCAACAGCGCACAACAGCAGCGAGCACTACAGTCACACGGTAGTCCCAGCTACCAAAATTTTCCCGAACTACATTGACCTGATTCCTGTTCAGCCCAGGATATGTAGGAAACCTTTGAAGCAAAGGTTCGGTCAAATCTTTTTCAAAAAATGTTTCACACGGAGTACTCGGACGAGCAAAAATCGCCCGCTTTATCTTTGCGCGAAAACCCTTCGTGTCTTCGTGGAAAGAGGGGCAGCTGTAAGCACGGGATTTTTGCTTCACGGACAATCGCTCCAAAAGAAAATAAAAATAGTGACAAATGACTTCGCTGTACAATGTTTCGAGTTTTCCGTGACATGTGTTGTTAGTCATTTGTGGGTCTGTCCATTTTGCATTTAATCATTATCAAACAAAATACAAAAAAATATGTGTCATTAAAAGAAAATTCAAAAATATATATATGTGGATCGTTCGTTCTAGGTTGTATATATATATATATATATGTGCATCATTCGTTCTAGGTTGTGATTTAACTTACTTAAATATTTTTGTGATAATTGTGTTAAAATGCTACATTGTTGTTTGTTTTAATTTCATTGTTTTATTATTATTATTTCATTTTTGTTTAAAAAAAATAGAAAAACAAAAGAAAAGAGTGAATGAAAATTGGGTTGGGCCCAGGAAATAAAACAAAAAAATAGGCCCAAAACCACGTCCAAGACCCGGTCCAAACCATGCCTGCCCAGGCACATCCCAAAACGGCGCCGTATAAGGCATTTGATCTGAGCCGTCCATCCAGGCCAATCCAACGGCCCAGGACCCCCCTTCAGCAACCCGTTTCCAAACCCGACCCAGCTACCGGTTCAGCCCAACCCCTCACTTAAACCAAACGACCCCGTTTTAATATCAAACGACCTCGTCTCACCCCTCACCATCAGATCCAAGCCGTTGAGATCATCTGATCTAACGGCTCAGATCTAATCCCCTACTCCGTATATAAGCTTTCCCTCACACCCCACGCCCCCTATCCGAACCCCACCCTTCACTCATCTCCTTCCCCAAGCCCTGAAACCCCCAAACCCTAGCAGCCGCCCTAGTTTCCCTTTCACCAGAACCCGGCGGCATGAACGCCGGTGACCACCCCCTTCACACCCCTGAAACATCCAACCACCCTGAACACGAATCTACTAACCCTGTACCTCGAATCACCTTCCATCGTCTCGAATCTGGATTTGAAGATTCGAGACGAAACTCGATCTATACCAAACCATCCCAGATTCACACTAGACATTCCCCAGACCTCCCTCGTGACCAAACCAAGCTTGGTTTGGTCCGAATCTACCCACAACTCCTAAAAAACCAGATCTGAAGATCCAAAACCTAGAACACGAGTAGCCTTGGAATCCGGCCAGTCTTGACAGGGGTTTGAGGTCTAATAGACCTTAATCAAGGTGTTCTCATGTGAGAACACCCTGATTAAAGTTTGTTCGGCTTCAAATGGTCGAAGTTGAGTCAGACTTGGGTCAGTTGGTTTTAAACCTTTCCAGTAAGTTTTCTCTTTTCTTTGTTTTAGTTTTGAGTGAATTGTTAGCATGCTTTGTTGTGGTTGTTTGTTATTATCTGTTATTTTTTCTAATTTCTTCCATCTCTGTCAAAGACCCTTTTATTTGGTTAATTGTTTTCTGTTTGTGTTCTGAATGTATTATGTGGTATACATGATCGTCAATTAGATTAGTCGTCAAATGAGTTAATTCATATAGGCTCCCAGTAATTGAACAAAAGTTGTTCGATGCCCTTTAGGTCCCTGTATGTATCAGTTTATTTGAACGACTGATTATTACCTGTTATAATTAGTATAGTCGACTCGATAAACATCGTCGATTAGTTCTCTATAACTAATGGATCAAATAAGCTAATAATTTCACATGACTAAATGAACCATGTCACTGACTGAATGCTCGACATTGCCTGAAATTAGCCTATAAACTGCATTACAAAACAACTGAAAGATTCAGTCTAGGGCAGCTTCGATTTTAAATTTTTCAAAAGTTCAAAATGACCCATTATTGCAGAGGGTCAAGACAGTAATAACCAGGGATAAACAGGGGTAATTTGGTTGTTTAAAAAGAACAAAAATGATTAGTTTAAATGAGTTGACAAGTAGGGTACTAATTTGGGATTAAACTAATACCAATGGGGAACAAGACACAAGAGTATGGGGTTTAAAATGAATACTAAAATGAGCCCATAACTCTTGATTAAAGAATAAGCCAGGCGTGGGGAACAAATGGCTGGCATCAAAAGATGCTTAGGCATGGGTTTAAAGGGTATGGGCAGTCTGCAAATTGGCAGAATCCAGGCAGCTTGACTGCACTGGTTGTTTGGCTTATAAATAGGCCATTTCAGAACTTAAAAGGGGCTGGAAATTTTAGTCTTGAGAGAGGTCTTGTGAATTTAAAGAAAACTGAAAACATAAGGAAATTTCCAGTAAACACTGTAACCAAACACTGTCTGAAAGCTACATAAGAGTTCATATTGGTCAAGTTGTCTTGGCCAAGTTCTGTTGTTTGCACTGATTGAGCTGCTTGTGATTGTTGAACTGCTGGTGTTGCTGCATCGAACACTCTGTTACTTCTGTTGTTTCACTACTCTTTTCTGGGATTACTTGTTTGGTGCTCGACCATCTGCTGGTTTTCTTTGTTCTGGAAACTGTTGCTGGTTGTCTGTGGACTGTGGAAAACACTTGTGGTTGTTGGTTTGTTGCTGTGTTGTTGCTGTGTATCTGCTGTTGCTGTGTTTATTGCATACTGCCCAGCTGATCATTCCTTTCTTCTTTGTCCTCTATACCAGGTACACAACCAATGCACTGTCAAATGTAATTGGAACATTGAGCATGAATACAAAAAGAAAAGACCTGAAGTTGACTTTCATACATAGATTGTTACATTAGATATCATGTACTGTATAATAATTTTCATTCCTGTGTTGACAATAGAAGTAGCCTGTATGCCCAGTGTATATCAATATAGATTAGCTGAATGATAGTTTACATATGTATGCTGATAGGTGAAAATATTCCCAATGAAATAGGTTGTATCTCAGACTTAGTTTTACTTTGTAATATGTCCTTTAATGTAGGCCAAGCATGAAAATCGTACTCTATTAATTAAGTTCTTTCCTTTCTGATAAACTGCTTCATGTAACTGGTAAATCATGTTTTAAGACAAAGAACACGGAGACTGCAATCTCAACCTCACGAAGGTCGAGCCCCGGTCGAAACAGACCAAGCAGGCCTGCATCGAACGAACAATGGCCCAGGTCTGGTCCATCACGCATGGGCTGGATTTGGGCCCTTAATTTTTGCTCGGCCGACTGTGTGCGTGGCCGTGCTTCTGATTTTGTGCAAGCACTCGGAACTCTGTATAAATAACTTGCAAGCATGTAATTAATTAGGGCTATCTACTGTTTTCAATTAGTAGAGACAAACGCAACAAGAAACGTAGTTGCTATAGGATATCCTTTTAAAATAAGGACGAGATGAGCCTCGACAAAAAATAAAGAAAAACGCACAAATTGCGGGGCCCTTGTTAAATATATATATGTTGAAGCATTCAGTCCCTAAGGTGGGTCGTTTAGCAAATCTCACGACCTTCCCGGAATAATAACGCGATAGCCTCTTTAAGCGCGTACTTAATAGTTTTACCTTCTTAAATTCGGGTGTGCATTTATGTGACCCAAATCCAAATCTCGACGGATCCGAAATGTGTTTCTAATCACGGGTACATTGATTGTGACGTGGTTCGAGATGCATGTCCATGACGTCGCAAATTCCTTTTAAAATAGAATGAGATGAGCCTCGCCAAATAAAAATATAAAATTGCGAGGCCCTCAATAAATATTTGCCTTAAAAAATTGCTTAGATTTCGGGATGGACCGTTTAGTAAAATTCCACGGCCTTACCCAAAGTAAATGATACGCTAGTCGCTTTAGGCGCGCCTTTAATAATTTAATTTCCTTAAACTCGGGTGCACATTGATGTGACCCAAATCCAAATCTCAACGGAGTCAAAGTGTGTCGACGACCACGGGTACATTGATTGTAACGCGGTTCGAGATACATTTTCACAATGTTGCAATTCTCTTGTAAAAATAATAATAATAATGATAAAAGCGGTTAAAAGTTAAATTTTGCACATAAGTTTACACTTGTATAAAATCAGATAATCAAGCCGAATATAACAGTTGAGCGACCGTGCTAGAACCACGGAACTCGGGAATGCCTAACACCTTCTCCCGGGTTAACAGAATTCCTTATCCGGATTTCTGGTGCGCAGACTGTAATATGGAGTTATTCTGTTCCTCGATTCGGGATTAAAATTGGTGACTTGGGACACCCTAAATCTCCCAAGTGGCGACTCTGAAATAATTAAACCAATCCCGTTTCGATTGTCCTTTAATTGGAAAAAACTCCCTTGCACCCCCTATCGGGTGCGGAAAAAGGAGGTGTGACAGCAGTAATCCGTCAACCGTCTGTTCAAGGGCTGCAATGCGGTCCCCATGATTCACCATGGTCAGAAATGGTTGTAATGGCAATGCGTTCCCTCGTCCGATGTCGAGCCTAGGCTCTGATACCAACTGTTACGCGGCGCCTTCCTGAAAGTCCTTGGAAGGGCGACGTAAGGCTAAGCAACTGATGTCAGTGCAGTTGATGTCCGCCAACTGAGGTCCCCTCCGTACGCTAGACTAGATTGTCAGTGCCGTACGGGAAAACCAATGTCAAAAGCAATTGAGAGAACACGAATGAGAATTGAGAATGAAAGAAAGCTTGATTGCATTAATGAAAGTTATTACAGAAAGGCAACGCGGTGTCGAGGGGGAGAAACACCAGTACAGAGAATTGTTTGCTTGCTAGAAAGTTTGATTGCTTGATCCCCCTAATAATGCTTAAAAAAATAATCCAAAGCTACAAGACTAGACTTGATTAAGCTAGAGAAACATAATGGAAGTACATGGAATAAAACTATTTTATATTTACAATGAAAAAGACTTAGTTTGCTATAAGGCAGAAAACAGGTCTGTTGTCCGCAGCATTGTCTTTGGCATCAGGGTCTGCGCGCGCGGCGTTGTTTGCGCGTGCGGCGCTGTTTGCATCTGCCTGCGGTTGGGCGCTGGCGAGGGATATCGGTGGGGCGACAGAGGCACATGCGCGCTTGTCACTTGGCGCGGCCAAGACCACGGGGCCGTCCGTGGCGCTAGGCGTTAGAAGGCTTGCTAGGACGCCACGGGGCGCGCCCAAGGGGTCATGGGGCACGGCTGGAAAGCCGCCCATGACATAAAACATGAAATTCTAAAAGATAAAAAAGTTGAGGAGGTACTTTGATCAAGATTCAAAATTAAAAAAAACAATTAATTGAGATTAGGGGTAGCAAATAGGCGGGTTGGGTTGAATTTGAACGGGTTATTGCCCAACCCAGTCCAAAGTGTACCTGGGCTAAACAATGGGTCATAGCCAACCCGCTCAACTTGATCCACATTTTAAAACCATGCACATCTTGCATAAAAAAATATTTTTCCTTAAAATGTGTAAGTTGAAAAATATTTTGCGGGTAAGTGGGTGGTGCAGAAAAACGAAAAAAATACAAAACTATTGAGGGGTTTTTCGCGGGGTGGGGTGGGTGGGGGGTGGGGGTAGTGTGTAGGGTTTAGGGTGAGTGGGTGGTGCAGAAAAATAAAAAAATTAAAAATACAAAAAAAAAGTAAAAAAATATTGAGGGGGTTAGCCGGAGGTAGGAGTGGGTGGGTGGTGAAGAAATAAAAAAATACAAAAAAAAGTAAAACTTTTTTGAGGGGGTTTGCACGGGGGAAGGGTAGGGGTTAGGGGTAGGAGTAGGGTGGGTGGTGCAGAGATATACAAAAATACCAAAAAAATATTTTTTTGAGGGGGTTTGGAGAGGATGGTGAGTGGTGCAGAAAAACAAACAAAATTAAAAATTTAAAATACAAAAAAAAAAAGTAAAATTGGGGCAACTAAGTAAATTTTTAGATAAGTTGGGTTGAGACCCCTTTGTTTTGGGTGAGTTTCATGAGTTGTATTTGAGCTACTTAATGGGTCAGAATGAGCTACAAAAAATAATAGGTTAACTTGGGCTCAACCCTAATAGACCCATGAGCTAAAATATTTGTAGCTAAAGTAATCTTTTGGATGGTCAATTTTTATTCTTTTTTAAGTAAAATATTTAATTAGGCAAAGACATGCATATAAGAGAAAATATTTTCTCTGCTGTTTTCTGGGCTCTATGAACAACTAATGTTTTATTTGGGCTACTGGACCCGATGCTTTATTTACAACTAACGTTTTCTTTGTGCTTTGAGAATGCTCTTCTCTCTTCTTTTCTAATGTTCTTTAAGTTGTTAACTCCAAGTTTCATACTTTTTCTCTAGAAAACCAACACAGTGCTTCGTGCTTTTTCTCCAGAATTTGGTGGTTCCTTTTTCTCCAAAGTAAGTATGATTTTATATTAGTAAAATATATGTGCATGTTTCTATACATTTATTTCTCGCTCCGTATACATTTGATGAGTGTTCTCATGTTAAAATTGAAAACTTAAATTTCATATTGTGAAACTTCTTTACTTAGCAAGAGATTTTGCTTTCCAACGTTCATCATCTTAAGAGTTGGTTTCTGTAATTCCAGGAGACTTAATAAACAAGATAAACATATGTAAGTGAATTTATATATGCACAACAACAAGAATGGTTTATTTGGGTTCTTGGAAACAAAAGTTTAGAGAGCAAAAGCTCAAATGGCTTCTATTAACCTATGTAATAGGTGATTATTTAGTAAAAACTTATCACAACACCTAGGAGGTAAGATATAGGTATTGTAGAGACCTATACTTTATGATTTGAACATAACTATGATAACAATACAGTTAATTCACTATCAAGTGCAACACAAAGGTACATGGAGGCAGTTTTGTATTACAATGGTGTATGAATTTAAGAAGAAGTATATTGTAGGATATAAAGTATTTAAATGCTCAAATCAAGGGTCCATAAGCAGCAATAAGTGATTTTACTTGTGTTTTGAATAGAGATAAGAGTATAAAAGCCATATCTCTTTTTAAAAAAACTTAAGGAGTTTAGACAATGTGTTGGAGATTGTTCATTACCAGAGTTATTAAATCATCTGGGCATTTTATACATGAACAACAAAAACGAAGGTGCAAACAGGATACTGAGTAGAATTGACAGAGTACTAGTGAATAATGACTGGAAATCCATGCTACCAGGCTCGGAGGTCCACTATAAGAATGCATGGCTCTTTGATCATACTATTGCTATCATTAACTGAGAGGATGACTTCTAGAATACCAAAAGGATACTGAGTAATTTTGCTTCAGATTTCAAAGTAAGAGTCAAAAGATAGTTGGAGGTGGGATACTTGACACAAAGATGTACTAATTTGTAGTCAAACTGAACAATCTCAATGTTTCCCTTCCATGTCATTGTTCCTTAGCTTCCTCATTTCTTTTTTGCAATCTTCATTTTTAAGTCTGTTATTTTATGTTAATTAATCATTTTGAGAGTGTAGTGTTCGCTTAATTGTTGGAATTGATGCATCAAGATTGATGTCATACCATTATAGAAATCATTTTCAACTATTTAAGGCAAAATACTTTTATCCAATGCTTCCTCTTACTCAATTTTCTGATGTTATACTCGATTTTATGTTCTCTAAGCAAAAATAGCAAGATAAAACATGAAATTTTAATAGATAAAAAAGTTGAGGAGATACTTTGATCAAGATTCAAAATTAAAAAAATAAATAATTGAGATTAGGGGTGGCAAATAGGTGGGTTGGGTTGAATTTGAACGGGTCATTGCCAAACTCAGTCCAAAGTGTACCTGGGCTAAACAATGGGTCATAGCCTAACCCGCTCAACTTGACTCACATTTTAAAACCATGCTCATCTTGCATAAAAAAATATTTTTCCTTAAAATGTGTAAGTTGAAAAATATTTTGCGGGTAGGTGGGTGGTGCATAAAAACAAAAAAATAGAAAAATAAAAATACAAAAAAAATTGAGGGGGTTTGCGCGTGCGGAGGGGGGGGTAGTGTGTAGGGTTTAGGGTGAGTGGGTGGTGGAGAAATAAAAAAATACAAAAAAAAAGTAAAACATTTTTTGAGGGGGTTTGCGCGGGGGTAGGGGTAGGGGTAGGGGTAGGGGTTATGGGTAGCAGTAGGGTGGGTGGTGCAGAGAAACACAAAAATACAAAAAAAAAAAGGTAAAATTTTTTTTGAGGAGTTTTGGAGAGGATGGTGAGTGGTGCAGAAAAAACAAAAAAAAATAAAAATAAAAAATACAAAAAAAAAAGAGTAAAATTGGGGCAACTAAGTAAATTTTTAGATAAGTTGGGTTGAGACCCCTTTGTTTTGGGTGTGTTTCATGAGTTGTATTTGGGCTGCTTAATGGGTCAGAATGAGCGATAAAAAATAATAGGTTAACTTGGGCTCAACCCTAATAGACCCATGAGCTAAAATATTTGTAGCTAAAGTAATCTTTTGGATGGTCAATTTTTATTCTTTTTTACGTAAAATATTTAATTAGGCAAAGGCATGCATATAGAGAAAATATTTTCTCTGCTGTTTTCTGGGCTCTATGAACAACTAATGTTTTATTTGGGCTACTGGACCCGATGCTTTATTTACAACTAACGTTTTCTTTGTGCTTTGAGAATGCTCTTCTCTCTTCTTTTCTAATGTTCTTTAAGTTGTTAACTCCAAGTTTCATACTTTTTCTCTAGAAAACCAACACAGTGCTTCGTGCTTTTTCTCCAGAATTTGGTGGTTCCTTTTTCTCCAAAGTAAGTATGATTTTATATTAGTAAAATATATGTGCATGTTTCTATACATTTATTTCTCGCTCTGTATACATCTGATGAGTGTTCTCATGTTAAAATTGAAAACTTAAATTTCATATTGTGAAACTTCTTTACTTAGCAAGAGATTTTGCTTTCCAACGTTCATCATCTTAAGAGTTGATTTCTGTAATACCAGGAGACTGAATAAACAAGATAAACATATGGAAGTGAATTTATATATGCACAACAACAAGAATGGTTTACTTGGGTTCTTGGAAACAAAAGTTTAGAGAGCAAAAGCTCAAATGACTTCTATTAACCTATGTAATAGGTGATTATTTAGTAAAAACTTATCACAACACCTAGGAGGTAAGATATAGGTATTGTAGAGACCTATATTTTATGATTTGAACATAACTATGATAACAATACAATTAATTTACTATCAAGTGCAACACAAAGGTACATGGAGGCAATTTTGTATTACAATGGTGTATGAATTTAAGAAGAAGTATATTGTAGGATATAAAGTATTTAAATGCTCAAATCAAGGGTCCATAAGCAGCAATAAGTGATTTTACTTGTGTTTTGAATAGAGATAAGAGGATAAAAGTCATATCTCTTTGTAAAAAAACTTAAGGAGTTTAGACAATGTGTTGGAGATTGTTCATTACCAGAGTTATTAAACCATCTGGGCATTTTATACATGAACAACAAAAACGGAGGTGCAAACAGGATACTGAGTAGAATTGACAGAGTACTAGTGAATAATGACTGAATATCCATGCTACCAGGCTCGAAGGTCCACTATAAGAATGCATGGCTCTTTGATCGTACTCTTGCTATCATTAGCTGAGAGGATGACTTCTAGAATACCAAAAGGATACGGAGTAATTTTGCTCCAGATTTCAAAGTAAAAGTCAAAAGATAGTTGGAGGTGGGATACTTGACACAAAGATGCACTAATTTGTAGTCAAACTGAACAATCTCAATGCTGCCCTTCCATGTCATTATTCCTTAGCGTCCTCATTTCTTGTTTGCAATCTTCATTTTTAAGTCTGTTATTTTATGTTATCTAGTCATTTTGAAAGTGTAATGTTCGCTTAATTGTTGGAATTGATGCATCAAGATTGATGTCATACCATTATAGAAATCATTTTCAACTGTTTAAAGCAAAATACTTTTATCCAATGCTTCCTCTTACTCAATTTTCTGATGTTATACTCGATTTTATGTTCTCTAAACAAAAATAGCAAGATAAAACATGAAATTTTAAAAGATAAAAAAGTTGAGGAGGTACTTTGATCAAGATTCAAAATTAAATAAATAAATAATTGAGATTAGGGATGGCAAATAGGCGGGTTGGGTTGAATTTGAACGTGTCATTGCCCAACCCAGTCCAAAGTATACTTGGGCTAAACAATGGGTCATAGCCTAACCTTGATCAACGTTGGAAAGCAAAATCTCTTGCTAAGTAAAGAAGTTTCACAATATAAAATTTATGTTTTCAATTTTAACATGAGAACACTCATCAGATGTATACAGAGCGAGAAATAAATGTATAGAAACATGCATACATATTTTACTAATATAAAATCATACTTACTTTGGAGAAAAAGGAACCACCAAATTCTGGAAAAAAAAGCACGAAGCACTGTGTTGATTTTCTAGAGAAAAAGTATGAAGCTTGGAGTTAACAACTTAAAGAACATTAGAAAAGAAGAGAGAAGAGCATTCTGAAAGCACAAAGAAAATGTTAGTTGTAAATGAATCATCGAGTCCAGTAGCCCAAAGAAAACATTAGTTGTTCATAGAGCCCAGAAAACAGCAGAGAAAATATTTTCTCTGTATGCATTCCTTTGACTAATTAAATATTTTACTTAAAATAGAATAAAAATGGACCATCCAAAAGATTACTTTGGCTACAAATATTTTAGCTCATGGGTCTATTAGGGTTGAGCCCAAGTTAACATATTATTTTTTATAGCTCATTCTGACTCTTTAAGCAGCCCAAATATAACTCATGAAACTCACCAAAAACAAAGGGGTCTCAACCCAACTCATCTAGAAATTTATTTAGTTGCCTCAAATTTACTTTTTTTTTTTTTTTGTATTTTTTATTTTTTATTTTTTTGTTTTTTTTGCACCACTCACCATTCTCTCCAAACCCCCTCAAAAAAATTTTACTTTTTTTATATTTTTGTGTTTCTTTGCACCACCCACCCTACTCCTACCACTCCCCCGCGCAAACACCCTCAAAAAATATTTTACTTTTTTTTGTTGTATTTTTTTATTTGTCTCCACCACCCACCCACTCCTACCCCAGGCTAATCCCCTCAATATTTCTTTACTATTTTTTTTTTGTATTTTTATTTTTTTTATTTTTTTATTTTTCTACACCACCCACTCACCCTACACCCCCCCCCCCCCCCCCCGCGCGCAAATCCCCACAATTTTTCTTTTGTATTTTGATTTTTCTATATTTTTGTTTTTCTGCACCACCCACCTACCCGCAAAATATTTTTCAACTTATACATTTTAATGAAAAATATTTTTTATGCAAGATGAGCATGGTTTTAAAATGTGGGTCAAGTTGGGCGGGTTAGGATATGACCCATTGTTTAGCCCAAGTACACTTTGGACTGGGTTGGGCAATGACCCGTTCAAATTCAACCCAACCCACCTATTTGCCACCCCTAATCTCAATTATTTTTTTTTAAATTTTAAATCTTGATCAAAGTACCTCCTCAACTTTTTTATCTTTTAAAATTTCATGTTTTATCTTGCTATTTTTGCTTAGAGAACATAAAATCGAGTATAACATCAGAAAATTGAGTAAGAGAAAGCATTGGATAAAAGTATTTTGCCTTAAACAGTTGAAAATGATTTCTATAATGGTATGACATCAATCTTGATGCATCAATTCCAACAATTAAGCGAACATTACACTCTCAAAATGACTAATTAACATAAAATAACAAACTTAAAAATGAAGATTGCAAACAAGAAATGAGGAAGCTAAGGAACAATGACATGGAAGGGAAACATTGAGATTGTTCAGTTTGACTACAAATTGGTACATCTTTGTGTCAAGTATCCTACCTCCAACTATCTTTTAACTCTTACTTTGAAATCTGGAGCAAAATTACTCTGTATTCTTTTGGTATTCTAGGAGTCATCCTCTCAGCTAATGATAGCAAGAGTACGATCAAAGAGCCATGCATTCTTATAGTGGACCTCCGAGCCTGGTAGCATGGATATCCAGTCATTATTCACTAGTACTCTGTTAATTCTACTCAGTATCTTGTTTGCACCTCCGTTTTTGTTGTTCATGTATAAAATGCCCAGATGATTTAATAACTCTGGTAATGAACAATCTCCAACACATTGTCTAAACTCCTTTAAGTTTTTTTACAAAGAGATATGACTTTTATCCTCTTATCTCTATTCAAAACACAAGTAAAATCACTTATTGCTGCTTATGGACCCTTGATTTGAGCATTTAAATACTTTATATTCTACAATATGCTTCTTCTTAAATTTATACATCATTGTAATACAAAATTGCCTCCATGTACCTTTGTGTTGCACTTGATAGTAAATTAATTGTTTTGTTATCATATTTATGTACAAATCACAAAGTATAGGTCTCTACAATACCTATATCTTACCTCCTAGGTGTTGTGATAAGTTTTTACTAAATAATCACCAATTACATAGGTTAATAGAAGCCATTTGAGCTTTTGCTCTCTAAACTTTTGTTTCCAAGAACCCAAATAAACCATTCTTGTTGTTGTGCATATATAAATTCACTTCCATATATTTATCTTGTTTATTCAGTCTCCTGGTATTACAGAAACCAACTGTTAAGATGATGAACGTTGGAAAGCAAAATCTTTTGCTAAGTAAAGAAGTTTCACAATATGAAATTTATGTTTTTAATTTTAACATGAGAACACTCAGCAAAATCTTTTGTTTTTTTGCACCACTCACCATTCTCTCCAAACCCCCTCAAAAAAATTTTACTTTTTTTTTTATATTTTTGTGTTTCTCTGCACCACCCACCCTACTCCTACCACTCCCCCGCGCAAACACCCTCAAAAAATGTTTTACTTTTTTTTGTTGTATTTTTTTATTTGTCTCCACCACCCACCCACTCCTACCCCCGGCTAATAACTTCAATATTTTTTTACTATTTTTTTTTCTTTTTTTTTTCAAATTTCAGTTTTTCCATTACCACCCACCCTACTACTCCTCCACCCCAACCCCAACCCCTCTTGCAAAAAATTATTTTTTTTACAATTTTAAATTTCTATTTTTTCGTTTTTCTGCACCACCCACCACCCCACCCCATTTTTCAACTTACACATTTTAAGGAAAAATATTTTTTTATGCAAGATGAGCATGGTTTTAAAATGTGGGTCAAGTTGGGCGGGTTAGGCTATGACTCATTGTTTAGCCCAAGTACACTTTGGACTGGGTTGGGCAATGACCCATTCAATATCAACCCAACCCGCCTATTTGCCACCCCTAATCTCAATTATTTTTTAAAAAAATTTTAAATCTTGATCAAAGTACCTCCTCAACTTTTTTATCTTTTAAAATTTCATGTTTTATCTTGCTATTTTTGCTTAGAGAACATAAAATCGAGTATAACATCAGAAAATTGAGTAAGAGAAAGCATTGGATAAAAGTATTTTGCCTTAAACAGTTGAAAATGATTTCTATAATGGTATGACATCAATCTTGATGCATCAATTCCAACAACTAAGCGAACATTACACTCTCAAAATGACTAATTAACATAAAATAACAAACTTAAAAATGAAGATTGCAAACAAGAAATGAGGAAGCTAAGGAATAATGACATGGAAGGGCAACATTGAGATTGTTCAGTTTGACTATAAATTGGTACATCTTTGTGTCAAGTATCCCACCTCCAACTATCTTTTAACTCTTACTTTGAAATCTGGAGTAAAATTACTCTGTATCCTTTTAGTATTCTAGGAGTCATCCTCTCAGCTAATGATAGCAAGAGTACGATCAAAGAGCCATGCATTCATATAGTGGACCTCCGAGCCTCGTAGCATGGATATCCACTCATTATTCACTAGTACTCTGTCAATTCTACTCAGTATCCTGTTTGCACCTCCGTTTTTGTTGTTCATGTATAAAATGCCCAGATGATTTAATAACTCTGGTAATGAACAATCTCCAACACATTGTCTAAACTCCTTAAGTTTTTTTTACAAAGAGATATGACTTTTATCCTCTTATCTCTATAAACACAAGTAAAATCACTTATTGATGCTTATGGACCCTTGATTTGAGCATTTAAATACTTTATATTCTACAATATGCTTCTTCTTAAATTTATACATCATTGTAATACAAAATTGCCTCCATGTACCTTTGTGTTGCACTTGATAGTAAATTAATTGTTTTGTTATCATATTTATGTTCAAATCACAAAGTATAGGTCTCTACAATACCTATATCTTACCTCCTAGGTGTTGTGATAAGTTTTTACTAAATAATCACCTATTACATAGGTTAATAGAAGCCATTTGAGCTTTTGCTCTCTAAACTTTTGTTTCCAAGAACCCAAATAATCCATTCTTGTTGTTGTGCATATATAAATTCACTTCCATATGTTTATCTTGTTTATGAAGTCTCCTGGTATTACAGAAACCAACTCTTAAGATGATGAACGTTGGAAAACAAAATCTCTTGCTAAGTAAAGAAGTTTCACAATATAAAATTTAAGTTTTCAATTTTAACATGAGAACACTCATCAGATGTATACAGAGCGAGAAATAAATGTATAGAGACATGCATATATATATTTTACTAATATAAAATCATACTTACTTTGGAGAAAAAGGAACCACCAAATTCTGGAGAAAAAGCACGAAGCACTGTGTTGGTTTTCCAGAGAAAAAGTATGAAGCTTGGAGTTAACAACTTAAAGAACATTATAAAAGAAGAGAGAAGAGCATTCTGAAAGCACAAAGAAAACGTTTGTTGTAAATGAAGCATCGAGTCCAGTAGCCCAAAGAAAATATTAGTTGTTCATAGAGCCCAGAAAACAGCACAGAAAATATTTTCTCTGTATGCATGCCTTTGACTAATTAAATATTTTACTTAAAAAAGAATAAAAATTGACCATCCAAAAGATTACTTTGGCTACAAATATTTTAGCTCATGGGTCTATTAGGGTTGAGCCCAAGTTAGCCTATTATTTTTTATTGCTCATTCTGACCCACTAAGCAGTCCAAATACAACTCATAAAACTCACCCAAAACAAAGGGGTCTCAACTCAAATTATCTAGAAATTTACTTAGTTGCCTCAATTTTACTTCTTTTTTTTTTGTATTTTTTATTTTTTGTTTTTCTGCACAACTCATCATCCTCTTCAAACCCCCTCAAAAAAAAATTTACTTTTTTTTTATAGTTTTGTGTTTCTCTGCACCACCCACCATACTCCTATCCCTCCCCCGCGCAAACCCCCTCAAAAAAAAGTTTTACTTTTTTTTGTTGTATTTTTTTATTTGTCTCCACCACCCACCCACTCCTACCCCCGGCTAACCCCCTCAATATTTTTTTTTTAATTTTTTTTCTTTTTTCTACACCACCCACTCACCCTAAACCCTAACACACTACTCCCCCCCCCCCCCCCGCGCGCATACTTCCTCAATTTTTTTTGTATTTTCCTTTTTAAATATTTTCGTTTTTCTGCACCACCCACCTACCCGCAAAATATTTTTCAACTTACACATTTTAAGTAAAAATAAAATTTTATACAAGATGAGCATGGTTTTAAAATGTGAGTCAAGTTGGGCGGGTTAGGCTATGACCCATTGTTTAGCCCAAGTTGGGTTGGGCAATGTTGGGCAATGACCCGTTCAAATTCAACCCAACCAGCCTCTTTGTCACCCCTAATCTCAATTGATTTTTTTTTAAAATTTTGAATCTTGATCAAAGTACCTCCTCAACTTTTTTATCTTTTAAAATTTCATGTTTTATCTTGCTATTTTTGCTTAGAGAAAATAAAATCAAGTATAACATCAGAAAATTGAGTAAGAGGAAGCATTGGATAAAAGTATTTTGCCTTAAACAGTTGAAAATGATTTCTATAATAGTATGACATCAATCTTGATGCATCAATTCCAACAATTAAGCGAACATTACACTCTCAAAATGACTAATTAACATAAAATAACAAACTTAAAAATGAAGATTGCAAACAAGAAATGAGGAAGCTAAGGAACAATAACATGGAAGGGCAGCATTGAGATTGTTCAGTTTGACTACAAATTGGTACATCTTTGTGTCAAGTATCCCACCTCCAACTATCTTTTAACTCTTACTTTGAAATTTGGAGCAAAATTACTCTGTATCCTTTTGGTATTCTAGGAGTCATCCTCTCAGCTAATGATAGCAAGAGTACGATCAAAGAGTCATGCATTCTTATAGTGGACCTCCGAGCTTGGTAGCATGGATATCCAGTCATTATTCACTAGTACTCTGTCAATTCTACTCAGTATCTTGTTTGCACCTCCGTTTTTGTTGTTCATGTATAAAATGCCCAGATGATTTAATAACTCTGGTAATGAACAATCTCCAACACATTGTCTAAACTCCTTTAAGTTTTTTTACAAAGAGATATGACTTTTATCCTCTTATCTCTATTCAAAACACAAGTAAAATCACTTATTGCTGCTTATGGACCCTTGATTTGAGCATTTAAATACTTTATATCCTACAATATACTTCTTCTTAAATTCATACACCATTGTAATACAAAATTGCCTCCATGTACCTTTGTGTTGCACTTGATAGTAAATTAATTGTTTTGTTATCATAGTTATGTTCAAATCATAAAGTATAGGTCTCTACAATACCTATATCTTACCTCCTAGGTGTTGTGATAAGTTTTTACTAAATAATCACCTATTACATAGGTTAATAGAAGCCATTTGAGCTTTTGCTCTCTAAACTTTTGTTTCCAAGAACCCAAATAAACCATTCTTGTTGTTGTGCATATATAAATTCACTTCCATATGTTTATCTTGTTTATTCAGTCTCCTGGTATTACAGAAACCAACTCTTAAGATGATGAACGTTGGAAAGCAAAATCTTTTGCTAAGTAAAGAAGTTTCACAATATGAAATTTAAGTTTTCAATTTTAACATGAGAACACTCATCAGATATATACAGAGCGAGAAATAAATATATAGACACATGCACATATATTTTACTAATATAAAATCATACTTACTTTGGAGAAAAAGGAACCACCAAATTCTGGATAAAAAGCACGAAGCACTGTGTTGGTTTTCTAGAGAAAAAGTATGAAGCTTGGAGTTAACAACTTAAAGAACATTAGAAAAGAAGAGAGAAGAGCATTCTAGAAGCACAAAGAAAATGGTAGTTGTAAATGAAGCATCGGGTCCAGTAGCCCAAAGAAAACATTAGTTGTTCATAGAGCCTAGAAAACAGCAGAGAAAATATTTTCTCTGTATGCATGCCTTTGACTAACTAAATATTTTACTTAAAAAAGAATAAATATTGACCATCCAAAAGTTTACTTTAGCTACAAATATTTTAGCTCATGGGTCTATTAGGATTGAGCCGAAGTTAACATATTATTTTTTATAACTCATTCTGACCCATTAAACAGCCCAAATACAACTCATAAAACTCACCCAAAACAAAGCTAGAAATTTACTTAGTTGCCCCAATTTTACTTCTTTTTTTTTTTGAATTTTTAATTTTTTATTTTTTTTGTTTTTCTGCACAACTCACCATATTTTTGTGTTTCTCTGCACCACCCACCCTACTCCTACCCCTACCCCCGCGCAAACCCCCTCAAAATTAAGTTTTACTTTTTTGTTGTATTTTTTTATTTGTCTCCACCACCCACCCACTCCTATACCCGGCTAACCCCCTCAATATTTTTTTACTCTTTTTTGTATTTTTATTTTTTTTTTGTATTTTTTTATTTCTCCACCACCCACTCACCCTAAACCCTACACACTACCCCCCCCTCCGCACGCGCAAACCCCCTCTATTTTTTTTTGTATTTTAATTTTTCTATATTTTTGTTTTTCTGCACCACCCACCTATCCGCAAAATATTTTTCAACCTATACATTTTAATGAAAAATATTTTTTATGCAAGATGAGCATGGTTTTAAAATGTGGGTCAAGTTGGGCAGATTAGGCTATGACCCATTATTTAGCCCAAGTTGGGTTGGGCAATGACACGTTCAAATTCAACCCAACCTGCTTATTTGTCACCCCTAATCTCAATTAAATTTTTTTTAAAATTTTGAATCTTGATCAAAGTACCTCCTCAACTTTTTTATCTTTTAAAATTTCATGTTTTATCTTGCTATTTTTTCTTAGAGAACATAAAATCGAGTATAACATCAGAAAATTGAGTAAGAGAAAGCATTGGATAAAAGTATTTTGCCTTAAACAGTTGAAAATGATTTCTATAATGGTATGACATCAATCTTGATGCATCAATTCCAACAATTAAGCGAACATTACACTCTCAAAATGACTAATTAACATAAAATAACAAACTTAAAAATGAAGATTGCAAACAAGAAATGAGGAAGCTAAGGAACAATAACATGGAAGGGCAGCATTGAGATTGTTCAGTTTGACTACAAATTGGTACATCTTTGTGTCAAGTATCCCACCTCCAACTATCTTTTAACTCTTACTTTGAAATCTGGAGCAAAATTACTCTGTATCCTTTTGGTATTCTAGGAGTCATCCTCTCAGCTAATGATAGCAAGAGTACGATCAAAGAGCCATGCATTCTTATAGTGGACCTCCGAGCCTGGTAGCATGGATATCCAGTCATTATTCACTAGTACTCTGTCAATTCTACTGAGTATCCTGTTTGCACCTCTGTTTTTGTTGTTCATGTATAAAATGCCCAGATGGTTTAATAACTCTGGTAATGAACAATCTCCAACACATTGTCTAAACTCCTTTAAGTTTTTTTACAAAGAGATATGACTTTTATCCTCTTATCTCTATTCAAAACACAAGTAAAATCACTTATTGCTGCTTATGGACCCTTGATTTGAGCATTTAAATACTTTATATCCTACAATATGCTTCTTCTTAAATTCATATACCATTGTAATACAAAATTGCCTCCATGTACCTTTGTGTTGCACTTGATAGTAAATTAATTGTTTTGTTATCATAGTTATGTTCAAATCATAAAGTATAGGTCTCTACAATACCTATATCTTACCTCCTAGGTGTTGTGATAAGTTTTTACTAAATAATCACCTATTACATAGGTTAATAGAAGCCATTTGAGCTTTTGCTCTCTAAACTTTTGTTTCCAAGAACCCAAATAAACCATTCTTGTTGTTGTGCATATATAAATTCACTTCCATATGTTTATCTTGTTTATTCAGTCTCCTGGTATTACAGAAACCAACTCTTAAGATGATGAACGTTGGAAAGCAAAATCTCTTGCTAAGTAAAGAAGTTTCACAATATGAAATTTAAGTTTTTAATTTTAACATAAGAACACTCATCAGATGTGTACAGAGCGAGAAATAAATGTATAGAAACATGCACATATATTTTACTAATATAAAATCATACTTACTTTGGAGAAAAAGGAACCACCAAATTCTGGAGAAAAAGCACGAAGCACTCTGTTGGTTTTCTAGAGAAAAAGTATGAAGCTTGGAGTTAACAACTTAAAGAACATTAGAAAAGAAGAGAGAAGGGCATTCTAAAAGCACAAAGAAAATGTTAGTTGTAAATGAAGCATCGGGTCCAGTAGCCCAAAGA
Source organism: Nicotiana tabacum (assembly GCF_000715075.1). NCBI lineage: Eukaryota > Viridiplantae > Streptophyta > Magnoliopsida > Solanales > Solanaceae > Nicotiana > Nicotiana tabacum. The sequence continues at coordinate 166,833,587 of NC_134095.1, forward strand.
AAACATTAGTTGTTCATAGAGCCCAGAAAACAGCAGAGAAAATATTTTCTCTGTATGCATGCCTTTGACTAATTAAATATTTTACTTAACATAGAATAAAAATTGACCATCCAAAAGTTTACTTTAGTTACAAATATTTTAGCTCATGGGTCTATTAGGATTGAGCCGAAGTTAACCTATTATTTTTTATAGCTCATTCTGACCCATTAAACATCCCAAATACAACTCATAAATCTCACCCAAAACAAAGGGGTCTCAACCCAACTTATCTAGAAATTTACTTAGTTGCCCCAATTTTACTTCTTTTTTTTTTGTATTTTTAATTTTTAATTTTTTTTGTTTTTCTGCACAACTCACCATATTTTTGTGTTTCTCTGCACCACCCACCCTACTCCTACCCCTACCCCCGCGCAAACCCCCTCAAAATTTTTTTTATTTTTCTACACCACCCACTCACCCTAAACCCTACACACTACCCCCCCCCCCCCCACGCTTGCAAACCCTTCAATTCTTTTTTTGTATTTTAATTTTTCTATATTTTTGTTTTTCTGCACCACCCACCTACCCGCAAAATATTTTTCAACTTATACATTTTAATGAAAAATATTTTTTATGCAAGATGAGCATGGTTTTAAAATGTGGGTCAAGTTGGGAAGATTAGGCTATGACCCATTGTTTAGCCCAAGTACACTTTGCACTGGGTTGGGCAATGACCCGTTCAAATTCAACCCAACCCGCCTATTTGCCACCCCTAATCTCAATTATTATTTTTTTAAAATTTTGAATCTTGATCAAAGTACCTCCTCAACTTTTTTATCTTTTAAAATTTCATGTTTTATCTTGCTATTTTTGCTTAGAGAAAATAAAATCGAGTATAACATCAGAAAATTGAGTAAGAGGAAGCATTGGATAAAAGTATTTTGCCTTAAACAATTGAAAATGATTTCTCTAATGGTATGACATCAATCTTGATGCATCAATTCCAACAATTAAGCGAACATTACACTCTCAAAATGACTAATTAACATAAAATAACATACTTAAAAATGAATATTGCAAACAAGAAATGAGGAAGCTAAGGAACAATGACATGGAAGGGCAGCATTGAGATTGTTCAGTTTGACAACAAATTGGTACATCTTTGTATCAAGTATCCCACCTCCAACTATCTTTTAACTCTTACTTTGAAATCTGGAGCAAATTTACTCCGTATCCTTTTGGTATTCTAGGAGTCATCCTCTCAGCTAATGGTAGCAAGAGTACGATCAAAGAGCCATACAATCTTATAGTGGACCTCCGAGCCTGGTAGCATGGATATCCAGTCATTATTCACTAGTACTCTGTCAATTCTACTCAGTATCCTGTTTGCACCTCCGTTTTTGTTGTTCATGTATAAAATGCCCAGATGATTTAATAACTCTGGTAATGAACAATCTCCAACACATTGTCTAAACTCCTTTAAGTTTTTTTACAAAGAGATATGACTTTTATCCTCTTATCTCTATTCAAAACACAAGTAAAATCACTTATTGCTGCTTATGGACCCTTGATTTGAGCATTTAAATACTTTATATCCTACAATATACTTCTTCTTAAATTCATACACCATTGTAATACAAAATTGCCTCCATGTACCTTTGTGTTGCACTTGATAGTAAATTAATTGTTTTGTTATCATAGTTATGTTCAAATCATAAAGTATAGGTCTTCCGAGAGTACATTGATGAATTCGTGGTGGTCTACTTGGATGACATTGTGGTATATAGCCAAACATTGGAGGAACACCTGATGCACTTGCGGAAGGTCCTAGCTCGATTGCGGGAGCATGAACTATATGCGAAGCTATCTAAGTGCTCCTTTGCTCAAAAGCAAATTGACTTCCTCGGACATGTCATCGAGGAAGGGCGGATTAAGATGGACCAGCAGAAGATTCAGGCAATCACAGATTGGCCGCCGCCTAAGGATATCCACGCCTTGAGGGCGTTCCTTGGTCTATGCAATTTCTATCGACGATTCGTGAAAGACTACTCCCTCATTGCAGTACCATTGACAGAACTCCTCAAGAAGGTCACGCCTTGGGAATGGGGACCCAAGCGAGCGGAGGCCTTCAACGCATTGAAAGCGGCTATGTCTAGTAGCCCCGTCTTGGCCCTTCCTGATCTGGCCAAGCCATTCGAAGTACAAACAGATGCATCTGACTATGCCCTCGGTGGAGTCCTGCTATAAGAAGGGCATCCTGTAGCGTACGAGAGTCGGAAGCTAAAAGATGCAGAGTGGCGCTATGCCTCCCATGAGAAAGAATTATTGGTTGCCGTCCACTACTTGCACCTCTGGAGGCACTATCTGCTGGGAACCTCGTTCGTGGTCAAGACAGACAACACAGCTGTTAGCCATTTCATGACCCAGCCGAAGTTGAATGGTCGACAGGCCAGGTGGCAGGAACTCCTAGCTGAATTCCACTTCAACCTGGAGTACCGAAGTGGGAAGACCAATCATGTTGCTGATGCACTTAGTCGGAGAGCTGATCTAGCATCGGTGTGCTTGCTCGCCACCCTAAGGGGGAGCGAAGTAGCCACCTCCATCAAGGACCAGATACAGGATTTACTCATCAAAGACCCTGCTGCACAGTATTTGGTTGATTTGGTAGGACAAGGCAAGACTCGCCAGTTCTACATGGAAGATGTTTTTTTGAAAGTGAAAGGGAACCAACTTTATGTTCCTAAAGGAGGAGACCTACGAAGGACTCTTCTGGCGGAATGTCATGATACTCTGTGGGCCGACCATCCCGGTGAAGAACGCACCATGGCGTTACTCCGCCGTGCATATTATTGGCCTCAAATGGCCGATGACGTTGCTCAGTATGTGAAGACTTGTCTAGTATGCCAGAAGGACAAGTCAGACCGCTTAACACAGGCGGGACTCTTGGAACCACTAGCTGTCCCAAAGAGACCTTGGGAAAGTGTTTCCCTGGATTTCATCACCGGATTGCCCAAGGTCGGAGATCTAACAACTATCTTGGTTGTGGTAGATCGGTTTTCCAAATATGCTACCTTTATTGCTGCCCCACAATATATATCAGCAGAAGATACAGCTCGACTCTTCTTCTCTCATGTCGTCAAATATTGGGGGCATACCCAAAGACATTGTTAGTGATCGTGACTCACGCTTCACTAGCAACTTTTGGACCCAACTCTTTAAGTGCCTTGGGTCGAAGCTGAGTCACAGCTCAAGTTTTCATCTGCAATCTGATGGCCAGACGGAGCGGTTCAATGGTATGTTGGAGGAATATCTCCGTCATTTTGTAACCGGATCGCAGAAGAATTGGGTGAAGCTTCTGGATGCTGCTTAACTGTGTTTCAATTCACAAAAGAGCTCTAGTACAAACAAAAGCGCTTTTAAAATTGTTACCGGACAGCAACCGCTACTCCCACACACAGTCAATGCACCAAATATGTCTAAATCTCCTCGAGCTGCTAGCTTCTCTAAAGAGTGGAAGCAAAATTTGGAGATAGTGCGGAGCTATCTTGTCAAGGCTCAAAAGCGGATGAAGAGGCATGCTGATCAGAATCGTCGCTTTGTTGAATACCAAGTAGGAGACAAAGTGATGGTCAAAATTCCAAAGCGTTACTTATTTGCGGGGGTCCATGACCCTCGCTTATTGCAAAAATACATTGGACCCTTGTCCATTGAAAGGCGTATTGGGAAAGTTGCATACCGGGTGGATACCCCAGCTTGGTGGAAAATTCATCCTGTCTTCCATGTCAGCCTCCTGAAACCTTTTCGGGAAGACACTGAGGATCCTTCAAGGATCCAACTCACAATACCCAGTATTCGAGGGCCCAATTCAACCGGGAAAAGGCGTGTTAAAGCTATCCTTGATGATAGAGTGATTCATGCCTCAAGGAAAGATCACCAAGAGTTCTTGGTGAAATGGCAGGGCTGTGATGCAGAGGAGAACACTTGGGAGAGGGGGAACAAACCTCAAAGCCTACAAGAGCCTAATTGAAGATTATCTTGCAAGTAAGGCGCCGAGGACGTCGCCAACTCAGGTGGGGGAGAATGTCATGGGCGGCTTTCCAGCTGTGCCCCATGACCCCTTGGGCGCGCCCCGTGGTGTCCGCAATCCTTCCAACACCTAGCGCCATGGACGGCCTCGTGGTCTTGGCCGCGCCAAGTGACAAGCGCGCATGTGCCTCTGTCGCCCCACCAATATCCCTCGCCAGCACCCAACCACAGGCAGATGCCAACAGCGCCGCGCGCGCAGACAACGCCGCGCGCGCAGACCCTGATGCCAAAGACTATGCTGCTGACAACGGACCTGTTTTCTGCCTTATAGCAAACTAAGTCTTTTTCATTGTAAATATAGAGTAGTTTTATTCCATGTACTTCCATTATGTTTCTCTAGCTTAATCAAGTCTAGTCTTGTAGCTTTGGATTTTTTTTAAGCATTATTAGGGGTGATCAAGCAATCAAACTTTCTAGCAAGCAAACAATTCTCTGTACTGGTGTCTCTCCCCCTCGACACCGCGTTGCCTTTCTGTAATAGCTTTCATTAATGCAATCAAGCTTTCCTTCATTCTCAATTCTCATTCATGTTCTCTCAATTGCTCTTGACATTGGTTTTCCCGTACGGCACTGACAATCTAGTCTAGCGTACGGAGGGGACCTCAGTTGGCGGACAGCAACTGCACTGACATCAGTTGCTTAGCCTTACGTCGCCCTTCCAAGGAATCTCAGGAAGGCGCCGCGTAACAGTATGCATGCCTTTGACTAATTAAATATTTTACTTAAAAAAGAATAAAAATTGACCATCAAAAAGTTTACTTTAGCTACAAATATTTTAGCTCATGAATCTATTAGGGTTTAGCCCAAGTTAACCTATTATTTTTTATAGCTCATTCTGACCCATTAAGCAGACCAAATACAACTCATGAAACTCATCCAAAACAAAGGGGTCTCATCCCAACTTATCTAGAAATTTACTTAGTTGCCCCAATTTTACTTCTTTTTTTTTTGTATTTTTAATTTTTTTTTGTTTTTCTACACCACTCACCATCCTCTCCAAACCCCCTCAAAACAATTTTTACTTTTTTTATATTTTTCTGTTTCTCTGCACCACCCACCCTAGTCCTACCCCTTCCCCCGCGCAAACACCCTCAAAAAAAATGTTTTTTGTATTTTGTAATTTGTCTCCACCACCCACCCAATCTTACCCCCGGCTAACCCCCTCAATATTTTTTTACTTTTTTTTTGTATTTTTAATTTTTTTATGTTTTTTATTTTTCTACACCACCCACTCACCCTAAACTCTACACACTAGCCCCTCCCCTACCCCCGCGCGCAAACCCCCTCAATTTTTTTTTTTTGTATTTTTATTTTTCTATTTTTTCGTTTTTCTGCACCACCCACCTACCCGCAAAATATTTTTCAACTTACACATTTTAAGGAAAAATATTTTTATGCAAGATGAGCATGGTTTTAAAATGTGGGTTAAGTTGGGCGGGTTAGGCTATGACCCATTGTTTAGCCCAAGTACACTTTGGACTGGATTGGGCAATGACCCGTTTAAATTCAACCCAACCCGCCTATTTGCCACCCCTAATCTCAATTAATTTTTTTAAAAATTTTGAATCTTGATCAAAGTACCTCCTCAACTTTTTTATCTTTTAAAATTTCATGTTTTATCTTGCTATTTTTGCTTATAGAAAATAAAATCGAGTATAACATCAGAAAATTGAGTAAGAGGAAGCATTGGATAAAAGTAATTTGCCTTAAACAGTTGAAAATGATTTCTATAATGGTATGACATCAATCTTGATGCATCAATTCCAACAATTAAGCGAACATTACACTCTCAGAATGACTAATTAACATAAAATAACAGACTTAAAAATGAAGATTGCAAACAAGAAATGAGGAAGCTAAGGAACAATGACATGGAAGGGCAGCATTGAGATTGTTCAGTTTGACTGCAAATTGGTACATCTGTGTCAAGTATCCCACCTCCAACTATCTTTTGACTCTTACTTTGAAATTTGGAGCAAAATTATTCTGTATCCTTTTGGTATTCTAGGAGTCATCCTCTCAGCTAATGATAGCAAGAGTACGAAGAGCCATGCATTCTTATAGTGGACCTCCGAGCCTGGTAGCATGGATATCCAGTCATTATTCACTAGTACTCTGTCAATTCTACTCAGTATCCTATTTGCACCTCCGTATTTGTTGTTCATGTATAAAATGTTTGATGACCCAAAGGGTCATCTTTTGTTTTTGAATCTGATTTCGTGCTCGGAGGCGTTGAAAACCTTATTTTATTGCTCCTCGATTTGTGTGTGCAGTCCGAGCGCGTATCTGGAAAGCCCTTATGTGAAAAACTTAAGAAAAGATGATTTTTGGCTTTAAAAGATGATTTTAGTTGACTTCGGTCAATATTTTGGGTAAACAGACCCGAACCTGTATTCCAATGGTCTCTGAGGGTTCATAGTAAAATATGATCTTGTTGTTATCGGGCATGTATTTTAGTTCCAGAGCCCGGTACAGGTCCATTATAATATTTAAACCTTATCTGTGAAATTTGGTAAAAAAACGGAAGTGATTTGACTTGATTCAGACCTTTGGTTGAGAAAATAGGATGTTTGAAACTATCTTGAAAATTTCATGTGTTTTGGTGTTGAATTCATAGTTCTAGGTGTTATTTTTGCGATTTGATCGCATGAGCAAGTTCGTATGATATGTTAAGACTTGTGTGCATGTTTGGTTTGGAGTCCCAAGGGCTCGGGTGAGTTTTGGATAGGCTACGAAGTGATTTGAAACTTAAGAAATATTTTTGTATGTTGCAGGTCTGCAGACTCGCAAATGCGAGCATCGCATTTGCGAAGAAGCTTTGCATTTGCGATCAGTAGGGCGGAGAGAGGACCTTCGCATTTGCGAAGCTCAACGTCACATTTGCGATGAGAACATGGGCTGCATTTGCGAACACTTGTTTGCATTTGCGATGCCATTAGGTCAGGCCAACCTTCGCACTTGCGAAGTAAAGTCCGCATTTGCGAACCTATGATCGCAAATGCGATACCTGCAACTGTTCAAAACGAGTTTTGGACGGGAGTTTTGATTCATTTCTCAAATTTTCAAACCCTAAACTTCAAGAGACGATTTTTCAACGACCATTTCTTCCCAACTTATAGGTAAATGATTCCTAACTTATTTCTTTCAATCCATTTCATCTTTTTACAAGATTTCATCACAAAATCTAGGGTTTTCGATGGTGGAATTGGGTGTTTTTGGGTAGAATTTAGGAATTTCAAAATTTGGGGATTTAGACCTCAAATTGAGGTCGGATTCCAAAATCAATTGTATATCCGGGTTCGGGGGTGAATGGATAATCGGGTTTTGGTCCGAACTTCGAGTTTTGACCAAGCGGACCCGGGGTCGGTTTTTGACTTTTTGGGGGAAATGTTAGAAAATATATAATTATGCATTGGAATTGGTTTCTATAGCGTTAATTGATGTTCATAAGTTAATTATGAATAGATACGAGCGGATTGGAAGTGAAAACTTAGGGAAAAGCGGTATTTGAGGCTTGAGTTTGGTCGTGGAATCGAGGTAAGTGTTGTGGCTAACCTTAGCTTGAGGGATTAGGTATTGTTGCCTTATTTGCTACATGTTTAGTTGTTAAGTACGACGTATAGGTGAGGTGACGAGTATTTATACATTGTTGTCGGGTCATAGCATGCGAGTGAGTCTTATACTTGTGATCGTTGTGTTTTTTTATACGTATTGTTCCTACTTAAGCTGGTTATTACTTATGTCAAACAAGTCTTATTATGCTTTCCTGGTTTTGGATATTGGTTGAGTATTGGCTCAAGTTGAGATTTATGTTGTGAAGTTAAGTGATGAAACGAGGTTGTTTAATTATGATTCCCTTGCCGGGTTGTTATTGTTTATATTGTTTCTTATGTTGAGGAAGAGTGATAAAGCATGAAGGGTGATGTCGTGCACGTTTCTATTACTTATGTGATGAGGAAGGGTGATAAAGCACGAAGGGTGATGCCGTACACATTCCTATTATTCATATAGTGAGGTTGAGTGGTAAAGCACAAAGGGTGATGTCGTGCACGTTTCTACTATTGATTACTTGGTGAGGTTGAGAGTAAAAGCACGAAGGGTGATGTCGTGCATTTTTCGTTTACTGTGTTTACTTGTTATTACCGGTTCAAAGTGTATTAGCTTTTTAAATTTCTCTACTGTTGTGATTCTTTATTGTGGTACCCCATAGCATATTGCCCCTTCCCGTTAATTTCTACTTAGCTTCTATTAATTTTTATTTTGTTAGCATATTGTTTAACTGCACAGATTTGTGTTATTTTTTATGTCCTAGACTCGTCATTACTTCGCCGAGGTTAGGCTCGGCACTTATCAGTACATGGGGTCGGTTGTACTGATGCTACACTCTGCACTTTCTGTGCAGATCCTGGTACTGGACCACACTGATCAGAGTTTGGTTGCTGCCTTTAGTCCACAGGACACCCAAGGTAGATTTGTCGGCGTTCGCTGATCCTGGAGTCCCCTTCCCTCTATTTAGTTCTTGTTTTCTTTCATTCCGAAAAATAGATGTATTTCCTTTAAACCAATATTTGTAGAAATTCTTAGACGTTCATAGATTGTCACACCAGATCTTTAGGATAGTCGTGTATTGGTGTTTTAAACTGTTATACAATTTCCGCACTTTATATCTATTCAGTTTTAATTATTGTTTATTACTGTTTTAGTTAATGATTAATGTGTTAGAACTGTATCTGTTGGCTTGCCTAGCATTCTTAGAGTTAGGCGCCATCACGATCCCGATGGTGGGAAATCCGGGTCGTGATAAAATGCCCAAATGATTTAATAACTTTGGTAATGAACAATCTCCAACACATTTTCAGCCCAATAGGTGGGTGAAGGGTATTGTTAAATTTTTTTCAATAGTTTAGGGGCATTTTGAACCCTTTTCCATTCTAAATAAGTTGGGTTAAGATCCCTTTGTTTTGGGTAAGTTTCATGGATTTTATTTGGGCTGCTTAATGGGTTAGAATGGGCTATAAAAAATAATAGGTTAACTTGGGCCCAGTCCTAATAGACTCATGAACTAAAATATTTGTAGCCCAATCCATTAATCTTTGGGCGGGTTGAATGGGTTTGGACTCAAATTGTCATCCCTCATTGAGATATGAAGTAAAAATACCATCTTTCTGGAGATTAATTAATTGAAAAGTTGGACCACATGCATAAAGTTGAGAAGAAGATATACGCTTACAGTCTGGTTCGATTGTGACTATTGTACTTCTGATACTTCTGTCCAACAGTCCTCCAAAAAGAAATAGGATTAGAAACCTATTGTACTACAATTTTTCACAAAAAAAAAAACGAAATCATTTGAGGCGATATATTCAACTTTAAATTTATTCTCATTTTATTATTTCATTACTTAAATTTCTATTCAAGACTATGTTAGTTACATACTTGTGTTTTTATTGATGTACTAGTGTTAGAAATTTACTTAAATGCCCCAATTTACCTTCTTTTTTTTCTAATTTTTTATTTTTCTGCAACATCCACCCATCCTCCCAAAACCCCTCCAAAAAAATTACTTTTATTTTTGTATTTTAAATTCTTTATTTTTTTATTTATCTGCACCACCCACCCACTCCTATCCCCCCCCCCCCCCCCCGCGGCAAACCCCCTAAAAAATTTACTTTTTTTTATATTTTTAATTTTATGTTTTCTATTTTTTGGTTTTTCTGCACCCTCCCCAACCCTAGCCGCAATATTTTTCAACTTACACATTTTAAGGCAAAAGGCTTTTTTATTCAAGATGAGCATAGTTTTAAAATATGGGTCAAGTTGGGCGGGTTGGACTATGACCCATTGTTTAGCCCATCTTAACCCAGCCCATCTTAGCCCAAGTACACTTTGGGTTGGGTTGGGCAATGCCTATTTATTGACCTAATCCATTTTTACCCGCCCAAATTTAATCCAATCCGTCTATTTTTCACCCCTAATCTCAATTAATTTTTTTTAGTTTATAATCTTGATCAAAGTACCTCCTCAATTTTTTGTTTCTTTTTAAATTTCATGTTTTATCTTGCTATTTTTGCTTAGAAAACATAAAACCGAGTATAACATCAGAAAATTGAGTAAGAGGAAGCATTGGATAAAAGTAATTTGCCTTAAACAGTTGAAAATAATTTCTATAATGGTATGACATTGATCTTGATGCATCAATTCCAACAATTAAGTGAATATTACACTCCCAAAATCACTAATTAACATAAAATAATAGACTTAAAAATGAAGATTGCAAACAAAAAATGAGGAAGCTAAGGAACAATGATGTGGAAGGGCAGCATTGAGATTGTTCAATTTGACTACAAATTAGAACATCTTTTGTCAAGTATCCCACCTCCAACTATTTTTCGACTCTCTCTTTGAAATCTGGAGCAAAATTACTCCATATCCTTTTGGTATTCTAGGAGCCATCCTCTCAGCTAATGATAGCAAGAGTATGATCAAAAAGCCATGCATTCTTATTGTGGACATCCGAGCCTGGTAGCATGGATATCCAGTCATTATTCACTAGTACTCTATCAATTCTACTCACTATTCTATTTGCACCTCCATATTTGATGTTCATTTATAAATAGCCTAGATGATTTAATAACTCTGTTAATGAACAATATCCAACACATTGTCTAAACTCCCTAAGTTTTTACAAAAAGATAGGACTTTTATCCTCTTATCTCTATTCAAAACACAAGTAAAATCACATATTGCTGCTTATGGACCCTTGATTTGAGCATTTAAATCCTTTATATCCTGCAATATACTTCTTCTTAAATCCATACACCATTGTAACACAAAATTGCCTCCATGTACCTTTGTATTGCACTTGACAGTAAATTAATTGTTCTGTTATCATAGTTATGTTCAAATCATAAAGTATAGGTTTCCACAATACCTATATCCTACCTCCTAGGTGTTGTGATAAGTTTTTACTAAATAAGTATCTATTATATAGGTTAAGTGAAGCCATTTGAGCGTTTGCTCTCTAAACGTTTGTTTCTAAGAACCCAAATAAACCATTCTTGTTGTTGTGCATATACAAAATTCACTTCCCTCTTCTCACGACTCCAAATCGGACCCGGTCGTGATGGCGTCTCTCGTGAAACAAAGCCAGCCGACACAAACCCCCAAACCAATTTACAATAATAATAATTCGTAATTAAGTCATTAATAAGTGATAAATTCAAAAATAGAGTGAAATAGAACAAATACGGAAACATACACAACCCGATATCGGGGTGTCACCAGTCATGAGCATCTAAACATCTGTATAAGAGTATAAAAGGACTATACAGTCTATTACAGAGCTAGTACAAATGAAAAATAAAGATAGAGAGGAGAAGCATTGGGCTACGAACGCCGAGCAGCTACCTAGTAAACTCCGAACAGCCCGCTGGAAGCAATCATCCCTCGCTAGCGTGACCCGAGACTCCTGGATATGCACACAGGGTGCATGGAGTAATGTGAGTATGCCAGCTCAGTGAGTAATAAAAGTAAAGGCAGCTAAGTGATAAGAAAATACGTAAAACACAGCAAAATGCTACAAAGAGGCAGTATAAACCCAGAACAATGCAATAAAACAGTAAATGTCGTAGAAACACCTTAGTTCAGTAAAAACCTCTTTAAAAACCTCTTTTAACAGTTTAAACGAGTGAATGAAAAATAGAGAGATAGATAGATACATGAAAATCAGCCCCTCAGGCAATAACACAGAACAACATTAGCCCCTCGGGCTATATCATATCTCACACTGGGTACCCACGCTCACTGGGGTGTACAGACTTCGGGATGGGCCCCTTATGACCCAAGCGCAATAACAAGCCATCTCGTGGCATAATCAAACATGCTCTCGGCCTCATATCAAGCCACCTTGTGGCGTAACAACTTAGGCCCTCAGCCTCATAATCATGAAGCAGTACAATACCACTGCGTCGGGCAGTCCGATCCCATAATAACCTCACAACACAGGCCCTCGGCCTTACTCAGTCAGAAATCTCTCAAAGCCACTCGGACATAGTAAAAGATGATGCTCAGCCCAAAATATCATTTAAGATGTCAAAACAGAGTAAATATGGCTGAGTTATAAAAACAGTAGAATATAGCATGACTGAGTACAAATATGAAATTAAATAGGGAGGAATAGTAGTAAAAATCCCCTAAGGGTCCAAAACAGTTGGAATGAGGCCCAAATATGGTATTTAGCCCAAAACATGATGATAGCAAACAGTTTCAATCAAATACGCAATTAAACAGTCATACGGGATGGACTAAGTCACAATCCCCAACGGTGCACGACCCCACGCTCGTCATCTAGCGTGTGCGTCACCTCAAAGTAGCACAACGATGTGAAATCCGGGGTTTCATACTCTCAGGACAACATTTACAATCATTACTCACCTCTATCCGGTCTAAACTCTAGCCCGTGACGCCTTTAACACTCGAATGGGCCTCAACTCGCGTCTAATCTATCCAAAATCAGAATCATGACGTCAAAATATGCTAAGGAAACGACGCCCATGCGAAAATAATCAAATTACAACACAAATTCCAAAATTAACCAAACTGACCCCCGGACCCACGTTTCGGAATCCAATAAAAATTACACCAATAAACTCCTCATCCTCCCGCGAGTTCATCCATATCAAAAGTACCAAAATCCGACAACAAATGACCACTCAAATCCTCAAGTCAAGGTCTCCGATACCAAGCCCTAATTCCTAATTTTTAAGCCTTAATTTCCATTAATTTCAAGCCTAATCAGTGAAATAACACCATAGAAATGCGTTTAGGTCCAAAAACCTTACCTCTATGAAATCCCTCTTCAAATAGCTCCCTCAAGCTCAAACCCGCATGCAAATGGTGAAGAATAACTCAAAAATCGAGAAGGAAATCTTTTATACTTTCTGACCCAGGATTTTCGCACCTGTGGTCCATACACCGCATCCGCGGCCAAAGCATCGCATCTGCGATTTTCACTTAAAAACAAAGTTCCGCATCTGCGAGAAGACACCCGCACTTGCGCTATCGCAGGTGCGCTCACATAGACGCTTCTGCGGTTCCAGCTCCCTATGGCCAATTCCGCTTCTGCGACCCTCTAGGCGCTTTTGCGAGCTCGCACCTGTGGTCCCCAAGCCGCAGCTGCGGTTATGACAGAAAACTCAGCTTCAGCTGCAAATTCCCAACTCCTAACTTTCCGTCAATCATCTGAAATCACCCCGAGGCCCCCGGGACCCCAATCAAAAGTATGAACAAGTCATATACCACTATCCAAACATACACTAATCTTCAAAACACCTAAAACAACATCAAATTAACCAATTCACATTGGATTCAAGCCTAAGGTTCCAAAAATATTCCAACTTCCGCTTTTGCTCAAAAAGTCTATCAAACCACGTCTGAATGATCTGAAAGTTTGCACACACATCCCAAATGACACAAAGGACCCGCTACAATTCCCGAAATTCCATTCCGACCCCTATATCAAAATCTCACTTATCAACCGAAAAATGCCAAAATTCTAATTTCGCCAATTCAAGCCTAAATCTACTACGGACCTCCAAAACATGTTCCGATCACACTCCTAAGTCCCAAATCATCTCCCGAAGGTATCCAAACCATCAGAATTCACATCCAAGCCCTTTTTCACATAAGTCAACATCCGGTTGACTTTTCCAACTTAAGCTCACTCAAAAGAGACTAAGTGTATCAAACCTTACCAAAACCTTTCCGAACCCGAGCCAACCAACCCGGTACCATAACACAGATAAACCAAGCAATAAGAAGTAGAAATGGGGGAAACAGAGCAGTAACTCATGAAACGACCGGCCGGGTCGTTACATCCTCCCCTCTTAAACAAATGTTCGTCCTCGAACGAGTCAAGAAACATACCTGAAGCCTCAAATAGGTAAGGATATCTGCTCTACATCTCCTGCTTGGTCTCCTAGGTCACTCCACGAGCCGACCTCTCCACTACACTTTCATTGAAGTTATAACCTTTGACCTTAACTTTCGAACCTGACGCTCCAAAATAGCTACTACTCCATATCTTAAGTCAAATCATCATCTAACTGAACCGTGCTGAAATCCAAAACATGAGACGGGTCACCAATATACTTCCAAAGCATAGAAATATGAAATATTGGATGCACACTCGACAGGCTGGGTGGCAAAGCAAGCTCATAAGCCACCTCCCCAATCCTCCAAAGCACCTCAAAGAGCCCAATGAACTGAGGACTCAATTTACCCTTCTTCCCAAATCTCATAACACCCTTCATGGGTGAAACCTTCAATAGAACCTCCTCGTCAACCATGTAGGACACATCCCAACCTTCCTGTTAGCATAACTTTTTTGCCTCGACTGCGTTGTACGAAGCCTCTCCTAAATCACTTTCACCTTGTCTAAAGCATCCTGCACCAAATCTGTACCCAATAGCCTAGCCTCACCCGGATCAAACCAACCAACTGGAGATCCATACCGTCTCTCATACAAAGCCTCATATAGAGCCATCTGAATACTCGACTTGTAACTGTTGTTATAAGCAAACTCTGCAGGTGGTAGAAACTATTCCTATGACCCTCCAAAATCAATGACACAATCACGCAACATGTCTTCCAATATTTGAATAGTGCGCTCAGACTGCCCGTCCGTCTGAGGGTGAAAAGTTGTGCTCAACTCAACCTGAGTACCCAAATCTCTCTGCACGGCCCTCTAAAACTGCAAAGTAAACTGAGTACCTCTATCTTAAATGGTGGAAACCGGGACACCATGCAAACGAACAATCTCTCGAATATAGATCCATGCAAACCACTATGAAGAATAGATAGTACACACAGGAATGAAGTGCGCGGACTTGGTCAGCCGATCCACAATCACCCAAATAGCATCGTACTTCTTCAAAGTCTGTGGGAGTCCAACTATAAAATCCATAGTGACCCGCTCCCACTTCCACTCTACTAAAGCAAGCCACCCGACCTATGATACTCGTATTTCACCTGCTGACAATTGAGACATCGAGCTACAAATCCCACAATGTCCTTCTTCATCCTCCTCCACTAATAGTGCTATCTCAGATCCTGATACATCTTCGCGGCACTCGGATGGATGGAATACCGCGAGCTATGGTCCTCCTCTAGAATCAACTCCCAAAGCCCATCTGCATTGGGCACGCATATCCGGCCCTGCATCATCAATACCCCATCATCACCAATAATCACATCTCTGGCATCATCGTGCTGAACTCTGTCCTTAAGGACAAGCAAATGAGGATCATCATACTGGTGCTCTCTGATACGATCAAATAAGGAAGACCAAAAAATCACACAAGCCAATACCCGACTGGGATCCGAAATATCCAACCTCACGAACCGATTGGCCAAGGCCTGAACATCAACTATAAGAGGTCTCTCCCCAACTGGAATATATGTCAAACTCCCCATACTCACCGCCTTCCTACTCTAGGCATCGGCCACCACATTGGCCTTCTCCGGATGGTACAAAATAGTAATATCATAATCCTTTAGCAACTCCTACCATCTCCGCTGCCTCAAATTGAGATCCTTCTGCTTGAACAAGTGCTGGAGGATACGATGATCAGGAAACACTCACAAGACGCACCATACAAATAATGCCTCCAAATCTTCAATGCGTGAACAAAGGCAGCCAACTCCAAATCATAAATAGGGTAATTCTTCTCATAGGGCTTCAACTGACGAGAAGCATAAGCAATAAATCTACCCTCCTTCATCAACACACACCCAATACCAACTCTCAAAGCATCACAATACACTGTATATGAACCTGAAGCTGATGGCAAAACTAACACTGGAGTCGTGGTCAAGGTTGTCTTGAGCTTCTGAAAGCTCTCCTCACACTCATTCACCCACCTGAATGGAGCACCCTTTTGAGTCAACTTAGTCAAGGGTGATGCTATAGAGGAAAATCTCTGAACAAACTACGGTAATAACCCGCCAAACCAAGAAAGTTGTGAATCTCTATGGCTGAGGACAATTTGGGCCAACTCTAAACTGCCTCAATCTTCTTCGGATCAACCTGAATACCCTCGCTAGACACCACGTGCCCCAAGAAAGACACTGAACCGAGCCAAAACTCACATTTGGTGAACTTTGCATAAAATTTCTCCCCCTTCAACCTCTGCAACACCACTCTCAAATGCTCTACGTGCTCCTCCTAACTACCCGAGTACACCAGAATATCATCAATAAAAACAATCACGAATGAGTCAAGATAAGGTTGAAACACGATGTTCATCAGATGCATGAACGTTGTCGGGTCATTGGTCAGCCTAAAGACATAACAAGGAACTCATAATGACCATATCTGGTCCTGAAGGCTGTCTTAAGAATATTCGAGTCCCTGATCTTCAATTGGTGATGACCTGAACGGAGATCAATTTTGGAGAACACTCTCGCTCCCTGGATCTGGTCAAACAAATCATTGATACAAGGCAATTGATACTTGTTCTTGATTGTTACTTTGTTCAATTGCATGTAATCAATGCACATCCTCATCGCTCTATTCATCTTCTTCACAAATAGAACAGGCGCACCCCAAGGCGACATACTAGGCCAAATGAACCCCTTATCAAGTAGTTCCTGAAGTTGCTCATTCAACTCTGCTGGTTCCATACGATATGGTGGAATAGAAATGGACTAAGTGCCCGGCACCATATCAATACCAAGATCAATATCCTTGTCCGGTGGCATGCCCCGCAGGTCTGCAAGAAACACATCAGGAAAGTCTCTCACAACAACAGAATTAATACTAGGAGTCTCTGCATCGATATCCCTCACAAAGGTTAAGTATGAAAGACAACCTTTCCCAACCATCCGCTGGGACTTTAAGAACGAAATCACCCTACTGGGAACAAAATTAGTCAAACCTCACCACTCAACTTGTGGCACACCCGGCATAGCCAATGTCACTGTCTTAGCATGACAATACAGAATAGCATGATACAGAGATAGCCAATCCATGCTCAATATCACATCAAAGTCCACCATACAAAGTAATAACAGGTCCACTCGGGTCTCTAGACCCCCAATAGTCACCACACACGACTGGTACACATGGTCCACAACAATAGTATCGCCCACCAGAGTAGATACACGAACAGACGAAACAAGAGACTCACGGGGCATATCCAAATAACGAGAAAAATATGATGACATATAAGAAAAAGTGGAATCGGGATCAAATAACACATAGGCATCTCTGTGGCAGACTAAGACAATACCTGCAATCACAACATTTGAAGAAATAGCATTGGGTCTAGATGGGAGTGCGTAGAAATGGGTCTGACCACCACCTGATCGACCTTCCCCTCTGGGGCATCCCCTAGCTGACTGTCCTCCACCCCTAGTTGGCTGGGTGGGTGATGGTGAAGTAATTGGCGCTAACGTCGATGGCTAACTCCTCTGTTGAGATGAACCCCCAAAACGACGAGGACACTGTCTCCACATATAGCCCAACTCTCCATACTCATAACAACTCTCTAGTGCTAGAGACGGGGACTAAAGGGAACCCCTAGCACCAGAATGACTAATAGATGCACCTGGCATAGAAGAGCCCTGAACTGATGGAGCGCGGGACGAACTCTAGGCTGGAAGGGCACTAAGTGATGAATGGCCCTGATGAGAATTGTGAGAACCATGACCCGATGATGCCCCATGATAACCTGAGCGAGCTGACTGAGCATGCTTGAATGGGCGGCCTCTATGGTGATGAAACTGACCCCTCGATGGAGCACCACCATAGCTACCAGATCCCTGAGGCCTCTTGGCCTCCCTCTCATCTCGCTCATGGCGGCAAACTGACTCAATCTCGCGAGAAATATCAACAACCTCCTCAAAGGTAGCACCAGACACCCTCTCCCTGGCCATGAGAATATGAATCTAATATGTGAGGCCATCAACGAACCTCCTAATCCTCTCTCTCTCTCCATAGGAACCAACCAAACAGCATGACAAGCTAGCTCTGAGAACCTCATCTCATACTGCATCACAGTCATCTCTCCCTGATGCAACCACTCAAACTGCCTGCGCAGCTCCTCTCTGCAAGACTGTGGCACATACTTCTCCAAAAAGAGAATGGAGAACTGCTGTCAGGTAAGGGGTGCTGCACCAGCAGGCCTACGCCTCTCATAAGCCTCCCACCAAGTGAAGGCAGCTCCAAAAAACTGAAAAGTAATGAAAGCGACCCCGCTGGTCTCCAGAATACCCGCTGTGCAAAGAATCATCTAACACTTGTCCAAGAAACCCTAGGCATCCTCGCTCTCTGCACCACTGAAAGTCGGAGGCTGAAGTCTATGAAACCTCTCAAACCTGCGATGCTCATCCTCTGGCATGGCAGGAGCTACATAGTCCTGAACAGCTGCAACCCGTCGGGCTGGAGGTGCCCCCGGTGTCTAAAGTCCCTGCACGATCCGCTTAGGTGTGCGAGCGGCTGGAGTCTAAGTGCCTCCCCGGCCTGAGAAGTAGTTTCGGCTGTAGTAACTGAGACCACCTGAGCTAGGCCAATGCATACTAATAGAATCTGAGCTAGGGCCTCCTGAAGACTCGGAATCACAATGGGCACAGTTGGTGCCTGAGCTGGTGCTGCTGGAGTGTCCACAACTGGGACCTGATCATGAACTGGGGCGGCTGGTGGATCTACAGGTGCTGCCCTAGCTGTTGTGCGGGCCACACCCCTGCCCCTACCACAGCCTCGATTGCGTCCTCGGCCTCTTGTGGCCCCAGCTGGTGGTACTGGTGGTCTTCCATCCTGACCGGTAGCACGTGTCCTCACCATCTGTGAGAGAATAGAAAAACAGAAGTTTAGTACTCGGATCAACAGATTCGCACGACAAGAATTTCAAGAATATGAAGTTTTCCTAAAGGTTCTGCATCCTCCCGAGGATAAATACAGACGTCTTTGTACCGATCCGCGAGACTCTACTAAACCTGCTCATGACTCATGAGACCTATATAACCTAGGATTTGATACCAACTTGTCACAATCCCAAACTGAACCCGGTCGTGATGGAGCTTCTCGTGAAACAAGGCCAACCGACACAAACCCCCAAACCAATTAACAGTTATAATAATTATTCGTAATTAAGTCATTAATAAGTGATAAATCCCAAAATAGAGTGAAATATGACAAATGCGGAAACAAACACAGCCCGACATCGGGGTGTCATCAGTCATAAGCATCTAAACATCCATCTAAAAGTATAAAAGGGCTACACAGTCTATTATAGAGCTAGTACAAATGAAAAATAAGGATAGGGAGGAGAAACACTAGGTTGCGAACGTCGAGCAACTACTTAGTGAACTCCGAACAGCCCACTGGAAGCAATCAGCCCTCGCTAGCGTGACCCGAGACTCCTAGATCTACACACAGGGTGCAGTGAGTAATGTGAGTACGCCAACTCAGTGAGTAATAAAAGTAAAGGCAGCTGAGTGATAAGAAAACACGTAAAACACAACAAAAGGCTACAAAGAGGCAGTATAAACCTAGAACAACACAATAAAACAGTAAAAAATCATAGAAACACCTTATTTCAGTAAAACCCTCTTTTAAAACATCTTTTAACAGTTTAAACGAGTAAACAAAAAATAGGGAGATAGATAGATACATGAAAATCAGCCCCCAGGCACAATACCAATAGAATCAGCCCATCGGGCTATCTCACACTCACTCGTATCATCCCCTCGGGCAATAATACAAAACAACATCAGCTCCTCGGGCTATATCACATCTTACACTGGGTACCCGCACTCATTGGGGGTATACAGACTCTGGGAGGAGCCCCTTACGGCCTAAGCGCAATAACAAGCCATCTCGTGGCATAATCAAACAGACTCTCGACCTCATATCAAGCCACATTGTGGTGTAACAACTCAGGCCCTCGGCATCATAATCATGAAGCAGTACAATACCATTGCGGCGCACAGCCCGATCCCATAATAACCTCACAACACAGGCCCTCGGCCTCACTTAGTCAAAAATATCTCAAAGCCACTCGGGCACAATAAAATATGATGCTCAGCCCAAAATATCATTTAAGATGTCAAAACAGAGTAAATATGGCTGAGTTATGAAAACAGTAGAATATAGCATGACTAAGTACAAATATGAAGTCAAAACAATGAGGAATAGTAGTAAAAATCCCCTAAGGGTCCAAAACAGTTGGCACGAGGCCCAAATATGGCATTCAGCCCAAAACATGATGATAGCAAACAATTTTCAATCAAATACGCAGTTAAACAGTCATACGGGATGGACTAAGTTACAATCCCCAACGGTGCACGACCTCACGCTTGTCATCTAGTGTTTGTGTCACCTCAAAGTAGCACAATGATGTGAAATCCGGGGTTTCATACCCTTAGGATAACATTTACAATTATTACTCACCTCTATCTGGTCCAAACTCTAGCCTGCGATGCCTTTGCCCCTCGAATCGGCCTCAACTCGCGTTGAATCTATCCAAAATCAGAATAATGATGTCAAAATATACTAAGGGAACGAAGCCCATGCGAAAATAATTAAATTACAGCACAAATCCTGAAATTAACCAAACCGACCCCCGGGCCCACATCTCGAAATCCGATAAAAATTACACCAATAAATCCTTATCCTCCCACGAGTTCATCCATATCAAAAGTACCAAAATCCGACAACAAATGACCCCTCAAATCCTCATGTCAAGGTCTCCAATACCAAGTCCTAATTCCCAAATATTAACCCTTAATTTCCATTAATTTCAAGCCAAATCAGTGAAATAACACCATAGAAACGAGTTTAGGGTCCAAAAACCTTACCTCTATGAAATCTCTCTTCAAATAGCTCCATCAAGCTCAAATCCACATGCAAATGGTGAAGAATAACTCAAAAATCGCGAAGGAAATCTTTTATACTTTCTGACCCAGGTTTTTCGCACCTGCGGCCTATACACCGCATCTGCGGCCAAAGCACCGCATTTTTCACTTAAAAATCCAATTTTCGCTTCTGCGATAAGACACCCGCACATGTGCTATCGCAGGTATGTTCACATAGCCGCTTCTACGGTTCCAGCTCCCCATGGCCAATTCCGCTACTGCAACCCTCTAGGCACTTCTGCGAGCTCGCACCGCGGTCCCCAAGCCGCAGGTGCGGTTATGACAGAAAACTCAACTTCATCTGCAAATTCCCAACTCCTAACTTTCCGTCTACCATCCGAAATCAACCCGAGGCCCCCGGAACCTCAACCAAAAGTACGAATAAGTCATATACCACTATCCAAATTTATACCAATCTTCAAAATACCTCAAACAACATCGAATCAACCAATTCACATCAGATTCAAGTCTAAGGTTCCAAAAATCTTCCAACTTTCGCTTTTGATCAAAAAGTCTATCAAACCATGTCCGAATGATCTGAAATTTTGCACACACATCCCAAACGACACAACGGACCTACTGCAATTCCCGAAATTCCATTTTGACCTCTATATCAAAATCTCACTTATCAATCGGAAAACGACAAAATTCCAATTTTGCCAATTCAAGCCTAAATCTACTACGAACCACCAAAACACGTTCCGATTACACTCTTAAGTCCCAAATTATCTTCCGAAGCTATCCAAACCATCAGAATTTACATCCGAGCCCTTTTTCACATAAGTCAACTTCCGATTGACTTTTCTAACTTAAGCTCACTCAAAAGAGACTAAGTGTCTCAAACCTTACCAAAACCTTTTTGAACCTAAGCCAACCAACCCGGTACCATATAACATAGATAAACAAAGCAATAAGAAGCAGAAATGGGGAAAACGGAGCGGTAACTCATGAAACGACCGGCCGAATCATTACACCTATGTTTATCTTGTTTATTCAGTCCCCTGGTATTACAGAAACCAATTCTTAAGATGATGAACATTGGAAAGCAAAATCCCATGATAGGTAAAGAAGTTTCACAATATGAAATTTAAGTTTCCAATTTTAACATAAGAACACGCACCTGTAGCAATCAGATGTAAATGTATAGGAACATGCATATATATATATATATACCTAGAAAGGAACCACCAAGTTCTGGAGAAAAAGCACGAAGCACTATATTGGTTTTCTCGAGAAAAAGTATGAAGCTTGGAATTAACAACTTAAAGAACATCAGAAAAGAAGAGAGAAGAACATTCTGAAAGCACAAAGAAAACATTAGCTGTAAATGAAGCATCGAGTCCAGTAGCACAAAGAAAATATTAGATGTTCATAGAGCCCAGAAAACAGCAGAGAAATATTTTCTCTGTATGCATGCCTTTGACTAATTAAATATTTTACTTAAAACGGAATGAAAATTGACCATCCAAAAGATTACTTGGACTTATGTTTTTACCAATAAGAATGGTAAAAATTGACCAATCCAACACTATTATGGTTTTATCATAGTATTAGTATTTTTAAATAAATAATATTAATATATAAAACTATTAAAAATAATATTAAAAACTATTTGATTTTTTTTAAGTTCTACTGTAACGACCTGACCGGTCGTTTTGAGCTCTAGCGTGTCGTTTAGCGGTTTGAGGCCATGAGCAGATTCACTTCAGGTATTATACTTGTACACATGGTCGGAATTGAATTCCGGGAAGTTTGGAGTTGATTTGGAGAGAGAATTCTCATTTCGTAAGCTTTAAGTTGAAAGAATTGACTAAGATTGGAATTTTGAGTAAACGACCTCAGAATCGAGATTCGAAGGTTCCGGCAGGTTCGTTTGATAATTTCAAACTTGGGCATATATCCGGATCGAGTTTTAGAAGATCCGGGAATATTTCGGCACCTATTGTGGAAGTTTGCATTTTTTGGAAGAATTTCATAAGTTTGGGTTAAAGTGACTTTCAATGTTATCAATGTCCATTTGGGATTCCAAATCTGGGGATAGCTCCGTATGGTAATTCTGGTATTGAGAGAACGATCGGAAGTGAATTCGGAGGTCCGTAGGTCATTTTGGAGTCATTTGGCTAAAGATAGAAATTTGAAGGTTTTTGAGGAGTTTGATCAGAAGTGGACTTTTTGATATCTGGGTCGAATTCTGATTACAAAAATTGGATTAGGTTCGTAATATCAAGTATGACTTGTGCATAAAATTTGAGGTCAATCGGACGTGATTTGATAGGTTTATGCAACGAAAGTAGAAGTTTGAAATTTTAAAGTTCATTAAGCTTGAAGTGGAGTGCGATTCATGATTTCGACGTTGTTTGATGTGATTTGAGGCCTCGAGCGAGTTCGTATCATGTTTTAGGACATGTTGGTATAATTGGTTAAGGTATCGAGGGCCTTGGGTGGATTTCAGAAGGTTAACGAAATGGATTTCGGACAAAGAAAACTGCTGAAATTCTGTTGCAGAAGTTGTTCGCCAGAAAATTTCTGATGCGAGGAGTCTATTTTGGAAGCTCATATCTTGCAATCTATAAGGAATCTGAAAATTTTCAAAACATAAAATTTGTAGCCCTTGAATTATAGTTTCTATAAAGATTAACCATTCATTATTTAGATATTTGTACAGAAAGTTATGATTGATTAAATGAAGGCTGGTAAAGCTGTTTTGCAATTTCCCCAAAATTTTCTGATGCGAGGAGCCTACTTTGGAAGCTTATATCTCGAAATCTATAAGGAATATGAAAATGTACAAAACCTAAAAGTTGTAGATCTTTGATTCTAGTTTCCATAAAATTAAACCATTCATCATTTTCATTTATATAGAAAGTTATGGTTCGTTGACTAAAGGCTGGTAGTAGTTCATTTTTTGCCCGAAAATCAGGCAAAGTCGCATTTCATACATGCGACTTGCCTAGGCAGAATGCCTAAAAATGGGAGTCAGCCATTTTTTACTCATTTTTGAGTTTTGAGTTTCGGATTTGGGCGATTTTTGGAGCTTTTGGAAGAGGATTTTCACCTAGCACTTTGAGGTAAGTAATTTCTACACAACATGAGTTTAATACATAGATTATGGATAGATTAACATGTAAAAATTGATGAAATCAAGGGTTCAGATGAAAACCTAGGTTTTGTATAAAAATGAGATTTGACCACGAAAATGGTTATGAATTTGGTAAAAATCATATATTTGACTTCATAAGGTTATGGATAACAACTTTCTTCGAAAATTTCCGGAATCCGGGCACGTGGGCCCGGGGAAAAATTTTAGGAATCTTATATTTAGGGTTGGGTAATCACCTTAATAGTTGAAATATGAATTTTTGAACATGTATTGATTAGTTTATACACTATTTCATTAGTTTTGGATTGTTCCGCACCGAATTGAGGGTTTGAGCATAATCTTGGACCGGAAAGTAGCTTCGGAGCGAGGTGATCTCCTTTCTAACCTTGTAAGATGGAATTATCCCCATAGGTGAATTAATTGGATATGTGCTCCTATTTGTGGGGCTACGTACGCACAAGGTGATGAGAGTCCGTGCGTAGCTACTATTATGCATAAGTCCAGGTAGTTTAGGACCCAAAAGCATGCTCTACTTGTAATATTTGGAATCTTGTTGTCGATTTAAAATGCTTAAATCATATTGAATTGGTAAATGATTTCTAAAGGAATTAAACATCATTTTCTTGACCGTTAAAGAGAATTGTTATTTCTTTGGGTAATAGTTTTCCCTGATGAATTCTTGATTGACTGTTTGAATGCGTGTTTCTATGTGTACCTGCGTCGCATGTATGATTCGCGAGCGGGGTGATTGTTTATTTATATCTGACCGCGTCGAATTTATGATTCACGAACGGGGTAATAGATGCATCTATGGTTCGCGCCATTCGACCCTCTGGCAGTGCACAGTTTAAATGATTGTTGGATCAGATGGTATGATCTCGGCATGATTTGTGCATGCTTGTATTGCTTGCCTTAAAATTCATAGATGTTGATATTTGTTTCTCCCCGGCCTGAGATAAATGTATAAATGATGAAAATGAATTTGGGAATTTTCTATAAACGAAAGAATTGTTTACTTGCCTCATGCTATTTGAGTTACCGTTGTTTTTATGAAAATTCTCAATTTATTAAATTATTGGTATATTATCATTGGATCACTAGTAAGTGTCGAAATCGACCTCTCATCTCTACTTATTCAAGATTAGACGAGATACTTACTGAGTACACGTTGTTTTTGTACTCATGCTACACTTGTTATGCATTTTTGTTGCACAGGCACATGTACCTCTAATGGCCTAATGGGCGTAACAGCGTGGATGATGCGGAGACTTAGGCGAGCAGCATCTCTCGAGGCGACCCACAACCAGCATAGTCTCTTTCAGTGTATTGTATTTACTTCCTGTCCAAATCTGTATTCCGGATAGTTATTGTACTTCATTTGATTTCCTAGTGATTGCTCATGCACTTGTGACACCGGGTTCCGGGATAATTATGGGATATTTAATATTAAAAATTGTAAACATTTTTATTTATTCAGTGATGATTAACGTTTTACTAGTTAATTAAAGGAAATTATGGTTCCTAAAATATTAACATAAGAGTTTAATTAATTACTCAATGTTGGCTTGCCTGACCGAGGTGTCCGACGCCATCACGGCCTTTGATGGATTTTGAGTCGTGACAATATGGTATCAAAGCACTAGGTTCCTTTAGGTCTCACGAGTTATGAGCGAGTCTAGTAGAGTCTTGCGGATCAGTACGGAGACGTTTGTACTTATCTTCAAGAGGCTACAGGGCTTTTAGAAGCACTTCCCTTCTTGATTCCTCATCGTGCAGTTTGATTCCTTTGAGGCTTATGCCTCTGTTTCCTTCCTACTCAATCTTATGCAACGCGAAGCTCTTATTATAAATCGGGAATTGAGGAATTGTAATAGTACTAAAAATATGGTGCGGGATGTTTCTCCCTATGTAGTTATTTTGGCTATTGTCGCCACCTTGCAGAAGGTCGTTCTATCGTTTCAGCTCAGTATCAGTATTACCTAAGGTTTCAAGATTTGGCATCGATGTTATGACGATTCATGCGTTGCTATCTCTAGTATTGATGTGATGGTAGGATACTTACCAATATATCGGGGCAGTGAATGAACTAAAAAGAGGCCTACTCAGTGCATGATTCAGAGACTCGGTATTTCATTCTCGACGGAGGAAAGGCAACTGGACTATAATTGTTTAGGATTGAGTCGATGTTTCTAATATTAACGGCTCGAGAAAACATGATCTTCCGAAAAGTATAAAGTTAGTAGAAGTCTATTGGTTCAAGTGCTACAGAGATATATATTGATCTAAGGCAAAAACTGGGCAGCAAAGGATGAGGAAGGACATGTGGGAAGTGTCATGTGGTGGTTAAACTTCTAGAAGGCCAGGTGTAAGAAGCGAAAGTCGAGTAGTTTCTTAAAGAAGTGAGTGTGCCCAAAGTGAGAGAGTGGCAGAATAGCATATGGGTTCAGTGGCAGGATAACTACACACCTCGAGGAAAAGTTAGAGTGGTTTGGGAATTTTAGTGGACAGTGATTGGGTCTACAAGCGTAATTTGAAATATTGGCTAGCATACGACGGGAGATTTGATATGACGGAAAGGAGTTGCTTGATATGAAGAAGGATACAACATAACTTTGAAATGGGGAGATATTGTCGTGTATTTTAGTGGATGTCCACGAGGAATGAATTAATTAATTTAGCTAGTGAATGAGCATGGGCTCAGGATGGGTTACTGATTCAATAGTAATGGTGCATTGCAACGTTGTTGGGAGATGACAACATGTAATTTCTACAAGGGGTTATCTCCTGTGAGTAGATCAGCAGTCGTAGGGTTGGCAAAACTTCCGTGAAGAATCCTACTGGATATCCAGTAAGAAGTCGAATATATGAATGTTGCTAGAGATTCAGAGAGATCATGAAATGCTAACTGAAGGATTTCGAGGAATTTGGCGGTGGATTGCGCAAGG
Organism: Nicotiana tabacum; assembly: GCF_000715075.1. Lineage (NCBI taxonomy): Eukaryota > Viridiplantae > Streptophyta > Magnoliopsida > Solanales > Solanaceae > Nicotiana > Nicotiana tabacum. The sequence goes on from NC_134095.1 coordinate 166,860,611, forward strand.
TTATGTCAATGAGAGATAACGAATCTCGGTGAGCTCCGGAGTTGTGTAATAGTGGCTTCAAGCTAAGTGGAAGACTCCCACCGCCTATGATTGGATTGCATGATTGTCTATTTGTGAGATTTCAAGGTATTAGCATATTGATGGGTTATTTCAACTAAGGGAAAGGAACATAAAAGGTAATTTGAGCAAAGGAATTGTTAAAGGTGTGATATAGTTGGCCTTATTGACTCATGTTCAGACTTGGGGAAGGGTACAGGATTTATGCCTTGTGTAGATGCGGGTTTCAAGGAAAGTGATTCAGCCAGGTGCTTCGTCGAGAGGGTGTTCATGTGCTAGAAAATTCATGCAGTTGATTATATTCGGGACCAAGTCAGAGTGGGTGGCTCTCAACAACGGTCCTAGTGAATTCAAAGGATTTAAAAATGCGGTGCCTAAGGATTCAAGCCCGCAATATGGTTAAGATCGAGCTTTTATAGCAGATTATGATAAGAGGCTCAGAATGATCTATGATGTTTTTGACTTGCAGTGTAGCATCACGAGGAAAAAGGGAAAAAAGACTTCGGATTCATAGAGGGATTATCAGAATGGGTGTATTAGTTGAAGATGCGAATGTGCGTGTAAGGAGGGTATGAAGCAGTTCATGGGTTTGGAGACAATGTGGTCTCATGGAATGAGGTCACTCAAGATGAGTGCATATTAAAGTTGGTGATGTAAGGAATGGAGCTAATATTATCTCTAAGGCAAGTTAAGGATGAATTAGAGGAAGTTAGATTGGTCAACCATGGTTGAATTGGCATAGTGGTGGCGGTGCACGCGAGGGTCGACGGCCGCCGTAATTGATTATATTTGGAAGTATTCAAGTATAACGGCATGTTATGTGTAGGCATATCCCGAAAGGGTTATGGTGGTATAGACCACTACTTAAGGATTTGAATGTTATACGGTTATGAGAAGTTACTCGAGTGTTGCTATGGTCCTCTTGGAATGAGTTAAGTAAAAAGTGTCCAGGTGAGGAAGTGTTTACCATATTAGTGGTTCAAGAGTTATGATGAAGATCTTGTGCTATCGCATATTAGCATGTGTCACGACCCCAATCCCGGTCGTGATGGCGCCCAACACGATGCTAGAAAAGCCCGACCGATTACCACTCACAATCCCTTCTTATTAGAATTCATTACCAATTTTCAGAAATAGATAACAATTTAATATAAGTAGAAGTCTGAAATAAAAGATTGAAATATGCGGAAAGCCATAAAATCTCTACAAATGCCCAATGATCTGGTATCACAAGTCTGAGCCTCTAATGCAAGGTTTCAACAGCCTAATGCAGAAATATGTCTAAAATGCGGAATAGTAAAGAAAGATAGAGGGAGAAATCGGGTCTGCGGACGCCATGCAGCTACCTCGATAACTCCGATGAACAACTGAATGGTAGGAAAGCTTGCTCTATACCTCAGGGACACCTGTACGTGCACACATGGTGCAGGGAGTAATGTGAGTACTCCGACCCAGTGAGTAATAACAATAAATAATGGCTGACGGTATGAAATCACGTAAAGGTAGTAAGCAGTTCTATATCAAAGTAGTAAAACCATTTAAAGAGCAAGTAGTAAAGAAAATTGAATGAAACTCTTTGAACCAGGTGAAAACAGGTAGTTTGACATGCATTATCCAGTATAAATCCGCTCCTCGAGCATTTCTGTTCATTTACTTATTTCTTACCCTCAATACTCAATTCATATACTTCTCACAATAACCGAAATCAAAACATATATATATCGCTGCGACGTGCAACCCGATCCTTATATCGTTGTGGCCATAGCCCGATCCATAATAATAATAGTCAACTGTGCTCACTGGGGGTGTGCAAACTCCGGAGGGGCTCCTACAGCCCAAGCGCTATATTGTTGCGGCGCGCAGCCCGATCCATATATATATATATATATATATATATATATATATATATATATATATATATATATATATTTACATATTTGTTGCGGCGCGCAACCCGGTCCATATAAGTATTTGCTGCGGCGTGCAGCCCGATCCAATATCATATATAATATCCTCACTATTGGGTCATCAACCCCTCTCATTCATTATAATCATAGCCTCTCGGGCACAATAATATAAGGTAGGGATCTCAGCCCGTATATTTCTTTCATTTATGATTAACATTGCATAACCCGGTTCATATCATTTTTAAACAATTAGAAACATGACTGAGGATAAGATTTTTAGCAAATAAGTGAGGAAAACCAGTCAAAAATCCCATAAGGGTTCTACAGGTCGGCACAAGGCCCCAAACATGGCAACTAGCCCAAGTCATGATGATAATACATAAGTCTCAGTAAAAATGTAGTGAAAATATAAATTGGGATGGACCAAGTCACAATCTCCAGTAGCAATGAACCACACGCTCATCACGCAGTGTGTGTCTCATCTCAGTATAGTACTACGTTGTGTAAAATCCAGGGGTTTAAACCCTCAGGGCATCATTTAAAATCATTACACACCTCAAACCGGCCAAAGCTCTAGCTCGCTATGCCCTTGCCTCTCAAATTGGCCTCCTCGCGCGTCTAATCTAACCAAAATCAGAACGAATATGTCACAATATGCTAAGGGAACAAAACCCAATCGCAAACAATCAAAAAATATCAAAAATCCCGAAATTAGCAAAACCCGAGCCTGGGCCCACTTCTCGAAATTCAGAAATTTTTACATCAACGGGTTCCTTATCTCCCCACGAGTTCATACATACCAAAAGTTCTCAAATCCGACCACAAATGGTCATCCAAATCCCTAATTAGAATATCAAAATCCCAAGCCCTATTTCTTCCATTTCTAGCAAGAATTCAATGATTTTCTAGGTGGATTTCATAATATAAATGAGTTTTAGGTCCGAAATTCTTACCTCCAAACATTTTTCCTTGAATCCCTCTTCAATATCCTTCAAAAAGCTCTCAAAATGATCAAATATGGATGAAAAATGGACCCAAATCGCAGACAAGAGGACTTAAAAACATTCTGCCCAGGCTTCATCGAGGTGTACCTTGCGCTGTGCAAGTTGTCCATCCTCTTACCATTTTCCTGTTGTACACCTTATGTTAAAATGCCTATAACTCCTTGTGGAAATATCCAAATGACAAACGATTTGAATATTTAAAAACTAGATTCAAAGATCTTTCATTTGATAGGTTGTACACCATATATCCCTTTATATATTCCGAGATGTGAGCTTCTAAATTACATCAGAAAATTCTGTCAAAACTGATCTACCAGCCATATTCGCTTCATCATAACTATCTGATAAATTATCCAAATCATGAATGATTTAACTTTTTGGAAACTAGAATCCATGATCTACAACTTTCATGTTTTGAAATTTTACCGATTCCTTATATATTTCAAGATATGAGCTTCCAAACTGGACTCCTCGTACCAGAAATTTTCTAGTGCACAGCTGAAGCTTAAAAAATATGCAACTTTTCCAAAGATGAAATAGTCCGTTTAACCACCCGAAACTCACCCGAGACCACTGGGACCTCAACCAAACATGCCAACATGTCCCATAACATTATTCAAACTTGTTCCAACCTTCGGAACGCTCAAAACAACATCACAACACCAAATTCGCATCGGATTCAAGCCTAAGAATTTCAAAATCTTCTAAATTACTCTTTTGATCAAAAACTCAACCAAACTACGTCCGAATGACATGAAATTTTGCACACACATACAAAATGACACAAAGGAACTACTGCAACTCTCAGAATTCCATTCCGACCCCTCTATCAAGATCTCACCTATCAATCGGAAAACGTCAAAATATCAACTTCGCCAATTCAAGCCTAAATCTACTACGAACCTCCAAAACTCCTTCAGATCATGCTCCTAAGTCATAAATCACATCTCGAAGCTAATCGAACCATCGGAAATCACATCCGAGCCCTCTAACACATAAGTCAACATCCGGTTGACTTTTCCAACTTAAGCTTCCTTAAAAGAGACTAAGTATCTCAAACCTTACCAAAATTATTTCGGAATGACTTCAAATTTTGCACACAAGTCACATTCTATATTACAGACATACTCCAACTTTCGGAATCGGAATCCGACCCCGATATCAAAAAGTCAACTCTCGGTCAAACTTCTCAAAAACCTTTAAATTTCTAACTTTCACCAAAATGCGTCAAATTGTCCTACGGACTTCCAAATCCAAATCCGAACATGATCCTAAGCCCAAAACACCATACGAAGCTATTGGAATCATCAAAATTCCATTCCGGGGTCATTTGCTCAAAAGTCAAATCTTCAGTCAAACTTAAGAAATCTTTAGCCTTAGATTTCTAGATTACTTTAAATGGCGATAATTTGAGCTAGGGCCCTCCGAATTCGATTTCGGCCATATGACCAAGTCCCAAATCACAATACGGATCTACTGGAATGGTCAGAACTTGGATCCGGGTTCGTTTGCTCAAAATATTGACCAAAGGCAACTCAGTTGAGTTTTAAAGCTCTAATTCACAATTTAATCCATTTTCACGTAAAAACCTTCAGGAAAATTATATGGACTGCGCACGCAAGTCGAGGAATTATTGATACCGCTTTTCAAGGTCTTAAAATACCGAGATAGTTATTTAATTTAAAGGTGACATTTTGGGTCATCACATTCTCCACCTCTAAAACAAACGTTCGTCCTCGAACGTACTAAGAATTATCTCAGGTTGCCAAATTGACGATTTTATTTTTACACAAATATTCGCGGTTGATCCCATATTACCGCATTCAACATAAGTCTAATAATACCATTTCAATTGAGATTATTTCCTTTATCCGTATTTGTAAACTTGAAGACCAAATTTCTTACACTTCAATCATTTCCAGAAAGGTCCGATTTTCACGTCAACACATGATATTAGTCTCGACTGGCTATAGAAACTCATGCCTACGCACCCATCAAATATGGGGTATTACATTCTCCCCTACTTAGGGTCATTCGTTCTCAAATGAGAAGCAGAGTCTGTCCTCAAACACATAATGTAACTTATCTCTTTCTTTACACATCTCAATATCCCAAATTTTTCTAACTCCAAATTTTTTATTTTTTATTTTTTAGAAATTTCTACAGAGTCTCCCCTGTAATTGGGCATATCCACCTGTCGGAGTAACACCAAAACAACTCCTAACAACATGTCCACAACCCAGCAAAGCACCACAGAGTATATATCAATAACACTAATTTCCGCATTACAAGCACGACATTATCACAATGATATTCATACAATATTTTTTTTCACCACAAGGACCTCGTCCTTATATAACATCTATCGTAGCTTGTAGCCCGGTTTAAATATTTCACATTATATAAAACACGAGTATCTTGTCCTCAACTCTGTACTACAAGTAATATGCACATCGTGCCAAATTGGAACATTCCATTTTCTTCTTTTGAATAATTTTTCGTTTAACAAAATCACAACACATAATGATAGACATAGCTATCTCCATCGAATCTCCCAATAGGAGTATTCACATAAGCAGATTTCAGAATTACGAAGCTCACTTATAAGTGGAGCACAATAGGAGGACTTGCCTCGATACTCAGAACCGAATCAAGTTAACAAAATTTTTACTTTATAATAACTCGAGACCGTACTTGTAACGACATCATCTGGTGTTGCGACCTCAGCCATACCATAGAAAATATATCAACGGCTCGGTCTCCACCTCTAGGAGTCTCACCTCCACCTCTAACATCCTGACCCCTACCTCTGGTTGGTCATGTAAGTGGAGTAGTAACTGTAATGGGGTAGGTAGCCTCAGTGCTTTTACAAAAATTATCGAGGACAATTTTCTCATGATGTGCCTAGTACCACCACATTCATAACAATCCTTTTGAGGGTTCAGCTGCTCATACTGAGTCTATGCTAGATAACTGGAATAACCATTATATGAACCTCGTATCGGTAGTGCATTAAAAAAACTTACTGGAGCACCCCGAGTAACCAGATATATTGACTGGGCTGACCGGTTGCCCAAGACCATATCATAATGATTTGTAGTTTTACAGTAGAATCTGCTAAATCCTTTAAAACTTCGAGACCTCTTGGTCTTCTTACCTTTTTGTTTTTATCCAGAACACATTTTAACATTTTGGCAATTTCTACCACTAGCAGAAATGAAGCATCAACCTGTAGCTTCCCCTGTTTTACTAAATTTCAAGATCATAATTGAGTCCTCTAATGAGTCTGTGGACTCGCTCTCTGGCTTAGGAACCAAAGTAGGAGTATGACGGCTAACTTATTGAACCTGATGACATATTCTGACACTGTCATGGTGACCTGTCACAACCGTCTAGACCACATATTACAAGAATCTGGGAGACAAACTCCTTCAAAAATATTTATGAGAACTGAGCTGAGTAGGTGGTGTTGCATTGGCTAGTCTTCCCTCTTCATAGGCTTGCCACAAACACCGGCGGCTAATTTCTTCTTCTGCTATGTTGAATCAACACTGCTGAGCTATCATATTTATTCGTATACTCTTCGATTCTTATTTGGGGTAACTCTTTCCCCCAATTATATACAACGATCACAAAAGTATAGCTCCATTAAGATAAATCTCGGCACTAACTACATAGTCTAGAAGATCGTCAACCACTGTACTTCCCTTGAAGCACCCAAAATCTACAACCTTGACTTCCACAATAAGCAGACCTTCTATAAATTTATAGTTGTTTTTTCTAACTACTTTGATACTGAAGTATTGGATAATTAAAGAGGAAGACATACCGCAAGTCCCAACCTTATCCCCTGCATGTCTCAGGCCTTAATTATGCGTAAATTATTGGGGAGCCTTTCATTACCATATATATATATATACATTTCAGGTCAAAACTAATATAACACATGACCATTTGATCTATTCATTGATAGTGGACATCCTCATTTTGCACGAAGTCATGGGTCACAACGTCCGATAATCCACAATGTTGACCTTTTAACTCATATAAATCAACCAAACGTCAAGGTCCGTTGCACCCCTGCATGATTCACTGGGTGATCTTCTCAATATGTCCGCACCTTCAGACGGAACTATAACGGGTCTAGTAAATACCTAATCTTTCTACCACCTCTTGGCAGAATCCGGCATCTGAAACACAGTAAAATCAACCCCTATTTCTTTCAACTATTCCTATATTCTGCAATACTTCATGGCAGCCGTTCAGAAAATCATGTGGGTCCTCAGAAGGTGTACCACTGAAATGGACTTGAAATAGCTAGGTAAACTTATCCAATCTCAGCAAAGCCTCAAAAGACAAGGCGTCATGTCATCGGCTTGTGCCGCAATAACTGGTTGACTGCCCCAACTGGATGAGATTAAGCTAAATCCTTCATAAGCTCATCCAACACAACCCATCTAATTCCTCAAACCATTTGCAAATATCGCATTCACCCTCGTAACAGTCAATCTAACTCATAACACAACATGAATACCTACTCCACTCCACAACTAAACTACATGAGAGGTCCTTCAACACACCCATAGCTCGAGGTCATATGTCAACTCAAGATGGAAGTCAAACACCCAATAGTCCTTACTACATCTCCAACAAACTCTTTTTATCACATTCGAACAATCTGAGTACATCTCGTAATCATATCATACTCGCCCCATAGTTATCCAGTAACAAATCCAACTAATAAGGACACAAACAGACATATAAGTCCCAAATGCACGTGCTCACACAATCGAAATCTCAGTACTCAAGCTACAGACAAAACCCTTCCTCAAGTCCTCCAGACTGACCCAACATCACACACATAAATCACATCTTGCACCTCATCCAGGGAATCACAAGCTGTCGATGCACTGTAGATACTGAGCGCTCATGTGTGCACACGAATGCGTGGAAGGAATTCAAAGAGTTACATCTCAAGCTGAATCAAGGACGCACGATAAGAATTCAAGAATGTGAAATTTTTCTAAAGGTTCTGCAGCCTCTCGAGGATAAATACAGACGTCTCTGTATCGATCCGCGAGACTCTACTAAACCTGCTCATGACTCGTAAGACCTATGTAACCTAGGCTCTGATACCAACTTGTCACGACCCCAATCCCGGTCGTGATGGTGCCCAACACGATGCTAGGAAAGCCCGACCAATTACCACTCACAATCCCTTCTTATTAGAATTCATTACCAATTTTCAGAAATAGATACCAATTTAATATAAGTAGAAGTCTGAAATAAAAGATTGAAATATGCGGAAAGCCATAATGAAATCTCTACAAATGCCCAATAATCTGGTGTCACAAGTCTGGGCCTCTAATACAAGGTTTCAACAGCCTAATGCAGAAATATGTCTAAAATGTAGAATAGTAAAGAAAGATAGAGGGAGAAATCAGTTCTGCGGACGCCATGCAGCTACCTCGATAACTCCGATGAAAAACTGAATGGAAAGAAAGCTCGCTCTATACCTCAGGGACACCTGTACCTACACACACGGTGCATGGAGTAATGTGAGTACTCCAACCCAGTGAGTAATAACAATAAATAATGGCTGACGGTATGAAATCACGTAAAGGCACTAAACAGTTCTATATCAAAGTAGTTAAACCATTTAAAGAGCAAGTAGTGAAGAAAATTGAATGAAACTCTTTGAACCAGGTGAAAACAGGTAGTTTGACAGGCATTAATCCAGTATAAATCCGCTCATCGAGCATTTCTGTTCATTTACTTATTTCTTACCCTCAATACTCAATTCATATACTTCTCACAATAACCGAAATCAAAACATATATATATATACCGCTGCAGCGTGCAGCCCGATTCTTATATCACTGTGGCGCACAGCCCGATCCTTAATAATAATAATCAACTGTGCTCACTGGGGGTGTGCAAACTCCGGAGGGGCTCCTACAGCCCAAGCGCTATATTGTTGCGGCGCGCAGCCCGATCCATATATATATTTACATATTTGTCGCGACGCGCAGCCCGGTCCATATAAGTATTTGCTGCGGCGTGCAGCCCGATCCAATATCATATATAATATCCTCACTATTGGGTCATCAACCCCTCTCATTCATTATAATCACAGCCTCTCGGGCACAATAATATAAGGTAGGGATCTCAGCCCACATATTTCTTTCATTTATGATTAACATTTCATAACCCGGTTCATATCATTTTTAAACAATTAGAAACATGACTGAGGATATGATTTTTAGCAAATAAGTGAGGAAAACCAGTCAAAAATCCCATAAGAGTTCTACAGGTCGGCACAAGGCCCCAAACATGGCAACTAGCTCAAGTCATGATGACAATACATAAGTCTCAGTAAAAATGTAGTGAAAATATCAATTGGGATGGACCAAGTCACAATCCCCAGTAGCAATGAACCTCACGCTCATCACACAGCGTGTGTCTCATCTCAGTATAGCACTACGTTGTGCAAAATCCAGGGTTTCAAACCCTCAGTGCATCATTTAAAATCATTACTCACCTCAAACCGGCCAAAGCTCTAGCTCGCTATGCCCTTGCCTCCTAAATCGGCCTCCTCGCGCGTCGAATCTGACCAAAACCAGAACGAATACATCACAATATGCTAAGGGAACAAAACCCAATCGAAAACAATCAAAAAATATCAAAAATCCCTAAATTAGCAAAACCCGAGCCTGGGCCCACTTCTCAAAATTCAGAAATTTTTACATCAACGGGTTCCTTATCCCCCACGAGTTCATACATATCAAAAGTTCTCAAATCCGACCCCAAATGGTCCTCCAAATACCTAATTAGAATATCAAAATCCCAAGCCCTATTTCTTCCATTTCTAGCAAGAATTCAATGATTTTCTAGGTGGATTTCATAATATAAATGAGTTTTAGGTTCGAAATACTTACCTCCAAACATTTCTCCTTGAATCCATCTTCAATATCCTTCAAAAAGCTCTCAAAATGATCAAATATGGCTGAAAAATGGACCCAAATCGCGAACAAGAGGACTTAAAAACATTCTGCCCAGGCTTCATCGAGGTGTACCTTGCGCATTGCAAGTTGTACATCCTCTTACCATTTTTCCTGGTGCACACCTTCTGTTAAAATGCCTATAACTCCTTGTGAAAATATACAAATGACAAACGGTTTGAATATTTAAAAACTAGACTCGAATATCTTTCATTTGATAGGTTGTACACCATATAACTCTTCATATATTCCGAGATATGAGCTTCTAAAGTACATCAGAAAATTCTGTCAAAACTGATCCACCGGCCATATTCGCTTCATCATAACTTTCTGATAAAATATCCAAATTATGAATGGTTTAACGTTTTGGAAACTAGAATTTAAGGTCTACAACTTTCATGTTTTTCAATATTTTTGATTCCTTATAGATTTCATGATATGAGCTTCCAAACTGGACTCCTCGTACCAGAAATTTTCTGGTGCACAGCCTAAGCTTAAAAAATCTGCAACTTTTCCAAAGATGAAATAGTCCGTTTAACCACCCGAGACCACTGGGACCTCAACCAAACATGACAGCATGTCCCATAACATCATTCAAACTTGTTCCAACCTTCGGAACGTTCAAAACAACATCACAACACCAAATTCGCATCGGATTCAAGCCTAAGAATTTCAAAATCTTCTAAATTTCTCTTTTGATCAAAAATCCAACCAAACTACGTCCGAATGACATGAAATCTTGCACACACATCACAAATGACACAAAGGAACTATTTCAACTCTCGGAATTCCATTCCGACCCCTATATCAAAATCTCACTTATCAACCGGAAAACGCCAAAATATCAACTTTGTCAATTCAAGCCTAAATCTACTACGAACCTCCAAAACTCCTTCCGATCATGCTCCTAAGTCATAAATAACCTTTCGAAGCTAACCGAACCATCAGAACTCATATCCGAGCCCTCTAACACATAAGTCAACATCTGGTTGACTTTTCCAACTTAAGCTTCCTTAAAAGAGACTTAGTATCTCAAACCTTACCAAAATTATTTCGGAATGACTTCAAATTTTGCACACAAGTCACATTCGATATTACGGACCTACTCCAACTTTCGGAATCATAATCCGACCCTGATATCAAAAAGTCAACTCTCGGTGAAACTTCTCAAAAACCTTCAAATTTCTAACTTTCGCCAAAATGCGTCAAATTGTTCTACGGACTTCCAAATCCAAATCCGAACATGCTCCTAAGCCCAAAACACCATACGAAACTATTGGAGTCATCAAAATTCCATTCCAGGGTCGTTTGCTCAAAAGTCAAATCTCCAGTCAAACTTAAGAAATCTTTAGCCTTAGATTTCTAGATTCCGTTAAATGACGATAACTTGAGCTAGGGACCTCCGAATTCGATTTCGGGCATATGACCAAGTCCCAAATCACGATACGGAACTACCGGAATGGTCAGAACTTGGATCCGGGTTCGTTTGCTCAAAATATTGACCAAAGTCAACTCAGTTGAGTTTTAAAGCTCTAATTCACAATTTAATCCATTTTCACATAAAAACTTTCCGAAAAATTATATGGACTGTGCACGCAAGTCGAGGAATTATTGATACCACTTTTCAATGTCTTAAAATATCGAGATAGTTATTTAATTTAAAGGTGACATTTTGGGTCATCACAGCATGTTGGGTGCAGTGAGTGGTATGGAATTTGAAAGTGAGGATCAAGGTTGTGGTTCGGTGTTGACAAAGATGTCACGAGCTCGGATGAGCAGAAAAGGGATTTGAATATTTAGAGTAAGCTGGCATTGTCTTCAACGTCACCTAAGATCGGTGTTTTGTGAAAAAGGCTTTGCATCCTTGTTAAGGATTCTTGATCGCTTTTCTGCGTTAGTGCGACCGGTGGTATGGATATACAGACCTATTATCTGTTACGGAAGTTCGTGGGAACGTTCCCCACAGGAATGTTGTATAAGTGTGGTATGTAGTCACTTGATTGATTGAAGAATTAAACCAAGTACTCCCTCTGTTTCATATTATATGAGGTAGTTTGACTCGGCACGGAGTTTAAGAAAATAGAAGAAGACTTTTGAAACTAGTGGTCTTAAAAGCTTAAGGGGTAAAAAGTTTGCGGGTCTATGACATTTGTGTAGCTATAAAAGCTTCTCATTAAGGGTAAATGGGTAAAATGAAAGAGTTTAAAGTTAAATTATTTCCAAATTTAGAAATGTGTCATTTGTTTTGGAACAGACTAAAAAGGAAAGTACCTCATTTAATATGAAACGGAGGGAGTATGAAGATTGTGGATATCGTTAATTTGAGAATTGATGCCTGGAGGGCACTCGATTTATTGGGTTGTGGACTGTGGAGGATTACTCCGGTTATGATGGTTGTTCTCGTGTGTTATGAGAAAAAGGGGGTTATTATGGACCTAGGAAAGATTATTGACCTAGTTCGGTACGATCAGAATCGGCTTGAGGCTGTGAATGTATTTAAGTATGAATATGGGCTCTATATCAGGCTGGATGTGTTCATTTCAGCATAGCGCTCCTTATGGAGGAGTATTCGGACGTTGGATGTTATTTCCTCGTCGTCTATTTCATGTAATGTTATATTGTGCCGTGTGAGTTGTGAACGGCTCGATAATTTTCTTATGTGTTGAGGTTTCGTGTAGCGATGGTGTTATGTGAGCAGGATGGCTCTTTAGTTTTAGAACATATATCGCACCTCAGTTGTGCTTGAGTTTGTTAGCTTATGGCGCTATATGTCTCCCCATGGATGGTTATTATGCACTTAGCGTGCTTATGACCGATATTCGGTATTTTATTGTAATGAGCAATTTAGCTCAGTGTGTATCTCCTTATATTAATTTTATGTGTGGATCGGGTGGCACGCCGCCATGGGTATGTTGTTTGGATCCGGGTTGCACGCTGCAATAGTGTGATGTTGAGTACCGTTCCCTATACCTATTTTTGTGTGTTTTGTTTCCCATTTTCTGAGGAAAGTTCATATTAGTCGCGTGAGTTGAGTAGTCTCTTCCTGAGTTCGTTTTCCTTATGTATCACATTCGAGCTTGCAGCCTATTGGCATGTTACGGTAAAGGGTGTTCATACAAATCCGAAAAACCGAACCGAACCAAACCGACCAAAAAAATCGATACTTTTTAGGTTTTGTTTGGTTTTGGTTTTGAATTTTAAAAACTGATCAAAGTTGGTTTGGTTTTGGTTTTAATCAAAAAATAACCGAAAAAACCCGAACCAAACCGACTATAAAAGTAGCTATTTAAATTTATTATTACACCTATATATATGTATATTTTTATATCAAGTTTCTAAAATTTTATGGTACATATTAGTCATTTATATCTTTAGTCTAGTTCTTTGCTATTATAATCATCTAATTCTTTGCCTTTACATTCTACTTTGATTGGTAGTTTTCTTTTGCTAAGTACAAGAATTTATTTTATGATTTGATAGATTACTCAAAGAGCAATTGATTTGATAGTGTTACGTTGAAAATATAGTCTCCGGAATATGCGTTTGATAATGTATGTCTCATATTTAAGAAAAGAACTGATAAATAATCGAAAAAAATGACAAAAACCGACAAAAACCAAATCGATAAAAACCGACTTAATTGGTTTGGTTTGGTTCTAATATTTGAAAAACCGACTTACTTGGTTTGGTTTCTTTTTAGGGAAAAATCGATCCAAACTGAACCATGAACACCCCTAGTTACGGCGTCATATGGGACTTTATATCATGACCGGGATGGCTTATTGCCTGAGCAGTTCGTACTAGGTAAGACGAGTTTTTGGATCTAGGGTCAGTGCAGTCGGATTATATGAAGTATATTAAAGAGTAAAGATCATTATTTGATTCAGAATGAGGTAATGGTTCTTGTCATAAGTATAGACTCAATGATTTGTTGACTTGGCAATTGGTTATAAATTTCTACACATCTCTTCTGTCGTGGCGGTATTGTGAGAGTTGGAACAAGACTTATATATATCATGAGGTGCGTTGTGAGCATCAGATTCGGGGAATGTTGGTTATTATGATCAGAGAATGTTATTATAGTCCTGTGAATGATGTGGTTCATGGTGAGAATTCAGCAAAGGTATGCAGCCATATTCTGGTACCTCATGTAGTGAATGATTCGGTGTTCATATATTGGAAGCAGGCCTGACAGAGAATTCTGGATGTTGGAATTGGGCTCTAAGCTTATTTGCTTGAATAAAAGGGAATATCTTCAGAATTGATCGAGCTAATGTGCTCAACTGGGTTGTAGAAGCACGGGTAGGTGCACGAGGTGTTAAACAGTGATTTCGAACAACTTTAGTGCAGTTCTTAGCACGTTTGAGGGCGAACATATGTTTAAGTGGGAGAGAATGTAACGACCCGATCGGTCGTTTTGAGATCTAGCGTGTCGTTCAGCGGTTTGAGGTTATGAGCAGCTTCACTTCAGGTATTATGACTTGTATGCATGGTCCGAATTGAATTCCGAAAAGTTTGGAGTTGATTTGGAGAGAGAATTCTCATTTCGGAAGTTTAAGTTGAAAGAATTGACTAGGATTGAATTTTTGAGTAAACGACCTCGGAATCGGGATTCGAAGGTTCTAGCAGGTTCATATGATAATTTCGGACTTGGGCGTATATCCGGATCGGGTTTTGGAAGATCCGGGAACGTTTTGGCACCTATTGTGAAAGTTTGCATTTTTGGAAGGATTTCATAAGTTTGGGTTAAAGTATCTTTCAGTGTTATCAATATCCGTTTGGGATTCTGAGTCTGGGGATAGCTCCGTATGGTGATTCTGGTATTGGGAGCGCGATCGGAAGTGAATTCGGAGGTCTGTAGGTCATTTTGGAGTCATTTGGCTAAAGGATAGAAATTTGAAGGTTTTTGAGGAGTTTGACTGGAAGTGGACTTTTTGATATCGGGGTCGGATTCTGATTCCAAAAGTTAGAGTAGGTCTGTAATATCAAGTATGACTTGTGCGCAAAATTTGAGGTCAATCGGACGTGGTTTGATAGGTTTAAGCAACGAAAATAGAAGTTTGAAATTTTAAAGTCCATTAAGCTTGAATTGGAGTGCGATTCAAAGTTGCAGTACAATAGGTTTCTAATCCTATTTCTTTTTGTAGGACTGTTGGACAGAAGTATCCCGTTCAAAAACTATTCCTAATCTGATGATGAAAAGTTGCAGGCCGTAAGCGTATATCTCCTTCTCAACTTTATGCATGTGGTCCAACTTTTCAATTAATTAATCTCCAGAAAAATTAATTAATCTGCAGAAAGATAGTATTTTCACTTCATATCTCAACTAATTTTATTAAATCTTGAATCTTGTGCTCCAATATAAAATTTGTTTTCTTCCTATTGTAAGATTTTTATTAATATATGAAGTTCGCTAGGATGATTATGAACAAGCTAATTTGGCCTCCAAAAACATTGGGCCATGTTATGAGGCCGCAACTAGATATAAGTTAATACGATTTTATTATTTCACATAATCTCTATTTGAATTGAATAAAATGTGTCATTAGGTACTTTACGAACTTTTTCTTTCCATAATATTCGAAAGAAGCAAATAAAAATCGAGAAATATCTACTTAAATATCAAATATTTAAAGAAAATAGATTCCACTGGGATTTGACCTAGGCCAACGTGGAAGATATTACAATGTAATGGGATTTAAAATTAAAGGGTAAATCTAATTTGATCGTTGGGAGTTATTTTACTAAAATATTTTAAAACTTTATACTCATCAAGGGGTACACACGCAACAAGCGAGTCCAAAGCCATATTTTGCGAATAAAAATTAAAGAAATATATGGTAACATAAGTATTCTCGCAAGCCCTTCTGCCTACAAAGTGCATTTTTTAATGACATTTCTTTCTTTTTCTTTTTTTTTGGTCGAAAGTGAAAATTTTCTTTCAACCATTTTCAATACACACCACCTGCACTATTTTGACTCTAGTAGCAGGTCTGAAAGGTAACCAAAATAAAAACTATACAAGCAACCTGTTGCCTATCCAAGCCCACTTGAGAAAATGTGGTCTTCCTCTATCCTATTTGCTATAAACTACAACTAGGATAACTATTCAGTGTATTCAATATAGGTCTCCATTTACATTTTTCTTGACATGCTATATGCACTTGAATTGTAATGTCTTTAGCTCTGTCCTTGGCTTCTATTTTCTAGTTTAGAAATCTTCTGCTATTTCTTTCCATCCAGATGTGATACACCACTGCTGCAAATATAATTCCCAGGATTGTTCTTCTTGGGTTTCTGGCATTGACATTGGTTGATAACCAATGCACTTCAGATTCCCAGTTTGTGATGTTCCTTTGGTACCTTAGCCATGCCAGCATTCCTTTCCACATGCTCTTTGAGTATTGACATTCAAAGAATAGGTGGCCATGTGATTCTTCAATATCTCTTTCGCATAGCACACATGATCGGGGCACCTGAATTCCCCATTTTGTGAGCCTGTCTACTGTAGCTAACCTTTGTTGCACTGCCATCCATAGTATAAACTAGTGTTTAGGCATCATTCCTGGCAACAGAATGAGTGACTTCCATTGAACTTTGGGGTAACTTGGCATAGCATGTATATAGGCCTTCTTGATACTGTATTTTCCATCAACTACAAAGGAGTTTATCACTGCTAGATCAGATGCCCACCACTCTCTGGCAGTGAATATTTTCCTCACTAGCCAGCTGGCTTGCTTTGGAGTATTTATGGTAGCAACATCATTATGTTTTATGTAGTGACTATGAATCCACTTAATCCATAGTTTACCATTATAGCCCATAGGAGTTTGGTTAAAGCAGCCTTATTCCACAATTCATAGTTGATGATGTTTAGACCCCCAACAGCTTTTGGTTTGCATAGAGTTTCCCAGGAAGCTGGAGCTCTATTAGAATCATGTACTCCACTCCATAGATAACTTCTGCATATGCTATTAACTATCTTGATAACCTTCTTTGGAATTAAAAATACATGCGCCCAATAGGTTTTCATTTCAAACAAGACACTCTTAATGAGTTGGAGCCTGCCAGCATATGATAAGAACTTTGAAGTCCAGCTTCTAATTCTATCTACAATCTTCTCAACTAATGGCATGCACTGATGGATTGTGAGCTTCCCTGTGGATAGAGGAACTCCAAGGTACTTGAATGGAAGAGTACCTAGAGTCAAATGCAGTTCAGCTATCATTTTTTCTTTGAACTCCAAAGGCACCCCTGCTATGTATAAGGAACTCTTATCCAGGTTCGCTTTGAGCCCAGAAACAGCAGAGAAGTTTTCAAATGCTTCCATCATTAGCTTCATAGAAGTTTCATCTGCCCTACAACACATTAGTAGATCATCAGCAAAACAGATGTGAAGAACTTGTAGCCTTGCACACTTAGGGTGGAAGTTGAAGTCAGGATTCTGGATGAGTGTCCTTAAAGATCTATTCAAATATTCCATTGCCAGCACAAACAAGTATGGAGACATGGGATCTCCCTGCCTTAACTCTTTTTTTTGCTTCAAACCTATTAGTTAAGCCACCATTAAGTAGTAATGTGTAACTAACAGTTGTTACACATTCCATGATTAGAGTTACCAGTCTATAGGGGATCTCAAACTCTAGTAATACTGCTTTTAGGAAGTTTCATTCTACTAAGTCATATTCTTTCTTGATATCAACCTTGATCATACATCTAGGGAAAACTGCTTTCTGAGTGTATCCCTTGATCAACTCATGTGCCATTATAACATTGTCAAGAATGTTCCTGCCTTCAATGAATGCAGATTGTGAAGGCCCTACCAATAGGTCAACAACTAATTTAAGCCTAGATGTTAGAACCTTGGCAATGATTTTATAAAGAGTAGAGAAACAGGCTATAGGCCTGAATTCCTTGACATAAGTAGGATTCTGAACCTTAGGAATCAATGTGACTGTTGTGCAGTTGATTTCTTTCAACAGTTTACCAGTCTCAAAGAACTTCAGCATTGCTTTTGTGACTTCCTTACAATAATTGGCCAGAATTCTCTAAAAAAAACTCAGCAGGATATCCATCTATGCCAGGTGCCTTGTCACTCGGGAGGCTTTGCACAATATGAGTTATTTCCTCAGCTGTTACAGGCTTTAAGAGTTATTGTTGCTGGTTCATGGTTAGGCATGGTCCATTCCAGATTATACTGATATCAATACCTGGTAATTCAGTGGCTGCTGTACCCAGTAGGTGCTGAAAAAACTGAGTGAATTCCAGTTGTATCTGTTTAGGCTCTGATATTTTAATATGTTGGTCATTGTAGATGCAGATAACTTTGTTCCTTGCTTGTCTGGCTCTCATGTAAGCATGGGAATATTTGGAATTGCAGCCACCTAGCTTGATCCATGTGGCCCTTGATTTCTGTTTCAATATTTGTTCCTGTACTGCTTCCCATTTCTTTATAAGCCCAGTGTCCTTCTTTCCTCTTCAATCAGTGAGTTGTTGAAGTGGTCTTCATTAATCTTGCCCTGCACCTCCTTCAGTGTTTATCTCAGTTAAAATAGTTTCTTATCAACTAAAGAGTGTTCCTGTTGAAGGCCCCTAGTCTGCATCTCCACTAGTTTTAACTTCCTCCATATTGAGTACATTGTGTAACCTTGGATCTGCTGACCCCATGTATTCTGCACCACCTCTTTATATTCTTGTAGCTTCATCACTGTAGACATGAGTCTAAAAGTTTTTTTCACTTTTACCCTGTTAACTTTTGTGATTATCATGATAGGTGAATGATCTGAGCAGCCTGACAGCATGTAGATAGCTTCCACACCATTATATTGTTGAAACCAATCAGCATTCCCAAATGCCTAGTCTATATGGCTATATATTCCGACGTCTGCATCCCTCTTGTTACTCCATGAGAATTTGCAGCCTCTCTTAGTGATTTGCCCCACCCCAATGTCATCAATACACCTTTGAAAGTCAGTTGTATCTGCTTGATGGACTGGGATCCCATTCAATCTATCTTCCTCATGTAGCACACTATTGAAATCACCTATTATAAGCCAAGGCCCATTAGTCTGCATGTTTCTCAGACTTCTCCATAGTGAGGCTCTATCATGAATAGTGTGCAATCCATATACAAATGTTATATAACTGGAAAATGATGAATTATTATCAGTGACACAACAGTGTATCATCTGATTAGAACAATCCAATACTGTGACTTTAACATTTGCCACTTTCCATCCTATCCAGATTCTTCCATTTGGTGCATAGGCATAGTTGTCTGTGAATTTCCAATCTACACCAACCTTCCTCTGAATTTCTTTAGCACTTTGTTGTTTAACTCTAGTCTCTAGGCAAGCTATTAAATCTACTTTATTCAGCAACAAGAACTTTTTGAATTCTCGTTGCTTGTAGAACTTATTCAGTTCTCTTATATTCCAAGAGACAATGATCATGGAGGGTTATGATGAATAGGACTGGTTCCCTCAGCTACATTTTGAGCTTCACCATTATTAGAAGATGCTCCTTGTTGATTATTGTTTGGTGGTCTTTCCATGATTGTCAAGGGTGCAAATGTATTTCTTCTAGTTAGCTCCCCATAGTTTATATCTCAATGGGTCTTCTTGTCAGCTGAACCTTGAATAACCACAGCTTGTTTGCCTCGATTAGTCACTTTTACTTCTATTGTAGGTTCCTGTTGTTCAGCATCCTCCTGTGGCAGAACATCCTTTCCATTATTTCCTTTGTCATTTGGCTTTGGCTTCCATTCCATTCTTGTCTTCTTCTTCCTTTTCCTTTTATGTGGTTTTAGTTCATCCTCCTGTTTTATGTCTTGTTGGCAATTACCAGTACTATGCCCAAACTTATTACAATCCATACACAGTTTTGGCTTCCACTCAAATTCCACTCTTTGCTCCCAGGTACTTCCATCTGGATTCTCAATGGTTACTCCATCTGGTAGTGGCTGTGTGATATCCATTTCAACAAGGATCCTAGCAAATGAAATTCTTTTACAATGGGCTGTAAGCTTATCAGTGCAAATAGGTTTGCCTAATAGACTGGCAATTCGACCTAAGTTCTCCTCAGCCCAACACTGGACAGGTAGCCTAGGGAGGTTAATCCATATAGGAAAAATTCTCATAGACTCGTTTTGAATCTGAAAATCAGGATCCCAATCCTTCAAGACCATGGGTCTATTATTGAAGGTATAAGGTCCATTTTGAACAATCTCAATTTTATTCTCCATAGATTCAAAGCGAAAAATGAAATAACCATCGTCATGAAGAAATACCGCTGGTGTCGTCACTGAGTTCCACACTCCATAGACGAATTTGAGCATTTCCTTGAACGAAGGGTTTCCTCTTAGGACATATCCAATTGAACCTATTTTCTATCTCTTACACTGTTCCTCTATCTCTTTTGGGTTCAGCTTGGCCACTTTCACTCCGTCCTTAACCACCAGAGGATAGAACTTCAGCAACATACCTTGTGTTTGTACTCTGTTTTCTTTCACTACCTCAGTCATGGTCTGCTTTGTACTCTGAGACACAACTGAGTAGGTTAATTTCCTTGCTACTGTCAGCAATCCTGGATCCGTTACTTGAATTTTTTTCCTCTCCGGTGGAGCTTGCATTACAGTAGGAGCACTCCCCATGCCTGGCATCCAATGTAACAGTTGAATTGGGGCCGATTTCTGGGGAATACATGTTTCAGGAGTAATCATTCAATTCCTATCATCTACTTGAAGAAGTGATTGTGTAGGGGAAGGTGAGTATTCCGGTGAGTATTCCGGTGAGTCATTGTGATCGGCGTAGGTTAGCTGTAGTGCTCAACTTTCGCAAGATCCTCTCTCTCTACATTCTCTCTCTTGTTTCATTCAAATTAAAAGATTATTATTCTCTGACATTTCTTTCTTTTTCTCTTTTTTCCTTTTTTATGTCATTTGTTCATTCAACTTTAATATCTTTCAAAAATAACAATGTTTAGAATTTTCATTTTCTATATTCTATCTCTGTTACATTGGTAAAATCATAAAGAAAAATATATATTATCCAAAGAGTTCCAATAAAATGTGTTAAATTATTTTTTTAAAATAGTTATTATCTTCAAATAGAAATTTTTCAACAATTGTTAAGGCTTCACATGCGAGCCACGTGAAATAGAGACTAGTACTATATTAAAGGCACAAAACTCTTAACTAAATATTGTTCGCCTTTTTTACCCCTTAAAATAAGATTTCACATTGGATGAAATTGAAATTTAAGTTAATTTTCTAATATTTAGGATTTTAAAATCAACTAAAATTTTGGTCATTAATTTTTTCCTTATTGAACTAGGTAAGAAAGACTAATATTTTGAACTTTAAAACTAATTATAATATTATCTTATATAAATCAAATAATTAGGTTATAATATTTTTCTTTTTATTGTATATAGGCTTACAAAAGGGAGAAATTCAAAAATAGTCAGATTTACAAGTGGTCATTCAAAATAGTCACAGTTTCAAAAGTAATCGAAATTTAGTCACTTTTCATCTAAAGATAAATTTGAACGAAAATATTGTTCAAAATCCGAAAAAATACTCTGTATGATATACTTCAGTATAATATACCGGTTCAACATAATATACTGGAGATTGGAGCACTGGTGCTCCATTCTCCAATATATTATACTGGAACTTTTCGCGTGTTGGAGTTCCAACATAATATGCTGGAAGTTCATACACAGGTGCACCGATATCCAGTATATTATGCTGGAACTTTCCGTGTTGTAGCAAAATAGTTGTTATTTTTCAATGACTTTGCAAACGCTGGCTATTTTTGAATGACCAGTCCGAAAACTGGCTAGCCCGTGCTAAAGTAGGCACGTCCGTTTCCAGTTTCACCGTTAGTATTTGAGATAAGTTGTAATTGAATTAATTATTTTTTCACGCTCTTTTTTTCAAATATTCCTTTAATTAATTTTTTTTGTGTGTTCATTTTGTCTCAAGAAATCTTTGGAAGATTTGTTAGTTGAATGGAATTCTTTGTCCCGTTTTAAATGCATAGAGATTTGATATTATTAACAATACATATTAAACTATAAATAAATAAAGCACGAACATATGTGAATTTAATAAAGCAATTTAAAATTCATTTAATGTTCACTTTCTTTAAAAGGAAAAATGTGTCAGTTTATATAATTATATTCTTGAAAAATATACTTATGTTATTAAAATATAGTCCATCTTTTGACTACCTATAATTTTAACCCTTTTCTTTGGTTATTTTTTATTTTATTTTTGACCATATAAGAATTATGCATACTATGAAAATTTTAAACGCCAATTCTTGTGAAATATTAACTCAACATTAGTCATTTTTAGAGTTTATATTGTTACGTATTACTATTTTTTTGTAAGATTCATAGGCGAAAAGGTATCATGACAAAAGTTTTCTAATTTATTAATCTGTCTTCGGTATTAGAGCACAAAAATAACAATAATTATAATATCAAGATATTCCTATAAAACTTTGGGAACTTTCATGTGGTAGAAATTTATCCTTTATTGAGCTAGATAAATAAATCTCCAAACATATTATTATAAAATTCCCTTTTTTATAGTTCAAACACAATTTTTAATGAAAAAGACCAATCTCAGTCTAGATGCCTTGCTAGTAAGTGTAGACTTCTCCTAAATTTGAATTTTCGGTTTGAAACTCGATGGATTATGAGCTCGCTTCTCTATCATTCACTAATTAAATATCAAGCTTTTCTCAACAGGTGCAGTTGATAACTTTTCCTTAAGGGTTTCAAATGCTTTTACACAGTCACCTGAAAAATCAAACGTAGTGTCTTTCATCAAGAGGTTAGTTAGCGGTTTTGAAATCTTTGAGAAGTCTTTTATGAATCGTCTATGAAACCTGCATGACCTAGAAAGCTTCTAATTCCTTTCACAGTTGTGGGAGGGGGTAATCTTGCTATAAGATTAATTTTTGTCTTATCAACTTCTATCCCTTTAGCAGTGATTTTATGTCCTAAAACAATTCCTTCTGTAACCATAAAATGACATTTTTCTCAATTAAGAACTAAGTTTGTTTCTTCACATCTTTTAAGAACTAATGTCAAATGGTTAAGACAATCCTTATATGTTTTGCCAAATAGTGGAAAATCATCCATAAAAATTTCAAGAAATTTGTCAGTCATGTCAGCAAAAATTGCCGACATGCAACGCTGAAATATAGCAGGGGCGTTGCACAGACCAAATGGCATTCTCTTATAGGCATATGTTCCATGAGGGCATGTGAAGGTTGTCTTATCTTGATCTTCTGGTGTAATTGGTATCTGATTATATCCTGAATAGCCATCAAGAAAATAGTAAAAACCATATCCTGCAATTCTTTCCAATATTTGATCAATAAATGGCAAAGGAAAATGATCTTTTCTAGTGACATCATTGAGACGTCTGTAATCAATACAGACTCTCCATCCTGTAACAATCCTGGTAGGTATGAGCTCATTATTTTCATTTTTTATAACTGTCATACCTCCTTTCTTTAGTACTACCAGAACGGGACTTACCCACAGGCTGTCAGAAATGAGGTATATAATACCAGCTGCCAACAGTTTTACGATCTCTTTTTTCACTACTTCCTGCATTGTTGGATTCAATCTTCTTTGCGGCTGGACTATTGGCTTGTAGCTATCCTCCATGAGGATTCTGTGTGTACAAATAGCCAGACTAATTCCTTTAATATCTTCTACAGTCCACCCCAAGGCTCCTTTGTGTGCTTTCAATACTTTAATCAAACTATTTTCTTGTTCTGCAGTAAGAGAAGATGAAATAATTACTGGAAATAATTCTTGCTCAAGATAAACATATTTCAAATGAGAAGGCAGAGTTTTGAGTTCAATTTTTGATTGAACCTTTTCGGATTTCATCTCTTCTTCTTCTGAATCTTTGCCAAATATTTCAGCTTCTTTTCTGATGGTGGGATCATCGTCTTGTGTGGCGCCTGATTTGATCAAGCATCTTTCCATTGAATCTGGAATTAATTGATCATCTTTGAATTCATCTGTAAGATAACTAATCATGTCAATTGAAAAACATGAAGATGATGTTTCATCTCCTGAATATCTTAGTATCTTTTGCATATCAAATATGACTCTTTCTTCATCAACTCTTAAAATTAATTGTCCATGATGAACATCTATAATTGCTCTTCCTGTAGCAAGAAATGGTCTACCTAAAATTATTGGTTCATTAGGACATTCTTTCATTTCAAGTACATAAAATCTACAGGGAAAACAAACTTATCTACTCTTACGAGTACATTTTCAATTATTCTCTTAGGTTTCTTAGTACTTTGATCTGCAAACTGAAGAGAAACACTTGTGTCTTTTATTTCACCAAGATCTAACTTTTTAAAGATAGAAAATGGCATTAAATTTATTGAAGCTCCAGAATCACAAAGTGCTTTTTCAAAATATACTCCTCCCAAAGTGCATGGAATTGTAAAACTGCCTGGATCACCAAATTTTTGTGGTAGCTTATTTTGAAGTATAGCACTGCATTTTTCCGTAAGCATTACCACAGAAACTTCTTCTAATTTCTTTTACTTGACAAAATTTCCTTTAAAAATTTGGCATATGAAGGCATTTGTAACCAATGTTTTAAAAGGTGGGGCGTGAGGCGAGGCGTTTTACCTCTGACGAGGCGAAGCGTAAGCCCTGAGACATGGGGCGTAAGTCCCACGGATCTTTAAATTTTACTAGTTTCAAGAATTTTAAAATAGTATAAAATAAAATATAATTATTAAAATTATATTAAAATCACAAAATTATAACAAATAATCTATTTAAAATAAAGTATAATTCAACTATGAATAATACAAAAAGTATGACATATATCATAATATGCAAATTAGCTGCAACATCATTACAATCAAACATCAAAAGTAATGTATTCGATACAAAATCTTATATGTACCTCTTAAGGAGTAATGAATCTTGAAAGAATTTCGATTTTATAATTTGATATTTTTCTTAAAATAGTCCTTTTATTTATTATGCTTTCTATTAGAAAGAGAATTAATATAAAAACATAATTCACAATTTCAATACGATTCTCTAGCATCATTTATTTTTTAAGTTTCAACAAGTTAATAGAGTGACACATAATTCACCATACAATACTATGATAACTAATTATTACTAGCTAATACTGAGCTATTAAATTAATAATTATTGTATCTCGTAAACGTGAAAAAAAATATTTTGAAAAATAATTATAAAAAAATTATGGACTATTATATATTAAAGACATAACAAAACTTAATAAATAATACTTTTTTAAATGAAAGATTTATTTAAAACTAACTATCATAGCAGTCTTAGTGGATAATGTACAATAATTTTTATTTTAATTATGACATAAAATACTCTCAATTTAATGATTTATGGTAATAAAAAAAAGTAATCTTGAATACTTAAGGATTTATTAAGAAAAATTGAGGATTCACAAGGTTAGTTACATACAATTGCATAAAGTTCTATTAGGCGAGTCTAGTACGCTGGGCGTTGGGCATGTCCGGGGCGTAAGCCACGATGGCCAAAGCATAAGTCTCACGGAACTAAGCCCCACACATAAGCCCAAGGGAGTTTTGCGAGTGTTCCGCCCTAGGGTGAGCCCCGGGCGAGTCCTAATTCTGCCTTTTAAAATAGAGTTTGTAACAAAGCATCAGTAAAAGGAATATTGATGTGAATTTGTTTTAAAATCTCCAAAATTTTGCAAATTGGTTGTCAAGCTTTTCTCTTTTCATTTTTTGTGGAAAGGGAATATTCACAGGGAGAGGAGTCAATTTTTCAATATTTTTTTCTTGACTTCATTCTTTTGAGATGGTTCAGAAGGTATTTCAACATTCTTACTATTGTTTACCTGTTGTTCTGACTGGTCTGCATAGGGTTCATCAAGCTCCTTACCTGACCGTAAGGTGATGGCCTTAAGGTGCTCTTTTGGGTTTTTCTCTGTATTGCTTGCTAAGGGACCTTGAATCTATTCTGAAACAAGAGTTTCCAATTGGCTCAACTGTATTTCCAGATTTTTGAGGGATCAATTTTGGCTCTCCATCTTTTCATCAGTGACCTTAATATACTTATACAGAAGATCATCAAGACTTGAATGAGCTTGTTGAGGCCTTTGCTGATTGGGCCCTGCTTGTTGATAAGGTCTAAAGTTCGATTGACCATGGTTTGGATTCTGGTATCCGGGTGGACCCTATATTTGTTGCTTCTGGAAGCTTTGAGAGTTCTCTGCACCATTTGGATTGCTCCATTGAAATCCTGGATGTTTCTGTGCCATTGGACTTCCAAAAGGTTACTACTTGTAACCGATGACATTGACATGTTCATCATTGTGATTGGTTGCTTGACATTCATGGTTCTGATGATTTCCTCCACACATGTCACAAGCCTCAGATTGGCTTGGTTGTTGTGTATTCACCTGAAAAGTTTCAAACTTTTGTGCCAAAGAAACAATTTGTTGTGTTAGTGTATTTAAAGCATCAACCTGATTTACTGTAGCGGCCTTCTTGATAATTATACGCTCAGATGGCCATTGGATGGCATTCTCAGAAATTTCATTCAATAATTGCAACGCTTCTTCTGTTGTTTTTCCCATTACTGAACCTCCTGCAGCTGCATTTATCACATTCTAGAAGAGGATTTTAGCCCATGATAAAAAATATACAATTGCATATGTTCAGGAATATCGTGGTGTGGACATTTTCTTAACATTGCATTTAACCTTTCCCAAGCTTGATAAACTGACTCTGTGTCAGTCTGCAAGAAATTAGATATGTCTTGTCTTAACTTTGTGGTTTTAGCAGGGAAAAAATATTTGTTTAAAAATTTCTGAGTTATTTGATCCCATGTGGTAATGGAACCTTGTGGCAAACTTCGCAACCAAGTCTTGGCATCTCTTTTTAAAGAGAAAGGAAATAGCCTTAACTTGATAGCTTCAGGAGGTACTCCATTATACTTAGCTGTTTCAACAATTTCCAAAAAGTCAATTAAATGACTCCACGGATCTTCACTTGCGTCTCCAGTGAAGATGAAAGACTGTTGAATTGTTTGAATCAGACCAGTCCTGATTTCAAAGTTGTTGGCTACGACTGGAGGTTTTCTGACACTAGATTCCCAGTTGAAGCGGTCAGGTCTAGCATAATCCCTTAGGATTCTGTTTGCTGGCCTTTGCGTCACTTCATCAAATTGATCCTCTATTTGTACTGGTGGTGATACTTCGCGTGGGTTGATATTTTCTACTTCCTGATTCTCCATACCTTCACAAGCTATGCTTTGGGAAGATAATGCTTGTCCTTTTCTGCGCAATCGAAGAGATCTTTCAATTTCAGAATCGTAATTGACCAACTCTTTTATAGAATAGCGGGTCATAAACTACTCAAAATTCTAAAAAAACAAACTGAACTTAACCTCTAAAGTGGTAGTAGTAGTAGTACTTAGAAGAAAATAATCAAAATAAAGTGATGAATAACAAGGAGAACAAAGATTACAAAGATGACAAAAATAATAAGCGATCAAATAAAAATAGTAGTATGATAATGTTGTTGTTGTTGTTGTTGTTATTATTATTATTATTATTATTAGTAATAGTTGTTGTAGTAGTAGTATATGATAATAGTAATTATATTAGTACTAATTAGCAATAGATGTTATGAAAAAAAATGGTAAACGAAATCAGTTAGTAGTAACAGTAACTAACAATGGAGAATAATAATATAATACTAATATAGAATATAGTTACAAGTAGTACTAGTATTAATAATAGTGAGTGCTATGCTATAATGATGATAAGAAG
This sequence comes from Nicotiana tabacum, assembly GCF_000715075.1. Lineage (NCBI taxonomy): Eukaryota > Viridiplantae > Streptophyta > Magnoliopsida > Solanales > Solanaceae > Nicotiana > Nicotiana tabacum. The sequence goes on from NC_134095.1 coordinate 166,888,431, forward strand.
GATAAATGATAATAACACTTGTATAACATGTTAGTACTTGTAATAGTAAAAGTAATAGTAGTAATATTTAGTAAATATTGATAGCAAAGATAATAATACTAATAGTAAGTTCCCAAATTAGTAACAGAATATTTAGTCTGAAGTAGACTTGTGCTAATCCCCGGCAACGGCGCCAAAAATTTGACGAGGCCAATGCGTATAAGATTTTGTTACTCGTACTTTGTCAAATTCTAGTATAGTTTATGATATCGTCCCACAGAGATTGGAGAATCTAGCTACAAACTTATAATATTCTTACTACTATTTGAGAGAATCAGATTGATGAAGTTTTATTTGTTGAAAATTTAAATTGCTTAAGTTGAATCAAAATAACTTTCGGAAGATTTATATTTAAAAAGAGTTGGGAATCATTGAATTCACTCGATAGCGTGATACTAATAAAATCTTAGCTTCTACATGTATTGCTCTTAGGAGTAACTGTTTATTATTAATACAATTATATTTTGCTCACTAAAAAATAATCAATTAATAATACTCCGCGAAGTTATGTAAATCAATTGATATATGACTCGTGACGATTAAATTGAAATAATTTTCTTATCTGAATTGTGCTAAAAGATAGCAAAAACCTCTTGCGATTAATTTTTACTAAAAATCAATAATCTTGCTAACTATAACTCCTCCGTGAGAATTAGAATGGAAGTAAGCAAGATTACAAAATTGACATACAACTAACTTTGGAGAATAAATAGATAGAAGTGATAATAATTAATTAAAACTAATATTCCAACACAATATAGAAATATAATTAGAAAATTTCAGGTCAAGCATGTAGTAAAATTGAGATTAATATTATAACGCTATCGAGCTTCATCAACTATCCCAACAAAAGAGATTACTCCATTATGGAGTATTTAAATCTCACAAAGAAAGAAATTCTTAAAATACTATCAACACTCTTGGAAAATTCAAAGATTACAAGATAAAATGAAATAGATAAAGAGAGAAGTAAAGACCAAAGCTAGAGAAAAGTTGCTAATTAAGCATGTATGATCTCCTCCCCCTTTCAACACAAACATCCTATTTATAGAAATCAAATCTTATAAGGTGCCACGATGCCTCGTGGTTCTTTTGTCATGATGCGTCGTGCTTCTATTGTCATGATGTGTCGTGCTTCTATTGCCATGATGTCTCGTGCTTCTCTTTTTATTCCTTTATTTGCTTTATCAAGATATTTTTATTTCCTGCAAAATACTATTAGAAAATACAGATAATTGACATATTATATATATATATATATATATATATATATATATTATTTAAAATAATTTATTTTTAAGTATATAATATATGAATATTTTATAGTCATCAAACTCCCCCGCACTTGAATCCTTGCTCATCCTCGAGGCAGTAATTTTATTAATAATTGTTGTTTCTTGTAGAGAAGAAAAGTAAAAAAATAAAGTTTCACATAAGATTCAAAACCTATAAGTTTTTTAAGTCGTCAAATTTATACCTTGTTTCTGCTTCTGCTTTTGTTTGCCAAAAAATTTCAACTCCTTTTTTGATGAACCTTTTGAGATTGATAACATTATGATTACAATTGCGAGTTTCTCAAATTTTGTCCATAGGCTTGCCCTTCATGTCAGTCTCCACTAATGTAGAATCAACACTAATTTCTAAAATTATTTTAGGACTTTTTAAGGCTTGTAATGATAGGCTTAATGCTGGTAAGGTAAAAGGATATATTTGTAGTGACTTTGTTCCATCCAGCTTTATTATGAGAGCCGATTATTTTATCAAAGTAACTATGTACAACTCAACACAAGAAAATAACTCTAGAGATTGGGCTAAAGGTCCTGGTCTCCAATTTCATAATTAACATCACTTAATTCATCATTTCTCTCAATAGATTTCTTAAATTCAAGCTTCTTGAACCAATAATTTATTTTACAGGTATATACACCTTGTTTTCCTCTCTTTTTTTTCTTTTTTTTTAAGAGTAAAATAGAACATTTACTCCATAAGTATTCCTTCTCGCTTGCTTTAATAATCATTCTTGCTCAACTATAGCCGGAAGGAGTAGTATCAATCTTTTTGTAAGGTAAACTAATATGGTGTATCAATAAAAGTTGGTTTATTCCTCTTTCTTTTTTTTTCTTTCTTTTCTTTTTTTTGGTGGGGGGGGGGGAGCTCAAAGTTGGGTGATAAAAGGTAAAATATAAATATTTGTCGTTAAAATAGATACGCTAAAAAAAAGGTGTCAAAGAAAGCCTAATTTCATTCTAAAGATAGTGTTGTCTAGAATTTCACCTTGATAGACATTTGGGGCAAGTTCTAGCAGAATTTTATTGATTCTACCTGTTGAGATCATAATGCTTCTCAATTCCAACATTTTCTCAAATTTGGAGATACTCGTTCTTGCCTTCACAAAAATAAAATCACAAACTTGGAAGTTGTATGGCATAAATAAAAAAAATTATGTTTGAAAAATATGTAAACTTTTACTTTGAAACTTTAATATTGTACTAGAACAACAATTAAGAATAAAATAAAAGATGAATATATATATATAGGGAGAGAGAAGAAAAAACTTGAAAGAGTGTGTGACAACACATATTTTTATATGTAATAGACTGACTAATTTAAGACTTTATCAGTCATTTGGTTCTGGTTTAAATATAAACTAACAAATTTACTTGTGCCAACATTTTGAATTGAATCATTAAATGGTTAATCAACCAGTTACTTAGGCATACCAATCACCATGGAGTTACTCCTGCACAGGTGACTCTGTTGTTGTAGATGCCTTCATGAGATGTTTTAGTTGTACAATAACCTGGATATTGACCAGATCAATTGATTAAGCATTTAATTACCCAAATCTATGTCGGGCTTATGAGGCTCCACTGCTTCTCCCTCAATGGTTACGGGTTTTGTATCTTAGTTCTGAGTTTAACGTTGTCAGCTCGACTTATTAATTGTAGAATTCTTCAGTCTATCGAAGTAACCGATGGATGTTGTTCAAAATGTCTTCCATAGTACAATTTTAGCCTGTGACCATTTACCTTAAACTTGTCTCCTCCATTTTTCTGAATTTCAATAGCCCCATATGGAGTAACACCTATAACATTGTAAGGACCCGTCCACTTGGATTTTAATTTTTCTGGGAATAACCTAAGTCGGCTATTGTAAAGAAGTACCTGATCTCCAATTTTGAAACTCTTTGGTCGGATCAACTTGTCATGCCATATTTTTGTTTTTTCTTTAAAAAATTTAGCATTTTCATAGGCTCCCAATCTCAGTTCTTCCAATTCATTAACCTGAATAAATCGCTTTTTACCAGCGGAGGTTAAATCAAAGTTCAGTGCTTTCAATGCCCAAAAAGCTTTATGTTCTAATTCTACGGGCAAATGACAAGTTTTTCCAAAGACTAATCTATATGGAGATGTTCCAATTGACGTTTTGAAAGCCGTTCGGTACGCCCATAATGCATCATCTAATTTTAAAGCCCAGTCATTTCTTGAGATTCCAACCGTTTTTTCAAGAATTCTTTTTAACTCGCGGTTGGAAACCTCAACTTGCCCTTGAGTTTGAGCCTGATATGGTGTTCCTGTTTTGTGAGTCACATTATATTTTGAGAGTAAAGCAGAAAATTGCCTATTGATGTAAAGAGTTCCTTGGTCACTAATGATGACTCGCGGTGTGTCAAATCTGGTAAAAATATTTTTTTTAAGAAAATTACACACGAGCATCATTCTTTCTTGTAGGGATGGCTTCAACCCATCTTGACACGTAATCCACAGCCATAAGGATATATTCAAAAAAAAGTGAGAAGAAGGAAAAAGACATATAAAATCTATTCCCCAAACATCAAATATTTCACATACTTGTATTGATTGCAGTGACATTGTCACGACCCAAAATCCCAACCCGGTCGTGATGGCGCCTCTCGTGGGGACAAGGCCAGCCAACAACAAAACAATACATCTCTTTATAATTACTTAGCAGGAATAAGTCTAATTCACAGATAATATAATCACAAGTGCGAAGTAAACATGATAGAATAATGGAAACCATCCCGACTCAGCCCGAAATCGGGGTGTCACAAGCCAGGAGCATCTACATATCTAAATACTAATACAAGACCAGCAATATACATAATGGAATTTAGAATCAATGAAAAAATACGGTGCCGTGAACGCTGACGGTCACCTTGCTCAGCTACAATAGTATACCTTCAGTCCGCTAATAACCCGCTACTGGGTGAACAGTACCTGCAACTGCACGCGGGGTGCAGGGAGTAAAGTGAGTACTTCCAACTCAGTGGTAATAAGAGTAAATAACAACTGGGCGATAAGAAATCACGTAAGAACACTTCATCATGCTATCTAAGACGGTACAACCCTTTTTGAAAACAGTAATTCCATGAAAATCCTTTATAAAATATTTGACTCAGTTTTAAACCTCTTTTTAAAATAATCTTTTTAACAGTTGCAAAATAATTCCAGCCATCGGTGTCACTATGCACAGAAACCCGCCCCTCGGGCAATATCTTCGTTCCTGGTCAGCCACTCGGGCCCCAACACTCAAGGATCAGATAGCACCAGCAAAAGCAGATAAATATCTCCAGAAATATCACAACGACAAATAATGAACAAATGCATGAATGCAATGCAATGCATATGATAGTACATTCCAGTACCTACTGCGGCGTGCAGCCCGAGCCATCCATATTTATTTATCGTCGACGGCGCTCACTGGGGGTGTGTACAGACTCCGGAGGGGCTCCTACAGCCCAAGCGCAATATCTTGGTCAGTCATTGTTACCTGACCGGTCAGCCATTGTTACCTGACCAATTTATATCATACAGTGCCATTGTTACCACTGTTCAAGTATATCATCTAGTGTCATTGTTATCACTGTTTCAAGTATATCACACAGTGTCATTGTTACCACTATTTCAAGTCACTTTATAATCAGTCCAGAAAATAATATAATAAGCCCCTTGGGCATTTACAAAACAGAAGTTCCTAACCCGGAATACATTTAAAAATATCATTTAAGTTTTCAACACTTAGAATTATGGCTGAGTTTGCAAAACAACATTTAAAACCTTGGACTGAAATTAAATGATATGCAAATCATGCTAAGCAGTAATATCAATCCTCTAAGGATTTTACAAATCGGCACAAGGCCCTAAACATGGCATCAAGCCCAGTAATATCAATGAAGTATGTGTATCAATCACCAGTATAGTATAAACATCACACGGGATGGACCAAGTCACAATCCCCAATAGTATCCGACCCCGCACTCGCCATGGAGTGCGTGTCACGCCTCAATATAGTATTACGATATGAAAGTCCGGGGTTTCAAACCCTCAGAACAGCATTTACATCTATTACTCACCTCTAACCGGTCGTAGACTAGTCCGCAATACCCTTTCCTCTTGAATCGACCTCTTCGCGCGTCGAATCTAGTCAAAACCACAACAAATACGTTACAATAGGCTAAGGGAATATAACCCAATCGAAAAGACTCGAAAAATGTCGAAAATCCCGAAATTAGCAAAACCCGAGCCCCGGGCCCACGTCTCAAAATTCAGAAATTTTTACATCAATACGACCCTTATCTCGCCACGAGTCTATACATACCAAATTCACAAATATCGGAGTTCATTTGACCCCTCAAATCACCATTTAATTCTCTTAAGTTTCAAGCCCTAAACCACCATTTTTGTCCATAATTTACTTGAGTTTTCAGCTCTAATCCATGTATTTAACTTGGAAATAAGTAGAAACAACTCACCTTTGATGCTTGATGAAATTCCCCTTGAAATTCTCTCCAAAATAATCCAAGCCAAATGAAAGAAATGAAAGAAATAAGTCAAATCCGTGTTTAAAAGAATCTGCCCGTGCTTCATCGAGTTGTACCTTGCACTTGTGCTATACAAGTTGTACATCCTATTAAAAATTTTCCTTGCCGGACACCTTCTGTTTAAACACCCATAACGTCTTGTATAAGTATCCAAATGACAAACGGATTGAAGATATAGAAACTAGACTCGAAGATCGTTAATTTGATAGGTTGTAAACCATATAACTCTTTATATATCCCGAGATATGAGCTTCTAAAGTAGGCTCCCCGAATCAGAAAATTGCAGCAGAAATTTCTGCAACTTTTTCTTTTCTTTTTGGTCCGAATTTCATTCCGTTAACCTTCCGAAATCCACCCGAGGCCCTCGGGACCTTAACCAATTATATCAATATGTCCCACAATATCATTCAAACTTGTCTCAACCTTCTAAACACCCAAAATAACATCAAAACATCAAATCATCATCGAATTCAAGCCTAAGTTTCCAAAAACTTCCGAAAATACACTTTCGATCAAAAACCCGACCAAACAATGTCCGAATGACCTGAAATTTTGCACACACATCACAAATGACATAATAAAGCTACAGCAATTCTCGGAATTCCATTCCGTCTCCCGGATCAAAATCTCACCTATCAACCGCAATTCGCCAAAATACTAACTTCGCCAATTCAAGCTTAATTCTACACCGGTCATCACAAAAATATTCCGGACACACTCCTAAGTCCCAAATCACCTAACGAAGCTATCCGAACCATAAAATTCACATTTCAAGCCCTCTAACACATAAGTCAATATCCGGTTGATTTTTCCAACTTAAGCTTCCTTAAAAGAGACTAAGTGTCTCAAACCTTACCAAACTAGTCCGAATGACTTCAAATTTTGCACACAAGTCATATTCGACATTACAGACTTGAACCAACTTTCGGAATCGCATTCCGACCCCGATATCAAAATTTCCACTTCCGGTCGAATTTTCTCAAAAACCTTCAAATTTCTATATTTAGCCAAATGACTTCAAAATGACCTCCGGACATCCGAATTCACTTCCGATCGCGCTCCCAACTCCAGAATCTCCATACGGAGCTATTCCCAGACTCGTAATCTCAAACACACATCTATAACTCTGAAATGCCTTCCAACCCAAATTTATGAAATTCTTCTAAAATACTAACTTCCACAATATACGCCGAAATGCTCACGGGTTATCCAAAACCAAATCCGGACACACGCCCAAGTCCGAAATTATCATACGAACATGCTGGAACTTTCAGATCTCAATTCCGAGGTCGTTTACTCAAAATTCTAATCCTAGTTCATTTCTTCAATTTTAAGCTTTCAAAATGAGAATTTCCATTTAGATTTGACTCCAAACTTCCTGAATTTTAATTCTGACCGTACACACAAGTCAATATACCTGAGATGAAGCCGCTCATGGCCTCAAACTATTGAATGACGCGTCGGAGCTCAAAACGACTAGTCGGGTCGTTACAATCTCCCCCACTTAAACATACGTTCGTCCTCGAACGTGCTGAGAACTACACTGAAGTAGTCCAAAATCACTTGTTTAACACATCATGCACCTTCCCATGCTACCACTACTCCGTTGAGCACATTAGCTCGATAATTCTGTAGATATACTTATTTATTCAAGCAAATAAGCCATTAGGCCCAATTCCAACATCCTGAATTTCCCTGCCAAGCCTGTTTCCATCATACGACCACCATATCAATCTCCACACGTTGTACCCAAACATGACTGCATAACTTTGCTGAATTCACACTTTGCATCACTTACTCATAGAACCACAATAACATTCTTTAAACATAATGGTCGAAATTCCACGAATCTGATGCTCCCATTGAATCTCATGATCTACACAGGTCTTGCTCTAATTTTTATTTTATTTTTATATATTTTTATATTTTTTTTAACACCGATACGACTGAAGAGATGTGCCGAAATTCACAACCAACTGCTGAATCAACAATTCATTGGATCTACACTCCTGACAAGTTCAATTACCTTGTCGCAAACCAAAGAATGATCTTTGCTCTATAATATACTTCATATAATCAGTTTGCACTGACCCCAAATCTAGTAACCTCGTCTCACCCAGTACGAACTGCTCAGGCAATAAGCCACCTCAGACATAATCAAAAATCCCACAAGACGCCACAATGTGCCAGTATGCTATCAATTCGAACGCGATACAAAAGGAAGGCGAACTCTAGAAGGAACTACTCAACTCGCACACTAACATAGACTTCCTCAGAAAACAGGGAAACAGAACACACAAAAGCAAATATGGGCACTGAACTGAACATCACACGGTTGCGGCGTGCAACCCGATCCAAACAACATACCCATGGCGGTGTGCCACCCGATCCACATATAGAACTCACATAAGGAGATATACGTCGAGCTGAATAGCTCATCACATCAAAATACCGAATATCGGTCATAAACACACTAAGGTGCATAATATCATTCCCAAGGAAACATATAGCGCTATAGGCTACAAACTCAAGCACAACTGAGGTGCGATACATGATCTAAGTCTCATCCTGCTCATATAACATCACCGTTGAGCGGAACCTCAACACATAAGGAATTTACCAAGCCGTCTCACAACTCATATGGTGCAATATATCTTTACATGAATTAACTGACCACGAAATAAGACCGCGACTATCCTTCCATAAAGAGCGCATTGCTGAAATAAACACAACTGGCCTGACGTAAGGCTCACTTCCACATTTAAACCTATCAACCGACCTCAAGTCGATCCTGATCGTTCCAAGCTAGGCCAATAATCTTTCACAGGTCCATAACCCAATAAACAGAGTGCCCTCCAGGCATAAATTCTCAAATGGATGATATTACCAAAATCCTCATACTTGGTTTAAATTTCTAATTAATCAAGTGACTACATGTCACACTTATACAATATTCCTGTGGGACAAGCTCCCACCATCTTCCGAAATAATTAACGGGTCTACACATCCAAACCACCAGCTGCACTAACACTGAAAAGCGATCAAGAATCCCTAACCAGGATGCAAAGCCTTTCTCACAGAACACCGACCTCAGGTGATACTGACGTCAATACCCATCTTACTCAAAACACTGAAACTCATATACTGCTCATCTGAGATTGTGACATCACAGTCATTGACCAAACTGCAACCTTGGTCCTTACTTCAAATTTCATACCACTCACTGTACCTCACGTGCCAATATACGATAGACGTGATTTCCATCACAACTATGGAACCACCGATAGGCTAATACTTCATCACATAAGACTTTCCATTTAACTCACTTCAGGAGAACTATAGCAGCATACAGGCGAATCCTCATAATCGTCGAATATGCCAATCTCTAAGTAGTTATCCAAGCCACCATAACACTTTCTGGGATCCGCCTACTCATAATAGGCCCTAACAAAAGAATGCTTCAGAATAACATCAATCACTGCGGCCGACAAGCCTCACATTCATAACTCGATTACGCTAAACGAACCGATCACTGACACCAGTATACCAACTCAACTATTGCTAATCAATCTACTTCCTTCCAATTTATCCTTGATTGCCTTAGAAATAATAATATCTCCCTTTAACACCTAACTTATTTCAACCAAACTCACCCCGAGTGACCTTAAATCACGAGACCATCCTATCTCAAATACCATGACCATTCCATGTCTCTCAAATGCTACATCGCAAGTCAAAACATCTTAGAACATTCTGTGCCTTTCTTCATAAGCTGCTTCAAAAGCTTGACTCTTAACCGTACTTATAGACTTAAAATTATTAGGCACCACACTTTACCTCTTGAATTAACTAGGACCGCTATTGAGAGACACCCAGCTCTGACTTGGCCCCGAATGCAACCAACTCTACTGAATTTTATAACATATGAATACCCTATCGATAAAGCACCTAGAGGGATCACTTCCCTCGAAGCCTGCACCTATACGAGGCATAAATCATGAATCTTCCCTCAAGTCTGAACATGAGCCAATAAGGCTAACCATAGCATGCATCCAACAATTCATTTACTCAAATTACCACTCATGGTCATTTTCCGTAGCTGCAATAACCCACCAATACGCCAATAACCAGAATTCACGCAGGTATTAAACTGTGCAATCAGCTAATCAACAGCAAGCTCCCCAACTTGGCTCGAAGGTATAGATCACAACACATATACTCTATTGTTGTCGTAATATCATGGTGAGATTAAACTCACTCCATCATAAGCTCGTGGAAACACGAATCATCTGGAATTTTAACTCTTCTGCAATTCTTGCATTTACTCACACAACAGTTAAGCCCACTCTCTAGGCGACCAATTTTTTTTTTAAGTCCTAAATTTTTAAAAAATTTGGCAGAGCCTCCTTTGTAATTGGTCCTATCCACCTGCCAGAGAATCACCAAAACCATACTAACAACACATCCACAACTTGACAAAGCATCACAATGCATATCAATTACATAAATCTAAATTGATACATGGACATGCGTTGCACCTATTTGAATCATAACACATAGAAAATACCCTTCAACCCTCCATTATTGGGCTATTCAACCAAGTAGGAACATATTCTTCCTTTAATATTTTCGACCTTCAAGGTGGTCTCCTTGACTCAACGATTTCGTCATAATACATTTACGGAAGCGATCTCAGCTCCCAGACTTATCTAACTAGGAGACACGAAAAATATTCTTCACGCGCCCATAACTCGGGCTACTCAACAAATCACAATAAGAAACGAATCACTTAACAGTTCATCTACTATCCAGTAGGCTTCTTCGCCACTACCAAGTCGTACAAATACACCTCGCAACACTAACATACTCATCACGTGGATATCCAACCTCCATTCCGGCTAACAAGGACAATAATGAACATATGAGTTCAAAACACTTGCTCACAAAATCAGCACCTCGGTGCTCAAGCCATTGGCAAAGATTTGGCCTCAAGTCCTCCTGACTGGTCTAACTTCAAACTCACAGAGATTACACATCGCCCCTCGATCGGGGAATCAAAAGCCATCAAGACACATCTGATACTGAGCGCCCGTTAGTGCATACGATCACGCGGAAGGAATTTCAAAAGTTTCTTTTCAAGCTGAATCGAAGACGCACGATAAGAATTCAAGAATATGAAGTATTCCTAAAGGTCCTGCAGCCTCCCGAGGATAAGTACAGATGTCTCCGTACCGATCCGCGAGACTCTACTAAACCGGCTCATGACTCGTGAGACCAAGTAATCTAGGCTCTGATACCAACTTGTCACGACCCAAAATCCCAACCCGGTCGTGATGGCGCCTCTCATGGGGACAAGTCCAGCCAACAACAAAACAATACATCTCTTTATAATTACTTAGCAGGAATAAGTCTAATTCGCAGATAATATAATCACAAGTGCGAAGTAAACATGATAGAATAATGGAAACCATCCCGACTCAGCCCGAAATCGGGGTGTCACAAGCCACGAGCATCTAAAGATCTAAATACTAATACAAGACCAGCAATATACAGAATGGAATTTAGAATCAATGAAGAAATACGGTGCCGTGAACGCTGACGGTCACCTTGCTCAACTACAATAGTATACCTTCAGTCCGCTAATAACCCGCTACCGGGTGAACAGTACCTGCAACTGCACGCGAGGTGCAGGGAGTAAAGTGAGTACTTCCAACTCAGTGGTAATAAGAGTAAATAATAACTGAGCGATAAGAAATCACGTAAGAACACTTCATCATGCTATCTAAGACGGTACAACCCTTTTTGAAAACAGTAATTCCATGAAAATCCTTTATAAAATATTTGACTCAGTTTTAAACCTCTTTTGAAAATAATCTTTTTAACAGTTGCAAAATAATTCCAGCCATCGGTGTCACTATGCACAGAAACCCGCCCCTCGGGCAATATCTTCGTTCCTGGTCAGCCACTCGGGCCCCAACACTCAAGGATCAGATAGCACCAGCAAAAGTAGATAAATATCTCAAGAAATATCACAACGACAAATAATGAACAAATGCATGAATGCAATGCAATGCATATGATGGTACATTCCAGTACCCACTGCAGCGTGCAGCCCGAGCCATCCATATTTATTTATCGTCGACGGCGCTCACTGGGGGTGTGTACAGACTCCGGAGGGGCTCCTACAGCCCAAGCGCAATATCTTGGTCAGTCATTGTTACCTGACCGGTCAGCCATTGTTACCTGACCAATTTATATCATACAGTGCCATTGTTACCACTGTTCAAGTATATCATCCAGTGTCATTGTTACCACTATTTCAAGTATATCACACAGTGTCATTGTTACCACTGTTTCAAGTATATCACACAGTGTCATTGTTACTACTGTTTCAAGTATATCACACAGTGTCATTGTTACCATTGTTTCAAGTATATCACACAGTGTCATTGTTACCACTGTTTCAAGTATATCACACAGTGTCATTATTACCACTGTTTCAAGTCACTTTATAATCAGTCCAGAAAATAATATAATAAGCCCCTTGGGCATTTACAAAACAGAAGTTCCCAGCCCGGAATACATTTAAAAATATCATTTAAGTTTTCAACACTTAGAATTATGGCTGAGTTTGCAAAACAGCATTTAAAACCTTGGACTGAAATTAAATGATATGCAAATCATGCTAAGCAGTAATATCAATCCTCTAAGGATTTTACAAATCGGCACAAGGCCCTAAACATGGCATCAAGCCCAGTAATATCAATGAAGTATGTGTATCAATCACCAGTATAGTATAAACATCACACGGGATGGACCAAGTCACAATCCCCAATAGTATCCGACCCCGCACTCGCCATGGAGTGCGTGTCACGCCTCAATATAGCGTTACGATGTGAAAGTCCGGGGTTTCAAACCCTTAGAACAGCATTTACATCTATTACTCACCTCTAACCGGCCGTAGACTAGTCCTCAATGCCCTTTCCTCTTGAATCGACCTCTTCACGCGTCGAATCTAGTCAAAACCACAACAAATACATTACAATAGGCTAAGGGAATATAACCCAATCGAAAAGACTCGAAAAATGTCGAAAATCCCGAAATTAGCAAAACCCCGAGCCCCGGGCTCACGTCTCAAAATTTGGAAATTTTTACATCAATACGACCCTTATCTCGCCACGAGTCTATACATACCAAATTCACAAAAATCGGAGTTCATTTGATCCCTCAAATCACCATTTAATTCTCTTAAGTTTCAAGCCCTAAACCACCATTTTTGTCCATAATTTACTTGAGTTTTCAGCTCTAATCCATGTATTTAACTTGGAAATAAGTAGAAACAACTCACCTTTGATGCTTGATGAAATCCCCCTTGAAATTCTCTCCAAAATAATCCAAGCCAAATGAAAGAAATGAAAGAAATAAGCCAAATCCGTGTTTAAAAGAATCTGCCCGTGCTTCGTCGAGTTGTACCTTGCACTTGTGCTATACAAGTTGTACATCCTATTAAAAAATTTCCTTGTCGGACACCTTCTGTTTAAACACCCATAACGTCTTGTATAAGTATCCAAATGACAAACGGATTGAAGATTTAGAAACTAGACTCGAAGATCGTTAATTTGATAGGTTGTACACCATATAACTCTTTATATATCCCGAGATATGAACTTCTAAAGTAGGCTCCCCGAATCAGAAAATTGCACCAGAAATTTCTGCAGCTTTTTCTTTTCTTTTTGGTCCGAATTTCATTCCGTTAACCTTCCGAAATCTACCCGAGGCCCTCGGTACCTTAACCAATTATATCAACATGTCCCACAATATCATTCAAACTTGTCCCAACCTTCTAAACACCCAAAATAACATCAAAACATCAAATCATCATCGAATTCAAGCCTAAGTTTCCAAAAACTTCCGAAAATACACTTTCGATCAAAAACCCGACCAAACGATGTCCGAATGACCTGAAATTTTTCACACACATCACAAATGACATAACAAATCTACAGCAATTCTCGGAATTCCATTCCGACTCCCGGATCAAAATCTCACCTATCAACCGCAATTCGCCAAAATACTAACTTCGCCAATTCAAGCTTAATTCTACACCGGTCATCACAAAAATATTCCGGACACACTCCTAAGTCCCAAATCACCTAACGAAGCTATCCAAACCATAAAATTCACATTTCGAGCCCTCTAACACTTAAGTCAATATCCGGTTGACTTTTCCAACTTAAACTTCCTTAAAAGAGACTAAGTGTCTCAAACCTTACCAAAACTAGTCCGAATGACTTCAAATTTTGCACACAAGTCATATTCGACATTATGGACTTGCACCAACTTTCGGAATCGCATTCCGACCCCGATATCAAAATTTCCACTTCCGGTCGAATTTTCTCAAAAACCTTCAAATTTCTATATTTAGCCAAATGACTTCAAAATGACCTCTGGACATCCGAATTCACTTCCGATCGCGCTCCCAACTCCAGAATCACCATACGGAGCTATTCCTAGACTCGTAATCTCAAACACACATCTATAACTCTGAAATGCCTTCCAACCCAAATTTATGAAATTCTTCTAAAATACTAACTTCCACAATATACGCCGAAATGCTCATGGGTTATCCAAAACCAAATCCGGACACACGCCCAAGTCTGAAATCATCATACGAACATGCTGGAACTTTCAGATCTCAATTCCGAGGTCGTTTACTCAAAATTCTAATCCTAGTTCATTTCTTCAATTTTAAGCTTTCAAAATAAGAATTTCTATTTAGATTTGACTCCAAACTTCCTGAATTTTAATTCTGACCGTACACACAAGTCAATATACCTGAGATGAAGCCGCTCATGGCCTCAAACTGTTGAATGACGCGTCGGAGCTCAAAACGACCGGTCGGGTCGTTACAGACATCTCATATCTCTTGGTGATATTACCTGTTCTCTGACACCTATCACATTGTGCTACATATGCTCGGGCATCTTTAAAGAGTGTGGGCCAGAAGAATCCGACTTCTAAAACTTTAAAAGTTGTTCGATTTGTTGCATAATGTCCTCCAATTGCTCCATCATGACAGTGATATAGAATTTTATTCATCTCTTCTTTAGGTACACACCTTCTAATGATATTATCTGCACAATTTTTGAACAAGTAAGGTTCATCCCACAGATAATACTTTGCATCAGATATAAGCTTTTTTCTTTGCTGGTAAGAGTAATCTTGTGGTATCCACTTTCCAACCAAGTAATTCGCGATATCTGTAAACTAGGGTGGTTGAGTCACAATTGTGTCAACTGAAAAAATATGTTCATCAGGAAATTCTTCTTTTATCTCATTAAACTCAAGATGAGGATTTTCTAATCTAGACAAATGGTCAGCTACTTAGTTCTCTGTCCCTTTTTGTCCTTTATCTCAAGTTAAATTCTTGCAGAAGTAAAATCCATCTTAATAATCTAGGTCGAGTATCCTTCTTAGCTAAGAGATATTTTAAAGCTGCATGATTAGTAAAAACAGTGACTTTGGTTCCTATCAAATAGGAGCGAAACTTATCAAAAGCAAACACTATTGCTAGTAACTCTTTTTCTATCGTGGCATAATTCACTTGTGTCTCACTCAATATCCTACTAGCATAGTAAATGGGACGAAAAATCTTATCCCTTATTTGGCCTAAAGAAGCTCCAACTGTTGTATTACTAGCATCACACATGACCTCAAAAGGTTGGTTCCAATCAGAGGACACAACTACAGGTGCAGTTGATAACTTTTCCTTAAGGGTTTCAAATGTTTTTACATAGTCACCTGAAAAATCAAACTTAGTGTCTTTCATCAAGAGGTTAGTCAGCGGTTTTGAAATCTTTGAGAAGTCTTTTATGAATCGTCTATAAAACCTGCATGACCTAGAAAGCTTCTAATTCCTTTCACAGTTGTGGGAGGGGGTAATCTTGCTATAAGATTAATTTTTGCCTTATCAACTTATTTTATATCCTAAAACAATTCCTTCTGTAACCATAAAATGACATTTTTCCCAATTAAGAACTAAGTTTGTTTCTTCACATCTTTTAAGAACTAAGGTGAAATGGTTAAGACAATCCTTATATGTTTTGCCAAATAGTGTAAAATTATCCACAAAAATTTCAAGAAAATGGTCAGTCATGTCAGCAAAAATTGCCGACATCCAACGCTGAAATGTAGCAGGGGCGTTGCACAGACAAAATAGCATTCTCCTATAGGCATATGTTCCATGAGGGCATGTGAAGGTTGTCTTATCTTGATCTTCTGGTGCAATTGGTATCTGATTATATCCTGAATAGCCATCAAGAAAACAGTAAAAACCATATCCTGTAATTCTTTCCAACATTTGATCAATAAATGGCAAAGGAAAATGATCTTTTCTAGTGACATCATTGAGACGTCTGTAATCAATACAGACTCTCCATCCTGTAACAATCCTGGTAGGTATGAGCTCATTATTTTCATTTTTTATAACTGTCATACCTCCTTTCTTTGGTACTACCTAAACGGGACTTACCCACGGGCTGTCAGAAATGGGGCATATAATACCTGTTGCCAACAGCTTTACGATCTCTTTTTTCACTACTTCCTGCATTGCTGGATTCAATCTTCTTTGCGGCTGGACTATTGGCTTGTAGCTATCCTCCATGAGAATTCTGTGTGTACAAATAGCCAGACTAATTCCTTTAATATCTTCTACAGTCCACCCCAAGCTCCTTTGTGTGCTTTCAATACTTTAATCAAACTATTTTCTTGTTCTGCAGTAAGAGAAGATGAAATAATTACTAGAAATAATTCTTGCTCAAGATAAACATATTTCAAATGAGAAGGCAGAGTTTTGAGTTCAATTTTTGATTGAACCTTTTCGGATTTCATCTCTTCTTCTTCTGAATCTTTGCCAAATATTTCAGCTTCTTTTCTGATGGTGGGATCATCGTCCTGTGTGGTGCCTGATTTGATCAAGCATCTTTCCATTGAATCTGGAATTAATTGATCATCTTTGAATTCATATGTAAGATAACTAATCATGTCAATTGAAAAACATGAAGATGATGTTTCATCTCCTGAATATCTTAGTATCTTTTGCATATCAAATATGACTCTTTCTTCATCAACTCTTAAAATTAGTTGTCCTTGATGAACATCTATAATTGCTCTTCATGTAGTAAGAAATGGTCTACCTAAAATTATTGGTTCATTAGGACATTCTTTCATTTCAAGTACTATAAAATCTACAGGGAAAACAAACTTATCTACTCTTACGAGTACATTTTCAATTATTCTCTTAGGTTTCTTAGTACTTTGATCTGCAAACTGAAGAGAAACACTTGTGTCTTTTATTTCACCAAGATCTAACTTTTTAAAGATAGAAAATGGCATTAAATTTATTGAAGCTCCAGAATCACAAAGTGCTTTTTCAAAATATACTCCTCCCAAAGTGCATGGAATTGTAAAACTGCCTGGATCACCAAATTTTTGTGGTAGCTTATTTTGAAGTATAGCACTGCATTTTTCCGTAAGCATTACCACAGAAACTTCTTCTAATTTCTTTTACTTGACAAAAATTCCTTTAAAAATTTGGCATATGAAGGCATTTGTAACAAAGCATCAGTAAAAGGAATATTGATGTGAATTTGTTTTAAAATCTCCAAAAATTTTGCAAATTGGTTGTCAAGCTTTTCTCATTTCATTTTTTGTGGAAAGGGAATATTCACAGGGAGAGGAATCAATTTTTCAATATTTTTTTCTTCTTTTTTCTTGACTTCATTCTTTTGAGATGGTTCAGAGGGTATTTCAACATTCTTACCGTTGTTTACCTGTTGTTCTGACTGGTCTGCATAGGGTTCATCAAGCTCCTTACCTGACCGTAAGGTGATGGCCTTAAGGTGCTCTTTTGGGTTTTTCTCTGTATTGCTTGGTAAGGGACCTTGAATCTTTTCTGAAACAAGAGCTGCCAATTGGCTCAACTGTATTTTCAGATTTTTTAGGGATGAATTTTGGCTCTCCATCTTTTCATCAGCGACCTTAATATACTTATACAGAAGATCATCAAGACTTGAATGAGCTTGTTGAGGCCTTTGCTGATTGGGCCCTGCTTGTTGATAAGGTCTAAAGTTCGATTGACCATGGTTTGGATTCTAGTATCCGGGTGGACCCTGTATTTGTTGCTTCTGGAAGCTTTGATAGTTCTCTGCACCATTTGGATTGCTCCATTGAAATCCTGGATGTTTCTGTGCCATTGGACTTCCAAAAGGATACTACTTGTAACCGATGACATTGACATGTTCATCATTGTGATTGGTTGCTTGACATTCATGGTTCTGATGATTTCCTCCACACATGTCACAAGCCTCAGATTGGCTTGGTTGTTGTGTATTCACCTGAAAAGTTTCAAACTTTTGTGCCAAAGAAACAATTTGATGTGTTAGTGTATTTAAAGCATCAACCTGATTTACTGTAGCGGCCTTCTTGATAATTATACGCTCAGATGGCCATTGGATGGCATTCTCAGAAATTTCATTCAACAATTGCAACGCTTCTTCTGTTATTTTTCCCATTACTGAACCTCCTGCAGCTGCATCTATCAAACTTCTAGAAGAGAATTTTAGCCCGTGATAAAAAATATATAATTGCATATGTTTAGGAATATCGTGGTGTGGACATTTTCTTAACATTGCTTTTAACCTTTCTCAAGCTTGATAAACTGACTCTGTGTCAGTCTGCAAGAAATTAGATATGTCTTGTCTTAACTTTGTGGTTTTAGCAGGGGAAAAAATATTTGTTTAAAATTTTCTGAGTCATTTGATCCCATGTGGTAATGGAACCTTGTGGCAAACTTCGCAACCAAGTCTTGGCATCTCCTTTTAAAGAGAAAGGAAATAGCCTTAACTTGATAGCTTCAGGAGGTACTCCATTATACTTGGCTATTTCAACAAGTTCCAAAAAGTCAATTAAATGACTCCGTGGATCTTCACTTGCGTCTCCAGTGAAGATGCAAGACTGTTGAATTGTTTGAATCAGGCCAGTCCTGATTTCAAAGTTGTTGGCTGCCACTGGAGGTTTTCTGACACTAGATTCACAGTTGAAGCAGTCAGGTCTAGCATAATCCCTTAGGATTCTGTTTGCTGGCCTTTGCGTCACTTCATCAAATTGATCCTCTATTTGTACTGGTGGTGGTACTTCGCGTGGGTTGATATTTTCTACTTTCTAATTCTCCATACCTTCACAAGCTATGCTTTGGGAAGATAATGCTTGTCCTTTCCTGCGCAATCGAAGAGATCTTTCAATTTTAGGATCGTAATTGACCAACTCTTTTATAAAATAGCGGGTCATAAACTACTCAAAATTCTAAAAAAACAAACTAAATTTAACTCTCAAAGTGGTAGTACTAGTAGTACTTAGAAGAAAATAATTAAAAGAAAGTGATGAATAACAAGGACAACAAAGATTACAAAGATGACAAAAATAATAAGCGATCAAATAAAAATAGTAGTATGATAATGTTGTTGTTGTTGTTATTATTATTATTATTATTATTATTATTATTATTATTATTAATAATAATAATAATAATAATAATAATAATAGTAGTAGTATATGATAATAGTAATTATATTAGTACTAATTAGCAATAGATGTTATGAAAAAAAATGGTAAACGAAATCAGTTAGTAGTAACAGTAACTAACAATGGAGAATAATAATATAATACTAATATAGAATATAGTTACAAGTAGTACTAGTATTAATAATAGTGATTGCTATGCTATAATGATGATAAGAAGGATAAATGATAATAACACTTGTATAACATGTTAGTACTTGTAATAGTAAAAGTAATAGTAGTAATATTTAGTAAATATTGATAGCAAAGATAATAATACTAATAGTAAGTTCCCAAATTAGTAACAGAATATTTAGTCTGAAGTAGACTTGTGCCAATCCCCGGCAACGGCGCCAAAAATTTGACGAGGCCAATGCGTATAAGATTTTGCTACTCGTACTTTGTCAAATTCTAGTATAGTTTATGATATCGTCCCACAGAGATTGGAGAATCTAGCTACAAACTTACAATATTCTTACTACTATTTGAGAGAATCAGATTGATGAAGTTTTGTTTGTTGAAAATTTAAATTGCTTAAGTTGAAACAAAATAACTTTCGGAAGATTTATATTTAAAAAGAGTTAGGAATCATTAAATTCACTCGATAGCGTGATAATAATAAAATTTTAGCTTCTACATGTATTTCTCTTAGGAATAACTGTTTATTGCTAATACAATTATATTTTGCTCACTAAGAAATAATCAATTAATAACACTCCGCGAGGTTATGTAAAACAATTGATATGTGACTCGTGACAATTAAATTGAAATAATTTTCTAGCCTGAATTGTGCTAAAAGATAGCAAAAACCTCTTGCGATTAATTTTTACTAAAAATCAATAATCTTGCCAACTACAACTCCTCCGTGAGAATTAGAATGGAAGTAAGCAAGATTACAGACTTGGAATGATAGCTTAAAAAGAATTACTCTCACTCTATTATTTTACCCAATAGTTATCGTATATTAATTTTGCTTCGTGAGAATTACAAAATTGACATACAACTAACTTTGGAGAATAAATAGATAGAAGTGATAATAATTAATTAAAACTAATAGTCCAGCACAATATAGAAATATAATTAGAAAGTTTCAGGTCAAGCATGTAGTAAAATGGAGATTAATATTATAACGCTATCGAGCTTCATCAACTATCCCAACAAAAGAGATTACTCCATTATGGAGTATTTAAATCTCACAAAGAAAGAAATTCTTAAAATACTATCAACACTCTTGGAAAATTCAAAGATTACAAGATAAAATGAAATAGATAAAGAGAGAAGTAAAGACCAAAGCTAGAGAAAAGTTGCTAATTAAGCATGTATGATCTCCTCCCCCTTTCAACACAAACATCTTATTTATAGAAATCAAATCTCATAAGGTGTCGCGATGCCTCGTGGTTCTTTTGCCATGATGCGTCGTGCTTCTATTGCCATGATGCGTCGTGCTTCTATTGCCATGATGCCTCGTGCTTCTCTTTTTATTCCTTTATTTGCTTTATCATGATATTTTTATTTCCTGCAAAATACTATTATGAAGACATTCCTTTTTATTTTTGATAAGTTTATCATGAAAATATTCATGTATCTGCAGCTTGTTTGGATGGTTGTGTTTGATGAATACAATGTTTGGATAGATTATATCATTTGACGTCGTTTCATGATATCACATACCAGCAATATGAAGAATAAACTTGCAATATTATAAAAAAAAATTATGATACGGGGTAAAATTATTATATGAAAATATAGGATAAATGATAAAATAAAATTATTTAATTATAATGAAGGGTGATATTGAGAGAAAAAGACAAGGTAACGACGCGACCACACCAAATTCATCGTTCCATAAAGTAACACTTTTCGTCGTTACGTAAAGACGAATTTAACGATACGATACAATAAAATTTAAGTAACAATTAAAATAAATATTATAATTTTTTAATATCATATTGAAAGCAACAATACGATACAATACGACAGTTAACAACCATCCAAACAAGTTGTAACTTGTGCTGCCCAATTCCCCTGAACATTCCAAGTTTTCTTCAATCAAATCAAACAAAGTGCCAGCAAAAGACTTCAGTAGTCAACTCAAACATAATTTATACCTGAGTCTTATTTCTTGTTACTAAGTGCGCGTTTGGGCGTAAGAATTGTAAAATTTCGAGGGGGGAATAATTTAAGTGAAAATGATATTTGAAAATTAGAGTTGTGTTTGAACATAAATATAATTTTAGGTTATTTTTGAATTTTTATGAGTGATCTAAAGTAAAAATTTTGAAAAACAGTTTTTTGGAATTTTTCAAATTTTTGAAAAATTCCAAAATACATTTTCAAATGAAAATTAAAAATTTTCTAGCCAAACGCTTATTTCAAAAAAAGTTGAAAACTTTTCGAAAAAGAAGTGAAATTTCTTTTACGCATCTCAATATTAATCTGCATACATGCATTATTTTTGTTGACCTCTTGATAAAAGACAGATAAATTCATCTCTAAATTAATGAGCCCATGATTGTTAGAACAAAAGAGATGTTTTTTTCCCTTAGGTAATTAACTTTCATTTCTCATCGCATTCTCATCGTATTATATTTTATTTGTCAAAATTAGTATGTTGAAGATTATTTACGAGTAGTCAACTACTTCCACAGGTATCGTGAAGAAGTGGATTTTTGCCCTAACGTGCAGCCTTGTAATCTAATAAATAAATTGTAAAATACTTGGAATATTAGTTGATATAATAACCTGAAAGATATAGCAATAACCATCGATAATAGGTGTAAAAAGAACTATATTATAGATCAATATTTAAAATTATTTGAGAGATAAACGAAATTAATTGACTACATAACTTTTTACAACAGTATATTAACAGTGTAAAAATTCTTCAAACGATTCACACGATTTGCATATTAATGCAAATGAATAATCACGAACACAATGTTTATTGTCTATTTACTTTACAAAAGAATAACTCTTAATTGCACACTATACTCTATTTTACACGCAATTTTTTTTTTATTCAAATTTTTAAACATTAAGAAATGAAAGGTAAGCAAATAAAGACATGGCGATACAAGACCAACCTAAAGAAGTAGATGAACTACTGCTTGCCGGGTAACCGCCAGGTAACGGCCGAACCCCACTGTTTCCTCCAATATTTCTTCCACCGTCACCGCCGCCGCCGCCGCCGCCGGGACTTGTTCCTCTACTGTTTGAGCCACCACCTCCCTTTGCTCCGCCACCACCACCTTTGGAACCGCCACCAGATTTTCCACTGCCACTGCCACTGCCACCACCACCTTTGCCTCCACCGCCACTGCCACCACCACCTTTGCCTCCACCGCCACTGCCACCGCCACCGCCACCTCTTCCTCCTCCTCCTCCTCCGCCCCCGCCGCCGCCTGAAGGAGCAACTGCTGATGTTAGGAGGAGAGAAATGATAGAAAGCACTAGAACAATCTTTACGAGGTTCTTCATTCTAATTCATGCAGATTTTTAGTAGTGTAATAATCACGTATTTTACTTAGGAGGAGGCTATTTGTGAGAGAAAGTTTGGACAAGTTGTGGCTTTCGTTCTTTGTTTTATAGTGTAAAAAATGAACAAAAAAATGGAATTTGACAAGTCTTGATCCTAATGTGATTGTGGTTATGTTCGACAAGTGCGTGGTTAGAAGAAAAAAATACTCCAAAAGTTAGAATAAGGGTCTGGTCTTTTTACGTAAAGGAGTGATACAAGTAACTATAATATAAAATCGACATTTCTATTGCACGTTATAGTTTGGAAAAAAACTGGCTAATCAATCAATCGAAAAGATTAAAAGAATAAAATATTGTATGTGGCTTAACCATAGATTTCTTTTATTAAATTGTTTGCTTAAATCTGCTCTGGCAGGAAGATAAGGCTGAAGATGGATTTAGAGCAAACATTTCAATTAGTTATACTACCCTCCGGTCCACTTTAATTGATTTTTGGTTATTTTCATACATATTAAGGAATCCACTTTTTAGCATTAATTAACAATAAAAATTGACCATATTAACCTTAATTTGTTCATCAAAAATATAACAAATACTCCTATACTCTTTACTCCACGGAAAACTTTGGAAAAAAGAAGTTAATTCCTTCTTGATATCACGAAAAAATTTCCTTAAAAAGTCATCTGAAGTTCGAGCACACTTCTATTTATCTTGAAAATATTATTGCTAGAAAATCTTCTTGGATTGAAGGTTCAGCATCAGAAGTTCGAGCACACTTCTATTTATCTTGAAAATATTATTGCTAGAAAATCTTCTTGGATTGAAGGTTCAGCATCAGTGGTCTTGAACTGGCCGGATTCACTATTTATTTTTTCTAGCCGATATATATAAATATACATCGGTTATACAAGGTTATAACTATATCAAACATGGATTATTATACATATGTGATATATTCGCCAACTAAATTTAGTTTAAGGGTTGGGAAGACAGCTATTTGGGTTGATCCCTCTAGGATAACCAAATCAGTCCAATTAATGATTTTTCATCTGACCATTTCTTCATCAGGACTAATTCTAAGTAATGAAATACAACAATAGCAACAACAAACCTAGTGTAATCCTATAAATAGGGTTTGGGGAGGGTAGTGTGTACACAGACCTTACCCCTACCTTATAAAGGTAGAGAGGATGTTTCCGATAGACCCCGACTCAAGGAATTATGGAGATAAGATAAAGCAGCCAAGTAGCAAACAATGGTAACAACAATGTAATATGGTAACGAGCGCGAATGATACAACATGTAATAATAAAGAACCATGACCAAACTCTTTATTGCCTTGTCAGTATACTTCTTCTATACTTGACTCTCATTTTCCTTATTAGGAGTTTGGTTACAGCTTTGGCTTATGCTGCCCAATTCCCCTGAATACTCCAAGTATTTTTTTCAATCAAATTAAACAAAGTGCAAGAAAAATCAGACTTCAGTAGTCAACTTATACATAATTTTTTACCCTTTAATTTGCTGGTTTCCTCTGTTTCAACAATGGGCAGGCAGCTTTTGCTGTTTGCAAAGAATGCTAGACACCAGTTTAGAATATCAATCTAGACATACTTGAGAATGTCAGATACAGAATTGGTATAGAATTCTGGTTGGACTTGGAGTTCCTTGGATAAATCTTGAAAAGCTGATTCATTAACTACACCTGCAAATCATAGCAGCAAAAAGGGTGAAATTCAAAAATAGCCAGATTTAAAGTGGTAATTGAAAAATAGCTACAGTTTCAAATGTAATCGAAATTTAGCCAATTTTCATGTAAAGATAAATCTGAACGAAAACACTGTTCAAAATCTGGAAAATATTCCAGCATAATATATTGGAATTCGAATTTTTTACATGTGAACTTCCAGCATAAGATACTGGAGTTTCAGTATAATATACTGGTCCAGTATAATATGTTGGAAGTTCATACACAGGTGTGTTCCAATCTCCAGTATATTATGCTGGAACTTTCCGTGTGCTGGAGTTATGCTGAAAATTCATACACAGGTGCACCAATCTCTAGTATATTATGTTGGAACTTTCCGTGTTGTAGCAAAATAGTGACTATTTTTCAATGACTTTGCAGCTGGCTATTTTTCAATTACTAGTCCGAAAATTGGCTAGCCCGTGCTATTTTCACCAGCAAAGACAATAATTTTCTTAACAAAGCTATTATTGAAAGTTGAACCAATTATTTTAAAACAAATTGGTAAAAAGGTCAAAATTGCCCCGTTTTATCCGAAATTAAGCAACTTTGCCGGTTCGCCTCCGTTAAGACTTCTGGTGTAGTATTACCCCTGCCGTAAGGAAAAGGTCTCGTTTTTGCACCTAACCCCTACGGGAGCTCAAAGCTAAGGGTAATTTTAAACCTTAATAAAAATTTGAAGGGTAAATTTGGACCCCTTTTTTCGAAGAATTTGGACACGTGGAGTCTGCTCATTTCATGTTGGAGCTCCGTTAATGGCTTTCATGTTGGAGCTCCGTTAATGGCAAGGGCTAATAAGAGACGATTTGCTAACGGTAAGGGTATGAACTATGAATTGACCAAAAGTGTATGAAGAGCAAAATTAAACAATTTCGTATAGTAAAGGGGTAAATTTTGGGCCTTTTCCTGAAAAAATTTGAGGAAATTGAAAGCGTTCATATACCTGAAAAAACAAGGAGAGTTCTACACCCGGCGTTCTGTCCAAATAGAATATCAGTGTCCAATCTGTCGCCCACCATACACATCCTGGATGTAGTGATGTTATATCTGTTGAATGATAAATGGAACCAATTTAGAATGCAAATAATTTTGCAACTCTCAAACTCCCATGACATCTACTCAATGCTAGTACTCTTCCAAACTCATCATTCGACTACGATCTGTGTCACCACCCACAGGCCATCTATTCATAACTAGCTTTCTCAAATAGGTTAATTTACTAGGCTGCATAAAACTTACTTCTGCAATAGAAAGTCCATCAGAAACGTCGATGGCTTCCCAACTACGATAGGCTCTTTTTGGGTTGCTCCGCATACTGCAGCAACCATACATCCCGCACCTACAGTCACAAGCCAAAAAGATCTTTACAAAAGTAGCAAGCTTTTGCAAGAACGCTCGAATTGAAATCACTCTTTATTGATGGACACTAAAATGAAATTCACCAGGCCACTCTTGAAGATCAGTTAAATGTCCCGATGCATCACGGTTGGTCGCAATAAAGAGGCAACCGGGATTCTCACGGATGCAAAGAGCTCCATACCTACATGCAGTCACCACAATGCCATTTCAAGGATCACTTTAGCAGACGGCAAAGATGCCAGAGGTGAATTTGTCTTTCAGATTTGCTTGAAGTACCTCATTTGAAAACATATTTTCCAATTTTCAAAATTATTAGGAAATAGCATTTTTTCATACATTTACTTTACCAAACCCCTTCAATAACACAGACATCAAATAAGAATCAGAAGCTACAATTCAAGTATATCAAAAAGGGAGGCCTAGAAAGAGACATACTGTAGCTTATAAAAGTTGATATATTGGTCAAGTCCAACAACAACAGCTCCAACCTGAAGGTAGAAATAGCATTGTCTGTGCTCAGTAGACAATAATGGAAAAAGAAACCCGTATTAGTTATTAGAAAGGTGTACTTTACGCTCTTATCATGCTCAAAAAGGCAATTTGATTTCAGTTCAGGATTCTTCTTTCCATCTGCCTGCAAGAATGTTCGATTTCAGCTGCAACGCCTAAAAATTATACTCCCTATCTAAAGGGTGTCTATACATATAACAGCACTTTAAAACTCCGAAAATATGTGATGTTCAATTATACTAAATTAAAGAAAGGGGAGAGAGGCTATTGCTGCACAAGTGCTCAGATGAAAAAAAGGATGAAGGGGAGAGAGAGAGAGAGACAGAGAGTTAGAGGGACTACCAGATGTTTCAGACTTCCGATACGTTATTAGGATAAATTATTATTGAAAATTTGATATCAACAAAACGTAATGGGATGACGCCACCACTTAAAGAACCCACAAGATGTTCTTCTAATCCCAACATTATCCAATACCATGACACTACTTACTAAGAATATGAGAGCACAGAGAATCACATACCGGGCCACCTAGTGCTGTAAAACCTGCTAGCTCCAGTTCTTCCAGTATGCCTTCCTCGCCTATTACATAAACCTGCCAAATCAAGTTCAGGTCTAATGAGCCGGGACAATTAGTGAGGAGTTAGACGATAACAAAGTCACATAGACTATGCTTCTGACAAGATGCTTTGGTATGACCTCATTGTGGAATGCTTTTCGGGAAATAAATGAAGATGTAGATAATCTGCATATAAAATTATGGGCAATGACAAAGCTTGTGATATCTTTTTAACTCTGCTGCACACAACCCAGCATCTCCAATTACAAGAAAGAAGTTAATGTGAAAATTGGGAAATATATTGAAATTTGAAAAGAAACAACCAGACTAATTAATATTTTGGACTTTGAGATAGAAATGACAAGACCACAATCACGCACTATACAAGATACAACAAGAATTCCTATGCAACAATGAACTACAAAACTTAGAAACTCTCGTTGTCTAACATGTGCAGAAAGTGATAGAGTACAAAGGAAAAATACTAGCACGTCGGCAACAAAATAGTGCATAATGCTTGGGATCTCAACTTTGCCACTTACTGGTGATGTTACAAGCAGGTTAATGGTGTTAGCTAACCCCATTGGACTCTTCCAGTTTAGTTTAGGAGATTCGGCTTACAAAGTCTAAAATTCATTAAAAAGTTTCAGATCATAAATCACAATGCCTTTGCGGGTTCATTTCCCAAACATTTTGGTGTAAATAAAGAAATTATCATTATGAAGACGTAAGATCACATCATACATAAAATTATAAAGATGGTGGCACAAGTAAATGAATCCTTTAAATCATTTTTATCAGTGCATTTCGACCTTTTTGTCCTTTCTTAAATATTTCGCCAAATTCAATAGGGGTAAGATTCTTTTTAACATGAATATTGGAAATTTGTATCCAAATTTGTTATTATGTATAATTAATCTATCCACTTATCTAGTTCTACTAGATTCCTAACTTTTGTACCTTACATTTTTCTTTCTCTTTTGGTTTAATTGCACTTTGTTTAGATGAACAAAACTACCTTTACTAAAAAATGAATGAAATTACAAAGGTTTTCCATCCGATGGAACAAAGGTTATTGAGACTTCAACAGTAACATTAGGAACAACACTAATGTTTAGTTTGGAATCTGGTCTCTAAATTGTGGGAGGCAAAAAATATAGTTGCGCAATTTTGCCACTTGGAGCCTCATTAATGCTTTGCAACATATTCAAAACCATAAATACGAATCGTCAGTTCATCAGCGGAACTAATCTTTGATTTAAAGAGTACTTCATGTAATTTGTGTAGCAAGTGAAAGTGGATTTCAGAAAACTTTTATCCAAATCATCCAAGGTCTAACATTGCACAACTAGAATGCTACATTCCATATATCGGCAGCCCGGTGCACTAAGCTCCCACTATGCGCAGGGTTCGGGGAAGGGCCGGACCACAAGGGTCTATCATACGCAGGCTTACCCTGCATTTCTGCAAGAGGTTGTTTCCACGGCTCGAACCTCTGACCTCCTGGTCACATGGCAGCAACTTTACCAGTTACGCCAAGGCTCCCCTTCAACATTCCATACATCAGATCATCAAATTTCAAAGTGTTCCCTTCTGATCAGATATTTAGATATCTACCCATATACACTCAGGTGAATACTCATGATAACTAACCTTCTTTTCTATTGGAAAATCATTGACTTTCAGATACATTGCTGCAGCAAATGAGGACGAGAATATCTCATCCTGCAGAAACAACGAAAATTTACTTCTACAAATTGACGAAATGCAGTTTTGGCATTTGTAGTTCTAATAAAACTAGAAATATAAAACCTCATTAACAGGAATTCCAAGGGAATGGAATTTCTCAGCATATTTCCTTCTTGATTTTGTTGAGTTATTTGTTACAAACACCAGCTTCTTACCCTGCAGTTTAACCAACAACATCTCAATCGCAATATACATCATACCCCAGCCAGTTGTATGAGAATACAAAAATCAACATAACACACACATAGTACATGAAACATTAAGCTTAAAACAGTTGTTGTGCATTTGCATCTCAATTCACATTTATGCATACCCACGTGGATAGCCATGTTCTCAAGAAAGAAACTAACTATGCATTTTACCTAATTATAGCACAATGAAGTTTGCCTTAAAAGATAAACTACTGAGTATAGGAACGAAACCAGAATCATTTCCAAGATTTAAACTTAATGAGTTCCACCTTTAAAATTCTCGGCTATGCTTTTAAATTCAGAATCTAAAATTTGTTGAAATTTTGCCCTTTGTCGCATATAAATCTATGTTTTGTATCAAAAATACTGATTCCATTGAACCCGTAGAACTAAGGCTACATCCGCTACAGACTTAAATGGGTCCAAATAGATAGAGGTTTCATAAATAGCCGATTTAAAAATTGTTGTTTCCTTCATTATAGTGTTCCCAATCAGATGCACATCCAAGATTTGAACTTTATGAGTTAGACATCAAAATTCTACCATAGTCCAGTTGATTTGCTAGATTTGAAAATCTATTATTTCTACTTATTTAATTTGAGCTAAAGTTACCAGTTCAAGTAGACCCATAACTTGTACACTAAATCTGCCCCTATTTCCAACAAAACCCCGGGTCCCCATTAATCTTCCTCTTCTATCCTTTTATAAAAAAATTCACAAAATACTCACACAAAAAAGGAAAATGAAGAAAATAATAATAAGGAATTGGAAATACAAGGGAGCGAAGCATGTCAAGTGTCTGGGGAACGCCATCAATCAATTTATCGCCTTTCCAAATTACACCTAAAAAAGGGTAAGAAAAATAAATTTGTAAAAACAATAATCTCTTACATACTAATAAAATATATAAGGTGAGTGATTACCATCGCAATCGAAGAGAAAGGCATCGACAGAATTGACGAGTTCTTTAGCATTCTCAATAGACAGCTGCTGAGAACTTGATTTTGAGATTTCTCCGTTCATCATTCTTGTCTTTGATCAGAAAACCAGAACTCAGCTAATTAATCCACTGGTACAAACTAATTAGTAGGATTTCAGTAATACAGAAATGGAGTAGTAGAATATTTTTATTGGTGTAGAAACACAGTAGATGAATAAAATAGTGCCAATAAGAAAAGGTGAATATGCTGTCTGGTTAATATTCGTGTTTTTATACTTTTAAATTGAAAGGTGGGTAACAGCATTTAACTCCATCCAATTGTGTGATTCTTTTTTCTTTTTTTTTGTCCGAGGGAAAACACACATCCGCTACAGCTTCTCTCACACCTTCCGTCCTTATGGTGAGCACTTTATGCGCACCGATAAACTTTCTCATGTGTAATAGTCTGGAAACCACATAGGAATGTAAACCGTACAGGACTTGACTCAACCCAAAAGATATTGAGCGGGGATTCGATCCAGGTACAGATGACATAACCCTCCAAACTAACCGGGCAACCCTGAATGCTTCAATTGTGTGATTCCATACACGACTAAAAGTTTCCTATTACTTATGTTGGTTACATATACCAGAAACTAGGTGAAGTACTCAAAAGATGAACAAATTAACTCGAATATGGCCAGTGTCAGAAATAAAATAAAAAATATTAGTATAGCGTAGTTAGTATTATAGGAATTTCCACATACAACAATAATAACAACAACAACCACACCTTCTGTACTTATGGTGAGCACTTTGTGCGCACTGATAAACTTTCTCATGTGTAATAGCTTGGAAACCACATAGGAATGTAAACCGTACAGGACTTGACTCAACCCAAAAGACATTGAGCGGGGATTCGATCCAGGTACGGATGACATCACCCTCCAAACTAACCGGGCAACCCCGAATGCTTCAATTGTGTGATTCCATACACGAATAAAAGTTTCCTATTACTTATGTTGGTTACATATACCAGAAACTAGGTGAAGTACTCAAAAGATGAACAATTAACTCGAATATGGCCATTGTCAGAAATAAAATAAAAAAAATTGGTATAGCGTAGTTAGTATTATAGGAATTTCCACATACTATGCGTAAATTCACGACAACCACACCTTCTGTACTTATGGTGAGCACTTTGTGCGCACAGATAAACTTTCTCATGTGTAATAGCTTGGAAACCACATAGGAATGTAAACCGTACAGGACTTGACTCAACCCAAAAGACATTGAGCGGGGATTCGATCCAGGTACGGATGACATCACCCTCCAAACTAACCGGGCAACCCCGAATGCTTCAATTGTGTGATTCCATACACGAATAAAAGTTTCCTATTACTTATGTTGGTTACATATACCAGAAACTAGGTGAAGTACTCAAAAGATGAACAATTAACTCGAATATGGCCATTGTCAGAAATAAAATAAAAAAAATTGGTATAGCGTAGTTAGTATTATAGGAATTTCCACATACTATGCGTAAATTCACGTTCACTATCTCCTTCGTTCCCCCTTTCCTTATCTTCTAATATATATTTTTTCGTCTCGGTTTATCTGATGGTGTTTGATTGAAAAGAGTAACATGCTATAAGTGATTATAAAAACATGTTATTAAGGATTTGTTTTCAAATATAAAAAAAATCATTTAATTTAAGAATAGAAAATTAACTTAAATAGTCGCCTATTCTAATACTTAAACTTTAAAGAGCCGACGGATATATAATATATGTATAGTTTATGAATAATGTATGTATAATTGTGTATAATCTATGTATAGTGACTAGAAAAATTAACAGTAAATT
The DNA here is from genome assembly GCF_000715075.1 of Nicotiana tabacum. Taxonomy (NCBI): domain Eukaryota; kingdom Viridiplantae; phylum Streptophyta; class Magnoliopsida; order Solanales; family Solanaceae; genus Nicotiana; species Nicotiana tabacum. Next base: position 166,920,305 of record NC_134095.1, read on the forward strand.
CAACCGGCTATTTGTGTAGATTAATAAAAGAGCATAATGTTCAAGAGCCTCTGCGTATTCTAGCCTAAGCTTTCACGAACAACTAGCCCCAAACTTTGCAGTCTTCTCTTTAGAAATTTGGCCCATTTGACTGTGGAAATGACTATTTTTTTCATGAGAAATTTTCATAAAGCACTATCTTTTAGTAGTAATTAGTCATTTATAGATACTATTTGCTATATTACGGATTATAAATACATTTTTTGTGGTTATAAGATGTATTTGATGTATTTAAGCTATTGTATTCATGAATACAGTAGCAAAAATGTATTCATGAAGTGAAACATATGATTACAGTTGGACAGATTATTGTATTCGACTGTATTCACGGCATGAAATAAGGGATTACACTGTTTTTAAAACGGAAAGTGAATCAATTAACATAATAGACTCCTAATATAATCAACAAACTCAATTATAACACACAGAGTTTGTATTTCCAGTTATAAAAAAGATTTTCAACCGAAAAATACCCAAAAAATATAGCAATCTTCAGAGAAATTATATAATACATCTGAATACATAAATTATATTAATTAAAAAAAATTATGAATACATTCATGGCATATAGCGAGATAATGAATATAATGAAATACATAGAATATACAGCGGGATACATTCAAATACAATGAGAAAAAAAGACAGTGAATACAATGAAATACATGGAATACAACGAGATACATTGAATTACAATGAAAAAAAGACAATGAATACAATGAAATACATTGAAATATATTAACAGAACATCAAGTTGCTCAGCCTCAAACTCCATAGTGTTTTTGTTTAAGAACAAACCCTAATTTCTGGTGAATTCGCCGTTCACCGGAAGCCGGTAGTGAGAAACCAACCGGATTAAAAGAGCTAAGGATTTTGAAAGAATCAAAATTGGGCCATCGGGATTTTGAAAGAATCAATATGTCATGGTAATTCTGCTGCTAACACAAACACACCAACTTTATTTCCAGAACAAAGTAATTGGTTTGGTATTTTAGTGACTCGTTTCCCGCGGAGAACGAGCATTGCTTTGGGTTAGATGAAGTTTGCTGCCTTTCCAAGAATGCGAATACCAATTCTACAATTGAACCCCATTACCCAGAAAGCAAAATTGAAACTTCCAAACACTACACTTGTTGTAGAACACGAGGAGAAGAACAAGAAGGCAAGAGGTTCAATGCAATTATCAAGAATTGAAGAAGGCAAAGCATTTTCTTATCGTGGAAAGAGTACAGAAAGATATGAAATATTGACTGAGAAATTGAGTGAGGTGGATCAATGGAGATGGAGAAAGTGAACCTGCTCTGAAGTGGGCTTTGCACAAATCCGGTGGAAGGAGGAGGAGATCGAAAATTTTAATGGGATGTATCAAAGTGGAGAGAGAAAGAAAAAAGTGTAACTGATTAGCGTATTTAGTTGTTTAGGGCTAAGAGGTAATCGAAATTAAATATTTTGCTATAAACCTTAAAAGATATCTATAGAATATAATTTTTTTAAATGATATTTATTTTCAGAAATTCAGTTAAATGTACAAAACACTGATTTGAAAATATTCTTTGGAAAAAAAAAATTATGTCCAAACGGCTCCTAGGTAAAATTGGATTTATGGGAATACAATATGAGTCATAGGGGAATCCAATGTCTCAAGAAAACAAAAAATGTTCATAAACCACACATATAAGACGGCTATTGAGTCAAAGTTTGTTCCTTTTTTGCTGTTAATTTATTTCTTTTTATTAATCTCCCTGAGCATCTCATATTTTATACTAGAAATTTATTAAACAAAATTTATTTATTTTTATGGACGGAATCTGTTGGAAGTATGCTTTCTATTTACGCTTAATTATTTCCACATTTTCCTTCAATTTAAGGTGGGATTCTCCAATTGATTTGCTTTCTTATTCTTTAAAGATTTTTGATATTATTTCCTCTTTTTATCAAAAAAAAAAAAGGAAAAAGAAAAAGATTCTTGATAGGAGGACGATCCACTAATAAAAGAAATACTAATAATTACGCTTCATTTCGAGCAAGTTAAGATTGACTACATAAATATATCGTGACACTTCATTTAAATTCATGTCACACTTAATATTACGCAAAATATATTGTGTCACTTTATTAAACTCATGTCACACTAACATTACGCAAGATATATCGTGTCACTTCATTTAAACTCATATCGCAATAATATTACGCAAAATGAAAATAAAAATAAAAAGAATTACAAGAAAATAAGAACTAATACTACTGGGATGAGAAAGAACCATTTGATGCTTTTCTAAAATATTATCTTATCTTATAAAGTTTGGATTAGTTATATCTAAGAGCGCATAATGCAACTTAATTATTTAATTACTGAGATTTTTGTGGATCTCTTTTCTTTTTCTTAAAGAAACTGTCTAGCTGAACTTGCCTCTATTTATAATTAGTAATTGCTACTTGATATATTTAACTGAATTAATTAGAGTTTATGCACTTCCATTATATTCAAATTCAGCTATTATACCCTTTCAAGAACATCCCTTCTGCTTTTAATTAGTTTATCTTTAATCCAGATTATTACATTCTTCTACTGGCCATTATTAATCTAGAAGTTGCTTTCTTATTTTAATTATATACAGACAATGACTTCTTCTTTTTTCCATATCTTTCTTTCTGTTTATCCTACATGTGTATTTAAGGCGTAACTTTTTTTTTTTTTTTTTTCAATTGATAGCTCTTGACTGGGATATTTAATGGATAGGTCAACATTGACATTTTATCTCCCTTTTTGATGCATTATTTTTATTCGTTTTAGCAGACTAAGCAGACGGCAGAAAAAAGGGCCTTTATATATATATATATATATATATATACATATATACAAAAATTATATATATTTCTGACTATTATTTTGAAAGCGGCTATACATTATCATTTTCTCATATTCTTATATCATCGAGTCACTTCAAAGCCATTTACATGTAACTTTTATAATATTAAATTTAAAACTTAATAACATAACTTAATATACAAATATTATGATTTGTTTAGATCAAAAAATTTCAAAATATTCTATTTTTATATTTGTTTTCAATCAAATACCATCATTTAAAATGAAATTAAAATATAATATAACAAAATTTCTTATAATATAAAAAATATTTATATAATTTGTCGTAGATCAAATCATAAAAATAACCTCTTACAAAAATATATGGTATAACAACAAATAATAGATTATTACATAGCGAGAACTTAATGCGCCCGGCTAATTATATGTTAGGGTTATGAGTAACCATCAGATCAAGTCAATGCAGTGGACCTCCTTATAGGACCCCAGTTTTCAATTTGGTGAAAAATGTGACCGGCACATTTATTTCCTTGCATTTTTAGTACAAGCTTCTTGAATTCTGTGTTAGGTGACCAATATCCTAATTAGACCCTAACTTTAAAGAAATTAATGGAACTTTTTCTCTCTACTAGACTAGACCAAAATCATTGGCAACTGTGTTTTAGCAATCTCACAAGTAAAAATGACCGTTTTCTGCCATCTAACCAATTAATAAATTATTTTTAAAAAATAAAAATAAGGAATATTCTCTCCATGATATTCCTTTTGCTCCGGGACGAAGCTATAATAGTTTGGATAAATTTAGTAACTTTATTTAGACCTTATATTTTTATTATAAATTTAGTAAATATATAAATATTTAAATGTAATCAATCTATTACGTAACTAAAATAAGTTATAAATTTAATGATAAGTTCATAATCCATAAATTTCCAATTCGAACTCCGTCTCTATTTTCCTCATCTTGTGAAGTTGTTTCCCTCTTTTTTACATAAAAGTACAAAAAGGTAAAAGGAAAGTATGAATGGGGTTGAATGAACATATTTTAGATACGAAAGAATTTAGCTAGTTTTGGACCTAGTTTTGGTTGAAACTTAAAAAAAAAATTGAAGTTTTGTTGAAAAATAATTTTTGGAAGTTGAAGTTGTGTTTGGATATATATATATATATATATATATATATATATATATATATATATATATATATATATATATATTACTTTTTTTTAAAAAAAAAATAAGTTTTGTGATAGAAAAAAAATTAATTTTTTTTTCAAAAACTAGTCATATTCCATAAAAAACAATTTTTTTTTATGTCCAAATGGGATGAATGAACACATTTTAGATAGAAAGAATTTAGTAGTAACGCAAGCAATGATATATAGTTCTTTCATGGAAAGTTCCCCTTCAACTATGTTTGCAAAAGGAAAGTGTTCCTTGAAGCTTTATACTTAATATGATTTTTATTATATTTACCATCATCAAGATTCTTGTTTGACTTTGTGTTTTAAGTCGTCATTAATTAAAATAATATCCACCATTTTATTAACAAATACTCAAGATGTAGACTTGCATTTGCTGCTTCTTGCCACCCATTTATATTTTTACAATTTCTGAATTACCTCATAGGTCCACCCCTTATTAGGGGCGAAGCTATAATGCGGCCAAAAATGATTTAGTTGAACACCCACTAACGAAAAATCATATATTATTTATATATATTTAATTTTGATCTTTGTTCAACGAAAAAAAATTATATTATACATTGGTCAAATATTACTTTTTATTCATATATATTAAATATTAAATTATCTTAGAGAAAAATTTCTAATTCGCCACTATCATAGCTCATATGTAATGCAAAATTCTGATCGACGGAATTTTAACTAGGAAATGTTGAACAAAAGAACATGGGAACAATTATTTATGGCAATTTCATCTTAAACCATGGACTTTCTTAACTTTTTCAGTATACTAACAAATTAACTATGTGAATATATTTTAATTCCGTTGGAAAAAAGAGAAAAACATGTTTCAACTCCTCTTTTTGTGGGATATTTTTTAATAAAAGTGAAAGTGTAGTGTTCTTTTTAAACCACATAATACAAAGTACAAACAGAGATATTCACAAACCAACAAAAGAATTAATAATAAAATGAATTAATCATTAAAAGTTTTTCCTTTTTTTCTTATAACTGCAAAATAGATAAAGGATAAAGTTGTTGTCCAAACAAAAAAAGTCGTCCTTTTTGGACGCAGTCCTCCACAAGAAACAGCCAAATTTCATAGTGAAAGCAAAAGAAGAAAGCCTCTAAATGAGGCAAAAGAGCTTAAACTATAACGTACAAGCTATTAAAGAAGTGGTTATCTTAATAGCAGCTATAATATTTTTGGAATACTTTGTTTATTTTAAGGAAAATACAAAAAGAAAAAAGAAAAAAGAAAAAAGAAAAAGTCAGGCTAAATTCATACGCGCAATTGCAACTCTTTCCTTTTTGTTATTATGATGATTCGGATCAACTTTTGTGGCTTTTTAAAAAAAATGTATTTGCTATTTATCATTAGTATAAGTATGAAATAATTCTGTCCAAAGCTTATAACTCGTTTGGATAATTGTTATGTATTGTTTCATAATGTGTCCTATAGTATTATATTGTATTGTATTATTTTGGTGTATACATTGTTTGAATATATTATATTGTTTGCAATCGTTTCATGGTGTCGACAATATGAATAATAAACTTGTAATATTATAAAAAAGAAGAAGTAAGGTACGGGATATAATTATTATATAAAAAGATAGGGTAAAAACATAACAACAACAACAACAACCACCCACTTTAATCTCACAAGTAGAGTCTGGGGAGGGTAAGATGTACGCAACCTTTCCCCTATCCTGGAAGGGCAGAAAGACTGTTTCCGATAGACTCTCGACTAAAGAAGGTAAAAGAAGCTCTGATAGCAAGTAATAACAAGACAAATAATTAAAAAAACTAAATCGAAGATAGCAACAGAGAATATGAAAGAGTTACCAATAACAAGTAATAGCAAGATAATATATTTAGAGGATAAAAGCATAAAATAAGATTATTTAATAATACGGAAGGACAAAATGAGATTAAAAAAAAAAGATAATGATGAGACCATACCAAATTGGTTGTTCCATAAAGTAATACTTTTTGTGTTACGTAATGACGGACTTAACAATACGATACAATAAATTTAAGTAATAATTAAAACAAATATTATATTTAATGTAATAATATGATATAATAATTAAAAAATTACTTAATTTTATAATCTCTATTAAGATGAACTCAAAACCTCGTAATTTTTCGCTCACTTCATTGATTGAGCAATTGCAACTTGAAAATAGCATTTTTAGAAAACTCAGTTTATTATTATTTTTTTTCTTCTTTTATTATTTAGTCATCCTTCTCTCTCTCCTTCTCTCTCTCCTCTCTTCCATCTTCCTTCCCTCCAATCTCCATCTCTCCTAAAAATCTAACATTTCTGGGTCAGGGTCTCTTTCATATTAAACAGCCATTGCTATATTTTATTTTCTTCAGTTTTTTCTTTTGTAGAGTTTTTTCATCTAAAAATCCAATCTTTGGTCCATTTCTGTATCTGGGGTATTCCCATATTTTGCCTTTGTAATATTTTCTTTTGAATTTGATCCCTTTCATTGTCTTTTCATATAAAAATCCAATCTTGGTCCTTTTCTCTTGTTTTTATTCTTCTTACTCTGAAAATTTGGAGTTTTTTTGACAAATTATAACAACCATTTTGGTGTTTTTTGTAGTATAATATATATCAAAATTTGTTACTTCTCAACACCCATTGACCTAGAAAAGTCAATTCTTATTAATTTGCAGCCTTTTGCAAATGTTTTATGATAACCCATATTTCTTTGGTTAATTGAACTTATACCATTCTTGATCACACATTTGTATTCAATAAAAATTTGATCTTTTCTTATTTTTCAATCAGTTTCTTGTTAAAATTTTCAACTTTTGTTGGTGGGGTTATGTGATTTTGTATTTTTTTTTTTTTTGGGAAAAAATATGAAGCTTTTAGTAAGAGTAATTGAAGCAAAGAACATACCAGCAATGGACCCAAATGGATTTAGTGATCCATATGTGAAATTATCATTAGGAAAACAGAAGTTTAGAAGTAAAGTAGTGAAAAAATGTTTGAATCCATCTTGGTGTGAGGAATTTGCCTTTAGAGTTGATGATTTGAAAGAGGAGCTAATTATTTCTGTTTTGGACGAAGATAAATATTTCAATGATGATTTTGTTGGACAAATTAAATTTCAAGTTTCTCAGGTTTTTGAAGCTAATGATAAGTCACTTGGTACTGCTTGGTATACTTTGCAACCTAGGCATAAGAAGGCCAAAAATAGAGATTGTGGTAAGTTGTTTACTTTTGTCTTTCTTTTTATTATTGATATTGATGATTTTTTGATTTTTTTTTTTGGGCTTGAATGTTTAAGCTGATTTGGATGAGAAATGTTTCTATATTTTTTAGAATATATGATCTTTTTGATGATGGCTTATGTGGTTGCATACTGTGAGTTTTAGTCACGTTAGCACTTTTACACTACGTCCTATGCTTTTCTAGTAGTTGTATTTTGTATAATATTGGCCTCGAGATGAGTTTAAATGGAGTAACATGGTCAGTGAGAATTCATAGCTGACCTTAACTTGTTTATTCATATAACCGACCTCAACTTGTTTGGGATTGGCGTGTGGTTGTTGTTGTTGTTTCAAGTATTTCTGACTTTCCGTTGCATGTTATTAGCAACAAACGCTTCTTTCAACTAGTCGAGATGTTTACAAATTACAGATATATATTGGGCTGCGTCTGCCCGTACCATGGCATCTTAAAGATGGAAATACCAACTTTATTGAATGATCTTTGATCGAATTCAATGTATCAATGAAAAATGGCATTTCTTTTGTGGTTTGCACAGGTCAGTTGAGGATTTAATTGTGTTCTTCCTTTCTAATAGGTCAGATTCTTCTCACAATATGTTTCTCGCAAAGCAATACATTGGCGGACTTGCAGTCCGCTGGTGATCATGGACCACCGTCGAAGAGGTTGTCTGATGTGGCAACTGAACCTCCTTCTTTGTCTTCCAATGGCCCCTTGAGATCATCTTCTCCTCTGAGATCCGAAGAAGCAGCCTCTTCTAAGGAGGAAAAGCCTCAGGCGCAGACCTTTGCTGGTCGGCTTGCCCAAATTTTCAACAAGAATGGGGATGCAGTATCCGCGACTAACGTGAAAGCTCCAGATATAACAGTGACACCTGAAAGTGCCAGTACAGCAGCTTCTGAGAATGCGCAAGAGGAACAGTCCACATCGGGAAACTTTCAAGAACTAATTAAAAGCATGGAGGCAAGAGAACAAGGAAGCGAAGTTTCAAACCTTCCTGGAGTAGTAGTCGATCAATTGTATGCTATTGCCCCGCATGAGTTGAATTCATTCCTGTTTTCACCGGATTCAACCTTCTTTAAATCCTTAGCAGATATTCAGGGATCCACGGAGTTGCGTATTGGACCTTGGAAACTTGAAAATGGTGGTGAGAGTTTAAAAAGAGTGGTCACTTTTACCAAAGCTGCAAGTAGATTGGTCAAGGCTTTAAAAACTACAGAGGACCAAACGTATCTTAAAGCTGATGGGAAGTCTTTTGCTCTTTCAGTTATTGTGAGTACCCCGGATGCCCCATATGGAAGCACTTTCAGGACAGAATTGCTTTACAACATTACTCCTGGTCCTGAGTTGCCTTCGGGAGAACAGTCTTCGAGGTTAGTAGTGTCGTGGCGCATGAATTTCTTGCAAAGCACTATGATGAAAGGCATGATAGAAAATGGTGCACGGCAAGGTATTAAGGAGAGCTTTGAGCAGTATGCAAATTTATTATCTCAGAATGTAAAGCCAGTTGACGCAAAGGACATAGGTTCAGAGAAAGAACAGGTTTTGGCATCTCTAGAAGTGGAGCACCAGTCCGATTGGAAGCTGGCTTTCCAGTATTTTGCTAATTTTACTGTAATATCAACCTTTTTCATTGGGATATATGTGTTTTTGCACATCTTGTTGGCCATGCCTAGCACAATACAGGGGCTTGAGTTTGTTGGTCTTGACTTACCAGATTCTATTGGTGAGGTAATTGTGTGTGGAGTGCTAGTACTTCAAGGAAAACGGGTGCTGGAGCTGATATCACGCTTCATGCGAGCTAGGGTACAAAAAGGTATACTATTATTAGTTTCCTGTTCGGTTAAAGATGGTACGAAGAATTCATCAAAATTCAATATATATTATCCAGACATCAGAAATAGGTGTTTTCTCTCGGTTCCTCATTCTGAGCTGTCACAGCATGTTTGCTATGGATACCATGTGTGGTATACATTGTTTTTCCAAGGTTTTGATGTGTTGTATTGTCGATACTTTTACCAGGAAGCGACCATGGTATCAAAGCACAAGGAGATGGTTGGCTGTTGACTGTTGCCTTGATTGAAGGAAACAATTTGGCAGCTGTTGACTCAAGTGGCTTCTCTGACCCATATGTGGTGTTTACATGCAACGGGAAAACTAGAACCAGCTCAATCAAGTTCCAAAAGTCTAATCCCACGTGGAATGGTATATTATCTTTTGGGGGTTCTATTGTCTTTATTTGAAGTTCTATAGTTGCCGTCATTTGAGCATTTATACAAGATCGTTTCCATTGGTTTTGATTAGTGGTTTGAACCTCGTTACATGCAGAAATATTTGAATTTGATGCAATGGATGAGCCGCCATCTGTTCTGGACGTAGAAGTGTTTGATTTTGATGGACCTTTTAGTGAAGCTACATCTCTTGGGCATGCTGAAATCAATTTTGTCAAAACTAATATAACAGATTTGTCTGATGTTTGGGTTCCTCTTCAAGGAAAGTTGGCTCAAGCCTGCCAGTCTAAGCTGCATTTAAGAGTTTTCTTGAATAATACAAAGGGTACCAATGTTGTCAAAGACTATCTGTCTAAGATGGAGAAGGAAGTCGGGAAGAAGGTAGATCATCTATTTCTGCACTTAATGTTATATGGCCGATGGAACTCGTTAAATATGGAGATTTAATTTTCTTTCTGAGTCCTGCTGAACGGTGTCTGAATTTTTTTGTAGATAAAATTACGATCTCCTCAGACCAATTCAGCATTCCAAAAGCTTTTTGCGCTTCCACCTGAGGAATTTCTCATCAATGATTTTGCATGTCACTTGAAACGCAAGATGCCCCTCCAGGTAGCTAATGTTTATTGATTCTTTGTGTTGATAAATCATTGAATTTGCTTTTGAACAGTATCTTTAGTCTTTAATGTACTTCTGCATCAGTTGGTCGGGATTGTTAATATTATCTTGTCAAAGTTGTAAATGAGTCTCCGCCAACTTTGTGAGCTATGATGCTTTCTTTATTAATGCACCTATTTGTAATTTCTTTTGGTTCAGGGCCGACTATTTTTGTCTGCAAGAATAATTGGGTTCCATTCTGATCTATTTGGACATAAGACCAAATTTTTTCTTCTTTGGGAAGATATTGAAGACATTCAAGTTGAGTCTCCTACTTTGGCGTCAATGGGTAGCCCGAATGTTATCATGACTTTAAAGCCCGGTAAAGGTTTTGATGCAAGGCATGGTGCCAAGACTCAAGATGAGCAAGGCAGGCTGAAGTTTCATTTCCACTCTTTTGTCTCTTTCAATGTGGCTCACAGGTAAGTGCGTCACCTTTTTATGAGCGGTTTGTCTATTTTGAACTAGTATTTCGTGTAGGAAACTTCAAGGGGAAAAAAAAAAGCTGTTGTCAGATAAAACACTGGGTTTCGCGTCTGAGCAGCTTATAGTGATAACAAGGAAATTTAATTCTTTTAATTATGTGTCTAGGACTATCATGGCATTGTGGAAGGCAAGAGCTTTGAGTCCCGAGCAGAAGGTGCAGTTAGTTGAAGAAGAGTCGGAAGCTAAAGGCCTTCAAATGGCAGAAGAGGATGCGATAAGCAGTGACTTCCAAGCTGCAGATGATGACTCTGAAGGCAAAAGCCTTCAATCGGAAGAGAGTGGATCTTTCGTGGGTGTGGAGGATATAAATATGTCTGTTGTTTATTCCTCTGTACTTTCAGTTCCAGTGAGTCTCCCCCCTGCCTTTCCTTTTGTTCAAGAGATTTTGGGGGTTAAATCTATTTGATGGATTTCGGTTGAGATGGGATTGCAGGCCTGCATGTAGCGGTGGTTAAATTGCTCACCTCTGTCAAATCCTGCCCCAATTATAGTTAGACTATCTGTTAATTGCTCAATAGTTATAGTCCGGCATCTGAGCACGTGAAATAGGAATTCTTAATTACGTTTTACATTTCTTGCTCAATAACTTGTTTTGGTTGTTTGCAGACGGACTTTTTCATGGAGTTATTCAGTGGTAATGAACTTGATCGTAAGATCATGGAGAAAGTCGGTTGTCTTAATTATTCTTTTAGTCCCTGGGAATCTGAGAAGCCTGATGTGTATCAGAGGCAACTTTATTATAAATTTGACAAGTGTATATCCCGTTATAGAGGTGAAGTGACGAGCACGCAGCAGAAGTCTCGCCTTTCTGATAAAAATGGTTGGCTCGTAGAAGAGGTCATGACTCTTCACGGAGTTCCACTGGGTGATTTTTTCAATGTAGGGACATTTATGATATGTCGTTTTTCTTTCCATTTAACATCTGCTCACAGTAGGCTAAGAGCTCCTTGTCTGTATATTGCAGCTTCACCTGAGATACCAGGTTGAGGTTGTCCCCTCAAGATCAACAAGATGCAACGTTCAGGTACATCTGGGAATTGCTTGGTTGAAATGCTCGAGACATCAAAAAAGGATCACGAAAAACATAGTTTCTAATCTGCAAGAGCGCCTATTAGTCATGTTCAGCGGAGTTGAGAAGGAATATCTCTCAAAATCTGATCCCGTCGTGATCTAGAGGGGTCCTTTGGCTTTTGCAAACCCTCGGAAGGACTAATTATCGCCAATGTACACAATCCCTGTTGATCCTCATCCACCAAATTTTCGCTGAAGCAATGTTGTTGTATAATAGTTCATGAGTCACTAACACTGGTAGGAAGAAGCAAAATGTGTAAAAAAAAAAAATACACTATGGAGCTCAGTGTATGGTTGAAGATGTCACGAATACTCGGTCAAGACAGTGATCTCCCAGTCGCAACGTTTGGATACATGCTTAAATTTTTAGTATGATACTGTCTTAGCTAGTTTGGAATTGAGGTGTAGTTATTGTATGACATCTTACGTTAAAGTAGTTTCGTGACCATAATATTTTTTGACATTAAACAACTTTCATTACTTCAAACTCCGCGATGAGGAGAAATTTTTTGTTATGTACATAATACTACTACTTATTGTAGGATTTGATAGTTCTTTGGATGTCCAATGTATTCTGTCATTTGGCCAAGTAAAAAACCATTCATGCCATGATTCTCTTTCAGATAACTGCCTGAGGTTAACTTGGAATGAGTATTTTCTTATGTTGTTTTGGTCTTTGATGGACCCTATGGCTGTCCTCTTTTTTATTTTTCCTGTTGCAGGGGGGGGGGGGGGGTTGGCAAGATTTTACTTTCTTAAGGAAAGCCTTAGAGCAACGGTAAAATTGTCTTTGTATGACCTGTATGTCACAGGTTCGTGCTAATGCTTACGGTCCTTCCCGAACCCTAAGTGAATGCAAGATACTTTGTACATCAGACTGTCTTTTTTTTATTTTGGTCATGTGATGTCTGGCTAAGCACTCATTTAACCTTCCATCCATTGGAATGTGTACACCTTTAGGGTCGTTTGGTATATTGGTGGGATATCTCATGGGGTGGGATATTCTATGTGATTAGTTATTCCACCTTCTATATGGGATACTAATCTCACAATTTTAGTGTAAAAGTTATGCCGGGATTAGTTAATACCCCAAACCAAACATGGGATAAAGTTAATCCCAAACTTTTTCCCGGAATTATTATTCTTATCCCATATACCAAACGACCCCCAATTAGTACTTCTATTTTGAATATTTAAAAATTCAATGAATCGTCTACTTATCTTACCAAGCTCTGTATTATATCAACAAACTTTTTGTACCGTAGCATGTTTTTATTTTATTTTTGACAAAAGAAAAGGAAAATAGATCATACATTTTATGTTTTTTCCCCTCTTTTGAATAAAATCTTACCGCCTCTGGTTCATTTTAAATGTTTTGACATATTTATTAAGAAAATCATTTAATAGTATTAATCTAAAGGATTGTTTAATTATATTATGCTTTTATCTTTTCTAATTTAGAAAATTCTATAAGTCATTTAATGGAGTTAATAATGGTAGATTTGAAAAAAAATGTTGTGCTTTCTTGGTTTCCTAAAATGATAATAGTACTTATATTGGCTAAAATTTATTTAGCTAAAACGGAATTTAAAATGGACTTAACGAAGTATAGTATACAAGCCTAAATTATTCTTATCATATCTTCGTATTTGGTATCAATTACAACAACAAACACAGTAAAATTTTACAAGTGAGGTCTGAGAGCATAAAATATATGTAGACCTTACCTCTACCTTGAAGAGATAGAGAGGTTGTTTTTGAAAGACCTTCGGCTCGCGAGGATGAATAAAAACGATATTTGGTATTAAATAAAACAAATATTTTGTTATGATAAATATCACATTATGGTGGATGTCAACCCTTCTTCCATGATCTTCATCTCAAATGCTTAATGACATATTCAATGACCTATTTTGTCTGTTCAATGACATATTTTCTTCACTTTTTATGTCTATATAAAGGTCTTGTAATAGATAGGAAAATACACACAATTGAAGAAGAAAATCTCTTCCTTCTCTCTATCTTTATTTCTTGTTCATGTTTTACTAAATTGCTTTTATTTCTTGTTCATGTATTACTAAATTGCTTTTATTTTATAACACGTTATCAGCACGAAGCTCTAACCAAATTGAAAGGATCGATAGTCATTTTATGATGGAACTATGAATAACCGACAACCTTGAATCAAGTTGGTTGAGCCAATAAAACCTGGACATTTCGTATGTCATATCAATATTGAGTTTGCTTCTTACTGTCCAGCAGTGAGTATTATTTTTAATTATACCATAAATTGTGTATTTAGCTTATGTTAAAATTTAAGATTTGTATTTGCTTTGGTTAGAAAGTAGTAAGCTTTGATTTTAAGTTTTCATGCATGTATGGTTGTGTATGTCCGCTAATTTTGTTTCTAGTTCTAAGATTAATCTTATACAAATATAATATCATGCTACCAGTAATTTGTTATGATATTAAAAGATCTTTGTGAAATATTAAAAGGTATTCCGGTCATGTTAGGGCATAATGAGGTTACTTGATATTGTTTTTGTTTTCAAGTGTATTTTCTTACTGAATTTAAGTACTTGGGTACACCTAACATAATGCATGATTATATATTATTATGCAGTATAACATGATATACTACACTAGCTACATGTAACTATTTATTTTGACAAGCTTACATACAAAATATTAGTACACATGAAGATACTATGTAGGTATAAATTTTATGATATTAAATTTTTTTTAGGTGCACTTATAATTCTTTTATGTGGTCAATCTAGAAAAGTGACATACTTCAATTTTGGCAGCAAAATATATATTACGCTAAATAATATTTTGTTTTAGACACATGAAAGATAATAATAGTTATATCATTGTTCATTAACTAATTAAATGCACATATCATCAATCTAAGTTGATTGCTTCTTCAAAAATTATCCTTAAAATAATAACTTTGAGGAGCAATTATATTTGATGAGCTTTAATATCCCGATTGAGATATGTGATTGTATGACTATCCGTTAATTAACTTTATATATCTTATGATAAAATAGTTCAATTTTTGGATCAAATTAAATATGTGATAAGGTGATGGAGATACTAGACAATTTTTCACTTATAATTGTTGAGCGTGGTAATATTTTAAAGTCTTATGATGACTAGATATAATGATGTCATTGGTTGAGGTAAAGACAATGGGTTTAAGTCCCATCGCACTATGATGATAAGAGTTGGGTTTGGGTCCCAACTCATTACGGCCTAACCTGCCTTTATATGGGTAAGACATTGGGTTTGAGTCTCAATGCACCATATTGATGATACAATGATGATTAAAGAAAAATAATATATTTTTCATGAAAAAGCATGAAGTTTGTCCCACTTGATTTGCTCCATTCTTGAAGTGAATGTGATAACGGTGCATAATTAAGTCTAAATAAAGATAAGTGGTTGACCAATGAACGTGGACGTACCAAAGATTAAATAATAATAGTCATCATTATGGTAATTGTAAAAAGGAGAACAATAAGGGTTCTCAAAATGATCCTTCAAAAGTGAAGGAATATGTATCAATGTGGTATGTTAATACGAGACACGTTCACATGATTATAGTACATTCGTTGAAAATGTGACGTGTGATAAGCATTGTAAATGCAGGCTCATTCCTGAAAATAAATGCTGAAATATATATGTGATAAAAATTATGCGTAAGAATGTGCTTATGCATGGTTGGATAAATATCACAACTCCCCTCTAAGGGAGGTTTAAAGAAATAAAGATAATAAATATTACAATGTGGTTACATGAATATGTCATTGGTCGCGTACATGTGATACACCAAATATTATTTTGCCATGCCTTATAAAAGTTATTAAAGGCAAAATTAAAGCAATAAATGATTTTGCTTATGATGATTCTGACCATGACAATTTATTATGATATAAGTTTCTCTGTGAAGGAGACATTTACCATATGAATGGTATGATAAAAGATCTTGCAGTACAAAAATTGTTAAGAGCTCCGGAAAAACTAATTTGTTACTATCGGGATGAATAAAATTGTTCATGACATTGATATTGTAAAGTCTCAAAAGAAACTTTTTGAGTTTCAAATGTATAAGTCAAAGTGGTTGTCATATTGAGACAATAAATAAAAGGAATTGAATATCTTTTCTATAATCATATCGGGTAAATATGAAAGGTTACCCGATTTTATTCTATTTGTACTGCACAAATATAAGCATGATGCTTGAATCATATGCCACAAGTAAACTAGAGGTTTACTAAAATAAATATTAGTTGGCATAACCGGTTGACCATCCCGGTTCTATTATGATGCGAAAAAATTAATTGAGAGTTACATTGGCATATATTGAAGAATAGAAGATTTTTCAAGAATTCTCTTGTGCTGCTTATTCTCATGATATACCAGTTAAGGTTGGGATCGTATCCCTTAATTTCTGGAACAAATAAAAGGTGATAAATATATGGGCCCAGTCACCTGCCATATGGACCGTTTACTATTATGTGATTTTAATAGATGCATCTATTCTATGGTCACATGCGCATTTGTTATCAACTTGCAGTTTGGTTTTTGCAAGGTTACTTGCTCAAATTATTAGAGCACAGTTTCCAGAATAAAAATTATGATTTATCTTAATGATACTGGTTTAAATCCAAGTTGATTTAGCAGAAATTATATGCCTCCAATTATAGCTAAATTATTGGTTATGAGAACAAAACTCTCAAAAACGAAATTTCGTATGAGATGTATTATTAATATACAACAGAACTTGTACGCATCTAGCCAAGTTATGAAAATTTCTCCCTATCACAATCGGTTCAAGGTCAGGAACCAAATAATTTCTATATAGAAATATGAATGTGCTATATGATTTAATTATTCCACCACAATGCACAAAGATGTATTTCCAAAGAAGGTTGGGAATGTGTTGGTGATCCAACATTAGGGGGAAAAATGGGCAGCTGAGGAAGTGATACATGAAATGAATTATTATGAATACATATAGATGCTCGTATAAAAAAATATGAACTTAAAGTTCAAGTGATAATTCATTTACAAATTATTGCCAGACGCATTTGCTGACCCAAAGCTAAATGTCATATTTCAGCTGCTAATGCTCCAAATAGAATAAAGTCCATGAGGGACAGAGTCTATGCTACACATGAAACGTAACAGACTAATCGGTTCCAAAGATAAAACTCTTGAAGAAGGAGAGAGACAAATATTTAAAATGGTCATAATAAGGAGGCAAATGCTCTAGAAGAGCACCACGACATAACACTTCATAAGACCTCATGGGAGAGGCTCAGGTACCTGAAAATAATGAGATAAAGAAACATCAATAAGTTATGTCTTTATTAGGTAATAACGGAACCGACATAAAGTGATCGTCGACGATATTGTTAATATAATGTAGCGCTCAATATTATTAATATTGACGAGGATCTTGAGCTCAAATATGTCATGAAATTTGGACAGATAAATGATTGGCCAAAATAAAATAAAATATATGCAATCAAGATTGATTTCACCTGAAAAATGTGAAGTTGGACGGATAGTCCCAATACCTGAAAGTATAAAGCCAATGGGGGTATAAATGTGCTCTTGTGCGAAGAAAGACAAGTCGATAGACATACAGACGACTTGTGTCACAAAAAGATTTGTAAATATCCTGTCATTGATTATATAGAGGCATGTTCTCTTGTGGTGGATGTAGTCATTTCAGGTTTTAATCTGACAATATATAAAAAACTTGATATGCGTATAATTGAAATCAGTGAAGGATTTAAATTGTTCTGAAGCATATTATGGGTCCCAAGAGATTTATTAAATAAAGCTTCAATAATCCTTATACGGATTGAAACAATCAGGGCACATGTGGTATAATCGCCCGAGAAAATACTTATTGAAAGAAGGGTACACGAATAATTCAATTTGTCCTTGTAAAAGGATCCATATTTGAATTTGTTATAATCGTTGTGTACGTTGATGATTCAAATATCATTAGAACTCCCGAGGAGCTTCATAAAGCAGTAGACTATTTAAAGAAAAAATTTGAAATGAAAGATCATAGAAAGACAAAATTTCATCTTGGTCCACAAATTAAGTATATGAAAGATGAAATTTTTGTCCATCAATCAACATACACTGAAAATATTTTAAAGCGATTCTATATGTATAAAGTACATCCATTGAGTACCCCAATTGTTGATCACTCGATATAAATAAAGGTTCATTTCGACCTCATGAAAATAATGAAGAACTTCTTGATCCTGAAGTACCAGATCTTAGTGCAATTGATGCAGTAATGTATCTTGCTAACACTACAAGGCGTGACATAACTTTTTCAGTTAATGTCTTAGCAAGATATAGCTCTGCTCCTACAAGGAGACATTGGAATGGAATCAAACACATATTGCGTTATCTAAAAAGGACTACCGATGTGGGCTTATTTTATGGCAATGCTTGCAATTCCGATCATGTTGGTTATGCCGATGCGGGGTATTTATATGACACACACAAGGCTTGATCTCAAACATGCTATGTGTTTACATGTGGAGGTATTGTCATATCTTGGCGATCCACTAAGCAATCAATCATGGCTACTTCATCTAATCATGCTGAGATAATTGCTATTCATGAAGAAAGTCGAGAATGTGTATGGTTAAGGTTTATAATACATCTTATTCGAGCCAAAAATAATTTGAAGTGTTACAAACTACCCACAATTTTGTATGAAGATAATACATCATGAATAACCCAATTGAAGGAAGGATTCATAAAAGGTGATAGGACAAATCGCATTTCACCAAAGTTATTTTCTATACATGATCTTCAAAAGAATGGTGATATCAATGTGCAACAGATTCTTTCAAGTGATAATATGGCTGATTTGTTCACCAAATATCTACCGACGTCAACCTTCAAGAAACTAGTGTACAAGATTGAGATGTGAATGATCAAGGATGTGAATTGATGCTCTCATCAGGGGGAGTTAATACGCGTTGTACTCTTTTTCCCTTACAAGGTTTTGTCCCACTGGGTTTTCCTTGTAAGGTTTTAACGAGGCAACCAAAAGGCGTATTTCTAAACATGTGTACTCTTTTTCCTTCGCTAGAATTTTTTTTTATAGGGTTTTTTTCTAGTAAGGTTTTAACGAGGCACATTATCTTTGGACATCCAAGGGAAAGTGTTATGATAAATATCACATTATGGTAGATGTCTACTCTTTTTCCATGATCTTCATCTCAAATGCTTAATGACATATTCAATGACATATTCCATGACATATTTTCTACACTTTTTATGCATGTATAAAGGCCTTGTAATAGATAGGAAAATACATATAATTGAAGAAGAAAATCTCTTCCTTCTCTCTATCTTTATTTCTTGTTCATATTTTACTAAATTGCTTTTATTTCTTGTTCATGTATTACTAAATTACTTTTATTTTATAACATATTTGTCAATTTGATTTGTTTAGTTTTTGTTATTACATTGTACAAGTAGTAAATAATAATTTCTCACCAAACGTCCTTTGACTTGTCCTCTTAGAAATACACTAAAGTAATTTTTTTTTTAAATCTTGATATAACAACCACCCCCCCCCCCCCACACAACCAAACCCCCAACCCCCACCCTCACCCCCAAACCAAAAAAAAAGATTGGAAAAGACCGGGGGTGGGTAGTATTAACCCCCCCTCCCCCTCCCCCTCCTTCTTGAGAACACGCCTCCATAATTCTTTCTTCCAAAATTCCCAGATAAAGGAAAAACACACAGCATATTTGCTTCGCCCATCGATCTGCTACTATAGCTTCAACTTCAACTATATAAAATTAACCCTAAATCTCATACACTTAACATTCTCTTTTTGTCAAGAGGTTAGTTAATCTTCGTCTTTCTTCTAATCTCATTTGTCTGCTTTTAGTCGGTTGCAAATCTAACCCCTTGTTAGTTACATTCATATCACACCCTTTTGTTAATTCATGGATCCCCATGCCCTAATAGTTAGCTCATATTTTGATTCTGGTTTTATTAAATGCTTAAAATTGGTACAGGACAGTAGTGTAGGATTTTTTCCCCCTTTTCTGCACATAGTTTGAGCTTTAACGATTGCTGCCGGTGGTTGGTCTATAGGTTTGAGGTACAATTTTATCTTATAACAACTAATTTTTTGAATGTGTTTAGCAGAATTATTAGATGTGTTTAGCAGAATTATATTACAAATTGCTGGAAAATACAATTTTTTTTATTCCACATAAAGTTTTATGTTACGTTATTGTGCACTCAAGGGTATGTCGTAGTGGTCAATGAAGTGGAGGGAGAACTATGAGGTCTTAAATAAAATTCCCAGCGGAAGCAAAAAACACTAGGTGATATCTTTCCATCTGCCTAATTCTTAGTGCATAGGTTACTCTGTACTTGTGCTAGTGAGAAGTAGCAAATACCCAGTGGAATAGTTGAGGTGCACTGAAGCTGGCCTAGATACCACTGTCATTTAATTTTTTTACTTTTTTTATGAAACAGCAACCCTAGTCGCCATCTTTATATCTGGTTTACTTGTAAGTTTTACTGGGTACGCCTTATATACCGCTTTTGGGCAACCTTCTCAACAACTAAGAGATCCATTCGAGGAACATGGAGACTAGTTAAAGTACTGAGGCTCAGTACTTCAACTGAGATAATGAAGAATTATTTCACCTTTTTAGTTCTTTTTAGATTGCACACAACACAAGGTTGTGGAATAGAGGCAAATGCAGCCTTTGTATGCTGGGTTCAACTTAATCCAGTATTGTCGACACGTAACACAGATATGTATGTGAAAACCCGCTAAATTTCAACGTATATTAAATTTTGAATTCATAATTTCAGAAGTACGTTCGTTCAGTCTAAGAACGTTAAAGCGGAACCCATAAAGTTTAAATCCCGAATCCGATTCTTTTGTGGAAACCGTAATAACTCCCTTTCTAGTAATATGAGAGGAAAAGAATCTTGTGACATCAGTTTTAACATATAATAAACCAAGGTAGGTATAGGGAGCACTTATCAGAAGAAAGATACAAGTGAGAGAATAAAACCATAATAGAATTTTCTCCCCAAAACAAAAAAGAATTAGAGGTCGTCCACTTATTGAATAAATTTTTTAAGTAAAACAACTGTATTTCTCTTCTTATTTTCCTGTATATTTTATGAACTTCTATAATGGTTTGTATAGAAAAGTTCATACATATTTTTGTGGATGGATTCTAAAGAGTGTCGTAGGTATTCTTCTCTTTTCTTTTTGTTTTATGTTGGTTTGAAAACTTGAACCCTTGTTTTGGGTGCAGTGTTACATAATCTGAGATGAAGCCGAGTTCATAGAATTCTGAGCTAATGTAATGCTGAGAATGGTCCATGCTTGAGATCTTATTTGACTTAGGAAGAGCTTGTTGTTTGAGCTGAAGGTAGAGACAGAATGTATGGTAGATCAGGGCTTGATCGATTTAAGAAAGCTCAGTCGTTGGAGCCATTTCAGGTGTCTGCGAACTCAGCTGTTAAACCAGCATTGCAGCCTACTACAAAGGCAGTTACCCATCCTTTTCCAGCATATGCACAGTCCACAACATCTCATCAACAAAGTCAATACGTAAATCCACAACCTGCTTTGCAGAAATCCGTGGCGGCAGATGCAACCGCTTCCACAGTGCCAACTCATCATGTTACTCACGGAGGGGGGCAATCAACTTGGCAGCCTCCTGATTGGGCTATTGAGCCACGTCCAGGCGTTTATTATCTTGAGGTGATCAAAGATGGTGAGGTACTTGATCGAATTAATTTGGATAAGCGACGACATATCTTTGGACGGCAGTTTCATACTTGTGATTTTGTCCTTGATCATCAATCAGTCTCACGCCAGCATGCTGCTGTGATTCCTCACAAAAATGGAAGGTGTGACACATAATCCTGCTTTTTCTTATCTAGTTTTGAACATATGCTTTTCTTGTTTTGTGGCTAAGAGGAGGAGAAAGTAATTGTTAAATTAAAATACCAAATAAGAAGAATCTAACTCTATGATGATAAAGTACTTGGAAAATGTTGTGCAATTCATGTTTATGCATTTCTCTTTTCTTTTTTTTGGGTGTGTTGAGAAAAGGTAAGCTCATGTTTATGCATTTCTTCCTTGAGTCAATGTAAGTAAGTAAAAGACTTGAGCAAGCTTGGGCATCAGGCCATGGTTCCCTTACCAATAAATCACCTAGTGTATGTGTGGTCATGTCTTTATGTGGACTTCAACATTTAAATTTGTTCTTGCTAAACATTCTTACTGAAGCAATTATAACTTTCTTGAGTTGTAGGCAATGGATGTTTCTAACTTTCTTACATCTAAGTGATATTTTGTTTATTGGTACTTTAAAAGATTAAGCTCTTCTTCAAATATAGGCTATTAGTTGCATAAAGTTGCATAGTTTTGAAGGTTTACAAATTTTATCCCATAAAAACAGAAGAAAAGAGAAACCATGGATTTATTAGAGATTGGTCAAGATTATTTCAAATTTTGTTGTAAAGTCGTATTAATTGTAAAATATGGGGCATCCAGAATGTCATTTATCTGTAAATATCATCTATCAAGATAATTCAATCCTCATGAATTAGACCATCTGAACACATTTAGATTTCAGTAATAAAGGTGATAGTTTGACTGCAAGTGTGTTTTTAAGCAAAACGTTCTCAGTTACCAATCAATAAAGATGATAGTTTAATTGCATACTGTTAAAGTAACTTGTCTTTGGTGAGAACTGTTATCACTACAATGATTTGTGGTATTCATTTCATCTCCTGCACATCTTTAGACATGGAAAAATGCTCTTTCTTGGGCACAAGAATGCCTTTCCTTAGATGTAGAAGGGGCTCTTCTTACCTCAGGCAGTTTGACCTGCTTATATCCTTTATTACATTGACTGCACGTCTTTAGACAAAGAATGTGCCCCTTTTTGGAAACCATGATGATAGCCTATCCTTATGATGTAAAGCTGCTCTTCTTGGCTCATGCCGGTTGAACTAGTTATATTTTTTCTCTGCAGCATTTACGTGATAGATTTAGGATCTGCACACGGAACATTTGTTGCAAATGAGAGGCTAACAAAAGATTCCCCTGTCGAACTTGAGGCCGGACAATCTTTGAAGTTTGCTGCATCAACAAGGACTTACATCTTGAGAAAGAACAATGATGCTCTCTTCCCTCCTCCCCGACAACCTGCAGAAATAGATTTACCGCCACCTCCAGATCCTTCAAATGAGGAAGCTGTTTTGGCTTATAACACCTTTTTAAACCGCTATGGGCTTATGAGGCCTGATTCATTGTCAAAATCAACAGTATCAACTAGTGGGGAGGATGTCAACTATTCATCTGACAGGCGCGCGAAAAGAATTAGGAGAACAAGTGTGTCATTTAAAGATCAGGTTGGAGGAGAGCTAGTTGAAGTTGTTGGTATTTCGGATGGAGCAGATGTGGAGACAGAACCTGGTCCATTGGGTGTGAAGGAAGGAAGTCTTGTTGGAAAATATGAGTCCCTCGTAGAAACTACAGTGATACCGAAAGGGAAAGAACAGTCCTCCGTAAAGGATGCTACTGTTACCCAAACAGGTGTAACAGACAAACTTAAACAGGTATTGAACAAGGTGAAAAATCCGCCAAAGGGTGGAATTTACGACGATCTTTATGGAGAATCAGCTCCTGCTAAAGTGGGGTCTTGGGCATATTCTGATTCCAGTCAGACGGCTTCTACTAACGACGCTAAAGGAGACTCCCCTGGTTCTTTAGGCAGAATCTTGGGAAATATCTCAAGCAATGTAGACGACGATACTGATGATTTGTTTGGATAGTAAATGCATTGCTGCATGAAGTGTCTCTAGTAGATTGAATCATGTTATAGTCTTTATGTTATTCTTATTCTTCCCAAGGATTCAATTTTGAACTGAGTCTTAACCTGTTAAGGCACTGAATCTGTGACTTGAGATCAATGGAAAAAAGTGTATGTTATCTTTTCCCATTTTCACTTTGTGCAAAATAGGCCCCAAAGTCCATGTGGTGCTTTTTGTTGTATGATCAGTGAATACAAAATTTATTAGGAACTATTAAAAGGGAAAATATCACTTCATACTCATTAAGCCTAAACTATTTACTTTTCCTTCCTATGCAGCCCAAACTATTTATCCGGCCCACCCATTAGCTATTTGCCTTCTCATTTGAAGTACATAATGTTAAAAACATTCGGCTTCATTTTTGCAAGCTTATCTTGCAGTGGACTTGAATGGATCTACTTCTTCTCTACCAGATCGATTTCATTAAGAGGGTCAACCCAAGCTATTGCTCTACTTTCTTTCGTTATGATTTTTTTTTGTGTGTATGAAGACTCACCATTGTTGAGCTTGAAGCTCCTGAATTTGAAATTTTATTTTAAAGATTTATTGTTTAATTCGATGTGGGTGCTATAAAATATTGCTTATAATACCTTCGAGTAAGCTTCCAAAATTTGAATTTTTATGTGTGTTTGGATATCCACCATTATTGGCTTGAAGCTCAATTTTTATTTTTGAAGATTTCTTGTTTGATTCAAAGTGAGTGTTATTAAATATCGCTTATAGTAACTTCTGGAAGTTCATACTGAAATTTGATCACATTTGAAGTTGATTTGAGGTGATTGAGATCGAATCTTTCAGCTGAAAATCGAAGATGAACACAATTACCTAATAGTATACTGCTACGTTATATAATATGTTGTAGGAGTATATAGCTATATTACAACAATATACTATTATATTATACAATATACTGCAACGGTATACTGTAATAATTGAAGAAGAACACAGTTACCTAACAATATACCATTACAATATACAATATACTGTAGGAGTATATAGCTATAATGCAACTGTATACTATTATAGTATATAATATACTATAGCGGTATATTGTAATAATGTGTAATATACTGCAACACTATGCTGTAATAGTATACAATGTACTATAATATTATACTATCTTAATATAAAAGTATAACGTTGAATAAAGAACATAACATATTATTTTCATATAATGTATGCTATTTTGATATATAATATATAATTCAATACTATATAGTTTACTATAATAATATACAATATGATGTTATAATTGGGTCATTTTCCATTTTTAAATTTTTTAACTGGATCCTTTTAAATATTTTAACAAAAGTTCTCATGTATTTTACAATTTTTTTCTTCTTAAAAGAGGTGTTAGATGGAATACCATGGAGATGTTATTTATTGTATTAGAGGTAGATGATGAAAATAATAATTATTTCTCTCTTCTTGATACTTAACATTTATAAGAAGCCCGTGATTTCACCTCTTGTTGACTTTCTCAGGTTCTCGCTTCCCTCCTCCTTATGTAATGTGTCAAGAATAAATTATAGGCGCAATTTAATCTTCTGCACTTAGCCCGTTCTTATTTACCCTGGCGTTGGACGCCCTGATACACTATATTCAAGGGGAGGTGCCATGGTATATGTTGTTCGCTGATGATATAGTTCTGATTGATGAGACGCGAGACAGCGTTAATAAGAGACTGGAGGTTTGAGGCAGGCCCTGGAGTCCAAAGGTTTGAGGTTGAGTAGGACTAAGACGGAATATTTGAAGTGTAAGTTCAGAAGCGTGACGGGGGGAGCGGACATGGTAGTGAGGCTCGACTCACAAGTCATCCCCAAGAGAGAAAGTTTCAAGTACCTAGGGTCAATCATCCAGGAAGATGGGAGATCGACGAAGATGTCACGCCTCGTATCGGGGTGGGGTGGATGAAATGGAGGTTAACGTCTGAAGTCTTGTGTGATAAGAAAGTGTCACCGAAATGCAAAGGTAAGTTTTATAGAGCGGTGGTTAGACCGGCTATGTTGTATGGGGTTGAGTGTTGGTCAGTGAAGAATTCACATATCCAGAATATGAAAGTAGCCGAAATGTGGATGTTGAGATGGATATGCGGGCATATTAAACTGGATAAGATAAGGAATGAAGATATTCAGGAAAGGCTGGGTGTTGCTCCCGTGGACGACAAGATGAGGGAAACGAGGCTTAGGTGGTTCGGGCACGTGCGAAGGAGAACCATAGATGCACCGATTAGGAGGTGTGAAAGGTTGGCTTTGGCAGGTACGGGAAGAGCTAAATGGCGGCCTAAGAAGTATTGAGGCGAAATGATCAGGTAGGACATGGTGCGACTTCAGATTTCCGAGGACATGACCCTTGATAGGAACATGTGGAGGCCGAGCATTAGGGTTGTAGGCTAGGGGGTAATCAAGAGTTTTTCCCTCTTTGTAGCGGGTAGTCTGATAGAGTTTTGTCTAAGTCTGTTAGCGGTCTATGTTGTGTTCACATTGTTGTTTTGCATAGTTTTGTGTTATTGTCCTTTCACTTATTTGTTGTCTCTTACGTTACTGTTAATATCTTTCCGGTATCTTTTGTTGTTACATGCCTTTTCTTTTGTTTCCTTTTCTAATATTATTATCTCTTTTGTTGAGCTGAGAGTATCCCGGAAACAACCTCTCTACCCTTTTAGGGTAGGGGTAAAGTCTGCGTACACTCTACTCTTTTCAAACCCCACTAGTGAAATTTTACTGGGTATGTTATTGTTGTTGGTTTAACAATAGCCTCTTATGACTTTCTATTTAACTTTATGAAAGCATAGACACAACCACGATTCCCCTATCTCCTTTCACTAATAATATTACCCACAAAAGCTGCAAATGGGTAGGAAGGGTAATTAGTATGGTGGGTAGAAAAACTAATGGGTAGGTAAGGGTAATTAGTTTAGTTTTTATGGGTAAATGCTATAAAACTCCCTTATTAAAACTTGATTTTGGGCTTGTCGTTCAAATGAGAGAGTGGTTTGCTAGAAAACATTCTTTTTAAGGGATTTTTACATTCCTATGCCATATAGTAAACTATATTACCCCCAATGCTTAACTTTTAATATAATTACCTTTTATATACCTAATTATCATTTATGTACATTTTAGGTGTTTTAATGGTATTAATTAGTCTCCTAATTTAACTCTACCATATATTCCCACCCCCTCCAAGTTTCTCTCTCCAAATCCCACCCCCTCACCCACGTATCAAACCACACCTCACGATTTCCTCTTCAATCACCCACTATTTCCTCTTCTAAAACCAGCGAAAATCTGTAACCCATCCACCATTGACAACCATTAAAAAGCTTTGAATTAGAATTTGGATTTTCAAAAGACATTGTTTGTTTGGATTGGAAGTTGTTGCAAAGAATTGAGAATTCTCTCTACGTCTCTCTCTATCTCTCTATCTCTCAATTCCAAATTTCAGTAATATAAAGCAAAGGAAAAGAGAGCAGCAATTCCACCATTGACATCCATTAAAAAGCTTTGAATTCGAATTTGGGTTTTCATGTTTGGATTGGGTATTGTTGCAAATAATTGAGAATATGGTTTGGAGTTTATATCTCAATTTTGAGAGGTTTTGGTGAAGATTAGACTTGGTTTTGGCTGAATTTCAGATTGAAATTCGAAGAAGAAGAAGAAGAAGAAGAAGACATGACATACATTATATTGCAGAAATTGTAGTAAAATTGTAGAGAAATTGTATTCTGTTGTTTATTTTTTTTATTCATTTAACTATTGTATGAAAGTTTTACAACATTATATAAAAATTATATTTAAGTTGTATGATATTGTAGTTGTACATAACTGAGTAGAAATAATGTATGAAAATTGTAGATAAGTTGTATAATATATAATTAGTTGTAAGTCCTTCTTCATTCCTATGTATAAATCAGATACAAAATATACAAAAGACAAATTGTATAATGTTTGTATAAAATTTGTATTTAAGTTGTATGGTATTGTAGTTGTATATAACTGAGTAGAAATAATATATGAAAATTGTAGATAAGTTGTATTATATATAATTAGTTGTATGAAATTTGTTTTTACTATGTATAAATCAGATACAAAATATACAAAAGACATATTGTACAAATTTTTATTTAAGTTGTATGTTATTCTAGTTGTATTTAACTGGGTAGAAATAATGTGTGAAAGTTGTAGATAAGTTGTATAATATATAATTAGTTGTATGAAATTTATTTTTACTATGTATAAATCAGATACAAAATATACAAAAGATATATTTTATAAAATTGTATTTGTGTAATAAGGAATAGTGTCAAGAACAGAGAAGTGGTTGAATCTGAAGTTATTTTTATCTATTTTCTTATAAAATTGAAACTTCTTTTGTAAATTTTTAAAAGGGTGTATTAGTACTGATTTTTGACTTGTTTATTTATAGAGAAAATATGAAGATTTGAACAGACTAATTTTAAGTGTGAAATTGAGCTGCAATAAAGAGTATGTTAATAAAATTAAGCCTTCTCGGTACTATTTCTACACATTTTATTGACCAATGAAAATGAATTTGAACTCATGAGTCATACGTGGGGTTTGTTTGATGATCTCCTTGACGTAAAGACTATCTATAAAATTAAAATAATTAAACATCCACCGAGAAATAAGTGTAATAATTTAATTGTGGATTAATAGACAAACAGTCCTTCTCCAAATCTCCGTATATAACCAGGGGCGGATTTAGGGGGCGCAAGGGGGTTTATCTGAATCCCCTTTGCCGGAAAATTACACTGTATATATAAGGCAAAATCTGTTTTTTACCTCTATATATTAAGTTTTGAACTCCCTTAACACAATCCAAACGTGTAGTTTAGTGGTCAAGGGGGATCAAAATCTACATAAGGTCATGAGTTCAATTCTCTCTAGCTACAATTTTGAACGCATGCTTAACCCATTAACTAATTAAGGAAAAAAAAAGAAAGATATGCAACTTCTTGGTTAGAGCGTATGGACTCGCTTCTATTATTTTTTTTTTTGTCAAACTAAAAATAATTATGGATGTGTTTGGTAGGAAGGAAAATGAGTGATTATCCCTTAATTAAAGGCACTAATAATGGATTGGGAGCCTTTTAAGGTGGAATGTATATATTTTGTAAACAAAACTTGTGTAGGTAGGGTAATTTACTAAACATGAATATTTAGGGTCAATTCCCTCTAGCTACAATTTTGAACCTCCTTCGTGGAGATTCTGCCTCCGCCACGGTATATAACGCATGCTTAACCCATTAACTAATTAAGGAAAAAAAAGAAAGATATGCAACTTCTTGGTTAGAGCGTATGGACTCGCTTCTATTAATTTTTTTTTTGTCAAACTAAAAATAATTATGGATGTGTTTGGTAGGAAGGAAAATGAGTGATTATCCCTTAATTAAAGACACTAATAATGGATTGGGAGCCTTTTAAGATGAAATGTATATATTTTGTAAACAAAACTTGTGTAGGTAGGGTAATTTACTAAACATGAATATTTAGGGTAATAAAGTTTCCAATAGTGTATATGAATGAAAAATCCCATAACTACACAAAAGCAATTCTTGCAAAATTAAATCCAACAACAATTTGTTTTCAAAAAAAAATCCAAACCGATACATCAATATTAAATCAAGAAAAACGTCAATTTGTTTGCAGTAGAATAAGGTAGCAGACCAACTAAGAGAAACAACCAGAACTCAGAGGTATACATTAATAAAACATTATATTCGTGTTAAAGCTCTTTTTTTATTTTTTATTTTTATTTTTTAATACAATTTTAGTGTAATCTAACCGTTAGAATTTGTTAAACATTTGACGGAGACCAAAAGTGCTCCATTTTGTCAAACTTACAGGTCCAAATTACTCAAGAGTATATTTAAGGGATCATTTTAAATCTACCACAAACATAAGGAACCATTTTGTCATTTTCTGTATTTTTCGTTAACTAAACCATGATATAGGGAAAATACAAAAACTTAACCATGATTAATTGATAAAAAGCTTACAAATTTGGGTACAAATACAATTATGCTCATTGTACTACACGCTGCTCCACTCTTTCGTGCCTTCACACTCCCCTTTAAACGTTTCACTTTCTCCGGCCGAGTTCACTGCCTTCTGTTCTCTCCCAGGTAAATTTAATTTTAATTTTTTTCCATATAATTTCGCTATAGAGCTGAATAAATTGATCTTTTATTGGCTTTTTTTTACACATTTAGTTTAACGATAAATTCACATTTTTTTGTAGTATATACTTTGCATGTCATTTGATAATCCAAGGTATAATTTGTTGTTTGGTTTTAAGTGTTTATTACGGTTTTGTGACAGTGAACATTAAGAATGGCGGAAAAAGGAGGAAAAGGGTTTTCTCTACCAAAAAATGGAAAGTCTGCCCTCAAATCTCCTGGTAAAACAATTCGCATTTTTCTTCTTTTTTCTTTTTCGCTGTGACTTGTTCATGGTTCTGGTGATTATTAGGGCTGAGCTAGAAGCATGGCTACGGTTCGGCCGAACCCAATAGCTTTTGCTAAGACATTGTATTTGTGTTAAAAAAGTCATTAAATATGTGCAAATATTAAATTTAGAACCTAATTATTAGCACCTTAAGTTGTCGCTCTCAAATCTAGAACCTATAGAGTTGAAATCTTGGCTCCGCCATGTTCAATTTATAAATTATACATGCCCTCCACTAGGGGCAGATTGAGGTTGAAGGAAGTCCTTGAAAAATTACACTATGCAAATAGAGCAAAAAAGGAAAAGACGATTGAAACCCCTTGACATAAGGAAAAATTCTAGTAAATTGGTGAAAGGGGTTCAAAAATTGGTTTAAGCCATAGGTTTATGCTATTTTTTTTAATCCGTTGTATAAACGACTATATTCGACAGTTCTGGTGATTATACATGCCTTCCGATGTAACAGTTACCCAGTAGCTTTTGCTTAGATCTTATTTCTATTAAGAAATTCATTAAATATGTATTAATTATGCGAACCAATTGACAAAGATGAGCTATGGGTTCAGCAGGAAGTTCATAACCCACAAACCTCAAACCCTGGCCCCGCCTCTGTGTAACATAGACCCCTAATTGTGATTGTTGAGTTCTAAGTCTTGGCTTACTTGGGCCATAACAGTTAAACAGGTCTTTAAAACAGTAAAACTAATGTGACTTGTGATAGCCAATGAGATGCTTACTTTTGGAGGCAAACGAATCTCTCACATGATAATGGAAAATCAAGCTCTAGGATCCACATGATAGCAGTAGCAGTCGCCACTGGATATATGGAAAAGTAATTGGAGAATCATATGCTCTAGGACCCACCAGATAGTTCTCAAATGCTTGTGTTTCACTGGCTGATTAGTGCAATTTTTCTGTTTGATGGATCGAGAACTTAAGTAGAAAGATTTTGTACAAGATATGGATGAGAAGACGTACTCACTACAATTTGTTAGCAAAAGAAAGAAGAACACTAGTTACACTTATCATTCTAATTCCTTAGTGAAACAGTCTGAGTGCAGTTGAAAGATCTGTGCTTCGTTTATATTTAACTTGGTACGACTTTGAAAATCCTTACATTTTTAATCTCTCAGTGCATTTTTGGCCTCTTTGGTTTTGAAGCACACACGTCTTTGTCTTTTTTTCTGTAGCATCCAAAGGGAAGGATGATATCTCAGCAAAATCGAAAAGAGGAAGGAAAGTTCAGTTTGATCCTGAAGGTTAGGTTGGTTCCTGGTGTCTTATGGATTTCACTTCACCTGTCCGAGGAAAAAAAAGATTATTTTTTTGAATATGCTTGTTATTCAATCATTTTTCTGGGAAATCTGCTACTTGAATATTACTGATGCTGCTCAATGTCTATCATTGAATAGGATCACTGGATACCAATCTCACAAAATCGAATGGAAAAGCTGATCAACCATCTTCCAAAGGTTAGACATATGCTCTCCAGGGATGCATTAATAGAAGTGTGAACTATGGTGCTATTTTCTTGTCTGCATTATACTCCTATCATTGTGAGTTTGGTCATGCTTTTTGTGATTGGCCTTATTGTTGGGAACATGCTGGAATTGTTCTCTTCCTGATATTCATATTGCCATTGTCTAGGTGTTTCCGGCAAAGGCGGGAAAGGAGAAAAAGTTGGCAGTGGTAGTAAAAGTCAAACAGCAAAAGCACCTGGTCCTTTAGAGCTTAGAGTTGAACAAGGTTTTCCTTCACTTTTGATTCTCTTTTCTAGCTTGAACATGAAAATATAATTCACTTGTCAGATACTTGTTAATGGAAATATTTGGTGCCTTTATCACTTCGTCCTTCTTCTACCTTTTCCCAATTATAGACTGATTCTTTTTGCTCTTGCTCCTTTGCCTTCAGAACCTTCAGAATTTTTTAACACTGCTCCATCTACCCAAAATCAGGTCACCTTATTTTTGGCCTAGTCCCTTAGTTATAGTAGATCTATGCTTTCAATTTTATATAACCTCTCTTGGCTATCCCTATTGAATGAAAAAGTAGTGTGCCCACTCTCATGTTAACAATTATACAAAATCAAAAGCAGAAAATTAATTTGCAAGGGAGACCCTACTTATTTTATTAGAAAAGTATCATGTGAATGTTTGTGGATTTACCAAAGAATTGCTGTTTACTGCCCATGAGTTTCAATAGCCATTTGGATCTCTCAGTGAAGAATGAATATCCGTTTGTCATATGCATCCAGAATATAGAAGGAAAAGAAAATATGTACTTATCGAAGAAAAATTAAAACAAAAGAAAAATAGATGTGCTTGATGCAAGCCAGTTGAATTTGATTGCTAAATCTCTTGTTAATTATCCAACACTTTGGACATCATAATCTAGTTTTCCATGAACTTCTGGTGAACTATTTGGCTTAGTTTTCAAGGATTTTAATATCGGATAAACTTGTGTTTCATTTTTTCCCCGCAATTCCGTGATAAAACTTTAATGAATAGACTTTGAATCAATACCCGGTATCTGCACTAATGGGAAGTAGCAGATATCCAGTGGAATATTCGACAGGTGGACAGGCTGGCTCGGACACCGTCATAAAAAATTAGACCTTGAATCAACTATCTGATACCTTATCTGCAAAATACTGCTCCACACAGCATATTGAGATTCTTCTTTAGATCAAGTTGAGATTTGGACCTCAGTCAAGGACTCTAGTGTTGCTTTGCTAGTTCTGTGTTTGTTGCATTTGCTGATTAAAGCAGTAAATGGCTTAAGATTTGAGTAGACTACTTAAGTATCACTCCTATTCTAATTTTCCCTCTAAAAATCTCTTGATTTATATTCAGAACTTCCGGACAATACAACATGTCTGATGGACTGTGAAGCTGCTGATATTTTGCAAGGAATCCAAGAGCAAATGGTGGTATTGTCTGAAGATCCAGCTATAAAACTACCTATGTAAGGGAGTGCATATTTGTCCTTCTGCCTTTTTCTTGTCAGGAAATAGATCTACTTTTCTTCTCTCTGTTACTTCTTGTGGAAGGACAAGACGTTAATTTACCTGTCTAACTGTTTGAATTTGTTTGCTACCAGTGCATTTGACAGGGGATTGACATATGCACAAAGGAACAGGCTTTACGATAATCCCGAGACTGTTAAACAAATACTCAAGTATCCTTGTCCTTTTATTATTAAAAGAGAAAAAAAAACCCTTGTATGGCATGTTATAATTGTCTCTTGAAAATTTTCTAGTGCTGGTTTTCATTTAACTCAGATCAGACCTCTAAAAGAGCATGGTGTTTCCGATGGGGAGGTATCAAATTCAACACCTGTTAATATTTGATTTTCTATTGTGAGGCAATGTTTTCATATTTCAATTGTTGTATGGATGCAGCTCTGCATGATTGCCAACTTTGCCGTGGAATCTGTTGATGAAGTATTTGCTCTTGTTCCCTCATTTAAGGTATGGACTGTACTATTCTGAATCATATTCTGGATGTTGATTTTGTTTTAAAGACATGCTAACCAAAGCTTTGTCAGTTCCAATCTGACATTTCAAGACTCCATCCTCCTCCTTTTTCGGAGTTAGATGATAATAATGAATACATATGGGTGTTGAGGTTGCTTCCAATTGCTGCTATAATAAGATTCTTAAAGAACCTTCTATCTTGATACTAACAAATGATGAGGACACTATAAACACGCACACACAGTAATATGGATCATGCTTATTTCTACATAGAGAGCTGAGGATATGAGTGGATAATTACTGCTGTAAGACTGTTAGTTTCACTTACCCCGAAAAAAAGAACAAAAGAGGAAAAAGAATTATTGCTTTTGGTTTCAAAACCTGTTTCCAGTGTCGAGCTTTTTGTACAATGGTTGTGTCATTGGTAGCACAGCCAATTTGTAGGTGTTCGATAGCACTGACTGCTATCTCTTTTGAGGTTCTTGGCAACTGTATGCATATTATGCTCTGTTTATATCATTTTGTTTGTTTTTCGCGTAGTTAGCATTGCATTAAAATGGTCTTTCTGATGCTGCTGCTAAATATTCTAGACTAAAAAGAGCAAGCTGAGAGTTCCCCTCGAGAATGTCTTGGGTGAACTAGCCAAACTTAGAAGGCCAGCATAAAGGGGCTCTAAACGAGCATTATATGGTAATGCCATCATTTTACTTTGATTTATATTGTGCAAATGAGAATTTTAACTGCCAGAAGACAATTTTATTCTAAGGCAGTTTCTTATATCTTTAATGTTGCTAAATGCAGGTATGTTTGTGGTCAGGTATATGTACAGAGGGTTCTGCATGTATCGCTAAAGGGCATGTCCGACGGTTAGGCGACCAGCAACAGAAGTTTTCTTTCTTATTTTACCTGTCTTTTGTTCTGGTTATTAGCTAGGATTTCCAGCGGCAGTGTAAATCTGTTGATCGCGTCGTTCTTCTCTTCTGATTCCCAAAAGAAAATGCCCTCTAATTGAATGACTCTTTCCTGCCAAGAAACAACAAACGGATGAAAAAAGTAAAAGTTGTGTTTCCTAGTAGCTATTGAAAACATTGCCAAAACTTGATGCAGAAACCCCCCCCAAAAAAGACTTGATTTTAGCTATATTGTTGTGCTAATGCATAAGATTTTGGTGAGATAACTGAATCTGAGGCCATGAATGATTGAAGAATGAAGAAGTTTACAAAGTCAGATTTTTTTTCTTAGTTAATAATTCTGTCCAATTTTATCGGTTTATATGAGAAATTGAAAATTGAGAATATGATCAAGTGATTATTTATTTTAAAACATAAGTTAGAACGACGAAAAGAGAATTTAACTAAATATTTCTCAGCAAGAATTTAATTAATCATGGAGAATAATCTCTGAAAACATAGATTATGCATTCAATATGACAAACGAAATTCCTTCAATCAATCATCATATAATGAAGCACGAATTTAATAACCCCAAATATATGTTTAATCCCTATTATAAGTGTTATAATAATATTTCCACATTTATTGTATTTGAGTAGGAAAATAATATAGACTATTCAATTGTTAAACTTATGTAAAAAAGCTCCCTTCTTATCTAGTCTCACAGTTTTCTCCCACCTATTATCTTGTTTTACAATTTTCTCGTTTCTTCTCTTCGTTCCACAACAGTAATTTGTCTGTAACCTCTTCAGTATGTTTTATCACGTGGAATCTTCATAAAAATGATAAGCTCATCGCACTTCAGGGTCCTAAATCGTGAGCCGAGGAGTTGAGCGACGTGCCAACGATAGGTAATTCATGAGTGCCACCACCTCGTTGTGCTTTCAGTAAAAAGGTAGCTGCCGCCCTTCGAAATACTTTCAATTTTTAGTTAGCTTTTTTTGATTGCGGCAAGAGCGCTTGACTAATAAGATATAAAAGGCCTTTCTTGCTTGTTTAGTAAAGTCAAGTTTTTTGCCTTATCTTGTAGGTTACGACAACGTCGAATTTTCATAGGCACCATTGTAAAGACATGTGAAACTATAAATTGGATTCAGTTCTCAAATTGCCGCTATAACAAACAAAAAGGAAAATAAAAAAATCAGTGAGTTGTATGAATCTTATTTTGTTAAAAAGTGTTTAATAATCTGTAGTTGTGACTCAAACATCTTTTAATTTTTTTCCAACTACATATGAAAAAAATTGCGAGCTTTTTTTTCTTCCTTTTTTGTTGAGAGAACTTTTTGGCACACCAGCATAAGCCATGACCTTATTGTTATTTTCCCACACCGAGAAAGGACAAGACTAATTAGACTTTAAAAATAATTAGCTAACGTATGTAAATTGCCGAGCCTTGTAACGTGGGCTTGTAACCAAGTGGGGTATTAAAGTAATTGGATGTTGATAATGGGCTTAGTAGTTGTGAAGTCTGTTGGGCCTCTCTACTCGGCAAAATTGAGCACGTCACAACTCTACATGAGTTGTTAGCATTACAAAATCAAATGGATTTCCGGGGTCAAGCTCGAGGGCCCTGAGGTGCCGGATCTTAATTGGTCCTGTACCTAATGGAGAGGAACCATTGGTTTCGCTAAAACGTGCCTACTAGGTTCTATTTCAACACACAATTACTTTTTGTAATAAAAATTATAACGGGCTTAGTAGATGTGAAGTCCGTTGGGCCTCTCTACTCTGGGCAAAATTTTCAAAATAGTACGAGCTATTCGGTTTTCGGACGGTCAAAATGGCATGGCGTAGCCATTTTTACGGTTGGCTATCGAAAAATAGCCACCGATCTAAATGTAATCGATTACCATTTTAAGTTAAAATATATTGGTAAATGACCTTTTTAACATACTGTTTAGTTACTTTTTATCGCCTTTCTTTGTTTTTACAGCAATGTGCGAATTTCGCTTTCTTGAGAGAGCACTTTTCTTCGAATTTTGTCTAGGTTAGGTCCTATTTTCTTCAAAATTATACTGAAACCATTGGTTTCGCTAAAACATGCCTACTAGGTTATATTCCAACACACAATCACTTTTTGCAATAAAAATTATAACGGGCTTAGTAGATGTGAAGTCCGTTGGGCCTCTCTACTCTGGGCAAAATTTTCAAAATAGTACGAGCTATTCGGTTTTCGGACGGTCAAAATGGCATGGCGTAGACATTTTTACGGTTGGCTATCGAAAAATAGCCACCGATCTAAATGTAATCGATTTTTAGCCATTTTAAGTTAAAATATATTGGTAAATGATATAATTGCCCTTGACCTTTTTAACATACTGTTTAGTTACTTTTTATCACCTTTCTTTGTTTTTACAGCAATGTGCGAATTTCGCTTTCTTGAGAGAGCACTTTTCTTCGAATTTTGTCTAGGTTAGGTCCTATTTTCTTCAAAATTATACTGAAACCATTGGTTTCGCTAAAACGTGCCTACTAGGTTATATTCCAACACACAATCACTTTTTGCAATAAAAATTATAACGGGCTTAGTAGATGTGAAGTCCGTTGGGCCTCTCTACTCTGGGCAAAATTTTCAAAATAGTACGAGCTATTCGGTTTTCGGACGGTCAAAATGGCATGGCGTAGCCATTTTTACGGTTGGCTATCGAAAAATAGCCACCGATCTAAATGTAATCGATTTTTAGCCATTTTAAGTTAAAATATATTGGTAAATGATATAATTGCCCTTGACCTTTTTAACATACTGTTTAGTTACTTTTTATCGCCTTTCTTTGTTTTTACAGCAATGTGCGAATTTCGCTTTCTTGAGAGAGCACTTTTCTTCGAATTTTGTCTAGGTTAGGTCCTATTTTCTTCAAAATTATATGGGTGAGTTTTTTTTTTACGATAATGTTTGAATTTTCGTTTTTATTGTTGGTTCTTTAGGTTTAAGTTTGATTTCCGCACCGTTAGGGTTTAAATATTTGTTGTATTTTAACTTTTACGATTTTTTCTCTATTCATTAGTTTGACTTATTTCTGGTAATTTTATCACTCCGTTATTAGTTTTATGTTGTAATCGTTGTGTAATTTCTCCAGTTCTTATTAAATATGGTGTAGTATTTTATACGGGAAATCTCTATTTTGAAGGCTTGTTTCCCAATTTTTTATACTGTGTGATTTTTGATTATGTTTTTTGTTTATTAAATTTAGTAAAATTTTGTCCAGTATATTATACTGAAAGTCTGTCATGTAAATGTTTTTCTTCCAGTATGTTATACTGGATGAATATTATAATATAGTTTGAGTTTTATTTCATTCCAGTATATTTTACGGGACGTCTGCTGTGTGTAAGCTTATTTTCCAGTATATTATATTGGATGAGTTCTGTCTAGACTAAAATTATGTTTTATTTGTCATTACTTTTTTTGAATGATTATTTGTCTTTTTTTTTAATTATTCTCTTTGATCTAGTATATAATACTTGAGTTTTGTTTGATTTCAGTATTTTTTAAATGAAGTGTGCCATCTTTATACGGAAATCTGTCTTCTGAAGGCTTGTATCCCAGTTTTTTTATACTGTGTGATTTTTTATTATATTTTTTGTTTATTAATTTTAGTAAAATTTTGTCTAGTATATTATATTGGAAGTCTGTCACGTGAATGTTTGTCTTCCAGTATGTTATATTGGATGAATATTATAATAAACTTTGAGTTTTATTTCATTTCAGTATATTTTACGGGACGTCTGCTGTGTGTAAGCTTATTCTCCAGTATATTATACCGGATGAGTTCTGTTTAGACTAAAATTATGTTTTATTTGTCATTACTTTTTATGAATGATTATTTGTCTTTTTTTAATTATGCTCTTTGATCGAGTATATAATACTTGAGTTTTGTTTTAGTATTTTTTAAATGAAGTGTGCCATCTTTATACGGAAATCTGTCTTCTGAAGTCTTGTATCCCAGTTTTTTTTATACTGTGTGGTTTTTTATTATATTTTTTGTTTATTAATTTTAGTAAAATTTTGTCCAGTATATTATACTGGAAGTCTTTCATGTGAATGTTTGTCTTCCAGTATGTTATACTGGATGAATATTATAATATAGTTTGAGTTTTATTTCATTCCAATATATTTTACGGGACGTCTGCTGTGTGTAAGCTTATTCTCCAGTATATTATACTGGATGAGTTCTGTTTAGACTAAAATTATGTTTTATTTGTCATTACTTTTTTTGAATGATTATCTGTCTTTTTTTTTTTTTAATTATGCTATTTGATCTAGTATATAATACTTGAGTTTTGTTTGATTTCAGTATTTTTTAAATGAAGTGTGCCATCTTTATACGGAAATCTGTCTTTTGAAGGTTTGTATCCCAGTTTTTTTATACTGTGTGGTTTTTTATTATATTTTTTGTTTATTAATTTTAGTAAAAGTTTGTCCAGTATATTATACTGGAAGTCTGTCATTTGAATGTTTTTCTTCCAATATGTTATACTAGATGAATATTATAATATAGTTTGAGTTTTATTTCATTCCAGTATATTTTACGGGACGTCTGCTGTGTGTAAGCTTATTCTCCAGTATATTATACTGGATGAGTTCTGTTTAGACTAAAATTATGTTTTATTTGTCATTACTTTTTTTGAATGATTATTTGTCTTTTTTTTTAATTATGCTCTTTGATCCAGTATATAATACTTGAGTTTTGTTTGATTTCAGTATTTTTTAAATGAAGTGTGCCATCTTTATACGGAAATCTGTCTTCTGAAGGCTTGTATCCCAGTTTTTTTTATACTCTGTGGTTTTTTATTATATTTTTTGTTTATTAAATTTATTAAAATTTTGTCCAGTTGTGACGACCCAAGGGGGTCATCACCGTAATTCTTCCTTGTTCCGTGCTTCCCAGGCCTTGAAAATCTCACTTTTAGTTGCCTCGATTGGCGTGCGCGTAGCCGGAAAGTTTTTATGTTAGAATATGTGAATTATGTGAAACATTTGATGAATTTTGGTATTAATATGCATAATGTTGACTTCAGTCAACATTTTGGGTAAACGGACCCGGACCTGTGATTCGACGGTCCCAGAGGGTTC
Organism: Nicotiana tabacum; assembly: GCF_000715075.1. Taxonomy (NCBI): domain Eukaryota; kingdom Viridiplantae; phylum Streptophyta; class Magnoliopsida; order Solanales; family Solanaceae; genus Nicotiana; species Nicotiana tabacum. The sequence continues at coordinate 166,959,944 of NC_134095.1, forward strand.
GTAGAAAAATATGGGACTTGGGCGTGTGCCCGGAATCAAATTCTGAGGTCCCAAGCCCGAGAAATGAATTTTTGAAAGAAATTGTTTTTCTGAAATTTGATATGAAAATTTGAAATGAAAAGGAGTTAGAAAATATAGGTATCGGGCTCGTATTTTGGTTCCGACGCCCGATACAAGTCTTAAATATGTGTTAAGCACTATCTGTAAAGTTTGGCTAAAAACGGACGTCATATGACGTGTTTCGGACTAAAAATGGAGAGTTTGAGTTATGAAAGTTGAAGAAAGAAAATCATGTGTTTGAGGCTTGATCCTATGTATATGATGTTATTTTGGCGATTTGATCGCACGAATAAGTCCGTAAGATGTTTTTAAGGTTGTGTGCATGTTTGGTTTGGAGCCCCGAGGGCTCGGGTGAGTTTTGAATGGGGCCCGGGAGGTCTTGGACTTAAGAAAATGCAGGTTCAGGTGTTGCAGACACCAGCGAGGCCGCGGTCATTTCCGCGCGGCCGCGATGCATTTTTGTGCGGTCCACGTGGCTGAGTCTGAGGGCTAGGGTTTCAGGTTAGCCAGCGCGGCCGCGCACCAAAACAGTGCGGTCCGCGCTGGAAGAGTTCAGAGAAACCCCACTTTTCTCCCACTCGGCGCGGCCGCAACACATTTTTGTGCGGTCCGCGCCAGGTCCTCAGAAAGGTATACAAGTTCGGAAAATCTCAGTCATTTTTCACTTTTCAAAAACCCAAAACCTAAGAGGCGATTTTCCAAACAACTTTTTTTCTCCAAAACGATTGGTAAGTGATTTGTAACTTAATTTCTTTATTCCTTAACATCTTTTAACATAATTTCAACTTCAAATCAAAGATTTTCATGGGGAAAATTGGGTGTTTTGGGTAGAACCTAGGTTTTCTACAAATTGAGAAGTTGGACCTCAATTTGGGGTCCGATTTAAAAACAAATCATCTATTGGGATTTATGGGGGAATGGGTAACCGGATTTTAGTCCGAACCTCGAGTTTCGACCACGTGGGTCCAGGTGTAATTTTTGACCTTTTTGGGAAAAACCTTGAAAAATCTATTTTCATGCATTGGGGATGATTCATTTAGTAATTATTAATGTGATTAAGTAACTTATGACTAGATTCGAGCGGATTGATGGTGGAATCAAGAGGTAAAGCTATACTAGAAGCGTGAGTTGAGTTTGGAGCATTCGAGGTAAGTGTTTGTTCTAACTTTGGCTTGAGGGAATAGGATTAGGATGATATTTGCTACTTGCTAATGTGGAGTACGGTGTATAGGTATGGTGACGGTTATCTATGCACTGGAGTCTAGCATGACCGTGAATCTTGATTGCTTTTAATTCGAATAATGTGACACAAGCTCCTTGTTTATTTGATAAGTTTCATATAATGTGAACGGTTGAGGAAAAATAATTTAAAAGGAGAATGTGTTGTGAATACTCCCTTGCCGGGATGTGTAGACTGATATATATATTCTCCTTTGTTGGGATATTTTGGGCTATTAGCTGTACCATTGCCGGGTTAAAGGTATTGAGTTGTTATTCTCCCCTGAAGGGGTCTACTATATGAAGTCAGATATTACGATCTATATTATGGGATCGTGTGGCACGCCGTCCACTTATATATGATATTATGGGATCGTGTGGCACACCGTCCACTTATATATGATATTATGGGATCGTGTGGCACGCCGTCCACTTATATATGATATTATGGGATCGTGTGGCACGCCGTCCACTATATATATATATATATATATATATATATCATGGAAACCGGAGTTTCTTCTATTTATTTCCGATATTTCATTTTTATCTGTTACTCCCCGATAGCATGTCCCCTCCCAGTTTTACTTTGTATTATCTTGTTATTGTTTTCTTGCACTTGTTGTATATATATCTGTACAGGTTAATTGTGGTAGGTACTGTCTAGCCTCGTCACTACTTCGCCGGGGTTAGACCAGGCACTTACCAGCACATGGGGTCGGTTGTGCTGATGCTACACTTTGTGCATTTTTGGTGCACAGATCAGGGAGCAGCTTACGGACCGCAACAGTAGGACTTCTGGGAGCTATCTTCAGTCCAGGGACTCTCGAGGTAGCCTAGCTGGCGTTCGCAGGCCGAAGTCCCTTTCCATGTTTTTCGTTTGTTCATCTTGTATCAGACAAACATGATGTATTTTCTTTCAGACATTGTTTGTAGTATTCTGTAGTAGTCCGTGAGCTAGTGACACCAGACCTTGGGTAGTGATGTGTATTAAACTTCCACACTTTTGGTTTTCAGTTGCTTTAGATTTAAAGTCTTCCGCTTAGATTTTGTCTCGTTTATTATATTGTTTGAAAGAAAGTAGGAAAGGTGTTTTAAATATTTGGCTTGCCTAGCTCCGATAGTAGGCGCCATCACGACACCCGATGGTGGGAAATCCGGGTCGTGACAAGTTGGTATCAGAGCACTAGGTTACTTAGGTCTCACAACTCACGGACAAGCTCAGTAGAGTCTGAGGGATCGGTACAGAGACGTCTGTATTTATCCCGCAGAGGCTACTGAGTTAGGAAAACTTCACCTTGTTCATTCTTGTCGTGCGATTCTGTTTCTCAAGTACTGATTGTCTTTCCACTCTGTTCTTTCGCAGATGGCGAGGACACGTGCTTCCTCTTCTACCGCGCAACAGCCTGAGCCCCCAACAGCAACCCCTATTAGGGGCAGAGGGAGAGGCCGAGGCCGGGGCAGAGCTCAGGCCGGGGCAGAGCTCAGCCCCAAGCAGCATTTCCAGCGACGGAGCCTCAGGTCGATTTTAAGGAGGAGGTTCTGGCCCCAGTTGTTCCGGTGGGCCCAGCTCAGGTCCCAGAGGGTTTTATAGCCACTCCAGTGCTTCAGGATGCTTTAGTCCGACTGGTAGGCTTTATGGAGGGCATTTCTAGAGCGGGTTTGCTTCCCGTATCTCCAGCCACATCTCAGGCTGGGGGAGGAGTTCAGACTCCCGATACTCGTACTCCAGAGCCAGTAGCTCCTCAAGCTCAGGTTCCAGCAGTTCAGCCAGCCATGGCAGTTCAGCCAGCTGTGGCAGCCCAGCCAGGTATTGCGGCTCAGTCCAACGATGGTGCGGCTATGTCCGCGGATGCTTTGTGGAGGCTTGATCGTTTCACCAAGCTCTTCACAACCACATATAGTGGCACCCCCTCAGAGGATGCTCAGGATTTCATATTCGGCTGTCATGAGGTTCTACGGACTATGGGAATTGTAGAGACCAATGGGGTCGACTTCGCCACTTTTTGCCTGGCAGGATCCGCCAAGACTTGGTGGAGGGATTTCTGTTTAGCCAGGCCAACATGGTCGCCATCATTGACCTGGGATCAGTTTTCAGAGTTATTTCTGGGGAAGTTCCTTCCAGTTACTCAGCGAGATGCTCTTCGCAGGCAGTTTGAGCGTCTCCATCAGGGTCCTATGACGGTCACCCAGTATGAGACCCGGTTCATTGATCTTGCTCGTCATGCCATTGTGATACTCCCCACCGATAGAGAGAGGGTGCGGAGGTTTATTGATGGGTTGACCCAGACGATCCGTGTTTAGATGGCCATGAGTACCGGTAGTGAGATTTCATTTCAGGAGGCGGCAGATGGTGCCCGCCGGATAGAGATGACACTTGCTCAGGGAGGTGGTCATGGGTCTGATAAGAGGCCCCGTCATTCTGGTAGATTCAGTGGTACCTCGTCTGGAGGTAGGGATTCTTATGGTAGAGGCCATCCTTCGAGGCCCTTTCAGTCAGCTCTCTAGGCTTCTCATGGTACACCAGGTGGTCGTGGTTCTCAGCCGCAGTATTCTTGACCAGCGGCTCTTCAGTTCACCATCAGCACCTATTAGTGCACCACCACTTCGTTATTCTCAGCAGCCGAGGGCTTGTTATACTTGCGGCGATGTGAGTCACATTGCCAGATATTGCCCTCGAGCTTCCAGCAGCTCGCAGCAGCAGGGTTCTCGCCTGATGATCCAGGCACCAGTTGCCCCACAGCCTGCCCAGCCAGCTAGAGGCAGGGGTAGAGGACATAGAGGTGGAGGTAGAGGTTTTAGAGGTGGAGCTCAGACCGCTAGAGGTAGGGGTCAACCAGCAGCAGATCGTCCCAGGGATATGATTCAGGGAGGTGGGGCCCAGCCCCGTTGTTATACTTTGCTAGCCAGGCCAGAGGCTGAGTCATCAGATGCTGTGATTACAGGTACTATTCTGGTCTGTGATAGGGATGCTTCTGTGCTATTTGATCCCGGATCTACGTATTCATATGTGTCGTCCTATTTTGCACCCTATTTGGTTATGCCTAGTGACTCGTTGAGTATTCCTGTTTATGTGTCAACACCGGTGGGTGACTCTATTGTGGTCGACCAAGTTCATCGTTCTTGTATCGTAGTGTTTGGGGGTCTTGAGACCCGTGTTGATTTGTTGCTTTTGGACATGGTCGACTTTGATGTTATATTGGGGATGGATTGGTTATCCCCGTACCATGCTATCTTGGATTGCCATGCCAAGACCGTGACCTTAGCCTTGCTGGATTTACCCTGTTTAGAGTGGAGAGGGACTTCTGGTCATTGTACCCGCAGTGTTATCTCGTATGGGAAAGCTCGGCGTATGGTCGAGAAGGGATGTTTGTCCTACTTGGCGTATGTTCGCGATTCTAGCGCGGAGGCCCCTTCTATTGATTCTGTGCCCGCTGGTCGGGAGTTTCCTGAGGTTTTCCCTTCAGACTTGCCGGGTATGCCGCCCGACAGGGATATCGACTTTTGTACTGATTTGGCCCCGAGCACATAGCCCATTTCTATTCCGCCATATCGTATGGCCCCGCCGGAGTTGAAAGAGTTAAAGGAACAACTGCAGGATTTGCTTGAGAAAGGTTTCATTAGACCCAATGTTTCGCCTTGGGGTGCGCCGGTATTGTTTGTTAAGAAAAAGGACGGTTCGATGAGAATGTGCATCGATTACCGGCAATTGAACAAGGTTACAATTAAGAATAAGTATCTACTACCGAGGATCGACAATTTATTCGACCAGCTTTAGTGTGCGAAGGTATTTTCAAAGATAGATTTGAGATCGGGCTACCACCAGCTGAGGATTAGGGCGTCTGATGTCCCTAAGACAACATTTCGCACTCGGTATGGGCACTATGAGTTTTTGGTCATGTCATTTGGATTGACTAATGCCCCAGCAGCGTTCATGGAGTTGATGAACCGAGTGTTCAGACCTTATTTGGACTTGTTCGTGATAGTCTTCATTGACGATATTCTTATATACTCCCGCAGTCAGGAGGAGCATGAGAAACACCTCAGAGTGGTCCTTCAGACCCTAAAGGATAGTCAGTTGTATGCTAAGTTCTCAAAGTGCGAGTTTTGGTTGAGTTCGGTCGCATTCCTGGGTCATGTCGTATCAGCAGCAGGTATTCAGGTAGACCCGAAGAAGATAGAGGTAGTCAAGAACTGGCCTCGACCAGCTTCAGCTACGGATATTTGGAGTTTCCTGGGGTTAGCAGGTTACTACCGTCGGTTCGTGGAGGGGTTTTCATCCATATATGACCAGATTGACCCAGAAGGGTGCCCAGTTCAGGTGGTCGGACGAGTGTGAAGTGAGTTTCCAGAAGCTCAAGACGGCTCTGACTACGGCAACGGTATTGGTTCTGCCCACAGGTTCAGGGCCATATACGGTCTATTGTGATGCGTCTCGTATTGGGCTTGGTGCAGTGTTGATGCAGGAAGGCAAAGTCATTGCTTATGCTTCGAGGCAGTTGAAGATCCACGAGAGGAATTATCCAGTTCATGATCTCGAGTTGGCAGCCATTGTTCATGCCTTGAAGATATGGAGGCATTACTTATATGGTGTGACGTGTGAGGTTTACACTGATCACAAGAGTCTTCAGTATCTGTTCAAGCAGAAAGAGTTGAATTTGAGGCAGAGGAGGTGGTTAGAGTTGCTAAAGGATTATGATGTTACTATCTTATACCACCCGGGGAAGGCCAATGTGGTGGCCGATGCATTGAGCAGGAAGTCCGCCAGCATGGGTAGTCTTGCTTATATTCTAGTCAGCCAGAGATCGCTTGCTTTGGATGTTCAGGCCTTGGCCAATCGTCTTGTGAGGTTGGATATTTCTGAGCCTAGCAGAGTGTTAGCTTGCACGGTTGCTCATTCCTCACTATTAGAGCGTATCCGCGAGCGGCAGTTTGAGGATCCCCATTTGTGTGTCTTGAGAGATACGGTGCAGCGTGGAGGTGCCAAGAAAGTAACCTTAGATGATGATGGTGTATTGAGATTGCAGGGGCGAGTTTGTGTGCCCAATGTTGATGGGATTCAAGAGTTGATCTTAGCGGAGGCCCACAGTTCGCAGTATTCTATTCACCCGGGCATCGCGAAGATGTATCAGGATCTGAGGCAACACTATTGGTGGCGTATGATGAAGAAAGACATCGTTGCACACGTGGCTCGGTGTTTGAATTGTCAGCAGGTTAAGTACGAGCATCAAAGACCCGGTGGTCTATTTCAGAGGATTGCACTTCCCGAGTGGAAGTGGTAGAGGATTACGATGGATTTCGTTACTGGACTCCCGATGACTCGAAAAAAGTTTGATGCAGTTTGGGTCATTGTTGATAGGCTGACCAAGTCAGCGCATTTTGTTCCTTTTGCAGCCACCTATTCGTCCGAAAGGTTAGCCGAGATTTATATCAGGGAGATTGTTCGCCTTCATGGGGTGCCGCTATCTATCATTTCGGATCGGGGTACGCAGTTTACCTCGCATTTCTGGAGAGCGGTTCAGCGAGAGTTAGGCGCCCAGGTTGAGTTGAGTACAACATTTCATCCTCAGACGGACGGTCAGTCCAAGAGGACTATTCAGATTCTTGAGGACATGCTCCGAGCCTGTGTCATTGATTTTGGAGGCTCGTGGGACCAGTTTTTGCCTTTAGCAGAGTTTGCCTGCAACAACAGCTACCAGTCCAGCATTTATATGGCTCCGTATGAGGCGTTGTATGGTAGGCGATGTCGGTCTCCAGTTGGATGGTTTGAGCCGGGAGAGGCTCGATTATTGGGTACGGATCTGGTTCAGGAGGCCTTGGACAAGGTCAGGATTATTCAGGATAGACTTCGTACAGCTCAGTCCAGACAGAAGAGTTATGCAGACCGCAAGGTCAGAGATGTTGCTTTCATGGTCGGTGAGCGGGTATTGCTCCGTGTATCGCCTATGTAGGGCGTGATGAGATTTGGGAAGAAGGGCAAGCTCAGCCCTAGGTTTATCGGTCCATTTGAGATTCTTGATCGTGTGGGAGAGGTGGCTTATAGACTTTCCTTGCCACCTAGCTTGTCAGCTGTATATCCCGTGTTTCATGTATCTATGCTCCGGAAGTATCGCGGAGATCCATCGCACGTGTTAGATTTCAGCACTGTCCAATTGGACAAGGATCTGTCATATGAGGAGGAGCCAGTGGCTATTCTAGACCGGCAGGTTCGACAGTTGAGGTCGAAGAGTTTTCCTTCGGTGCGTGTTCAGTGGAGAGGTCAGCCTCCTGAGGCATCGACCTGGGAGTCCGATTCCGATATGCGGAGCCGTTATCCTCATTTATTTCCCGACTCAGGTACTTCTTTCTTTTGTTCGTTCGAGGACGAACGGTTGTTTTAGAGGTGGAGAATGTGACGACCCAAGGGGGTCATCACCGTAATTCTTCCTTGTTCTGTGCTCCCGAGGCCTTGAAAACCTCGCTTTTAGTTGCCTCGATTGGCGTGCGCGTAGCCGGAAAGTTTTTATGTTAGAATATGTGAATTATGTGAAACATTTGATGAATTTTGGTATTAATATGCATAATGTTGACTTCGGTCAACATTTTGGGTAAACGGACCCGGACTTGTGATTCGACGGTCCCGGAGGGTTCGTAGAAAAATATGGGACTTTGGCGTGTGCCCGGAATCAAATTCTGAGGTCCCAAGCCCGAGAAATGAATTTTTGAAAGAAATTGTTTTTCTGAAATTTGATATGAAAATTTGAAATGAAAAGGAGTTAGAAAATATAGGTATCGGGCTCGTATTTTGGTTCTGACGCCCGGTACAAGTCTTAAATATGTGTTAAGCACTATCTGTAAAGTTTGGCTAAAAACGGACGTCATATGACGTGTTTCGGACTAAAAATGGAGAGTTTGAGTTATGAAAGTTGAAGAAAGAAAATCATGTGTTTGAGGCTTGATCCTATGTATATGATGTTATTTTGGCGATTTGATCGCACGAGTAAGTCCGTAAGATGTTTTTAAGGTTGTGTGCATGTTTGGTTTGGAGCCCCGAGGGCTCGGGTGAGTTTTGAATGGGGCCCGGGAGGTCTTGGACTTAAGAAAATGCAGGTTCAGGTGTTGCATACACCAGCGAGGCCGCGGTCATTTCCGCGCGGTCCGCGCTGGAGCCGCGCGGCCGCGATGCATTTTTGTGCGGTCCACGTGGCTAAGTCTGAGGGCTAGGGTTTCAGGTTAGCCAGCGCGGCCGCGCACCAAAACAGTGCGGTCCGCGCTGGAAGAGTTCAGAGAAACCCCACTTTTCTCCCACTCGGCGCGGCCGCAACACATTTTTATTATATTTTTTGTTTATTAATTTTAGTAAAATTTTGTCCAGTATATTATACTGAAAGTCTGTCATGTGAATGTTTGTCTTCTAGTATGTTATACTGGATGAATATTATAATATAGTTTGAGTTTTATTTCATTCCAGTATATTTTACGGGACGTCTGCTGTGTGTAAGCTTATTCTCCAGTATATTATACTGGATGAGTTCTGTTTAGACTAAAATTATGTTTTATTTGTCATTACTTTTTTTGAATGATTATTTGTCTTTTTTTTAATTATGCTCTTTGATCTAGTATATAATACTTGAGTTTTGTTTGATTTCAGTATATTTTAAATGAAGTGTGTCATCTTTATACGGAAATCTGTCTTCTGAAGGCTTGTATCCCAGTTTTTTTATACTGTGTGGTTTTTTATTATATTTTTTATTTATTAAATTTATTAAAATTTTGTCCAGTATATTATACTGGAAGTCTGTCATGTGAATGTTTGTCTTCCAGTAAGTTATACTGGATGAATATTATAATATAGTTTGAGTTTTATTTCATTCCAGTATATTTTACGGACGTCTGCTGTGTGTAAGCTTATTCTCCAGTATATTATACTGGATGAGTTCTGTTTAGACTAAAATTATGTTTTATTTGTCATTACTTTTTGTAGACTTTGTTGTGATTGTGATTTATTTCTCATATATATACTGAATTCTGATTGTGTTTATTTATCTAATTTCTAATACGTTTTTTTTTCATGATTTTATTGAAATGAAATCTTCAAGTAGGATATTGAAGGTACGTATTTCTAAAATGTTGAAGTTTTTATCTTAAAATTATATAAAATGTTGTTTATGTGTGTTGTATTTTGATTTTAGGAGGGAGATAGATTTATAATTTGGATGAGTGGTTTCCTGCTGATTGTTATTGGAGAGGCGATCGAAAATTTAAGAAAACAATTTCGTCGTTTATGTGTGGAACTCAAATGGATCAACTAAAGAATGGTGTATTTGGGAAATTTTTAGAGTTGAATGACGTGAGTCACTCTGGAAAGTTGACTCATTGTTTGTTGTTTTCTTAAGTTTTTTACAAGGATAAAACCAAAATGGTTTTTAGAGTTTTTGACAACGATGTAGCATTTATAGAAGATGGTTTCCATTCTATTACCAGGCTGAAGATTGAGGCATCTGATTATAGTTTCGTCGATGATAGAGAGAACCGTTTGAAGGAACGGTATTTCTCTAATGTGAAAAAAGGTTTGAAGGTAGATAATTTATATCAGTTTATAAAAAAGCGTTCTCGACTCCGTGATGGTGCAACAGATGATGTATGTGATGATGTCGAGATCTGCGATGAAGATGCTGTAAAGCTTGCTGAGATTTATATATTAGAAGTTGTTCTTTTGGGTAAAGACATTAATAGAAATATAAGTGAATGTAATATGAAAATCATAGATGACGCAAAACTTTGTGCTTCTTTTCCATGAGGTAGTTTCTGCTTTGAAGAGTTGATTGATAATTTGTCTCATCTTCTATCAACTGAGTCAGTGAAAAAGAAACCAGTTGGTAGGCTTCCATCTTATACGTCACTTGGATTCCCCTTTTTGTTTAATGTATGGATAATGGAAGTTGTCACGACCCAATTCCCAAACCTGGTCGTGATGGCGCCTCTCATGAAGACAAGGCCGGCCATTCAACCCAATTCATCCTTTTAAGACAAATAATTAACACAATTATAGTATAAACATGGTTTAATAATATCCAATAGAGGAAAGTATAGATAAAATACGGAAATCCAACCCAACTCAGCCCTAACCAGGATGTCACAAGTCATGACCTACTACAGAGTTTACTAAAATTCTACAAAGTATGGAATTAGGAACAAAGTCTGAAGATATCATAAATAACAGAAGATAAGGGAGAAAACGGGTCTGCGAACGCCATGCATCTACCTCGATAACTCCGATGAAAACTGAACAACAGAAAACTTGCTCTATGCCTCAGGAATACCTGTACCTGCACACATGGTGCAGGGAGTAATGTGAGTACTCCGACCCAGTGAGTAATAAATATAAATAATGACTGAAGGTAAGAAAACACGTTAAAGCACACAACATTCTATACAGAAGCAATGAAATCATTTAAAATAACAATTCAGTGAAACATCATGTGAAATTTCTTTTAAACCAGTAAAACAGGTAATTTGGCAGAAAAATGACGAGTAGAAATCTGCCCCTCGGGCTCAATATCAAAACAACAAGTAGAAATCTGCCCCTCGGGCTCAGTATCAAAATAACAAGTAGAAATCTGCCCCTCGGGCTCAGTATCAAAATAATAATTAGAAATCTGCCCCTCAGGCTCAGTATCAAAATAATAAGTAGAAATCTGCCCCTCGGGCTCAGTATCAAAATAATAATTAGAAATCTGCCCCTCGGGCTTAGTATCAAAATAATAAGTAGAAATCTGGCCCTCGGGCTCAGTATCTCAGAACAATATCAGCCCCCCAGGCTCAGAACAGTATGAAGCAACCAGTCAATGAAATAAGAGCACATAATTATTATGGCATATAATGCAGATAAGGAATAAATGCATGAGTGCAATGCAATGCATATGACGGTACCCTCTGGTACCCACTACGGCGTGCAACCCGAGCCATCCATATTTATTTATCATCGACGGCGCTCACTGGGGGTGTGTGCAGACTCCGGAGGGGCTCCTACAGCCCAAGCGCAATATCAAGCCATCTCGTGGCATCAAATCTAGGCCCTCGGCCTCATATCAATCTCAGTATAATCACCCAGGTTCTCGACTTCAATATCAATGTAATCAACCAGGCTCTCGGCCTCAATACCAATGTAATCAACCAGGATCTTGGCCTCAATATCAATGTAACACTGTTGCGGCGCGCAACCCGATCCATGCTCAGTCCAGAAATCATCATAAGCCCCTTGAGCATTTGTAAAACAGTAGTTCTCAGCCCGAAATATCATTTAGAAATATCATTTAAGTTTTCAAATCTTAGAAAGATGGCTGAGTTTGCAAAACAATATTTAAAACCTTGGACTGAGGTCAAATAATATGCAAAATATGCGAAAGCAGTGATATCAATCCCTGAAGGATTCAAATAATTGGCAAAAAGCCCAAATGTAACAATTAAATCCAAGTAAGGATGATTCTCAATTTAGTTCAAGTAGAAAACACGGTAAAACATCTCTCGGGACGGACCAAGTCAAAATCCCCAATGGTGCTCTACTCCACGCCCGTTATCCGGCGTGCAAGTCACCTCAATATTGTCACACCTCCTTTTTCACTACACCCCGTAAGGGCACAAAGGAGTTTTTCTACTTAAAGGACAATCAGAACGAGATTTAATATTATTATTCAGAGTCGCCACCTGGGAGATTAAAGGTGTCCCAAGTCACCGGTTTTGATCCCGAACCGAGGAAAAATATGACTCTGTATTACAGTCCGTGAACCAGAAATCCGGATAAAGAATTCTGTTAACCCGGGAGAAGGTATTAAGCATTCCCGGGTTCCGTGGTTCTAGCACGGTCGCTTAATCGTTGTATTTGATTTTATCTGTTTTAATACATGTGTGCCTTTTATTCACAAACCGCTTTTATTATTATTTTAAAAGAATTGCAACATCGAGAAATGCATCTCGAACCACGTCACAATCAATGCACCCGTGGTTGTTAACACAGTCGACTCCGTTGAGATTTGGATTTGGGTCGCATCAATGTGCACCCGAGTTTAGGAAAGTAATTTGATTAAAAGCGTATCCAAAGTGTCTAACGTGCTATCATCTTTAGGGAAGGCCGTGAAATTCGCTAAACGGCCCATCCCGAATTCTAAGTATTTCATTATAGCTAATTATTGAGGGCCCCGCAGTTTATGTGTTTTGTTCAGCGAGGCTCGTCTCATTTTATTTTAAAAAGGTAGACCCTAGAGCTATTAGAATTTCTATTTTTTTATTTGTCTCTACTAATCAAGAAAAGGTCCTAGCCAATTATTAGTATTAATAAAATAGCATTTGAAAGTGTTACACCGGCCGAAATTTCCCACAGCCACGGACATTGGGCCTGAAGTTAGCCCAAATCAATCAAGCCCAAACTCTCGTGAATGAGCTCCACTCTTCTGACAAAAGAAATGACTATGCACTTACCTAGCTCAATTAGATACTGATTCTCAAATCGTTCAAGAGAGTAATTATGTCATCCTGATTTTAAAAATGAATAAACTTACTAATAAATTTACTAACGCTGGCAATTACAAGATAAATGTTATATCTCCTAATTTGTGTTGCTTTTAAACCAATTTATGAACCAACTGACGAGAAAACAACTAAGACTAAAGTGAACTATTAACTCTGACTACTGACTCATAATTGTCAAAGCTACTGCATTACGAAATTATTTAGGACGCATGTTTAGCATTTAGAATAGAACTCAACGTGACAACATACCAGTTCCAGCTTCACCGCAAACTTGAACTGTTTATGATTTTGCATTTTAAACAGAAAATCGCTAAGCTAAACAAGCTAAATCTAAGTAACTACAAATCAACAGTCCAACGGTCTCAATAACACAGTTCTGCCAGTTTAGTTATACATTCAAATTGATTGTATCGTACAACAACCAAATCACAGAAAACTGTTAAAATATAATAAGATTCACAAACGACATATCTATAGCTGAAGCTCCAGTTTTTATTTCATTTTTCAGCAAGTGATCTACATAGTACTGAGTTTCATGGTGAGTACCTATTTTATGAAATGGAACAGAGGAATGGTCAGTCAGTAGCAACTCAAATGCAGCAAACCAATGGATGATCAACCAAACATAAATGCACAGCCCAAAAAAATGAAATCACATCCCAGAGTGAACTCGAAACCAAATTAAAATGAGATATCGACCACAAATCAACTGAATGCACCCAAATAAATCGACATTGAGCTTGAATTAACCCAAATTGAACTAATACACCTTAGAAGAACTTCAACACATTAGAATCAAGCTATGAGACCAAGAGCAACTATTGAAATTTCGAGATTGAGCCAAAAGCTCAATGTAACAGTACTTTTGCTGATGATTTTTTACTGCATTTTTTCTTTTGACACTAAGAACTTAGGAGAAAATTTGAATCTCAAGTTTTAGTTTCAGATCTGGACTAGGAGAGTCGTTTTTGGAATATTGGGGCTCCAAAAACCTCCTCCATTAAGACATTTAGGCATGCCTTTTATAGGCAGAGCTGAGGGCAACCCTCAGATTTTTTCAATGTCAGTCCCTTACCTATTTATTCAATTAGTCCCTTATTTTCTAACTTGTTACCCAAGTAATCCCACTAAAATTATTGAAGTTTACACCGAAGTACCATTCTAGAAGACCCTAGAAGATTCTAGTTTTAACTACCATGTGCTGCTCAATCCTAAATGTCTAAACTACCCCTGAATTTAAGCTAAAACTACTGCTATAACCAAGAAAGTTTCTTAAGCTCTGAATATACCCCAATTTAAACTCTTGTTGAATCTATCAATGGAACTCAAAATTAATGACCAAACTAACTACCAAACGACGACTAATTAAACTGAAACTGAACTAATTAGTAATTAACTAAAGGAACACCAGAAATTAATTTAAGCAAAACTTAGTAAAACTAATTAACAAATTATAAATCGAACTAAGATCAGGAATTGGAACATATTAAAATCAAACAAACAACTAAACTTAATCAAATCAGGACACAAGATTAGAACAATATTGACAAAATTAAAACGCAAATTAACAAGACATTAACCATGGAATTCACACATGCAGAAAATCAGAAAAGGAAAAAGAAATTGAAAATAAAAGAAAATACCAATAAGAACTCACTGACAACAAAGAGCTCCGGCCAATGGTTGTTTCTCCAAATCCCCCAAAATTTCTGACCCGTAACATCCCTAACAACGTGTTTCCATAAGAAAACACCTGGTTAGGGTTGTTAGGGTCCGAAATCATGGAGATTTTGCATTAGGGTTTTGGTCGGAAACCTTCGATTTGATATTCGAGCTGTTCCAGGTAGATTCGAGAGATAGGGCTATGAGGGTTGGGTAGAGGAGGCCCAGGCGGTCACATGGTGTTAATTGGGTTACTTTGGGTTTTTGCCGGAGAATCTTTGATCGAAGATTCGACGAGCTAGGGCTGGATTTGAAGGAAACGGGTGGTGGATTCATGATGAGGGAGAAGATGAGGTCTCGTGGTGTTATTTTGGTGGTTGATGGCATAAGTGGTGTTTGCCGGCGGTGGTGTTCCGGCAAAGTAACAGGGGGTACGAGGAAGATGAATTATGTTTTTTAGGGTTTAGGAATTTTCGAAAATATTTATTAAGTAAATAAGAAACCCCACAGCCGTTGGATTATGGAGAATGAAGGGCTGGGATTGGTTTGCTGTGAAACGACGTCGTTTGGCGTCTCTGGAGATGGGTCGTTTGGACCGGGTGGGGTTTGGGCCTGGGTCGGGGAAAGAAAGAGAAAAAGGTTGTTGGGCCTGGGTGAAATGAATTGGGCATGGCCCAAATCGTGGGCTGCCCTTTCTCTATTTCTTTTTGTTTTCTTTTCCTTTTCATTTGTTTCTTTTATCTATATTTTTGTATTTTTCTGATTTTATAAAATTGCAACAATTAAAATAAAGTCCTAATATATCTCACTACTTGATTTCTAAAATTATTTTAAAAACTATTTTGGGACGAATTTACAATTAAACAATTAAAAATGCAAAAGTGAACTATTTTTGTTATTTTCTTCATATTTTGTTCTAAAATAAATTAACCCCTAACTAATACTAAAATATGAAATTAAATCCTAAATGCAAATGCATATTTTGTATTTTTCATATGAATTAAAATGCACATATAAATGCAACAATTAGCAGAAAATGACACCAAAATTCACAAAAATTGTAAAATAATAAAGAAATTGTTTTGTTTGAATTTCTGGGAATAATTTGCTTTGGGCAAAAATCACGTGCTCACAACTGCCCCTTTTTTCCCGGAAACATGAAGAGTTTTCGTGCAAAGATAAGTGAGCGGAAATAAGTGATTTTTGCCTGTTTGAATATTCCGTGAGAAGCATTTTTGAAAAGCTTGATCGCACCCTGCTTCAAAGGTTACCTACATATCCCGGGCTAAACAGGAATCAGGTCAGTGTAGTTCAGGAGTGTCTGGTAGCTGAGACTACCAGGAGCTATGATTTCACTGCGATTGCTGCTGCTACTGCTTGCTGACCTTCCTTATTACACCCTGGCAAAATAAAAGAAGTTAAACTAAACTATGACCTACGAATTACAAAATCCTATCTAAATTCTTCAAACTTGTTGTTGTACTTCCTCGTTGCTTTGTTGTCTTGTGTTTTCTTGGTAAAATCCCTTGTTGCCATTGCGAACTACAAACTGAGGTGTTGTTCCTTTCTTCAAATTGCTGAACTTGAATGTATTCCCTTATTGTACGGGTGGGCTCCCGATTACTGAAACTTGAACTGTATGTCTCTATTCTCCAGGCGGACTCCTGACTTCAACTTGAAAATGCTCCCTGCTCTCCAGGCGGGCTCCTGACTTCAAGATAGACAAAACAAAGAATTTGAAAGCTAAAATTTAAATTGTACTCCCTTGTTCTCTAGGCGGGCTCCTGACTGCTAACTTGAAAGTATTCCCTGCTCTCCAGGCGGGATCCTGACTTCACAAAATAGACAAAAACAAAGAAAATTTTCTGCCCCAGTTTGGTAACTTTTGGTGACTGCCTTTCCCCACAGAGAGTTCCTCTGAAACAAACAAACTTTTTCTGCCCCTGTTTTAATCAAAGAAAATTTGTCAGTTCAAAAATGGTGGTTAGCTAGCGGCATTCTTGTTGGAGGTATTTCTGTTGCATTGTTTTGTTCCGACTGGCTTCCCGAACTGGACCTGAATCGCTTGCCTTTCATCCTGACTTTCAAACCCCTGACTATGACAAACCGAGTGTTCTATACCCATGTTGTTGTTTCACAGCTCTGACCCTTTTCTGAACCTTTGCACTTCCCACGACATTTCCCAATCATTCCACCGATGACATTTCCGGTGATTCCCTGTATTGCACCTTTCATCATATTGTTTTTGACATGCTCTGACCACATCGCGCTTTACACTTTCCGGAATCTGGTAGTGAGTTTTGAAATCCCTTTCCACTTGCTTTGAACAAAGCTAACATTGAAACATTTTAGACAGATAAAACCCCCAAAGAAAATGAAATGCAATGAGTTTACGAGTTAAGGATAAGAAGAATCCAAAACATGGATGACTGCTAAAAAGAAAAGGGAAAGAAACTTATCTGACCGGAACAACCAGTACCAATCGTCATGACATGCATTTCGGACTAATCGGCCCAATCTGTCCAACTAACCAACTCTTGGTCGCCACCCTTTGTTGCCCCAGAATTTCCATCACTTTATTACTTTATCCAAACCTTAGCCTTGTTCGTCCTGTGGTGCCTCAAAACAATTTTCCACCAATGGACCTTTCTCCATCAATCATTTCTCGACTCACTTTCGCCTCGAGGTGCCCGCAAGGGTTTTCACCAATAAGACTCTCTCATTTTATTCTTTCTCTCAACTCCCGTCGCCTTACGGTGCCCGTGCAGGTTTTCACCAATAAGACTCTCTCATTTTTATCTTTTTGCTTTTCTTACTTGAACCAGAGTGTTGCCCCAAACATGAATTACATTTACCTGCTTGACTTGGCATTTCTGAAAGATTGATCAGAAGGTCTTTCTTTGGACCATAATGTGGTCTTTGGACGGGGCTAGAAAGAAAGGGTATGAAAGTCTCAAAATAATTTCAAAATGGGTTAATTACAACTTTCGAAATCAGATTTCTCACAACAACCACGACTTCTACCCCAGTTTCTTGCTCGGGACTTTTGAATTTTATTTTGGTATGACTGAACCTCAGAGAGGCTGCCTACGTACCCTTTCGGGATCAAGTCAAACGTAGTTCACGTCATAGAGACTACGTTGTTGTTTTTCTTTTCTGCTCTTCTTTTCCTTTCTTTTCTTCATTTTCTTTTCTTTTCCCATTCTTTTCTTTTCCCTTTCTTTTCTTTCTTCTTTTCACCTTCAATTTGCCTCTTCTTTTCTTTTCCTTCTTTTCTTCCTTATTTTTTTTATACTTTTTTTTCTTTTCATTTTCTTTTCTTCCGCACTCGCGTTTCTTAATGGTGCCATTGATTCCGAAAGAGGGATATGAAAGAGAATAAATAAGGCTCAAAGGGGATGACAATGGGTAAAAGTGTTTAGATAGCAGAACAAAACGCCTTCGTCATTTCAACCTTTAAAATATGCCAAATACAAGCAAGTACAATCAAAATAAAGAAATCATACATAGTATCTCTTGACCGCATCGGAATTGATGGCCATTTCTACACATTTTCCTTCTATGTCTGTCAAATATAGTGCACCATTAGACAACACTCTAGTTACAACAAATGGCCCCTAGCAGTTTGGGGCGAACTTTCCTTTTGGTTCAACCCAATGAGGCAAAATACGTCTCAACACTAACTGTCCGATTTCAAACTTCTTCGGACGCACTTTCTTGTTGTATGCCCTTACCATTCTTTGCTGGTACAGCTGACCATGACACACGGACGCCAATCTCTTCTCGTCAATCAAACTCAACTGCTCCAGGCGGCTTTTCACCCATTCATCATCATTGATCTCAGCCTTTACTATGATTCGGAGAGACGGGATTTCCACTTCTGCGGGTATTACTGCTTCCATGCTATACACCAAAGAGTAAGGAGTTGCCCCCACCGAGGTACGAACAGTGGTGCGGTATCCCAACAATGCAAAAGGCATCTTTTCATGCCACTGTCCTTCTACCATTTTCCGGAATATTTCTTTATATTCTTATTGGCTGCCTCAACCGCACCATTTGCCTTAGGGCGGTATGGAGTAGAATGACGATGAGTAATCTTGAACTTCTCACATGTCTCCTTCATCAGATGACTATTAAGATTATCCCCATTGTCTGTGATAATCACCTTTGGTATCCCAAACCGACAAATAATGTTCGAATGCACAAAATCCACCACTGCTTTCTTGGTTACAGACTTGAACGTCTTGGCTTCCACCCATTTGGTAAAATAATCTATAGCTACCAGAATAAACTTGTGCCTATTTGACGCTGCTGGATCAATTGGCTTAATAACATCCATGCCCCAGGAAACAAAAGGCCATGGTGTGGACATCGTATGTAGTTCTGATGGTGGAGAATGAATCAAGTCTCAATGCACTTGGCACTGATGACACTTACGTACGAAACAGATACAATCTCGCTCCATAGTAAGCCAATAGTAACCTGCCCGTAGGATCTTCTTTGCCAAAACATATCCGCTCATATGCGGTCCACAGACTCCCGAATGTACCTCAGTCATGATAGATGTGGCCTGCCTCGCATCCATGCACCTCAACAACCCGAGGTCTGGAGTTCTTTTGTACAACACTCCTCCACTAAGGAAAAACCCGCTTTCCAACCGTCGAATTGTTCGTTTCTGATCACCTGTGGCCTGTATCGGATACACACCCATCCTGATATATTCCTTGATGTCATGAAACCACGGCTCACCATCAAGTTCCTCTTCCACTACATTACAATAAGCGTGCTGATCGCGGACCTGAATCTACAAAGGGTCCACGTAAGCCTTATCCGGATGGTGTAACATCGATGCCAGAGTAGCCAACGCATCGGCCACTTCGTTATGAATCCTTGGAATGTGCTTGAATTCTATTGACTGAAACCACTGACAAAGCTCATGCAAACATTGTCGGTACGGTATAAGCTTTAAGTCCCGTGTTTCCCATTTTCCTTGAATTTGGTGTACCAGTAGGTCCGAGTCACCCATGACCAAGACTTCCTGGACACCCATATCTACAGCTAATCTCAACCCCAAGATACATGCCTCATATTCTGCCATGTTGTTCGTACAATAAAAACGAAGCTGAGCTGTAACAGGGTAATGTTGCCCCTTTTCAGAAATAAGCACCGCTCCTATTCCCATGCCTTTCATGTTTGAGGCCCCATCAAAGAAAAGTTTCCATCCTGGCTTCTCAACTTGTTCCAATTCTTCAACATGAATCACCTCTTCATCAGGGAAATAAGTCTTCAAAGGTTCATAATTTTTATCAACCGAATTCTCAGCCAGATGGTCCACCAAGGCCTGTGTTTTCATCGCAGTCCGAGTCATGTAGACAATGTCAAACTATATGAGCAGGATCTGCCACTTTGCAAGCCTCCCTGTGGGCATAGGTTTCTGAAAGATATACTTTAACGGGTCCAAACGAGATATGAGGTAAGTAGTATAAAATGACAAATAGTGTTTTAGCTTCTGTGCCACCCAAGTTAGGGCGCAACATGTCCTTTCAAGATGAGTATACTTAACCTCGTAGGGTGTGAACTTCTTGCTGAGGTAATGGATGGCCTGCTCCTTCCTTCCAGTGATATCATGCTGACCCAATACACAACCAAACGAATTGTCCAGTACCGTTAAATATAGAATCAAAGGTCGCCCTGGTTCTGGCGGAACCAACATGGGTGGATTTGACAAATACCCCTTTATCCTATCAAATGCCTCCTGACATTCGTTTGTCCACTTGACCGCAACGTCTTTCTTTAACAACTTAAAGATAGGCTCACAAGTTGTCGTGAGCTGAGCTATGAACCTGCTGATATAATTCAATCTTCCCAGCAAACTCATCACTTCGGTCTTATTCCTCGGAGGTGGCAATTCATGGATGGGATTGATTTTTGATGGATCCAGTTCAATACCCCGGCGGCTGACTACGAACCCCAACAACTTTCCAGACGGCACCCAGAACGCGCATTTTGCAAGATTAAGCTTGAGATTATACCTGCAAAGCCTTTGGAAGAACTTTCTCAGATCCCTGACATGGTCAGATTGCTGTCTAGACTTTACAATCACATCGTCCACATACACATCGATTTCCTTGTGTATCATATCATGGAATATTGTTGTCATTGCCCTCATATAAGTTGCCCCAACATTTTTCAAACCAAACGCATGACCCGATAACAGTATGTTCCCCATGGCGTGATGAATGCCGTCTTTTCTGCATCTTCCTTGTCCATTAAAATCTGATGATAACTCGCGTAACAATCCACAAAAGAACCAATCTCATGTTTGGCACAATTATCAATCAATATGTGGATGTTTGGCAGCGGAAAATTGTCTTTTGGACTTGCCTTGTTAAGATCCCGATAATCGACACACACCCTGGTCTTGCCATCTTTCTTCAGCACAGGCACAACATTAGCTAACCAGGTGGGATACCGTGTAACCCGAATGACCTTCGCATCGAACTGCTTGGTGATTTCTTCTTTGATCTTTACACTTATGTCCGTTTTGAACTTTCTCAGCTTCTGCTTGACAAGAGGGAATGCCGGGTCAGTGGGCAATTTGTGAACCACTAAATCGGTACTTAGACCCGGCATGTCATCATACGACTATGCAAAAACATCCTTGTACTCGAACAATGCTTTAATTATCCCCTCCTTGAGCTGTGGCTCCAGATGAACACTTATTTTAGTTTCACGGACATTGTCCTGGTCCCCTAGATTAACTGCTTCTGTGTCATTTAGGTTAGGTTTGGGGTTTTCTTCAAAGTGACTTAATTCTTTACTAACTTCCTCATAGGCCTTGTCATCATCATATTCCACCTCATCATGACACTCGATTTCTTGCACTATTATTTCTGAATTATATTGGCTTTTCCGAAGATTCCTCATGCATGTCAGGTCATCGATATCAGCATAAAGAGAACTGTACAGAAAAGAAAAAAAAAGAAATGGAAACAAAATTAGGAATTAAGAAAGAAAAGGAATTGCATTTCATTAAATGTAAAGATAACATGGTTTTAACTCATCCAAATGGTCGGAACATAGGAACTAAATTACAAACCCTGGAATAATCCAGGTGAACAAAAGGAAAACAAAACCCACTACCGCGACTCCCTCCGAGATGGAAGAGGAGTGACTTCCCAGTTGTTGATATTAGCACGTGGCCCGATGTACTGTATATCTGCTTTGCTCGACCCTTCCCCGGCCTCAACCATGTTCACCTCAGCAAATACCTTCTCAATCCCTCTCTCCAAGTTCCCATTTGCACCAATCAGTGGACCCGACACCTTTGCCAATAATTGCTTCCCGATACTTGGCCTGACGAAGGACCTAGACAGACGTGGAATTGGTTTGGGAAGAACCCAGCTTCTTTTTTTCATCTTGCGGGCTCGTCTTACATCCGCTGCCGTAGGCTTGAAAACTAGCCCAAAGGTATCCAGATTTTTGGGCAAATAAACTGGCTGAACAATACCTTGTAAATCAGCACCCAACCCTTTGCCTGGTACAAACCCGTTTTTCAACATTTCAGGGGCTACCATGACAATTGCGACTGTTATTCTGGGAACCGGGACGCTTTTCCCTTTAGGAACCTTTTCTACCGAGACTGTATCGAAAACCTGGTAAACCCACAGCCCCTTATCATCATCAGTCTCTATGAAGGGTACGATGACATCACTTACAATGCTCATGTTGTCTTCCCCATGTACTACGATCTCTTGTCTATCCCACTCGAATTTGACCATCTGATGTAGTGTATAAGGCACCGCTTTGGCAGCGTGGATCCATGGTCGCCCCAACAGAAGATTATAAAACACCGCCACGTCTAACACCTGAAACTCCATGGTGAACTCGACCGACCCAATTGTCAATTCAAGTATGATGTCACCCACTGTGTCTGTACCACCACCATCAAACCCCCGAATGCAGATGCTATTCTTATGAATTCTTTCATCATCAACCTTCAACTTGTTCAGTGTAGACAAAGGACAGATATTGGCACTGGACCCATTATCAATCAGTACTCGAGTGACTACCGAATCTTCACATTTCACGGTTAAATAAAGAGCTTTATTATGTTCTGTACCCTCTACGGGCAATTCATCATCAGAAAATGTCACTCTGTTTGCCTCAAAGATTTTGTTCGCGATTTTCTCCAAATGATTCACTAAAATTTTATCGGGGACATGAGCTTCGTTCAATATCTTCATTAGAGCTCGGCGATGTTCATCCGAGTGGATAAGCAATGAAAGCAACGAGATTTGGGCTGGCGTTTTTCTTAGCTGCTCAACAATAGAATAATCTTGCACTTTCATTTTTTTCAAGAACTCTTCTGCCTCTTCCTCCGTAATAGCTTTCTTCACTGGCGTCGGATTTTCCTTGGGAGCCCTAGCCTTTCTCAACTCTTCAGAGGCAAAACAACGTCCCGAGCGAGTTAAACCTTGTGTTTCATAGACTTCCTCTGTGATTTCCTTCCCCTTGTAGGTCACAACTATCTGTTCATACTTCCACGGAACGGCTTTACTGTTAGTCACTGGTAACTGGGTTACTGGCTTTATGACAACTGGTTCTATGTGAGCCCCCTTTACGACTGCCGCAGGTGTGCTTGATACTCCCCAAACCACTACCTTTATCGGCTATGGTTTCTTCGCAACAACGGAAGATCCTTTCCCCATCACCACAACTGGCTTGTTGTCTATTCTCTTCAACTGAACCGCTGGTTTCACACTAGCTGACGTTTCATTCACTTTGGCTTCACTAGAACGGATCGTCATGACTGCTTGTGAGGGTTTCTTAAACTCTGCTCCCTTATGTATCAGTTCAATCATGTTGGCCTCATGATGCGCTGGCAACGGGTTCTGGTTGATATTAGGCGCCTCCGGGGCCTGAACCTCGATTCTGTTTGTGTCAATAAGCTCTTGCACAACAGTTTTCAATCTCCAACATTTCTCAGTATCATGTCCGGGAGCCCCTGAACAATACTCACAGCTTACTGAATGGTCCAGATTTCTAGGAAGGGGATTTGGCATTTTGGCCTCAACCGGATTCAACAGACCTACCTGTCTCAGTTTGTGGAAAAGAGTGGTATAGGATTCTCCCAGCGAAGTGAATGTTTTCTGTTTCTGCATTCTCTTATTTCTGAAAGCCTGGTTTGGGCGGAAGCGGGATCCTGGCCTATAAGCCCTCTAGTGTGGATATGTGTTTTGTTGAGTTGGGTATGTGTTTTGGGTAGCCGGCGCACGCCATTGCATGTGAGCCGGAGGCTGGGTATAAGTTTGGGCATGATGGACGAAAAATGTGGTTCTGGTGGTGGATAATAGTGTTGAGGAGGGCCATATGGGGTATACGGATAATTTGGGTGGTGGGGTCGTGGTTGGTTGTAATAGGGTGAAGGGCTTCTAGACCTGGACCATACTCCGGATTCGACAGTTGCAACCCCTTCTTTCTTTTTCTTCCCAAGCACACCCCCACTGCCGTTTTGAATGGCTTGGGTGGTTGCTTTGATTGCTGAATAACTCATGATTTTATTGGATTTGAGTCCCTCCTCAACCATGCCTCCCATTTTCACGACTTCATTAAAGGACTTGCCCACCGCTGACACCAAATGACCAAAATAGGTGGGCTCCAAAGCCTGCAAGAAATAATCAACCATTTCACTCTCTTTCATCAGAGGGTCAACCCTCGCCGCTTGCTCTCTCCAACGGAACCCATATTCGCGAAAGCTCTCACCAGGCTTCTTCTCGATCTTTGTCAATGACAGTCGATCTGGGATGATTTCAAGATTGTATTGAAACTGACAGGTGAAGGCTTGGGCCAAGTCATCCCAGGTGTACCACCTGCTATGGTCTTGTCTAGTGTACCATTCCAACGCCGATCCGCTCAAACTTTGGCTGAAATATGCCATCAGCAATTCATCTCTCCCTCCTTCTCCTCTCATCTTGCTACAGAATCCCCTTCAATGTGCTACTGGGTCGCCATGCCCGTCGTACAAATCAAACTTAGGCATCTTGAACCCGGCCGGTAACTGAACATCTGGGAACAGACATAAATCTTTATAGGCCACACTTACTTGGCCCCCTAACCCCCTCATGTCTCGGAATGATTGCTCCAGGCTTTTGACCTTTCTGATCATCTCCTCCTGCTCAGGGTTTTTGGGCGGCTTCTCGGTGCCTGCCGTGAGATCAAGATGAGGGGTATAAGAGTAGGGTTCTGGTACTTTGAAGGTAGGCTCAGGGGGATAATACTGGTTGTCGTGCGTCTGGAACAGAGGTTCACTGGGGGATCGGTGTAGGGTAGCAGGCAGAGGTGCTACAAAAATGGGAGTGATTGGTGGATGAGGGTATGAGACTTGTTTGTATGGAGGAGCCTGTGATGTATAAGAAGTGGTGCCTTATCATTGTTGGTAGAGGGAAAATGCTGGAGATGAATTCACAATGGGTGGCTCCTGAGGCTGAGCCAATGGTGGGATATAAGCGGGGTTAGTGGGATAAACTAGCGGTGGATGCCCTTTCGCCCAGGCTTGGTACATTTCAGCCATATGTTGTTTCAACTTATACATTTCCTCCCTCATTGCATGAACGTCCATTTCTTCTACTTCTTTCGATAGGTCAACAATACTCGTATCAGATTCCAGGCCAGTCATGTTCATTTTATCCTTAGACCGGGTGTTGTATGGATGAATTGCCAGAATGCCAAACAACTAACCACCTACCTGGACTCACACATTTAGAGAACAATTTCGTTAGCGATTAGGCTTTAACAGATTGGATAACCGCACATTGGGCATGAATGCACCTATACAATTAACCATTTTTATTATGCACTTGTTCGACCGCATGCGTCATCCCGACATTTCCTTAGTTCCGACTGTAAGCTTTCTCTTTTCTTTTGTTTTCTTTTCTCTTTCTTTTCTCTCTTTTCTCTTTTCTTTATTCTATTCCTTTCTTGTTTTTCCGCTCTTTTCTTTTCCTTTCTCTCTTCTCTTATCTTCATTCATTCTTCCCTCGTCTCTCCGCCTTTCCCTTTCTTCTTTTCCTTTCTCTGTTTTCTTTTCTTTACTTGGTTACGGTCGAATCCTACAGAGATTGCCTACAAATCGTGACCCCACACGAATCAGACCGGGCGTAGTTTGTGAAAATAGGTGCTAAAATAAAGGAACAAATTTTGGGAATTTTCAAATTTTCCATTACCACAACATTCTATTACAAACTAAACATTTTGAAATGGAAAATAACAGACTCCAACTAAACTCAAATACAGACTCCGAACATACTAGCATACTTGGATGCCAAAGAAAACAAACTGACAAACAACAAACTCTAAAAATGGAAAATACAGACTCGATTTATGAATACATTAGTGCTTCAAAAGTGGGTGCCCGCGGGGCATCGTTCGGCCTCACCGCGGGCTTAGGTGCCAAATCCCTTTCAAGTTGCTCCAGCTCATACATGGTTCGATTGACGTAAATCATCACTGCCGAGAAGAAGGTAGCGCGGGTCATGTCTTCACATGCTCGATATCTCCTGAGGATGGCGTGGGCAATGGTCTCAATCCTGTCTCTTGTTCGACCTTTTTCTATAAGCAATCGCCTTACTTGATTATTGCGAGCCTCCAACACATGAGAATCCTGAAGATGCTGATCCTGCAGCTGCTGTATTTCTACTTCCATTCGGGCCAGTAAATCATAGCAGTGTCCACTTTCAGTCTCAAAAGCTTTAGCTTGCTTAGCTGCTTTATCCTCAAGGGTGACCACTTTCCTTTTCAGCCTAGCGATGGTCTTTTCATAATCCTTCTTTAATTGTTGCATGTAATGGGTGCGTTCTTCTATTCTTTTTACCCACTGTGCCCGGAGTTCCGCTATGGTGACTTCGCACTTTTTCAGCTCATCCCGGCACTCACTAATTTCCTTTTTCAGCCCTTTTATCAACCGCTCGTCCGACTGACTCCTTTGCTGGTTATTGGCAGCTATCCTCATTTGTTGGACTTGGGCCCTAAGCGCCTCATTTTCTTGGGCCAACCTGTTCTTTTCTCCCTGATTAGCAGCAACTTGCACACTGTTCTCAAATTTCAGAGCTCCAATCTGTTGTTTCAGCTTGCTGATTTCAGCCTGATAACCTTCTTCTTTTGCTAGCCAACCCCATTGCTCTTGTGATGACTCAGTGAAATCCTGGATGTGGGGTCTTTTAGCTGGCCTCTGATGCTCAAGTTCTCTTCTATACCATGCGAGGTATTCTGGCGACATTTCTCCTTTGGCCCGATCCTACACACAAGTATCTGCTTGTAGATATTGACATTCATTCCAAATTTTGCAGACTTTTGCTTCGGGAAACTATCCGTCAGGGCTAATCTCAATTACTTGAGCACTAAGATCTTCCTCCCGTGGCACTGTTTGGCATCTCCCGAGTTGTCTCAGAACCCGACATGGAGCATAAGGCTGGATGATCTTAAATCCCATCAAAAGAAAATGCGACCTAGCTGCTGGCATGTATATGATTTCTTCAACAGGCAACCATCCCAACGTCCACTGTATCTGACTGTCCCTGAGAGTACGAAAGTATGATATCCATGCTGTTACTCCTTCAGGCAGACTAACCCCGTCAATCCTTGTGTAAAACTCTCCTATACATGTCTTGTCAGACGAACCATAACTCAAGAGCTGGGAACGGTGGCATAGATGCTCGGTCATCCACATTTGTAGCAACAAGTTACACCCCTCAAAAAAGTTGCCTCCGGCTTTGCAGGCAGTGAGAGCTCGGAAAATGTCAGACACGATCATAGGCGCAAGAGTGCTTTCATTTTGAGCAAGCAAGGTACTGACGACCCCGGCTACTTTTATATCAATATTCTCGTCTTTCCTTGGGAACACCAGAAGGCCCAAAAAGGTTATCATGAACCCACCCGTCTGTGCTCATACCATTTTTGACGGTTATTTTTACTGCATAGCTTGATGTCCGTCTTGTTAAACCCTCCCACGTGGCCGTACCTGTCGTATATGAAGTGCAGATTACAGAAGCCTTTTGCCAAATCTGGATTATGGACTGTCCTGGGTATCTTTAATGAATCTAAAAACCGATGCACCGTGATGGCTCTTGGAGCAACCAGATATTTTTCTCTTTACGGAACCTCAGCATTTCCAATGTACCCGGCTATTTCCTCCAAAGTTGGGGTGAGCTCAAAATCTGAGAAAGGGAAGACATTGTGCGCCGGGTCCCAGCAAGTGACCAACGCTCTTATAATATCACCCCGAGGCTTGATTTCCAGCAAACCCGTAAGACCTTTAAGATATTTCTTGACTTCCTCTTGTCCTTCTTTGCCTAAATCGTTCCACCATAGCCGCAACTCGAAAGGAATTTTATTCATTATTGAGAAAGGTTTGTTTTGCATCGTGCTCATCCTGCACATTTATTAGAGTGATTTAAGCAAAAACAAATATTGTTTTTTCAAATGTAAAATGAAAGACTCGGTTCTCGAGCATGGCTTTTCAGCACTCCCAAGAACGAAGATTTTCAGGCTGTGAGATTCAACCGGTCAAAAATCAAAATGACCAAAAATGGCCGTCTTTGCAAAGTCAGCCTTCCGACGTCCATTTCGGGAATGTTCGGCTATTTTTGACGAAAACGGAATCACCCGACTTATTCATGCCAAAATTTAAACTTAAATATTTTTGGCTATTTTTGCAAAGGGGAGGTTGGACCCGATGAGGGTTGCCTACGTATCTCACATCCGGTGAGAATCAAACCTACGTAGTTCGGGCAAAGAAGCTAACTATATTTTTTAAAACAAGGCTCTTTCTTTTCATTTTTCATGGCAAGACAAACTATTTTTCCTTTTCTATTGTTGAAAACAAGATAAAATAACGACTCTCCTTTTCTTTTTTTTTTTATTTTCAATAAACAATAAATAACCTATTTTTTCCAAACTAAAACAAAGACTCTTTTTCTTTTCTTTTTCAACAAACAACTTTCCAAAAATAAAAGACTCTTTTTCTATTTTTTCTTTGCTTTTTAGTAAAACAAACTATTAAAAATAAAACATTTTCCTTTTTCATTTTCTCAAAATTACGGCAGAGTTTTCGATAGTATTTGGTCATTGGTTTTTCTAAAATAATCAATTAACTCCCTAACTGCTATTCCTCTCTTTTTCTCTTTTCCTTTTTTCTCAATTTTCCAACATTCTCGAGATTCAAAACCGGTCAACATGCTGGTTCGAAACAAATATATGTCCAGAACAAGTAGGATGCATCAGGATGGTCTTTTCATTTCAGGTTGCTAGCCCTAGACGGACCCAGCCCTTGTGTTGAGTCCCCTAAGTCAAATGCAGCATGATGCAATTAAGCGCTCCTAATAGGGATCCAACATGAAGTCAAGTTATTCTAGGTTCAAAACCTGGGTATGTGTTCTAAACAGTGCACTCGAGCGGACAACTCGAGTCGAGGAGGGGCAGCGTACCGGAGACCCGCGAGATCGTCTGACTTTGAAACTTATCCGAGCCTTTTTTTATTTCAGGGTATGACACTAACAGAATAGGGAGTCTCAACCAGTAAGCACATCCTCGGAGGTGAAGAGAGAAGGGTGTCAGCACAGTTTATATACAGTTCAAATGATATCAAAGCGATAATCATTTAGCATATTTAGCACAAAACATGTAGGAAAATCAGATATAACCAAATACAACAATTTATCTAAGCTCGAATTCTGAACCCTGAACCAGAGATTCTGGGTTCGATCCCCAGCAGAGTAGCCAGAGCTGTCACACCTCCTTTTTCACTACACCCCGTAAGGGCACAAAGGAGTTTTTCCATTTAAAAGACAATCAGAACGGGATTTAATATTATTATTCAGAGTCGCCACCTGGGAGATTAAAGGTGTCCCAAGTCACCGGTTTTAATCCCGAACCGAGGAAAAATATGACTCTGTATTACAATCCATGAACCAGAAATCCAGATAAGGAATTCTGTTAACCCGGGAGAAGGTATTAGGCATTCCCAGGTTCCATAGTTCTAGCACGGCCGCTTAATCGTTGTATTTGATTTTATCTGTTTTAATACATGTGTGCCTTTTATTCACAAACCGCTTTTATTATTATTTTAAAAGAATTGCAACATCGCGAAATGCGTCTCGAACCACGTCGCAATCAATGCACCCGTGGTTGTTAACACAGTCGACTCCGTTGAGATTTGGATTTGGGTCGCATCAATGCGCACCCGAGTTTAGGAAAGTAATTTGATTAAAAGCGTATCCAAAGTGTCTAACGCGCTATCATCTTTAGGGAAGGCCGTGAAATTCGCTAAACGGCCCATCCCGAATTCTAAGTATTTCATTATAGCTAATTATTGAGGGCCCCGCAGTTTATGTGTTTTGTTCAGCGAGGCTCGTCTCATTTTATTTTAAAAAGGCAGAACCTAGAGCTATTAGAATTTTTATTTTTTTATTTGTCTCTACTAATCAAGAAAAGGTCCTAGCCAATTATTAGTATTAATAAAATAGCATTTGAAAGTGTTACACCGGCCAAAATTTCCCACAGCCACGGACATTGGGCCTGAAGTTAGCCCAAATCAATCAAGCCCAAACTCTCGTGAATGAGCTCCACTCTTCTAACAAAAGAAATGACTATGCACTTACCTAGCTCAATTAGATACTGATTCTCAAATCGTTCAAGAGAGTAATTATGTCGTCCTGATTTTAAAAATGAATAAACGTACTAATAAATTTACTCACACTAGCAATTACAAGACAAATGTTATATCTCCTAATTTGTGTTACTTTTAAACCAATTTATGAACCAACTGACGAGAAAACAACTAAGACTAAAGTGAACTATTAACTCTGACTACTGACTCATAATTGTCAAAGCTACTGCATTACGAAATTATTTAGGACGCATGTTTAGCATTTATAATAAAACTCAACGTGACAACATACCAGTTCCAGCTTCACCACAAACTTGAAGTGTTTATGATTTTGCATTTTAAACAGAAAATCGCTAAGCTAAACAAGCTAAATCTAAGTAACTACAAATTAACAGTCCAACTGTCTCAATAACACAGTTCTGCTAGTTCAGTTATACATTCAAATTGATTGTATCGTACAACAACCAAATCACATAAAACTATTAAAATATAATGAGATTCACAAAGGACATATCTATATCTGAAGCTCTAGTTTTCATTTCATTTTTCAGCAAGTGATCTACATAGTACTGAGTTTCATGGTGAGTACCTGTTTTATGAAATGGAACAGAGGAATGGGCAGTCAGCAGCAACTTAAACGCAACAAACCAATGGATGATCAACCAAACATAAATGCACAACCCAGAAAAATGAAATCACAGACCAGAGTGAACTCGAAACCAGATTAAAATGAGATATCGACCACAAATCAATTGAATGCACCCAAATAAATCGACATTGAGCTTGAATTAACCCAAATTGAACTAATAGACCTCAGAAGAACTTCAACACATTAGAATCAAGCTATGAGACCAAGAGAAACTATTGAAATTTCGAGATTGAGCCAAAAGCTTAATGTAACAGTACTTTTGCTGATGATTTTTTACTGCATTTTTTCTTTTGACACTAAGAACTTAGGAGAAAATTTGAATCTGAAGTTTTAGTTTCAGATCTGGACTGGGAGAGTCTTTTTTGGAATATTGGGGATCCAAAAAACCTCATCCATTAAGGCATTTAGGCATGCCTTTTATAGGCAGAGCTGAGGGCAGCCCTCAGGTTTTTTCAATGTTAGTCCCTTACCTAATTATTCAATTAGTCCCTTATTTTCTAACTTGTTACCCAAGTAATCCCACTAAAATTATTGAAGTTTACACCAAAGTACCATTCTAGAAGGCCATAGAAGATTCTAGTTTCAACTACCATGTGCTCTTCAATCCTAAATGTCTAAACTACCCCTAAATTTAAGCTAAAACTACAGCTATAACCAAGACAGTTTCTTAAGTTCTGAATATACCCCAATTTAAACTCTTGTTGAATCTATCGATGGAACTCAAAATTAATGACCAAACTAACTACCAAATGATGACTAATTAAACTGAAACTGAACTAATTAGTAATTAACTAAAGGAACACCAGAAATTAATTTAAGCAAAACTTAGTAAAACTAATTAACAAATTATAAATCGAACTTAGATCAGGAATTGAAACATATTAAAATCAAACAAACAACTAAACTTAATCAAATCAGGACACAAGATTAGAACAATATTGACAAAAATTAAAACGCAAATTAACAAGACATTAACCATGGAATTCACACATGCAGAAAATCAAAAAAGGAAAAAGAAATTGAAAATAAAAGAAAATTCCAATAAGAACTCACTAACAACAAAGAGCTCCAGCCAATGGTTGTTTCTCCAAATCCCCCAAAATTTCTCACCCGTAACATCCCTAACCACGTGTTTCCATAAGAAAACACCTGGTTAGGGTTGTTAGGGTCCAAAATCATGGAGATTTTGCATTAGGGTTTTGGTCGAAAACCTTCGATTTGATATTCGAGCTGTTCCAAGTAGATTCGAGAGATAGGGCTATGTGGGTTGGGTAGAGGAGGCCCAGTCAGTCACATGGTGTTAATTTGGTAGTGATTGGGTTACTTTGGGTTTTGGCCGGAGAATCTTTTATCGAAGATTCGACGAGCTAGGGCTGGATTTGAAGGAAACGGGTGGTGGATTCATGATGAGGGAGAAGAGGAGGTCTCGTGGTGTTATTTTGGTGGTCGATGGCATAAATGGTGTTTGCCGGCGGTGGGGTTCCGGCGAAGTAACAGAGGGTACGAAGAAGATGAATTATGTTTTTTAGGGTTTGGGAATTTTCGGACATATTTATTAAGTAAATAAGAAACCCCACAGCCGTTGGATTATGGAGAATGAAGGGCTGGGATTGGTTTGCTGTGAAACGACGTCGTTTGGCGTCTCTGGAGATGAGTCGTTTGGACCGGGTGGGGTTTGGGCCTGGGTCGGGGAAAGAAAGAGAAAAAAGTTGTTGGGCCTGGGTGAAATGAATTGGGCATGGCCCAAATCGTGGGCAGCCCTTTCTCTATTTCTTTTTGTTTTCTTTTCCTTTACATTTGTTTCTTTTATCTATATTTTTTTTGTATATTTTTGTATTTTTCTGATTTTATAAAATTGCAACAATTAAAATAAAGTCCTAATATATCTCACTAATTGATTTCTAAAATTATTTTAAAAACTATTTCGGGACGAATTCACAATTAAACAATTAAAAATGCAAAAGTGAACTATTTTTGTTATTTTCTTCATATTTTGTTCTAAAACAAATTAACCCCTAATTAATACTAAAATATGAAATTAAATCCTAAATGCAAATGCATATTTTGTATTTTTCATATGAATTAAAATGCACATATAAATGCAACAATTAGCAGAAAATGACACCAAAATTCACAAAAATTGTAAAATAATAAAGAAATTATTTTGTTTGAATTTCTGGGAATAATTTGCTTTGGTAAAAAATCATGTGCTCACAAATATAGCGTTACGATGTGAAATTTTGGGGTTTCAAACCCTCAGGACATCATTTACATCAATTACTCACCTCAAGACGACCAAAAGTCTAGCTCGTTATCCCCTTGCCTCTCGAATTGTCCTCTTTGTGCGTCGAATCTATCCAAAATCAGAACGAATATGTCACATTATGCTGTAGGAACAATACCCAATCGAAAATAACTGAAAAACATCAAAATCTCGAAATTTGGCAAAACCCGAGCCCCGGGCCCATTTCTCGAAATTCAGAAAAATTAATATCAACGGATTCCTTATCTCTCCACGAGTCTATACATATAAAATTTATCAAAATCGGACATCAACTCGACCCTCAAATCTTCAAATCTTATTTTCAAATTCCTAGGCCTAAATCCCCAATTTACTCCTCAAAAACATGTAATCTAGTCGAATTATTCAATGATAATTCAATATTATGTGAAAATGAGCTAACAAAAATAGAACAACACTAATAAAGCCCATTCTGGTCGCTAAAAGACCTCTCCGGTCGCTAAATGTCACGACCCAAAATCCCAACACGGTCGTGATGGTGCCTCTCATGAGGACAAGGCCAACCAACCAACAAAACAGTACATCTCTTTATAATTACTTAGCAGGAATAAGTCTAAATCATGGGCAATATAATCTTATATGCGAAATAAACGTGATAGAATAAGGAAAACCCTCCCAACTCAGCCCGAAATCGGGGTGTCACAAGTCATGAGCTACTACAGAGTTTACTAATATTTTACAAAGTCTGGAATTATCATAAATAACAAAGATAAGGGAGAAAACGGGGTTGCGGACGTCAACAACTACCTCGTTACTCCTAGTCACCGCCTGGTCTGGAAAGAATCAGCGCTCAGGAGCGAACTCAGCTCCACCTGTATCTGCACACATGGTACAGGGAGTAATGTGAGTACTCCGACCTAGTGAGTAATAAAAATAAATAACGACTGAAAACATGAAATCTCATTACGACACAATATAGCGCTATCCCAAGCAGTAAAATCAGTTATACAGTAAAATAGTGAGTATCAGATAATTCTCCTTTTAAAACAGTAAAGGCAAATAATTTCCACAGTAAGGATAAATCAAAAGCTTGCCCCTCGGGCTCAATATGTAAATCTCAGTATAGTATCAGCTCCTCGGGCTCACTCCCAACTCACTAGCACACAACATCAGCCCCTCGGGCTCACTCCCAACTCACCACACACAAGCAACGGCCTCTCGGGCCCACTCCCAACTCACCTGGGTACCCTGCGCTCACTGGGGGTGTGTACAGACTCCGGAGGGGCTCCTACAGCCCAAGCGCAATATCAATAGGCCTGAAAGCCTTCACACATCACACACGAGGCCTGAAAGCCTCCTCATATAACACTCGAAGCCTGAAAGCCTCCTCACATCACTCAACATATCCTCACGTATGGCCTTCGGCCTCAATCAGTCCAGAAAATAATCATAAGCCTCTTGGGCATCAGTAAAACAATAGTGCTCAGCTCAACAACATTATAAATATCATTAAATCTCGAGTTGAGTATAAATGTAGCTGAGTTCACAAAATATATAATTCAATTGGACTGAGTTCAAATAATATTTCAATTCGTGAGGAAAATAGTGATGTAAATTCACAAAAATTTTCAGATAATTGGCACGAAGCCCAAATATGGCAATAAGCCCAATCATAGTGAAAAACAATAAATCTTTATCAATTACGCGGTAAAAATATCAACTGGGATGGACCAAGTCACAATCCCCAATAGTAAATGACCCCGCGCTCGTCATACAACGCGTGTCTCATCTCAACATAGCAGTATGTTGTGCAATCTGGGGTTTCAAACCCTCAGTGCATCATTTAAAATCATTACTCACCTCAAGACGGTCCAACGTCTACTCCGCTATGCCCTTGCCTCTCGAATTTACCTCTTCGCGCGTCGAATCTGGTCAAAACCACAACGAATACATTACAATAGGCTAAGGGAATATAACCCAATCGAAAAGACTCGAAAAATATCGAAATTCACGAAATTCGCAAAACCCGAGCCCCGGGCCCACTTCTCGAAAAATTACAAAAGTCACATCACCGGATTCCACGTCTCGCCACGAATCCGTACATATAAAATTTACCAAAATCGGAGTTCAAATGACCCCTCAAATCTTCAAATCTTATATTCAAATCCCTAGGCCTAAATTTTCAATTTACTCCTCAAAAACATGTAATCTAGTCGGATTATTCGATGATAATTCAATATTATGGAGTAAAAATAATCACAAGTGACTTACCTCAAGATTTCTTGCTAAAAATCTCCCAAATCCGAGCTTGGAAGTCAAAAAAAATGACCAAACTCGGACTGCTGGACATTAAATCTGTCCAGAAATTTTTGGTACTGTTCACGCGGGGCACTGTTCATGCGCGTGAGGTCACTGTTCACTGTTCACCCGCGCGGTTACTGTGCACGCGCGGTTACTGTTCATTGCTGCAGAAATACAGCAGCTTTTAAGAAATTTGCAGCCCAACCATTTTTCACTAAAATGACTCTAACACCATCATACGAACTCGGAATTAGACGATTCTTGTTCCTATGAGTCACAAATAATAAAACGAACACAACCCTTCAATTGAAACTCAATTCGGAGCTCGTTTGCCCAGTTCAATACCCATTTCGCTCGTTACACAATTAACTCACATTTCACGTCAAAAATCCAATCGCGACTTGATGAAATTAAACCAAAATTTCCAGACCAGTCCTATAATTCATGATTTAAATTCTGTCTCGAAATCAAATTTGGATCTCTAGAACTAAAAATGAACCTTTAGATCATTACATTTATGCTCAAAACGGCAAAAATCTTCCAAAAATGACCCGTTGGGCATCCGAAACATACCCGAGGCCCCGGGACCCCGACCAATAATACCAATCAGTCCCAAAATACATTACGGACTTGCTCGAGGCCTCAAATCACATCAAACATCGCTAAAATCATGAATCAACCTCCAATCCAAGTTTTATGAACTTTAGAATTTCCAACTTCTATTTTCGATGCCGAAACCTATCAAATCACGTCCGATTGACTTCAAATTTTGCACACAAGTCCAAAATGACATAACGAAGCTATAAAAATTCTCGGAATTCCATTCCTACCGTCGGATCAAAATTTCACCTATCAACCGGAAATCGCCAAAATGAGCTAATTTCTTCACCGGACCTCCAAAATTAATTCCGATTGCTCTCCTAGGCCTTAAATCATCCCCCGAAACTAACCGAATCATCGGAATTCAATTCCAAGCCCTCTAACTCACAAGTCAACGTCTGATTGACTTTTCCAAACTAATTCTTCCTTAAAGAGACTAATTGTCCCATTTCATATCAAACTCGATCCGAATTGACTCAAATTCACCAAGTACACATATTGAAACATGAATAAGCATTTAATGGGGAATACGGGACGAAAATACAGTAAACGATGGTTCGGGTCGTTACACTAAAGGTGCCAAATCTGGTCGCTAAAGGTGCACACCAGAACCTTCTGCACCATCAATATTTATTTTCACTAAAAAGGCTCTAACTCCACCATACAAACTCTGAATTCGATGATTCTTGTTCCTATGAGTCACAAATAATGATTCGAACATATTCCTTCAATCGAAACTCAATTCGGAGCTCATTTGCTCAGTGCGATATCCATTTCGCTCGTTAAACAATTAACAGATGTTTCGCGTCAAAAACCCAATCGCGACTTGATGAAATTAGACCAAACTTTCCTGATCAGTCCTATAATTCATTATCAAAATTCAAGAAGTCTCAAAATCAAATTTTAATCTTTAGAACTAAAAATGGATCTTTGGATCATTACGTTCTTATGCTCAAAACGACAAAAATCTTCCAAAAACTCTTCCAAAACTTATCCGAGCCTCATGTGACCCCGACCAAACATGCCAACACACCTCATAACATTATTCAAACTTTTTACAATAAAAAAAACACCTCAAACAACATCAAAACCATCAATTCACATCGAATTCAAGCCTAAGTTTTCCAAAAACTTCCGAAACACGCATTTGATCAAAAACCCGACCAAATCACCTCCGAATGACATGAAATTTTGCACACACATCCCAAATCACATAATGAAGCTATAGAAACTCTCGAAATTACATTCAGAACCTTGGATCAAAATCTCACCTATCAACCAGAAATCGCTAAAATAATACTTTCGCCAATTCAAGCCAAATTCCACACCGGACCTCCAAAACCAATTACGATCGCGCTCCTAAGTCATAAATCACCTAATGGAGCTAGAAAAATCATAAAAATTCTTATCCGAGATCATTTACACATAAGTCAACTCTTGGTCAAACCTTTCAAATTCAAAGCTTTCAACTGAGACTATTCTTTCAAATTCATTCCGATTTTTTTCCTGAAAACCAAAACCAACGATCTACATCAGTTATAATACATACCACGAGACAAGTCATGCCCGAGAACTGGCGATCAAAGCACAAAATCTCAAAACGACCGGTCGGGTCGTTACAGAAGTCTTTACTAATTTCTGTCAATATTCAATATATGAGGATCGAGGGCCAATTAGGATGTTGTCTTACTCCAGCATTGGATATCCAAAATATGACACACTTTGCGATGAATTCTTTAAGAAAATAAGTGTAAGTTAATAGTATGTGAATTTTTTATATATACTTGTGCTCGTATATTTTGTTTTTGTCTAATTATTTATATTTCTGTTTAATTAATAGAACTTCAAGGTTTTTAGGTGGATCAATCATATCTTCTCCAAGCATCATCAAAGGTTAATGGTAGCGACATTGCCAATGTAAGTAGTTGTTTCTTAAATTTTATTTAGTCTTGCTTTTCATTAATTTCTACTATCGTATACTAGATTTATGTTGTAATAACTTGTTTTTCATTAAGTTTATTCTGTGAATGATTGTCTTCCAGTATGTAATACTGGAAGTGTGTCCTCTCAATGTTTGTTTTCCAGTATGTAATACTGGGATAATTGTTGAGTTGTTTATTCCAGTATATATTACAAGAAGTCTGGTGTGTGTTACCTTCTAATTCATTTCATTCCAGTATATTATACTGGAAGACTGCCAGTATATTATTTAGTCTTGCTTTTCATTAATTTCTACTATCGTATACTAAATTTATGTTCTAATAACTTGCTTTTCATTAAGTTTATTCTGTGAATGATTGTCTTCCAGTATGTAATACTGGAAGTGTGTCCTCTCAATGTTTGTCTTCCAGTATGTAATATTGGGATAATTGTTGAGTTGTTTATTCCAGTATATATTACAGGAAGTCTGGTGTGTGTTATCTTCTAATTCATTTCATCTAGTATATTATACTGGAAGACTGCCAATATATTATTTAGTCTTGCTTTTCATTAATTTCTACTATCGTATACTAGATTTATGTTCTAATAACTTGCTTTTCATTAAGTTTATTCTGTGAATGATTGTCTTCCAGTATGTAATACTGGAAGTGTGTCCTCTCAATGTTTGTCTTCCATTATGTAATACTGGGATAATTGTTAAGTTGTTTATTCCTGTATATTTTACAGGGAGTCTGGTGTGTGTTACACCTTCTAATTCATTTCATCCAGTATATTTTACTGGAAGACTGCTAGTATATTATAGTCTTGCTTTTCATATATTTCTACTATCATATACTAGATTTATGTTCTAATAACTTGCTTTTCATTAAGTTTATTCTGTGAATGATTGTCTTCCAGTATGTAATACTGGAAGTCTGTCCTCTCAATGTTTGTCTTCCAGTATGTAATACTGGGATAATTGTTGAGTTGTTTATTACAGTATATTTTAGAGGAATTCTGCTGTGTGTTACACCTTCTAATTCATTTCATCCAGTATATTATACTGGAAGACTGCCAGCTGTAGGTTGTTTTGTCCAGTATAATATACTGGATAAGTATAATATATTTCATTTCATTAAGTTTTTTAGTTCTAATAATTTACTCTACAAAATTATATTCTTCCCTTGTTGAATTCTGTTTACACTTAATAAGAATATTTATGTGTTATGATGCTCTAATTCTTACGATTTTTCTTTTCTTTTCAGAGGGTATCTGCCAAAGTTGAAGACATTGTACATGCAGATCATGTTAAATTTAAAATAAAGATGAAGAAAAATATTAAAGATAATCGAAAAATGATGAAGACTAGTTTCAACTACCATGTGCTGCTCAATCCTAAATTTCTAAACTACCCCTGAATTTAAGCTAAAACTACACCTATAACCAAGATAGTTTCTTAAGCTCTGAATATACCCCAATTTAAACTCTTGTTGAATCTATCGATGGAACTCAGAATTAATGACCAAACTAACTACCAAACGATGACTAATTAAACTGAAACTGAACTAATTAGTAATTAACTAAAGGAATACCAGAAATTAATTTAAGCAAAACTTAGTAAAACTAATTAACAAATTATAAATCGAACTAAGATCAGAAATTGAAACATATTAAAATCAAACAAACAACTAGTTACGAGGAAGAGGAGGTCTCGTGGTGTTATTTTGGTGGTCGATGGCATAAGTGGTGTTTGCCGGCGGTGGGGTTCCGGCAAAGTAACAGGGGGTACGAGGAAGATGAATTATGTTTTTAGGGTTTGGGAATTTTTGGACATATTTATTAAGTAAATAAGAAACCCCACAGCCGTTGGATTATGGAGAATGAAGGGCTGGGATTGGTTTGCTGTGAAACGACGTCGTTTGGCGTCTCTGGAGATGGGTCGTTTGGACCGGGTGGGGTTTGGGCCTGGGTCAGGGAAAGAAAGAGAAAAAAGTTGTTGGGCCTGGGTGAAATGAATTGGGCATGGCCCAAATCGTGGGCAGCCCTTTCTCTATTTCTTTTTGTTTTCTTTTCCTTTACATTTGTTTCTTTTATCTATATTTTTTTTGTATATTTTTGTATTTTTCTGATTTTATAAAATTGCAACAATTAAAATAAAGTCCTAATATATCTCACTAATTGATTTCTAAAATTATTTAAAAAACTATTTCGGGACGAATTCACAATTAAACAATTAAAAATGCAAAAGTGAACTATTTTTGTTATTTTCTTCATATTTTGTTCTAAAACAAATTAACCCCTAATTAATACTAAAATATGAAATTAAATCCTAAATGCAAATGCATATTTTGTATTTTTCATATGAATTAAAATGCACATATAAATGCAACAATTAGCAGAAAATGACACCAAAATTTACAAAAATTGTAAAATAATAAATAAATTATTTTGTTTGAATTTCAGGGAATAATTTGCTTTGGTCAAAAATCATGTGCTCACAAATATAGCGTTACGATGTGAAATTTCGGGGTTTCAAACTCTCAGTACATCATTTACATCAATTACTCACCTCAAAACGGCCAAGAGTCTAGCTCGTTATCCCCTTGCCTCTCGATTCGTGCGTCGAATCTATCCAAAATCAGAACGAATATATCACATTATGTTGTAGGAACAATACCCAATCGAAAATAACAGAAAAACATCAAAATCTCAAAATTTGGCAAAACCCGAGCCCCGGGCTCACTTCTCGAAATTCAGAAAAATTAACATCAACGGATTCCTTATCTCGCCACAAGTCTATACATATAAAATTTATCAAAATCGGACATCAACTCGACCCTCAAATCTTCAAATCTTATTTTCAAATCCCTAGGCCTAAATCCTCAATTTACTCCTCAAAAACATGTAATCTAGTCGAATTATTCGATGATAATTCAATATTATGGAGTTGAAAATGAGCTAAAAAAAATAGAACAGTACTAATAAAGCCAATTCTGGTCGCTAAAAGACCTTTCCGGTCGCTAAATGTCACGACCCAAAATCCCAACACGGTCGTGATGGCGCCTCTCGTGAGGACAAGGCCAACCAATCAACAAAACAGTACATCTCTTTATAATTACTTAGCAGGAATAAGTCTAAATCATGGGCAATATAATCTTAAATGCGAAATAAACGTGATAGAACAAGGAAAACCCTCCCAACTCAGCCCGAAATCGGGGTGTCACAAGTCATGAGCTACTACAGAGTTTACTAATATTTTACAAAGTCGGGAATTATCATAAATAACAAAGATAAGGGAGAAAACGGGGCTGCGGACGTCAACAGCTACCTCGTTACTCCTAGTCACCGCCTGGTCTGGAAAGAATCAGCGCTCAGGAGCGAACTCAGCTCCGCCTGTATCTGCACACATGGTGCAGGGAGTAATGTGAGTACTCCAACCCAGTGAGTAATAAAAATAA
This sequence comes from Nicotiana tabacum, assembly GCF_000715075.1. Classification (NCBI taxonomy): domain Eukaryota; kingdom Viridiplantae; phylum Streptophyta; class Magnoliopsida; order Solanales; family Solanaceae; genus Nicotiana; species Nicotiana tabacum. Next base: position 167,001,226 of record NC_134095.1, read on the forward strand.
ATAACGACTGAAATCATGAAATCTCATAACGACACAATATAACGCTATCCCAAGCAGTAAAATCAGTTATACAGTAAAATAGTGAGTATCAGATAATTCTCCTTTTAAAACAATAAAGGAAAATAATTTCCACAGTAAGGAAATCAAAAGCTTGCCCCTCGGGCTCAATATGTAAATCTCAGTATAGTATCAGCCCCTCGGGCTCACTCCCAACTCACCAGCACACAACATCAGCCCCTCGGGCTCACTCCCAACTCACCACACACAAGCAACGGCCTCTCGGGCCCACTCCCAACTCACCTGGGTACCCTGCGCTCATTGGGGGTGTGTACAGACTCCGGAGGGGCTCCTACAGCCCAAGCGCAATATCAATAGGCCTGAAAGCCTTCACACATCACACACGAGGCCTGAAAGCCTCCTCATATAACACTCGAAGCCTGAAAGCCTCCTCACATCACTCAACATATCCTCACGTATGGCCTTCGGCCTCAATCAGTCCAGAAAATAATCATAAGCCTCTTGGGCATCAGTAAAACAATAGTGCTCAGCTCAACAACATTATAAATATCATTAAATCTCGAGTTGAGTATAAATGTAGCTGAGTTCACAAAATATATAATTCAATTGGACTGAGTTCAAATAATATTTCAATTCGTGAGGAAAATAGTGATGTAAATTCACAAAAATATTTCAGATAATTGGCACGAAGCCCAAATATGGCAATAAGCCCAATCATAGTGAAAAACAATAAATCTTTATCAATTACGCGGTAAAAATATCAACTGGGATGGACCAAGTCACAATCCCCAATAGTAAATGACCCCGCGCTCGTCATACAACGCGTGTCTCATCTCAACATAGCAGTATGTTGTGCAATCTGGGGTTTCAAACCCTCAGTGCATCATTTAAAATCATTACTCACCTCAAGACGGTCCAACGTCAACTCCGCTATGCCCTTGCCTCTCGAATTTACCTCTTCGTGCGTCGAATCTGGTCAAAACCACAACGAATACATTACAATAGGCTAAGGGAATATAACCCAATCGAAAAGACTCGAAAAATATCGAAATTCACGAAATTCGCAAAACCCGAGCCCCGGGCCCACTTCTCAAAAAATTACGAAAGTCACATCACCGGATTCCTCGTCTCGCCACGAGTCCGTACATATAAAATTTACCAAAATCGGAGTTCAAATGACCCCTCAAATCTTCAAATCTTATTTTCAAATCCCTAGGCCTAAATCTTCAATTTACTCCTCAAAAACATATAATCTAGTCGGATTATTCGATGATAATTCAATATTATGGAGTATATATAATCACAAGTGACTTACCTCAAGATTTCTTGCTAAAAATCACCCAAAATCTGAGCTTGGAAGTCAAAACAAATGACCAAACTCGGATTGTTGGACATTAAATCTGTCCAAAAAATTTTGGTACTGTTCATGCGCGTGAGGTCACTGTTCACTGTTCACCCGCGCGGTTACTGTGCACGCGCGGGTACTGTTCACTGCTGCAGAAAATACAGCAGCTTTTAATAAATTTGCAGCCCAGCCATTTTTCACTAAAATGGCTCTAACACCATCATACGAACTCAGAATTAGACGATTCTTGTTCCTATGAGTCACAAAAATAATAATACGAACACAATCCTTCAATTGAAACTCAATTCGGAGCTCGTTTGCCCAGTTCAATACCCATTTCGCTCGTTACACAATTAACTCACATTTCACGTCAAAAACCCATCGCGACTTGATGAAATTAAACCAAAATTTCCAGATCAGTCCTATAATTCATGATTTAAATTCTGTCTCGAAATCAAATTTGGATCTCTAGAACTAAAAATGAACCTTTAGATCATTACATTTATGCTCAAAACGGCAAAAATCTTCCAAAAATGACTCGTTGGGCATCCGAAACACACCCGAGGCCCCCGTGACCCCGACCAATAATACCAACCAGTCCCAAAATACATTACAGACTTGCTCGAGGCCTCAAATCACATCAAACAACGCTAAAATCATGAATCAACCTCCAATCCAAGTTTTATGAACTTTAGAATTTCCAACTTCTATTTTCGATGCCGAAACCTATCAAATCACGTCCGATTGACTTCAAATTTTGCGCACAAGTCCAAAATGACATAACGAAGCTATAAAAATTCTCGGAATTCCATTCCTACTGTCGGATCAAAATTTCACCTATCAGCCGGAAATCTCCAAAATACTAACTTCGCCAAAATGAGCTAATTTCTTCACCGGACCTCCAAAATTAATTCTGATTGCGCTCCTAGGCCTTAAATCATCCCCCGAAACTAACTGAATCATCGGAATTCAATTCCAAGCCCTCTAACTCACAAGTCAACGTCCGGTTGACTTTTCCAAACTAATTCTTCCTTAAAGAGACTAATTGTCCCATTTCATACCAAACTCGATCCGAATTGACTCAAATTCACCAAGTACACATATTGAAACATGAATAAGCATTTAACGGGGAATACAGGATGAAAATACAGTAAACAACGGTTTGGGTCGTTACACTAAAGGTGCCAAATCTGGTCGCTAAAGGTGCACACCAGAACCTTCTGCACCAACAATATTTATTTTCACTTAAAGGGCTCTAACTCCACCATACAAACTCTGAATTCGATGATTCTTGTTCCTATGAGTCACAAATAATGATACAAACATAGTCCTTCAATCGAAACTCAATTCGGAGCTCATCTGCTCAGTGCGATATCCATTTCGCTCGTTAAACAATTAACAGATGTTTCGCATCAAAAACCCAATCGCGACTTGATGAAATTAGACCAAACTTTCCAGATCAGTCCTATAATTCATTATCAAAATTCCGGAAGTCTCAAAATCAAATTTTAATCTTTAGAACTAAAAATGGATCTTTGGATCATTACGTGCTTATGCTCAAAACGACAAAAATCTTCCAAAAACTCTTCCAAAACTTATCAGAGCCTCATGTGACCCTGACAAACATGCCAACACACCTCATAACATTATTCAAACTTTTTACAATCAAAAAAAACACCTCAAACAACATCAAAACCATCAATTCACATCGAATTCAAGCCTAAGTTTTCCAAAAACTTTCGAAACATGCATTTGATCAAAAACCCGACCAAATCACCTCCGAATGACATGAAATTTTGCACACACATCCCAAATCACATAATGAAGCTACAGAAACTCTCGGAATTCCATTCCGACCCTTAGATCAAAATCTCACCTATCAACCGGAAATCGCTAAAATACTACTTTCGCCAATTCAAGCCAAGTTCCACACCGGACCTCCAAAACCAATTACGATCTCACTCCTAAGTCATAAATCACCTAATGGAGCTAGATAAATAATAAAAATTCTGATCCGAGATCATTTACACATAAGTCAACTCTTGGTCAAACCTTTCAAATTCAAAGCTTTCAACTGAGACTATTCTTTCAAATTCATTCCGATTTTTTTTCCTGAAAACCAAAACCAACGATCTACATCAGTCATAATACATACCACGGGACAAGTCATGCCCGAGAACTGGCGATCAAAGCGCAAAATCTCAAAACGATCGGTCGGGTCGTTACAAAAGTCTTTACTAATTTTCGTCAATATTCAATATATGAGGATCGGGGGCCAATTAGGATGTTGTCTTACTCCAGCATTGGATGTCTAAAATATGACACACTTTGCGATGAATTCTTTAAGAAAATAAGTGTAAGTTAATAGTATGTGAATTTTTAATATATACTTGTGCTCGTATATTTTGTTTTTGTCTAACTATTTATATTTCTGTTTAATTAATAGAACTTCAAGGTTTTTAGGGTGGATCAATCATATCTTCTCCAAGCTTCATCAAAAGTTAATGGTAGTGACATTGCCAATGTAAGTAGTTGTTTCTTAAATTTTATTTAGTCTTGCTTTTCATTAATTTCTACTATCGTATACTAGATTTATGTTGTAATAACTTGTTTTTCATTAAGTTTATTCTGTGAATGATTGTCTTCCAGTATGTAATACTGGAAGTGTGTCCTCTCAATGTTTGTCTTCTAGTATGTAATACTGGGATAATTGTTGAGTTGTTTATTCCTGTATATATTACAGGAAGTCTGGTGTGTGTTACCTTCTAATTCATTTCATTTAGTATATTATACTAGAAGACTGCCAGTATATTGTTTAGTCTTGCTTTTCATTAATTTCTACTATCGTATACTAAATTTATGTTCTAATAACTTGCTTTTCATTAAGTTTATTCTGTGAATGATTGTCTTCCAGTATGTAATACTGGAAGTGTGTCCTCTCAATGTTTGTCTTCCAGTATGTAATATTGGGATAATTGTTGAGTTGTTTATTCCAGTATATATTACAGGAAGTCTGGTGTGTGTTACCTTCTAATTCATTTCATCCAGTATATTATACTGGAAGACTGCCAGTATATTATTTAGTCTTGCTTTTCATTAATTTCTACTATCGTATACTAGATTAATGTTCTAATAACTTGCTTTTCATTAAGTTTATTCTGTGAATGATTGTCTTCCAGTATGTAATACTGGAAGTGTGTCCTCTCAATGTTTGTCTTCCATTATGTAATACTAGGATAATTATTAAGTTGTTTATTCCTGTATATTTTACAGGGAGTCTGGTGTGTGTTACACCTTCTAATTCATTTCATCCAGTATATTTTACTGGAAGACTACCAGTATATTGTAGTCTTGCTTTTCATTAATTTCTACTATCATATACTAGATTTATGTTCTAATAACTTGCTTTTCATTAAGTTTATTCTGTGAATGATTGTCTTTACTGGAAGTCTATCCTCTCAATGTTTGTCTTCCAGTATGTAATACTGGGATAATTGTTGAGTTGTTTATTACAGTATATTTTAGAGGAATTCTGCTGTGTGTTACACCTTCTAATTCATTTCATCCAGTATATTATACTGGAAGACTGCCAGTTGTAGGTTGTTTTGTCCAGTATAATATACTGGACAAGTATAATATATTTCATTTCATTAAGTTTTTTAGTTCTAATAATTTACTCTACAAAATTATATTCTTCCCTTGTTGAATTCTGTTTACACTTAATAAGAATATTTATGTGTTATGATGCTCTAATTCTTACGATTTTTCTTTTCTTTTCAGAGGGTATCTGCCAAAGTTGAAGACATTGTACATGCAGATCATGTTAAATTTAAAATAAAGATGAAGAAAAATATTAAAGATAATCAAAAAATGATGAAGAGATATGTTAAGAACTCTGTTAAGGTAATTAACTAGTTTGGCAATTTATTTTACTGTTGATTTTTTTCGTACAATAATATATTGTACTCATTGTTGCAGGTTATTAATGACAAGCTTGATGTTGTTCTAAACTTTATTAAAAAATTTAAAAAACATGATGGCTTGTCGAGTGATGAAGATGAAAGCAATGAAAAGCATGACAAAAGCAGTGAACATCGAAATATCGAAAGTGATGAACAAGGAAATTATAATGATGAAGAGAATTATTCTGATAGAGATTTTTCAAATTTATCGGGTGACAAACAGGATGAACAAGAGGAAGATGTTGAGTTACCGGAACAAGATGAACAGTGCAATAAGGAGTTTGAGGATGTAGGACCATCTATTTCAATGGCACCAATTATGGATATTGAGTCATTCCCTGAAGAGGCAAATAAAGAGAGTGATAATGAAGGTCGAGCACATTTTGATTCATTACCATTAGCGATGGATATTGATTCAGTTCATAGAGCACAAGTTACTCAAGAAGTTGTAGTAGCTAGTGGAATTTTATTGGAAGGTCCTTGTGATGAAATAAGACTAGAATGTTGTGACGACCCGACCCGTCGTCTCGTGAGTTACCGCCCCGTTAGGAAGGTTTGTTTTGGAAAAGTCAACCAGACGATTGACTTATATGTTAGAGGACTCGGATTTGAATCCCGATGATTTAGTTAGCTTTGGGGGATTATTTGTGACTTAGGAGTGTGATCGAAAGTAATATTGGAGGTCCGGTGTAGAATTAGGCTTGAATTGGCGAAGTTAGTATTTTGGCGAATTCCGGTTGATAGGTGAGATTTTGATCCGAGAGTCGGAATGGAATTCCGAGAGTTGATATAGCTTCGTTAGGTGATTTGGGATATGTGTTCAAAAGTTTAGGTCATTCGGACGTGGTTTGATTGGGTTTTTGACGCGAAACATGAGTTAATTGTTTAACGAGCGAAATGGGTATTGAACTGAGCAAATGAGCTCCGAATTGAGTTTCGACTGAAGGTCTATATTCATTATTATTTGTGACTCATAGGAACAAAAATCATCGAATTTCGAGGTCTCAGGCGCGAGAAATGAATTTTTGAGTGAAATTGCTTTCTGAAAATATTTAAGGAAAATGGAAATGAAATTTGATTAGAAAGTGATGGTATCGGGCCCGTATTTTGGTTCCGGCGCCCAGTACAGGTCTTAAATATGGTTTAAGCACTTTCTGTAAAGTTTGGTTGAAAATGGACGTCGTTTGACGTGTTTCGGACTCAAAATTGAAAATTTAATGTTTTATGAAATTTGAAGGAATTCTTGGATTTTAAAGCTTAATTCGTGGTATATGATGTTATTTTGGCGATTTGATCACACGTTTAAGTTCGTATTGTATTTTGGGACATGCTGGTATAATTGGTTAAGGTCCCGAAGGCCTCGGGTGGATTTCAGAAGGTTAACGGAATGGAAATCGGATAAAAGGATTGCTGGAATTTTCTCCTGCAGAAGATGTCTTGGACAGCAATTGTGCAATCGTGGAGCCTATTTCGAAAGCTTATATCTCAAAATACATAAGGAATCTGTAAATTTATAAAACAAAAGTTGTAGCCCTTGCATCCTAGTTTCCATAAAGCTAAACCATTAATTATTCCGACATTTATACAGAAAGTTATTATCGATTGAATAAGGGTTGGTAAAGCTGTTTTGAAATTTTCCAGAAATGTTTGATGCAAGGGGGCTACTTAGCGGAATGGAAATCAGATAAAAGGATTGCTGGAATTTTCTGTTGCAGAAGCTGTCTTAGACAGCAACTGTGCAATCGTGGAGCCTATTTCGGAATCTTATATCTCAAAATACATAAGGAATCTGTAAATTCGCAAAACAAGAAAGTTGTAGCCCTTGCATTCTAGTTTCCAGAAAGTTAAACCATTCATCATTACGATATTTGTACAGAAAGTTATGACAGATTTAGTGAAGGCTGGGACTGCCTTTTGTTTTGGCTGGAAATAAGTGCAAGTCGCATTTCATTTGTGAATTAGCCATTTTTATTCATTTGTGACGATTGTAGAGCTTGGGAAAAGTGATTTTCAACAGATTTTTCAAGGGAAACATTTGGGGTAAGTGTTCTATATCCGAAAGTGATTATATTTCATAAATACATGGTTATATTCGTCGTTTAATTCGGATTTAAATGGAAGAAATTGGAATTTTTGCAAAACTTTTCAAAAATGAAAAAAGTAAGATTTGGAGGTCGAGTTGTTGTCGGAATTTGATAATTTTGGTATGGTTGAACTCGTATCGGAATGGGTTGTCGGATTTTATAAGTTTCGCCAGATTCCGAGACGTGGGCCCCACAGGCAAATTTTGAGTGTAATTTCGGATTTTTGATGGAAAATGTATAATTCCATATGGAATTAATTCCTATAATTTTTATTAACTGAATCGAATCGTTATGGCTAGATTCGAGGCATTCATAGGTCAATAAGGGGCAAAGGCATCGCGAGCTAGAGAATTAGTCGGTTCGAGGTGAGTAATTGATGTAAATGATGTCCTGAGGGTTTGAAACCCCGGAATTTCACATCGTAACGCTATATTGAGGTGACTTGCACGCCGGATAACGGGCGTGGGGTAGAGCACCATTGGGGATTGTGACTTGGTCCATCCCGTAAGATGTTTTTACCGTGTTTTCTACTTGAACTAAATTGAGAATCATCCTTACTTGGATTTAATTGTAACATTTGGGCTTCTTGCCAATTATTTGAATCATTCAGGGATTGATATCACTGCTTTCGCATATTTTGCATATCATTTGACCTAAGTCCAAGGTTTTAAATACTGTTTTGCAAACTCAGCCATCTTTCTAAGATTTGAAAACTTAAATGATATTTCTAAATGATATTTCGGGTTGAGAACTATTGTTTTAAAAATGCCCAAGGGGCTTATGATGATTTCTGGACTGAGCATGGATCAGGTTGCGCGCCGCAGCAGTGTTATATTGATATTGAGGCCGAGAGCCTGGTTGATTACATTGATATTGAGGCCGAGAGCCTGGTTGATTACATTGATATTTAGGCCGAGAGCCTAGGTGATTATACTGACATTGATATGAAGCCGATGGCCTAGATTTGATGCCATGAGATGGCTTGATATTGCGCTTGGGCTGTAGGAGCCCCTCCGGAGTCTGCACACACCCCCAGTGAGCGCCATCAACGATAAATAAATGGATGGCTCGGGTTGCATGCCGCAGTGGGTACTAGAGTGTACCATCATATGCATTGCATTGCACTCATGCATTTGTTTTTTTTATCTGCTATACATGTCTTAGTATTTGGTACTCTGACTTAATTGACTTGTTGCTTCACTATTTGTTGTTCTAAATTGTTAGTTATAGTTTACTTTGTATTTTTTTCCTGATTTCTTATTCTCGGACTTTATTTATGTTTATTACTCACGGGGTCAGAGTACTCACATTACTCCATGCACCTTGCGTGCAGATCCAGGTACACCACAGGCTAAGCGAGGAATTGTTTAGCTGAGCAGGCAGTATCCGGGAGTATTGAGGTAGCTGCATGGCGTTCGCAGCCTTGATCTCTCCCCTCTATCTCTATCTTTTATTCCGTATTTTTCCTAGATAGACTTGTAATAGGTGGATATTTTGTATTAGAGGCTCATATTCGTGACACGGGATTCTGTTGGGCTATGGTGTGGTATTTTAATTGAACTTCCGCAGATTTTATTATTAATTATACACTTGAATGAAATAACTTAGTAAATTCTCTGTGATATTTATCTATAATCTGAATAAGAATTTGGGATAATGTTGTTGAATGGTCGGGCTTGCCTAGCAGTGTGTTGGGCGCCATCATGACCGGGGTTGGGGTCGTGACAAGTTGGTATCAGAGCCTAGGTTACTTGGTCTCGCGAGTCATGAGCCGGTTTAGTAGAGTCTCGCGGATCGGTACGGAGACGTCTGTATTTATCCTCGAGAGGCTGCAGAACCTTTAGGAAAGACTTCATATTCTTGAATTCTTATCGTGCGTCTTTGATTTAGCTTGAAAAAGTGACTCTTACAATTCCTTCCATGTGTTCGTATGCACGAACGAGCGCTCAGTATTAGATGTATGGCTTGATGGCTTGTGATTCCCTGATCGAAGGGAGATATGTGACCTCTGTGAGTTGATGTTGGGCTAGTCTGAAGGACTTGAGGACGGATCTTTTGCCTATGGCTTGAGCACCGAGGTGCTAATTGTGCAAGCAAGTGTTTTGAACTTATATGTCTGGTATTGTCCCTATTAGTGGGAATGATGGTTGGATAGCTATGTGATGAGTATGTCAGTACTGCGAGATGTATCTATATGACTTGGAAGTGACGAGGAAGGGCTGCAGGATGATAGATGAACTATTAAGTGTTTGATTTTCATTGTGATTAGATGTGTAGCCCCGAGTTATGGGTGCGTGAAGAATCTTTTCATGTCTCCTATTTGGAGTGAATTAAATTTCATGTTACGGTATGAGTTTAGACTCAGGAAGATTAAGTGATCGTGTAATGTGTATGATAGTGGAAAGTATACAAAAATGTTAATTGGAGGTGAAACAGGTGGGTAATCTCCTGAGGAGTGTTCTAAGGTGGTGTGATACTTATGTTGTCTATTAGAAGATCTCATTTACAAGTGAAGAATATGCATTGAAATCTAAATTGGGCTGCCTAAATAGTGGGCTTAACAGTTGTGTGAGTGAATGTAAGAATTGCAGAAGAGTTAAAATTCTAGATGATTCGTGTTTCCACAAGCTTATGAAGGAGTGAGTTTAATCTCACTATGGTATTACGGCAGCAATAGAGTATATGCGTTGTGAATTATTGAGTGCGTTTTGATCTATGGCTTTGAGCCAAGTTGGGGAGTTTGCTATTAATTAAGTTGATTGCACGGTTATGTGCTATATTGGTTCCAGTTTGAGGCGTGTTGGTGAGTCAGTTATGGCTTACGAAGATTTAAGGTCGATCAGGCGGTGGCCGGGCCCGTTTTTATGCTATTCGAGGAAGGACAGATATTATTGCTTCAGATGATGTCATTATAGGAATTGTTCTAGTCTGCCACAAGGATACCTTTGTATTATTCGATCCCGGTTCCACATATTCTTATGTGTCCTCATATTTTGCTCATTATTTAGGTACGCCCCTGGAGTTTCTTTCTTTTTCTGTTCATGTATCTACCCCGGTGGACGATACTGTTGCTGTGGACCGTGTATACCGAGTCATGTGTTATGATTATTGAGGGTTTGGAGACTCGAGTTGATCTATTGCTATTGAGCATGGTGGATTTTGATGTTATATTGGGCATGGATTGGTTATCTCCGTGTCATGTTATTCTAGACTGTCATGCTAAGACAGTTACTTTGGCTATGCCGGGTGTACCGCGGATCGAGTGGCATGGTATGACTGATTATGTTCCTAGTAGAATAATTTCCTTCTTGAAAGCCCAGCGTATGGTTGGGAAGGGTTGTCTATCATATCTAGCTTTTGTGCGAGATGTTGGAGCTGAGACTCCTAGTATTGATTTTGTCCTAGTTGTGAGGGATTTTCCTGATGTATTTCCTGCAGACCTGTCGGGCATGCCGCCGGATAGGGATATCGATTTTGGCATTGACTTGGTGCCGGGCACCTAGCCCATTTCTATTCCGCCATATCTTATGGCACCAGCAGAGTTGAAAGAATTGTAGGAGCAGCTTTAGGAGCTCTTAGACAAGGGGTTCATTCGGCCTAGTGTGTCACTGTGGGGTGCGCCAGTTCTGTTTGTGAAGAAGAAAGATGGCACAATGAGAATGTGCATTGACTACATGCAGTTAAATAATGTAACAGTGAAGAACAAGTATCCTTTGCCTTGCATTGATGACTTATTTGATCAGCTTCAAGGAGCGAGGGTGTTTTCAAAAATTGATCTCCGTTCGGGCTATCACCAGTTAAAAATCAGGAACTCGGATATTCTTAAGACAACTTTCAGAACTAGATATGGTCACTATGAGTTTCTAGTCATGTCTTTTGGGTTGACCAATGCCCCAGCAGCGTTCATGCATTTGATGAACAGTGTATTTCGGCCTTATCTGAATTCTTTTGTTATTGTATTTATTGATGACATTTTTGTGTACTCGCGTAGCCAGGAGGAGCACACCAAGCATTTGCGTGTAGTGTTGCAGAGATTGAGGGAGGAGAAGCTTTATGCAAAATTCTCCAAGTGTAAATTTTGGCTAAGTTCTGTGGCATTCTTGGGACATATAGTGTCCAGCGAGGGTATTCAAGTTGATCCAAAGAAGATAGAAGCAGTGCAGAGTTGGTCTCGACCGTCCTCAGCCATAAAGATCCGTAGTTTTCTCGGATTAGCAGGCTATTATTGCCGATTTGTCTAGGGGTTTTCATCCATTGCGTCGCCCTTGACTGAGTTGACTCAGAAAGGTGCTCCATTTGTATGGTCAGACGAGTGTGAGGAGAGCTTTCAGAAGCTCAAGACAGTTTTGACCACAACTCCAGTATTGGTTTTACCATCAGCTACAGGTTCATATACTGTATACTTCGAGAGTTGGGATTGGTTGTGTGTTGATGAAGGAGGGTAGAGTTATTGCTTATGCTTCTCGTCAGTTAAAGCCCCATGAGAAGAACTACCTTGTTCATGACCTAGAGTTGGCTGCTATAGTTCATGCCTTGAAGATTTGGAGGCACTATTTATATGGCGTATCTTGCGAGGTATTCACTGATCATCGCAGTCTTCAGCATTTGTTTAAGCAGATAGACCTTAATTTGAGGCAGCGGAGGTGGCTTGAGTTGCTAAAAGATTATGACATCAATATTTTGTATCATCCGAGAAAGGTCAATGTAGTGGCAGATGCCTTGAGCTGAAAGGCAGTCAGTATGGGGAGTTTGGCGTACATTCCAGTTGGGGAGAGGCCCTTTGTAGTTGATGTTCAAACCTTGGCTAATCGGTTTGTATGACTGGATATTTCTGAGCCTAGTCGGGTGTTGGCTTGTGTGGTTTCTCGGTCTTCCTTATATGATCGCATCAGAGAACGCCAGTATGATGATCCGCATTTGATTGTCCTTAAGGACAGAGTTCAGCGTGATGATGTCAGGGATGTGACTATAGATGATGATGGCGTATTGAGGATGCAGGCCGTATATGTGTGCCCAATGTAGATGGGCTTAGAGAGTTAATTCTGGAGGAGACCCACAGCTCGCGGTATTCTATTCATCCGGGTACCGCGAAGATGTATCAATACTTGAGACAGCACTATTGGTGGAGAAGAATGAAGAAAGATATTGTAGGTTATGTAGCTCGGTGTCTCAACTATCAGCAGGTGAAATATGAGCATCAGAGACCGGGTGGTTTGCTTCAGCGGATGATTATCCCATAATGGAAGTGGGAGAGAGTTACCATGGATTTTGTGAGTGGTCTTCCTCGGACTTTGAAGAAATTTGATTCTATTCGGGTGATTGTGGATCGGCTGACCAAATCCGCGCACTTCATTCTGGTGTGTACTACTTATTCTTCGGAGTGGTTGGCATGTATATTTATCCGAGAGATTGTGCGATTGCATGGTGTTCCAGTTTCTATTATCTCAGATAGAGGTACTCAGTTTACTTCCCAGTTTTAGAGGACTTTTCAGCGAGAGTTGGGTACCCAGGTGGAGTTGAGCACAACATTTCATCCTCAAACAGACGGACAGTCCGAGCGTACTATTCAGATATTGGAGGATATGTTTCGTGCATGTATGATTGATTTTGGTGGTTCTTGGGATGAGTTTCTACCGCTTGCAGAGTTTGCCTACAACAACAGCTATCAGTCCAGCATTCAGATGGCACCGTATGAGGCTTTGTATGGGAGGCGGTGTAGATCTCCAGTTGGTTGGTTCGAGCCCGGCGAGGCTAGGCTATTGGGGACAAATTTGGTTCATGATGCCTTAAAGAAGGTGAAGGTGATTTAGGAGAGGCTTCGTACAGCGCAGTTGGGTCAGAAGAGTTATGCGGACCAGAACGTTCGAGATGTGTCCTATATGGTTGGTGAGAAGGTCTTGCTGAAGGTTTCGCCCATGAAGGGTGTTATGAGATTTGGAAAGAAAGGAAAGTTGAGTCCACGATTCATTGGACGTTTTGAGGTACTTAGGAGGATTGGGGAGGTGGCCTATATACTTGCTTTGCCACCCAGCTTGTCGAGTGTGCATCCGGTATTTCATGTTTCTATGCTCCGGAAGTATGTTGGGGAACCGTCCCATGTTTTGGATTTCAGCACGGTTCAGTTGGATGGTGATTTGACCTTTGATGTGGATCCAGTAGCTATTTTGGGTCGCCAGGTTCGGAAATTGTGGTCGAAGGATATATCTTCTGTAAAAGTGCAGTGGAGAGGTCAGCCCGTGGAGGAAGCTATCTGGGAGACCGAGCGGGAGATGCGGAGCAGATATCCTCACCCGTTTGAGGCTTCAGGTATGTTTCTTGACACGCTCGAGGACGAGCGTTTGTGAAGTTGGGGAGGATGTGACGACCCAACCCGTCGTCTCGTGAGTTACCGCCCGGTTTTCCCCATTTCCTATTTCTTTATGATTCATTATCAGTGTTGGGTGTGAACGAGTTGATTTGGATTGGTTTTAGTAGGAAATGAGACACTTGATCTCTTTAAGGAAGGTTTGTTTTGGAAAAGTCAATCGGACGTTGACTTATGTGTTAGAGGGATCGGATTTGAATCTCGATGATTCGGTTAGCTTCGGGGGATGATTTGTGACTTAGGAGTGTGATCAGAAGTAATTTTGGAGGTCCGGTGTAGAAGTAGGCTTGAATTGGCGAAGTTAGTATTTTGGCGAATGCCGGTTGATAGGTGAGATTTTGATCCGAGAGTCGGAATGGAACTCCGAGAGTTGTTGTGTTCGTTAGGTGATTTGGGATATGTGTGCAAAATTTCAGGTCATTCGGACGTGGTTTGATTGGGTTTTTGACGCGAAACATGAGTTAATTGTTTAACTAGCGAAATGGGTATTGAACTGAGCAAATGAGCTCCGAATTGAGTTTCGACTGAAGTACTATATTTGTATTATTATTTGTGACTCATAGGAACAAGAAGAATCAAATTCCGAGGTCGCAGGCCCGAGAAATGAATTTTTGAGTAAATTGCTTTTTGAAAATATTTAAGGAAAATGGAAATGAAATTTGATTAGAAAGTGATGGTATCGGGCCCATATATTGGTTCCGGCGCCCAGTACAAGTCTTAAATATGGTTTAAGCACTTTCTGCAAAGTTTGGTTGAAAATGGACGTCGTTTGACGTGTTTCGGACTTAAAATGGAAAATTTGATGTTTTATGAAATTTGAAGGAATTCTTGGATTTTAAAGCTTAATTCGTGGTATATGACGTTATTTTGGCGATTTGATCGCACAGTTAAGTTCGTATTGTATTTTGGGACATGTTGGTATAATTGGTTAAGGTCCCGAGGGCCTCGGGTCGATTTCGGAAGGTTAACGGAATGGAAATCGGATAAAAGGATTGCTGGAATTTTCTGCTGCAGAAGCCGTCTTGGACAACAACTGTGCAATCGTGGAGCCTATTTCGAAAGCTTATATCTCAAAATACATACGGAATCTATAAATTTACAAAACATGAAAGTTGTAGTCCATGCATCCTAGTTTCCACAAAACTAAACCATTAATTATTCCGACATTTATACAGAAAGTTATGATCAATTGAATAAGGGTTGGTAAAGTTGTTTTGAAATTTTCCAGAAATGTTTGATGCGAGGGGGCTACTTAACGGAATGGAAATCGGATAAAAGGATTGCTGGAATTTTCTGCTGCAGAAGCTGTCTTGGACAGCAACTGTGCAATCGTTGAGCCAATTTCGGAAGCTTATATCTCAAAAAACATAAGGAATCTGTAAATTTGCAAAACATGAAAGTTGTAGCCCTTGCATTCTAATTTCCAGAAAGTTAAACCATTCAGCATTCCGATATTTGTACAGAAAGTGGTGACAGATTTAGTGAAGGCTGGGACTGCCTTTTGTTTTGGCTGGAAATAAGTGCAAGTCGCATTTCATTTGTGAATTAGCCATTTTTATTCATCTGTGACGATTGTAGAGCTTGGGAAAAGTGATTTTCAACAGATTTTTCAAGGGAAACATTTGGGGTAAGTGTTCTATATCTGAAAGTGATTATATTTCATAAATACATGGTTATATTCGTCGTTTAATTCGGATTTAAATGGAAGAAATTGGAATTTTTGCAAAACTTTTCAAAAATGAAAAAAGTAAGATATGGAGGTCGAATTGTTGTCGGAATTTGATGATTTTGGTATGGTTGAACTCGTATCGGAATGGGTTGTCGGATTTTATGAGTTTCGCCAAATTCCGAGTCGTGGGCCCCACGGGCAAATTTTGAGTGTAATTTCGGATTTTTGATGGAAAATGTAGAATTCCATATGAAATTAATTCCTATAATTTTTATTAACTGAATCGAATCGTTATGGCTAGATTCGAGGCATTCAGAGGTCAATAAGGGGCAAAGGCATCGCGAGCTAGAGAATTAGTCGGTTCGAGGTGAGTAATTGATGTAAATGATGTCCTGAGGGTTTGAAACCCCGGAATTTCACATCGTAACGCTATATTGAGGTGACTTGCACGCCGGATAACGGGCGTGGGATAGAGCACCGTTGGGGATTGTGACTTGGTCCGTCCCGAGAGATGTTTTTACCGTGTTTTCTACTTGAACTAAATTGAGAATCATCCTTACTTGGATTTAATTGTTACATTTGGGCTTCTTGCCAATTATTTGAATCCTTCAGGGATTGATATCACTGCTTTCGCATATTTTGCATATCATTTGACCTCAGTCCAAGGTTTTAAATACTGTTTTGCAAACTCAGCCATCTTTCTAAGATTTGAAAACTTAAATGATATTTCTAAATGATATTTTGGGTTGAGAACTATTGTTTTAAAAATGCCCAAGGGGCTTATGATTATTTCTGGACTGAGCATGGATCGGGTTGCGCGCCGCAGCAGTGTTATATTGATATTGAGGCCGATAGCCTGGTTGATTACATTGATATTGAGGCCGAGAGCCTGGTTGATTACATTGATATTTAGGAGCCTAGGTGATTATACTGACATTGATATGAGGCCGATGGCCTAGATTTGATGCCATGAGATGGCTTGATATTGCGCTTGGGCTGTAGGAGCCCCTCCGGAGTCTGCACACACCCCTAGTGAGCGCCATCGACGATAAATAAATGGATGGCTCGGGCAGCATTCCGCAGTGGGTACTAGAGTGTACCATCATATGCATTGCATTGCACTCATGCATTTGTTTTTTTTATCTGTTATACCTGTCTTAGTATTTGGTACTCTGACTTAATTGACTTGTTGCTTCACTATTTGTTGTTCTAAACTGTCAGTTATAGTTTACTTTGTATTTTTTTCATGATTTCTTATTCTCAGCCTTTATTTATGTTTATTACTCACTGGGTCGGAGTACTCACATTACTCCCTGCACCTTGCGTGCAGATCTAGGTACACCAAAGGCTAAGCGAGGAATTGTTAAGCTGAGCAGGCAGTATCCGGGAGTATTGAGGTAGCTGCATGACGTTTGCAGCCTTTATCTCTCCCCTATATCTCTATCTTTTATTCCGTATTTTTCCTAGATAGACTTGTAATAGGTGGATATTCTGTATTAGAGGCTCATATTCGTGACACGGGATTCTGTTGGGCTATGGTGTGGTATTTTAATTGAACTTCCGCAGATTTTATTATTAATTATACACTTGAATGAAATGACTTAGTAAATTCTCTGTGATATTTATCTATAATCTGAATAAGAATTTGGGATAATGTTGTTGAATGGTCGGGCTTTCCTAGCAGTGTGTTGGGCGCCCTCATGACCGGGGTTGGGTTCGTGACAAGTTGGTATCAGAGCCTAGGTTACTTGGTCTCGCGAGTCATGAGCCGGTTGAGTAGAGTCTCGCAGATCGGTACGGAGACGTCTGTATTTATCCTCGAGAGGCTGCAGAACCTTTAGGAAAGACTTCATATTCTTGAATTCTTATCGTGCGTCTTTGATTCAGCTTGAAAAAGTGACTCTTACAATTCCTTCCACGTGTTCATATGCGCGAACGAGCGCTCAGTATTAGATGTGCCTTGATGGCTTGTGATTCCCTGATCGAAGGGAGATATGTGACCTCTGTGAGTTGATGTTGGGCCAGTCTGAAGGACTTGAGGACGGATCTTTTGCATATGGCTTGAGCACCGAGGTGTTAATTGTGCAAGCAAGTGTATTGAACTTATATGTCTGGTATTGTCCCTATTAGTGGGAATGATGGTTGGATAGCTACGTGAGGAGTATGTTAGTACTGCGAGATGTATCTATATGACTTGGAAGTGATGAGGAAGGGCTGCAGGATGATTGATGAACTATTAAGTGTTTGATTTTCATTGTGATTAGATGTGTAGCCCCGAGTTATGGGCGCGTGGAGAATCTTTTCATGTCTCCTATTTGGAGTGAAGTAAATTTCATGTTACGGTATGAGTTTAGACTCAGGAAGATTAAGTGATCGTGTAATGTGTATGATAGTGGAAGGTATACAAAAATGTTAATTGGAGGTGAAACAGGTGGGTAATCTCCTGAGGAGTGTTCTAAGGTGGTGTGATCCTTATGTTGTCTATTAGAAGATCTCATTTACAAGTGAAGAATATGCATTGAAATCTAAATTGGGCTGCCTAAAAAGTGGGCTTAACAGTTGTGTGATTAAATGCAAGAATTGCAGAAGAGTTAAAATTCCAGATGATTCGTGTTTCCACAAGCTTATAAAGGAGTGAGTTTAATCTCACTATAGTATTACGGTAGCAATAGAGTATATGCGTTGTGAATTATTGAGTGCATTTTGATCTATGGCTTTGAGCCAAATTGGGGAGTTTGCTATTAATTAAGTTGATTGCACGGTTATGTGCTATATTGGTTCCAGTTTGAGGCGTGTTGGTGAGTCAGTTATGGCTTATGGAGATTTAAGGTCGATCAGGCGGTGGCCGGGCTCGTTTTTATGCTATTCCAGGAAGGACAGATATTATTGCTTCAGATGATGTCATTATAGGAATTGTTCTAGTCTTCCACAGAGATGCCTTTGTATTATTCGATCCCGGTTCCACATATTCTTATGTGTCCTCATATTTCGCTCATTATTTGGGTACGCCCCTAGAGTTTCTTTCTTTTTCTGTTCATGTATCTACCCCGGTGGGCGATACTGTTGCTGTGGACCGTGTGTACCAGTCATGTGTTATGATTATTGAGGGTTTGGAGACTCGAGTTGATCTATTGCTATTGAGCATGGTGGATTTTGATGTTATATTGGGCATGGAGTGGTTATCTTCGTGTCATGTTATTCTAGACTGTCATGCTAAGACAGTTACTTTGGCTATGCCGGGTGTACCGCGGATCGAGTGGCATGGTATGACTGATTATGTTCCTAGCAGAGTAATTTCCTTCTTGAAAGCCTAGCGTATGGTTGGGAAGGGTTGTCTATCATATCTAGCTTTTGTGCGAGATGTTGGAGCTGAGACACCTAGTATTGATTTTGTCCTAGTTGTGAGGGATTTTCCTGATGTATTTCTTGCAGACCTGTCGGGCATGCCGCCGGACAGGGATTTCGATTTTGGCATTGACTTGGTGCCGGGCACCCAGCCCATTTCTATTCCGCCATATCTTATGGCACCAGCAGAGTTGAAAGAATTGAAGGAGCAGCTTCAGGAGCTCCTATACAAGGGGTTCATTCGGCCTAGTGTGTCACTGTGGGGTGCGCCAGTTCTGTTTGTGAAGAAGAAAGATGGCACAATAAGAATGTGCATTGACTGCATGCAGTTAAATAAGGTAACAGTGAAGAACAAGTATCATTTGCCTTGCATTGATGACTTATTTGATCATCTTCAAGGAGCGAGGGTGTTTTCAAAAATTGATCTCCGTTCGGGCTATCACCAGTTAAAAATCAGGGACTCGGATATTCTTAAGACAGCTTTCAGGACTAGATATGGTCACTATGAGTTTCTAGTCATGTCTTTCGGGCTGACCAATGCCCCAGCAGCGTTCATGCATTTGATGAACAGTGTATTTCGGCCTTATCTGGATTCTTTTGTTATTGTATTTATTGATGACATTCTGGTGTACTCGCGTAGCCAGGAGGAGCACGCCAAGCATTTGCGTGTAGTGTTGCAGAGATTGAGGGAGGAGAAGCTTTATGCAAAATTCTCCAAGTGTGAATTTTGGCTAAGTTCTGTGGCATTCTTGGAACATATAGTGTCCATCGAGGGTATTCAAGTTGATCCAAAGAAGATAGAAGCAGTGCAGAGTTGGTCTCGACCGTCCTCAGCCATAGAGATCTATAGTTTTCTCGGATTAGCAGGCTATTATTGCCGGTTTGTTTAGGGGTTTTCATCCATTGTGTCACCCTTGACTGAGTTGACTCAGAAAGGTGCTCCATTTGTATGGTCAGACGAGTGTGAGGAGAGCTTTCAGAAGCTCAAGACAGTTTTGACCACAGCTCCAGTATTGGTTTTACCATCAGCTACAGGTTCATATACTGTATACTTCGAGAGTTGGGATTGGCTGTGTGTTGATGAAGGAGGGTAGAGTTATTGCTTATGCTTCTCGTCAGTTAAAGCCCCATGAGAAGAACTACCCTGTTCATGACCTAGAGTTGGCTGCTATAGTTCATGCCTTGAAGATTTGGAGGCACTATTTATATAGCGTATCTTGCGAGGTATTCACTGATCATCGCAGTCTTCAGCATTTGTTTAAGCAGATAGACCTTAATTTGAGGCAGCGGAGGTGGCTTGAGTTGCTAAAAGATTATGACATCAATATTTTGTATCATCCGAGAAAGGTCAATGTAGTGGCAGATGCCTTGAGCTGAAAGGCAGTCAGTATGGGGAGTTTGGCGTACATTCCAGTTGGGGAGAGGCCCTTTGCAGTTGATGTTCAAACCTTGGCTAATCGGTTTGTATGACTGGATATTTCTGAGCCCAGTCGGGTGTTGGCTTGTGTGGTTTCTCGGTCTTCCTTATATGATCGCATCAGAGAACGCCAGTATGATGATCCGCATTTGATTGTCCTTAAGGACAGAGTTCAGCATGATGATGTCAGGGATGTGACTATAGATGATGATGGCGTATTGAGGATGCAGGCCGTATATGTGTGCCCAATGTAGATGGGCTTAGAGAGTTAATTCTGGAGGAGACCCACAGCTCGCGGTATTCTATTCATCCGGGTACCGCGAAGATGTATCAATACTTGAGACAGCACTATTGGTGGAGAAGAATGAAGAAAGATATTGTAGGTTATGTAGCTCGGTGTCTCAACTATCAGCAGGTGAAATATGAGCATCAGAGACCGGGTGGTTTGCTTCAGCGGATGATTATCCCATAATGGAAGTGGGAGAGAGTTACCATGGATTTTGTGAGTGGTCTTCCTCGGACTTTGAAGAAATTTGATTCTATTCGGGTGATTGTGGATCGGCTGACCAAATCCGCGCACTTCATTCTGGTGTGTACTACTTATTCTTCGGAGTGGTTGGCATGTATATTTATCCGAGAGATTGTGCGATTGCATGGTGTTCCAGTTTCTATTATCTCAGATAGAGGTACTCAGTTTACTTCCCAGTTTTAGAGGATTTTTCAGCGAGAGTTGGGTACCCAGGTGATGTTAGCACAGCATTTCATCCTCAGACGGACGGACAGTCCGAGCGTACTATTCAGATATTGGAGGATATGTTGCGTGCCTGTATGATTGATTTCGGAGGTTCTTGGGATGAGTTTCTACCGCTTGCAGAGTTTGCCTACAACAACAACTATCAGTCCAACATTCAGATGGCACCGTATGAGGATTTGTATGGGAGGCGGTGTAGATCTCCAGTTGGTTGGTTCGAGCCCGGCGAGGCTAGGCTATTGGGGACAGATTTGGTTCATGATGCCTTAAAGAAGGTGAAGGTGATTTAGGAGAGGCTTCGTACAAAGCAGTTGCGTCAGAAGAGTTATGCGGAACGGAAAGTTCGAGATGTGTCCTATATGGTTGGTGAGAAGGTCTTGCTGAAGGTTTCGCCCATGAAGGGTGTTATGAGATTTGGAAAGAAAGGAAAGTTGAGTCCACGATTCATTGGACGTTTTGAGGTACTTAGGAGTATTGGGGAGGTGGCCTATATGCTTGCTTTGCCACCCAGTTTGTCGAGTGTGCATCCGGTATTTCATGTTTCTATGCTCCGGAAGTATGTTGGGGAACCGTCCCATGTTTTGGATTTCAGCACGGTTCAGTTGGATGGTGATTTGACCTTTGATGTGGATCCAGTGGCTATTTTGGGTCGTCAGGTTCGGAAATTGTAGTCGAAGGATATATCTTCTGTAAAAGTGCAGTGGAGAGGTCAGCTCGTGGAGGAAGCTACCTGGGAGACCGAGCGGGAGATGCGGAGCAGATATCCTCACCCGTTTGAGGCTTCAGGTATGTTTCTTGACACGCTCGAGGACGAGCGTTTGTGAAGTTGGGGAGGATGTGACGACCCAACCCGTCGTCTCGTGAGTTACCGCCCGGTTTTCCCCATTTCCTATTTCTTTATGATTCATTATCAGTGTTGGGTGTGAACGAGTTGATTTGGATTTGTTTTAGTAGGAAATGAGACACTTTGTCTCTTTAAGGAAGGTTTGCTTTGGAAAAGTCAATCGGACGTTGACTTATGTGTTAGAGGGATCGGATTTGAATCTCGATGATTCGGTTAGCTTCGGGGGATGATTTGTGACTTAGGAGTGTGATCAGAAGTAATTTTGGAGGTCCGGTGTAGAAGTAGGCTTGAATTGGCGAAGTTAGTATTTTGGCGAATGCCGGTTGATAGGTGAGATTTTGATCCGAGAGTTGGAATGGAATTCCGAGAGTTGCTGTAGCTTCGTTAGGTGATTTGGGATATGTGTGCAAAATTTCAGGTCATTCGGACGTGGTTTGATTGGGTTTTTGACGTGAAACATGAGTTAATTGTTTAACGAGCGAAATGGGTATTGAACTGAGCAAATGAGCTCCGAATTGAGTTTCGACTGAAGGTCTATATTCGTATTATTATTTGTGACTCATAGGAACAAGAATAATCAAATTCCGAGGTCTCAGGCCTGAGAAATGATTTTTTGAGTAAAATTGCTTTCTGAAAATATTTAAGGAAAATGGAAATGAAATTTGATTAGAAAGTGATGGTATCGGGCCCATATTTTGGTTCCGGTGCCTAGTACAGGTCTTAAATATGGTTTAAGCACTTTCTGAAAAGTTTGGTTGAAAATGGGCGTCGTATGACGTGTTTCGGACTTAAAATGGAAAATTTGATGTTTTATGAAATTTGAAGGAATTCTTGGATTTTAAAGCTTAATTCGTGGTATATGACGTTATTTTGGCGATTTGATCGCACAGTTAAGTTCGTATTGTATTTTGGGATATGTTGGTATAATTGGTTAAGGTCTCGAGGGCCTCGGGTGGATTTCGGAAGGTTAACGAAATGGAAATCGGATAAAAGGATTGCTGGAATTTTCTGCTGCAGAAGCTGTCTTGGACAACAACTGTGCAATCGTGGAGCCTATTTAGGAAGCTTATATCTCAAAATACATAAGGAATCTATAAATTTACAAAACATGAAAGTTGTAGTCCATGCATCCTAGTTTCCATAAAACTAAACCATTAATTATTCCGACATTTATACAAAAAGTTATGATCGATTGAATAAGGGTGGGTAAAGTTGTTTTGAAATTTTCCAGAAATGTTTGATGCGAGGGGGCTACTTAACGGAATGGAAATCGGATAAAAGGATTGCTGGAATTTTCTGCTGCAGAAGCTGTCTTGGACAGCAACTGTGCAATCGTTGAGCCAATTTCGGAAGCTTATATCGGATTTAAATGGAAGAAATTGGAATTTTTGCAAAACTTTTCAAAAATGAAAAAAGTAAGATTTGGAGGTCGAGTTGTTGTCGGAATTTGATAATTTTGGTATGGTTGAACTCGTATCGGAATGGGTTGTCGGATTTTATGAGTTTCGCCGAATTCCGAGACGTGGGCCCCACGGGCGAATTTTGAGTGTAATTTCGGATTTTTGATGGAAAATGTAGAATTCCATATGGAATTAATTCCTATAATTTTTATTAACTGAATCGAATCGTTATGGCTAGATTCGAGGCATTCAGAGGTTAATAAGGGGCAAAGGCATCGCGAGCTAGAGAATTAGTCGGTTCGAGGTGAGTAATTGATGTAAATGATGCCCTGAGGGTTTGAAACCCCGGAATTTCACATCGTAATGCTATATTGAGGTAACTTGCACACTGGATAACGGGTGTGGGGTAGAGCACCATTGGGGATTGCGACTTGGTCCGTCCCGAGAGATGTTTTTACCGTGTTTTCTACTTGAATTAAATTGAGAATCATCCTTACTTGGATTTAATTGTTACATTTGGGCTTCTTGCCAATTATTTGAATCCTTCAGGGATTGATATCACTGCTTTCGCATATTTTGCATATCATTTGACCCCAGTCCAAGGTTTTAAATACTGTTTTGCAAACTCAGCCATCTTTCTAATATTTGAAAACTTAAATGATATTTCTAAATGATATTTCGGGCTGAGAACTACTATTTTACAAATGTCCAAGGGGCTTATGATAATTTCTGGACTGAGCATGGATCGGAATGCGTGCCGCAGCAGTGTTATATTGATATTGAGGTCGAGAGCCTGGTTGATTACATTGATATTTAGGCCGAGAGCCTGGGTGATTATACTGACATTGATATGAGGCCGATGGCCTAGATTTGATGCCATGAGATGGCTTGATATTGCGCTTGGGCTGTAGGAGCCCCTCCAGAGTCTGCACACACCCCCAGTGAGCACCGTCGACGATAAATAAATGGATGGCTCGGGCTGCACGCCGCAGTGGGTACTAGAGTGTACCATCATATGCATTGCATTGCACTCATGCATTTGTTTTTTTATCTGTTATACTTGTCTCAGTATTTGGTACTCTGACTTAATTGACTTATTGCTTCACTATTTGTTGTTCTAAACTGCCAGTTATAGTTTACTATGTATTTTTTTCATGATTTCTTATTCTCAGCCTTTATTTATGTTTATTACTCACTGGGTCGGAGTACTCACATTACTCCCTGCACCTTGCATGCAGATCCAGGTACACCACAGGCTAAGTGAGGAATTGTTTAGTTGAGCAGGCAGTATCCGGGAGTATTGAGGTAGCTACATGGCGTTCGCAGCCTTGATCTCTCCCCTTTATCTCTATCTTTTATTCCGCATTTTTCCTAGACAGACTTGTAATAGGTGGATATTCTGTATTAGAGGCTCATATTCGTGACACCGGATTCTGTTGGGCTATGGTGTGGTATTTTAATTGAACTTCTGCAGATTTTATTATTAATTATACACTTGAATGAAATGACTTAGTAAATTCTCTGTGATATTTATCTATAATCTGAATAAGAATTTGGGATAATGTTGTTGAATGGTCGGGCTTGCCTAGCAGTGTGTTGGGCGCCATCATGACCGAGGTTGGGGTCGTGACAAATGTAATGCAATTGAACCAGTTCTGACAGAAGGTACAAAAGCTTTGATAGTTAAAATTGCTGATGGGAAACAAGAGATTTCTACACCACATCATAGTGAAAATATTTTGCAAAATACCACAGCTGGATCGATAATTCCATCAGCCTTGGATGTTGAATCAGTCATAGATGAAGCTGCAGTAGTTGTTGGAGGTTTAGTGAAAATTTGTTGTGATAAAGAGACTACTAATGAACAAGCAGCAGATGATGGAAATTCAGAGAAAATTCCTTGTGATGAAGAAAGAGTAGAAAAGTCAACTGGTACCGATGTTGGTGCTATCTTTCAAAAAATAGCTGATGGGACATATCAACTTTCAACGCCACAGTGTAGTCATGACAATAAGGAAAATAGTGGAGCTGTGTCATCAATGCTACCAGCCATGGATATTGAATCACTCCACGATACACAAAATAAGAAATGCAGTGATCAAGGTGGACCAAGTGGTGCAGATGTAACGAAAGGTCCTGTTGTAATGAAGAAAGAGCAGATAGTGGTCCAGATGAGACTAATCTTACATCTGGTAGTGATATTGATTCTTTAATTAGAAAAATAAATGATGTGACATATGACACATGGTCGCCACAGTGCAGTCAAAATATTTTGCAAAATAACGTACTTGCAGTCTCTCAAGGAAGTGGAACAGATGTTGTAACAGGAGGTACAAATGTTGAAGCCATTTTTTGTGATATTGAAAAAGGAAATATAATTTTGGATTCACCTGAAGTGGAACAAGGTATTCCTATAGAAAATGTGAATGCAGCATCTGGAGGAAATGAAAGGGAACTTGAGACTGCTCTGGCAACTCTTTCTTAAATGTGCATCCAAGAAAGTAAAGGTAATTTGGAAGGAACAAATGCTGTAATAGGAGGTACAGATGTTGAAGCCATTTTTCGCGATATTGAAAAAGGAAATATAATTTTGGATTCACCTGAAGTGGAACAAGGTATTCCTATAGAAAATGTGAATGCAACATCTGGAGGAAAGGAAAGGGAACTTGAGACTGCTCTGGCAACTCTTTCTGAAATGCGCATCCAAGAAAGTAAAGGTAATTTGGAAGGAACAGATGCTGTAACAGGAGGTACAGATGTTGAAGCCATTTTTCGCGATATTGAAAAAGGGAATATAATTTTGGATTCACCTGAAGTGGAATAAGGTATTCCTATATTAAATGTGAATGCATCATCTGGAGCAAAGGAAAGGGAACCTGAGACTGGTCTGGCAACTCTTTCTGGAATGTGCATCCAAGAAAGTAAAGGTAATTTGAATGGAATTGGAAGGAAGTTGAATGAATAAGCACCTCTTGTTGTTCATGAAATTATTGAAAAGATTCAGCAGGTTAGTGTGTGCAGGCTTGTTTCCCTGTTTATTATACTGGAAATCTGTCCTGGGAATGATTGCTTTCCAGTATGTTATACTGGATGATTATTATATTATAGATTTGTTTGATTCCAGTATATTTTACAGGAAGTTTACCGTTTTGTAAGGTTGTTGTCCAGTATATTATACTGGATGAGGTCTATTTATACCCTGTGTAAGTTCTGTTGTCCAGACTAGAAATTTTTTTCACTTGTTATTAATTTTTTGAATCATTAATTGTCTTTTTCTTTTATAATATGCCCTTTGATTATTTTTCTTCTTTATACCCCGAGTATTTGCTTCTGGAGTTTCCCACCATCTAATTCATTTCATCCAGTATATTATACTGGAAGACTGGCATCTCTAGGCTATTTTTGTCCAGTAAATTATACTGGATAAGTATAATGTATTTCATTTCATTATGTTTTTCAGTTCTAATAATCTCTCCATTTATTTTTATTTTTTGAAGCAGGGAAAATTGTATACTAGAAAAAGTAAGAGGAAATCTGTGAATTCGTGCCATAATTTTAATATTTTGACACAGTCAAGTCAATCAAGTTATAATGTATTTGATCATGAACCTACTATTGATCGCACCTCTGCTAAAAAATATGTTGCTGCTGATATGCAAAATAGTGATTCTGATAAAAAGATTATTTTATATTCAAGTGTGGATGAGGGAGTTTATGTTTCTCCTCTTAAAATTGCTAAGTCTGTTTTTCAACTGGATGATAATTTTGATCAGCATACCACATTGAAACCTGAAATAAAAAATATGGAGGTAGATGGTGAAAATGAAAAATTAAATTTTGCCTCCTATAAAGGAAAAGAAGTGTCAGGAGGACAAGTACAACAGATTGCACAAAGTGCTTATGTAGAAGAAGAATTGCTTGGTAGAGGAAAAAGAATTCGTAATGCCAGTTGGCATTTAAAATCTCCATATAAGGGAACAAGTAAAGGTATGAATTGGAGTTCAAAATATGTCTGAAGATGTTGCTGGCATTATCGGAAAATAATCAAATCTTCTGAGGATAATCTTGTAACATATTTAAATGAAAACAAGAGAAGAGGTCGTCTACCAAAGTGAGTTTTGATAATTAGCTTATTCTATTTTTATTTGATATATATGTTATTAAAAATTCTCTTTTATTTTGTTTTTAATATTTGTTCTGTCCTTGTTTTTTTAGGGTGTAACTGATATTTACAAAATAGATCATGTACTGCAACAAAAGCCATATGAACTTTACAATGAGAAAGTTAAATCAAGAATGTTCTTTAAAGAGATTGTCGATGATAAGTATACTTTAACTGATGCGGTATGTATATATCTTTTATGTTATGAACTTTTGATTTTATTTTATATTATATTTGATATATATTTATTTTTATTTTATATTCAGCACATAGATGTTTTATTGTATTATATGAGGAAGAAGCATATATATCACATCAATGAGTATCCATTTGCCTCAACAACAATAGATGTGGACTTTAATGACACTTTGGAATTTGCATATAATGACTGGAAGCGTCGTCCAGAAGGTTGGACTGAGTTTGAATTTTGGAATGTGGGATTGGGATTTGGGCTTTGTCAGTATATATTGGGTGAGAATCGTAGATGTGAGATTCCATGGTCATTTGTTGAAAAGGTTTTCTGTCCGATTCGACTTCCTGCTCCAATAGTAAATGGTGAAATTCGCTTAGATTGTTGCACTCATTACTACCTGGCAGTTTTACACTTGAATGGGAAGACCATAGATGTATATGATTCTGTGTACGAGGGATATAAGTATGATGTTATAAAGACGCAGCTTCTTGCTTATCAGCATTTCATTCCTGTGGTTATGGAGTATTGTAAATTTGGTGACTTGCATCCTACATTTGGGCATGTGTATGAACCATTTGATGTTCGCTGGAAAGAATCACCAAAACAGATAGGAAACACAAGTTGTGTGCATTTGTTATAAGGTATGTTGATATGTTGATGCAGGGTAAAGATGTTATGACAATTGTGCCCAATACAATCAAATATTATCGGGAGTATCTTGGTTTTTGTCTATGGGGACAGGCAAAATGGAAACACAAATCAGGGTATGAAACTCCTCCAGAAATGGTTGGTGATGAATATGGAAATAACATTTGTAAATATCCTTTAGCATATGGCAGCCCTCAAGTGTAAATACCTTGATAAACATCGTTTTTTGCATTATATATTAAACATGAATACTTTGTTGATATATATGCGGATTTTATAGTTTGAATTTAAAATGTTTTGCTTCCTGTATATTATGCTGGAGAATCTAATATGTGAAAGAATATCATCCAGTAATTTTTATGGAATTCTAGCTTGTATTTTTTATATTATGCTGGAGAATCTAATATGTGAAAGAATATCATCCAATAATTTCCTGTAAATTATGCTGTAGATATGTCATATTTAATATATTTTTGGTTGGTTCTTGTAAATTCAAATTTTTCCCCTATAATAATCCAGATTTTTTACCCTAAATTCGGCCAATTTTGGTTACTCTCCTATAAATTATTGTAGAAATGCTACTTATGAAGGCATAGAAGCCAGTATATTATCATATGGAGAAGTTGAAAATTGTGAAAACTTGGTATTTAGAACAATTTACTGGAATTAAATAATTTAACATTTTATTTGTTGTATATTACACTAGAGTTATATAATGTTAAACCACTGTGTCCCGTATTTAATACTGGACGTGAATAATGCAGATTTGTTATCCTAAATTCATCAAAATTTGGTTACTCCCTATAAATTATGCTGGAAATGCTACTAATGAAGGGATATAAGCTAGTATATTATAATGGAGAAGTGGAAAATAGTGAAAACTTGGTATCTAGAACAATTTACTGTAATTAAATAATTTAATATTTTATTTCCTGTATATTACACAGGAGTATATAATGTTAAACCACTATGTCCCGTATTTAATACTGGACGTGAATAATGCAGATTTTTTATCCTAAATTCGTCAAATTTTGTTTACTCCCTATAAATTATGCTGGAAATGTTACTCATAAAGGGATATAAGCCAGTATATTATAATGGAGAAGTGGAAAATAGTGAAAACTTGGTAATTAGAACAATTTATTGGAATTAAGTTATTTAATATTTTATTCCCTGTATATTACACTGGAGTTATATATTCTTATAAATATATTGTCCTGTATTTAATACTGGACGTGAATAATTCAAATTTTTTTACCCTAAAGTTGTCCAATTTTGGTTACTCCCTATTAAATATGGTGGAAACGCTACTTATGAAAAGATATGAGCCAGTATATTATGACAGAGAAGTGGAAAATAGTGAAAACTTGGTATCTAGAACAATTTACTGGAATTAAATAATTTAATATTTTATTTCATGTAAATTACACTGGAGTTATATATTGTTAAACCATTGTGTCCCGTATTTAATTCTGGACCTGAATAATGCAGATTATTTTTATCCTAAATTCGTCAAATTTTGGTCACTGCCTATATATTATGCTGGAAATGTTACTCATGAAGGGATATAAGACAGTATATTATGATGGAGATGTGAAAAATAGTGGAAATTTGGTAATTAGAACAATTTACTGGAATTAAATAATTTATTTTTTTATTCCCTGTGCATTACACTAGAATTATATATTGTTAAACCACTATGTCCCGTATTTAATTCTGGACGTGAATAATGCAGAATTTTCGTATAATTTTCTTGAAAAGATTTTGATACTATGTCGATCGTATTCCATAATATTAGATACATAAAAGAAATATTACAAAGAACAATCACACATAAACATAGTAGAAGATAAGAGAACCCAATGACAAAAACATAGAACAAAAACATAAAAAAGGATTAAGCAAAACTAAGAATCATCTGTATCATCAGAATAATACTCCTCAATTTCTTTATATATCTCATCATCATCTGAATCAGAGATAATTATAGGAGACCCGGGCAAAATACCACAAAGTCTCACGAGATCATTCTTCAACCTATTGAAATCATGACGCAACTAATTTTGTTCAATTATTATTCTGTCCATAAGATGAGGAAGATTCTTTAAGCTATATTCGAGCTTCGCACAGTCGTCCCTATTGGGATACTTGAAAGAATCAAAGTTCTGGACAACCTTGTCGAACGAGGTTGAATAACCTTCAGAACTGTGTTCTACGTTCAGCCTGTTCTTGAATGATTCATCAGCAAAAAACTGAGGTCTTATTCTTTCCCAATCAACCTTTATTTGTTCCCACTTTTGCATAATATTATCTATTGGAACTTTACTATCCCAATCAGACTTTAAACTCTCTCACTTATGCATAAGTTCATCCATTGTAAGTTTCTTGCTTCCTCTAGCATCAGACATGGTTTTTTTGAAAAAGCAAAAATGCTATTGATGAATATAAATTTTAATAAAATATGATAGAATTTTTCTAGTGAACTGATTGTTTAATATAGTGAAAGTGTGCACCTACTAAACTTAAAATATGTATAAATGTAAAGGTAACTTTTCAAGTCTGTTAGATGTTTTATTAGGTTCAGAGAAATGTAACTTTTCGCACATTCCAAGAAAAGTAGGTTATAAAATACGACATGAATCTGTATTGTGCACATCCAGTATATAATAATGGACATTATGCTTTTGCATGAATTTCACCAGTTTAATATACTGGACATAATGTTTCAGTACTTTAGATAACCATTTGGTGCAGCCTTTTATGCATTTTTAACCACAAATTATATTATACGTTGGGAGTTGTATAACAGTAATAATTACATTTTCTGTCATTTCATAGGATTCTAGTAAATTTTATGGATAGTAATTTGGATTTCATAATTTTACAGACAGCTTTATAGTAATCTACTATACTAGAGTCTATATTGATTTTCCAACGACCCGCCATTCATTAAAGCGTACCTCGAATTTCTCCTGTATATTCTAATGGAGATATACCACCTGATAGCATAATCTCTTGTATTATGTAAAGGATAATAACTTTTGTAAATATCCTTTAGCATATGGCAGTCCTCAAGTGTAAATGCCTTGATAAACATAGTTTTTTGCATTATATATTAAACATGAATACTTTGTTGATATATATGCAGATTTTATAGTTTGAATTTAAAATATTTTGCTTCCTGTATATTATGATGGAGAATCTAATATGTGAAAGAATATTATCGAGTAATTTTTATGGAATTCTAGCTTGTATTTTTTATATTATGCTAGAGAATCTAATATGTGAAAGAATATCATCTAGCAATTTCCTGTAAATTATGCTGGAGATATGTCATATTTAATATATTTTTGGTTGCTTCTTGTAAATTCAGATTTTTTCCCCTATAATAATCCAGATTTTTTTACCCTAAATTCGGCCAATTTTGATTACTCTCCTATAAATTATCATAGAAATGCTACTTATGAAGGAATAGAAGCCAGTATATTATCATATGGAGAAGTTGAAAATTGTGAAAAGTTGGTATCTAGAACAATTTACTGGAATTAAATAATTTA
Source organism: Nicotiana tabacum (assembly GCF_000715075.1). NCBI lineage: Eukaryota > Viridiplantae > Streptophyta > Magnoliopsida > Solanales > Solanaceae > Nicotiana > Nicotiana tabacum. The sequence goes on from NC_134095.1 coordinate 167,032,985, forward strand.
ATATTTTATTTGCTGTATATTACACTGGAGTTATATAATGTTAAATCACTGTGTCCCGTATTTAATACTGGACGTGAATAATGCAGATTTTTTATCCTAAATTCGTCAAAATTTTGTTTTTCCCTATAAAGTATGCTGGAAATGCTACTCATGAAAGGATATAAGCTAGTATATTATAATGGAGAAGTGGAAAATAGTGGAAACTTGGTATCTAGAACAATTTACTGGAATTAAATAATTTAATATTTTATTTGTTGTATATTATACTGGAGTTATATAATGTTAAACCACTGTGTCCCGTATTTAATACTGGACGTGAATAATGCAGATTTTTTATCCTAAATTCGTCAAATTTTGTTTACTCCCTATAAATTATGCTGGAAATGCTACTCATGAAGGGATATAAGCTAGTATATTATAATGGAGAAGTGAAAAATAGTGGAAAGTTGGTAATTAGAACAATTTACTGGAATTAAGTAATTTAATATTTTATTCCCTATATATTACACTGGAGTTATATATACTTATAAACATATTGTCATGTATTTAATACTGAACGTGAATAATTCAAATTTTTTTACCCTAAAGTTGTCCAATTTTTGTTACTCCCTATTAAATATGATGGAAACGCTACTTATGAAAAGATATAAGCCAGTATATTATGATGGAGAAGTGGAAAATAGTGGAAACTTGGTATCTAGAACAATTTACTGTAAATAAATAATTTAGTATTTTATTTCCTGTATATTACACGGGAGTATATAATGTTAAACCACTGTGTCTCATATTTAATACTAGACGTGAATAATGCAGATTTTTTTATCCTAAATTCGTCAAATTTTGTTTACTCCCTATAAATTATGCTGGAAATGCTAGTCATGAAGGGATATAAGCCAGTATATTATAATGGAGAAGTGAAAAATAGTGGAAACTTGGTAATTAGAATAATTTACTGGAATTAAGTAATTTAATATTATATTCCCTGTATATTACACTAGAGTTATATATACTTATAAACATATTGTCCTGTATTAATACTGGACGTGAATAATTCAAATTTTTTTACCCTAAAGTTGTCCAATTTTTGTTACTCCCTATTATATATGGTGGAAACACTACTTATGAAAAGATATAAGCCAGTATATTATGACGGAGAAGTGGAAAATAGTGGAAACTCGGTATCTAGAACAATTTACTGGAATTAAATAATTTAATATTTTATTTCATGTATATTACACTGGAGTTATATATTGTTAAACCATTGTGTCTCGTATTTAATACTGGACCTGAATAATGCAGATTTTTATCGTAAATTCGTCAAATTTTGGTTACTGCCTATATATTATGCTGGAAATGTTACTCATGAAGGGATATAAGACAGTACATTATGATGGAGAAGTGGAAAATAGTGGAAATTTGGTAATTAGAACAATTTACTGGAATTAAATAATTTAATATTTTACTCCCTGTGCATTACCCTGGAATTATATATTGTTAAACCACTATGTCCCGTATTTAATTCTGGACGTGAATAATGCAGAATTTTCGTATAATTTTCTTGAAAAGATTTTGATACTATGTCAATCGTATTCCATAATATCAGATACATAAAAGAAATATTACAAAGAACAATCACACATAAACATAGTAGAAGATAAAGAGCACCCAATGACAAAAACATAGAACAAAAACATAAAAAAAGGATTAAGCAAAACTAAGAATCATCTGTATCATCAGAATAATACTCCTCAATTTCTTTATATATCTCATCATCATCCGAATCAGAGATAATTATAGGATACCCGGGCAAAATACCACAAAGTCTCACGAGATCATTCTTCAACCTGTTGAAATCATGATGCAACTGATTTTGTTCAATTATTATTCTATCCATAAGATAAGGAAGATTCTTTAAGCTATATTCGAGCTTCGCACAGTCGTCCCTGTTGGGATACTTGAAAGAATCAAAGTTCTGGACAACCTTGTCGAACGAGGTTGAATAACCTTCAGAACTGCGTTCTACGTTCAACCTGTTCTTGAATGATTCATCAGCAAAAAACTGCGGTCTTATTCTTTCCCAATACAGATGATCGGGGAAAGTGATTTTAACTCAGATTTGGCTAGAATACATGAATCTATCACTGAATTCATCATTTAATTCGTGATTTGGGATGGTTTGGGAAGAAAATTGTGAAACCTTTCAAAAAAGTAAAATGATGATTTGAAAGACCAAAAGGTATCGGAATTGAATAATTTTGGTATTGTTAGACTCGTGAGGGTACCAAGATTCTGAAAATGTAAATTTTACCTGATTTCGAGACATGGGCCCAGGGCTCGGGTTTTGCTAATTTTCGGATTTTTGATATTTTTCGAATATTTTCGCTTGGGCTTTGCTCCCTTAGCATATTGTGACATATTCGTTCTGATTTTGGATAGATTCGATGCGTGTGGAGGCCAATTCGAGGGGCAAAGGCGTTGCGAGCTAGAGAATTAGCCAGTTCGAGGTGAGTAATGGTTGTAAATGATGTTCTGAGGGTTTGAAACCCCGGATTTGCACATCGTAGTGCTATATTGAGGCAAGATATTCGCTGGATGATGAGCGTGGGATCTTTCGCTACTGGGGATTGTGACTTGGTCCATCCCAATTAATGATTTTACCGAATATTTGACTGAAATTCATTTGTTATCATCATGATTTGGGTTGATTGTCATATTTGGGATTCGTGCCAACTAATTGAACCCTTCGGGATTTTTTATCACTGTTTCCTCACTGCTTGACTTATTATTTGAACTCAGTCCCGTTGATATCTATTGTTTTACAAACTCAGCCACTTTTACTCAGATTTGAAACTTAAATGATATTTCTACATCATGTTTTGGGCTGAGAACTACTGTTTTACTAATGCCCAAGGGGCTTGTGATGATTTTTGGACTAAGTGAGGCCGAGGTACATATGTGAGGATATGCTGAGTGATATGAGACTGAGGGCCTGAGATACTTTATCTGCCACGAGGTGGCTTGAGTGATGTGAGGCCGAGTGCCGAGTGATGATGCTACGAGGTGGCTTGATATAGCGTTAGGGCCGTAAGGGGCCCCTCCGGAGTCTGCACACCCACAGTGAGGGCGGGTACCCATTATTCTGAGTGATTGATGTTATGCCCGGGGGCCTGATATGAGTGATTGTGAGGTAGCCCGAGGGGCTGATACTATCTTGAGAGTGAGCCCGAGGGGCTGATACTATTCTGAGTGATTGATACTGAGCTTGAGGGGCTGATACTGTACTGAGAGTGAGCTCGAGGGGCTGATACTGTTCTGAGCGATTGATACTGTGCCCGAGGGGCGGATTTCTACTTGTTATTTACCTGTTAAATTACCTATTTTACTTGTTTAAAAAAAGGGATATCATTTGATTTCTTCACTGATTTACTGCTTTAAGTGATTTTACTACTTGATATGGAATTGCTTTGTGCTTTTACGTGTTTTTATACTTTCAGCCATTTTTTATAATTATTACTCACTGAGTCGGAGTACTCACATTACTCCCTGAACCGTGTGTGCAGATTCAGGCATAGCAGAGTCCGCACCTGAGCGTTGATTCCCTCCAGGCTAGGCAGTGATTTGGAGTTACGAGGTAGTTGTTGACGTCCACAGCTCCTTGTCTCTCTTATCCTCTATCATTTATGTTTTCTTCAGACTGTTGTATCGGATTCCGTACTTTGTAGACCTATAGCAGATTCTGTAGTAGCTCGTGACTTGTGACACCCCGGTTTGGGCTGTGTCGGGATGGTTCCTGCTGTTATTAACGTTAAAATTCTGCAATTTATGAGTATTATATTATATGTTATTACTATTTATGATGATTAACTATTTAAAAGAGGTGTTCCGTTTTGGTCTGGCTGGCCTTGTCGTGACAAGTTGGTATCAGAGCCTAGTTTACTTAGGTCTCACGAGTCATGAGCAGGTTTAGTAGAGTCTCGCGGATCGGTACGGAGACGTCTGTATTTATACTCGAGAGGCTGCAGAACTTTTAGGAAAAACTTCATATTCTTGAAACTCCTATCGTGTGAACTTGTTGATCTGAGTGCTAAACTTCTGTTATTTGATTCTCTCGTAGATGGCGAGGACTCGCGCTACCAGACGAGGTGGACGACCACCAGTGCCACCCACTGAGGACACCAGAGGCCGTGGACGCGATCATGGATGTGGCAGAGGCAGAGCAGCGAGGGCATCACCTATTGATCCACCAACTGCCCCGACTCCGTATCAGGCTCCAGCTATAGATGCTTCAGCAACACCAGTTCAGGCACCAGTTGTGCCCATCGTGATTCCGAGTCTTCAGGAGACCTTGGCATAGATCTTATCAGTTTGCACTGGCCTGGCTTAGGCAGATTCAGCAACTACAGAAGCAGCTACTTCACAGGTCGGGAGAGGCAATCAGACCCCCGCTGCTCGCACACCTGAGCAGGTAGTGCAGGGACTATAGACACCGGGGGCACCTCTAGCTCAGCCGGTTGCACCAGCTCAGGAGTTTGTTGTGCCAGTTATGCCGGATAATGAGCAACATCGTCTTGAGAGGTTTGGTAAACTCCAGCCTCCATCATTCAGTGGTGCCGAGGGCGAGGATGCCCAGGGTTTTCTTGATAAGTGTCAGCAGATGCTCCGTACAGCAGGGATTCTTGAGGCTAGTGGTGTGGCATTTACCACCTTTCATTTTACTAGGGCTGCCTTCACATGGTGGGAGGCGTATGAGAGGCGTAGGCCGGTTGGAGCAGCGCCCCTTACTTGGTAGCAGTTCTCCACTCTCTTCTTGGAGAAGTATGTGCCGCAGTCTCGTAGAAAGGAGCTGCGTAGACAGTTTGAGTGGTTACAACAGGGGGATATGACTGTGTCACAGTATGAGTCGAGGTTTTTTGAGTTGGCTCGTCATGCCATTTGGATGGTTCCGACAGATCGTGAGAGGATTAAGAGATTTGTTGATGGCCTTAACTATCACCTCCGTATTCTTATGACCCGAGAGAGGGTGTTGGGTGCTACGTTCGAGAAGGTGGTCAATATCGCTCGCGAGATTGAGACGATTCGTCGTTAGGATCGAGAGGAGAGGGAGGCCAAGAGGCCTCGAGGATCTGGCAGTTATAGTAGTGCTTCTTCGAGGGGTCAGTTTTAGCATGGTAGGGGCCTTTCTTTCAGGCCTGCTCAGTCAGCCCGCCCAGAGTATCGCGGGGCATCTTCGGGTCATGGTCATCATAGATCTCAGCGGGGCCAGTCATCACTTAGTGCCCTCCCAGCTCAGAGTTCATCTCATGCCCCGTTGGCTCAGGGTTCTTCTATTCCTAGTGCATCAGTTGGTCACTCCAGTGCGAGGGGTTCCCTTCAGTCCCCTTCTCCAGCACCTGGGAGTTGTTTTGAGTATGGAGAGTTTGGGCATGTGTGGAGGCAGTGTCCTCGTCGTGTTGCTAGTTCATCCCAACAGAGGGGTCAGCCCTCGACTTCTGCTCCAGTTACTTCACCACCCACCCACCCAGCTAGGGGTGGAGGTCAGGCAGCCAGGGGTCACCCTAGGGGGAGGTCGATCAGGGGGCGGTCAGACCCATTTCTATGCACTCCCAGGCAGACCCGACGTCATTGCTTCAGATGCTGTCATTACAGGTATTGTTTCAGTCTGCCACAAAGATGCCTCTGTATTATTTGATCCCGGTTCCACCTTTTCTTATGTGTCATCATACTTTGCTCGTTATTTGGGTATGCCCGTGAGTTTCTTGCTTTACCTGTTCATGTATCTACCCCGGTGGGCGATACTATTGTTGTAGACCGTGTGTACCGGTCATATATGGTTACTATTGGGGGTTTGGAGACCCGAGTGGATCTATTGCTATTGAGCATGGTGGATTTTGATGTCATTTTCGGCATAGATTGGTTATCTCCATGCCGTGCTATTCTGGACTGTCATGTTAATACAGTCACTTTGGCTATGCCGGGTGTACCGCGAATCGAGTGGCGTGGTGTGACTGATTATATCCCTAGTAGAGTGACCTCTTTCTTGAAGGCCCAGCATATGGTTGGGAATGGTTGCCTTTCATATCTAGCGTTTGTGAGGGATGTTGGAGCTGAAACTCCTAGTATTGATTTTGTCCCAATTGTGAGGGATTTCCCCGATGTTTTTCCTGCAGACCTGTTGGGCGTGCCATCGGGCAGGGATATTGATTTTGGTATTGGCCTGGTGCCGGGCACTCAGCCCATTTCTATTCCACTATATCGTATGGCACCAGTGGAGTTGAAGGAATTGAAAGAACAACTTCAGGAACTCCTAGATAAGGGGTTCATTCGGCCTAGTGTGTCACCTTGGGGTGCGCCCGTTCTGTTTGTGAAGAAGAAGGATGGTACAATGAGAATGTGCATCGATTATTGGCAATTGAACAAGGTAACAATCAAGAACAAGTATCCTTTGCCTCGCATTGATGATTTATTTGACCAGCTTCAGGAAGCGAGAGTGTTCTCCAAGATTGATCTCCGTTCGGGCTATTACCAGTTGAAGATCAGGGATTCAGATATTCTTAAGACTACTTTCAGGACCAGATATGGTCATTATGAGTTTCTTGTTATGTCTTTCGGGCTAACCAATGCCCCAGCAGCATTCATGCATTTGATGAACAGCGTGTTCCGGCCTTATCTTGATTCGTTCATTATAGTATTCATTGATGATATCCTGGTGTACTCGCGTAGTCAGGAGGAGCACACGGAGCATTTGAGAGTTGTGTTGCAGAGATTGAAGGAGGAGAAGCTTTATGCAAAGTTCTCCAAATGTGAATTTTGGCTCAGTATAGTGGCTTTCTTGGGACACGTGGTGTCCAGCGAGGGTATTCAAGTTGACCCAAAGAAGATAGAGCCAGTTCAGAGTTGGCCTAGACCGTCCTCAGTCACAGAGATTCGTAGCTTTCTTGGGTTAGCAAGCTATTATCGCCGGTTTGTTTAGGGATTTTCATCCATTGCATTGCCCTTGACCAAGTTGACTCAGAAGGGTGCTCCATTTGTATGGTCGGACGAGTGTGAGGAGAGCTTTCAAAAGCTCAAGACAGCCTTGACCATAGCTCTAGTGTTGGTTTTTCCATCAGCTTCAGGTTCATATACTGTGTATTGTGATGCTTCGAGAGTTAGGATTGGTTGTGTGTTGATGCAGGAGGGTAGAGTTATTGCTTATGCTTCTCGTCAGTTGAAGCACCATGATAAGAACTACCATGTTCATGATTTGGAATTGGCTGTCATAGTTCATGCATTGAATATTTGGAGGCATTACTTGTATGGCGTATCTTGTGAGGTGTTCACTGATCATCGCAGTCTTCAGCATTTGTTCAAGCAAAAGGATCTTAATTTGAGGCAGCGGAGATGGTTGGAGTTGCTTAAGGATTATGATACCCCTATATTGTACCATCGGGGAAAGGCCAATGTGGTGGCCGATGCGTTGAGCCGAAAGGTAGTGAGCATGGGGAGTTTGGCATATATTCCAGTTGGGGAGAGACCCCTTGCAGTTGATGTTCAGGCCTTGGCCAATTGGTTCGTGAGATTGGATATTTCAGAGCCCAGTCGGGTGTTGGTATGTGTGGTTTCTCGGTCTTCCATATATGATCGCATCAAAGAGCGCCAGTATGATGATCCGCATTTACTTGTCCTTAAGTACAGAGTTCAGCATGGTGATGCCAGAGATGTGACCATCGGTAATGATGGTATGTTGAGGATGCAGGGCCGGATTTGTGTGCCCAATATGGATGGGCTTAGAGCATTGATTCTGGAAGAGGCCCATAGTTCGCGGTATTCTATCCATATGGGTGCCGCGAAGATGTATCAGGATTTGAGGCAGCACTATTGGTGGAGAAGAATGAAGAAAGATATCGTGGGATTTGTAGCTCGGTGTCTCAATTGTCAGCATGTGAAATATGAGCATCAGAGACCAGGTGGATTGCTTCAGCAGATGGTTATTCCCAAGTGGAAGTGGGAGAGAGTCACCATGGATTTTGAAGAAGTTCGATGCTATTTGGGTGATTGTGGATCGGCTGACCAAGTTCGCGCACTTCATCCCTGTGTGTACTACCTATTCTTCAGAGCGGTTGGCAGGGATTTATATTTGGGAGATTGTTCGGTTTCATGGTGTTCCGGTCTCCATCATCTCGGATAAAGGTACTCAGTTTACTTCCCAGTTTTGGAAATCTGTTCAGCGAGAGTTGGGTACTCAGGTGGAGTTGAGCACCGGTTTTCATCCTCAGACGGATGGACAGTCTGAACGTACAATTCAGATATTGGAGGACATGTTGCGTGCTTGTGTTATTGACTTTGAAGGTTCATCGGATGAGTTTCTACTACTTGCAGAGTTTGCTTACAATAACAGCTACCAGTCGAGTATTTAGATGGCTCCGTATGAGGCTTTGTACGGGAGGCGGTGCAGATCTCCGGTTGGTTGGTTCGAGCCCAGCGAGGCTAGACTATTGGGGACAGATTTAGTTCAGGATGCCTTAGAGAAGGTGAAGGTGATTCAGGAGAGGCTTCGTACAACGCAGTCACGTCAGAAGAGTTATGCGGACCGGAAGGTTCGAGATGTGTCCTACATGGTTGGTGAGAAGGTCTTGCTGAAGGTTTCGCCCATGAAGGGTGTTATGAGATTTGGTAAGAAAGTAAGATTGAGTCCTCAGTTCATTGGGCCTATTGAGGTGCTTTGGAGGATTGGGGAGGTGGCTTATGAGCTTGTTTTGCCACCCAGCCTGTCGAGTGTGCATCCGGTATTTCATGTTTTTATGCTCCGGAAGTATATTAGGGATCCGTCTCATGTTTTGGACTGCAGCACGGTTCAGTTGGATGATGATTTGAACTTTGATGTGGAGCCAATAGCTATTTTGGGTCGCCAGGTTCGGAAGTTGAGGTCAAAGGATATGACTTCAGTGAAAGTGCAGTGGAGAGGTCGGCCCGTGGAGGAGGCTACCTGGGAGACCGAGCGGGAGATATGGAGCAGATATCCCCATCTGTTTGAGGCTTCAGGTATGTTTCTTGACTCGTTCGAGGACGAACGTTTGTTTAAGTTGGGGAGGATGTGACGACCCAGCCAGTCGTCTCATGAATTACCGCTCCGTTTCCCCCATTTCAGCTTCTTTACGCTTCGTTATCCGTTTTTTATGTGATCGGGTTGATTAGTTCGAGTTCGGAGAGGATTTGGTAAGAAATGAGATACTTAGTCTCTTATAAGAAGGCTTAAGTTGAAAAGTCAACCGGATGTTAAGTTATATGTTAGAAGGCTCGGAAGTGAGTTCTGATGGTTCGGTTAGCTTCGGGAGGCGATTTATGATTTAGGAGCGCGATCGGAATGGGTTTTGGAGTTGTAGAGAAGATTTAGGCTTGAATTGGCGAAATTGATATTTTGGCAAATTCCAGTTGATCGGCAAGATTTTGATATAGGGGTCGGAATGGAATTCCGAGAGTTGCAGTAGCTTCGTTGTGTCATTTGGGATGTGTGTGCAAAATTTCAGATCATTCGGAAGAGATTTGATAGACCTTTTGATCGAAAGCATAATTTAAGAGTTCTTTGAGTTCTTAGGCTTGAATCCTATGTTAAATTGGTAATTTGATGTTGTTGTAAGCTCTCCGAAGTGTTGAACAAGTTTGAACGGTGTCATGGGATGTGTTGGTACAATTAGTTTGATGTTTCGGGGGTCCCGGGTAGGTTCCGGGATGTTTTAGGCCGAAAATCATAGCTCTAGCAGGTCCAGGAGGGTTGCAGACCCCGGAACTCACCCACGCGGTCCGCATAAAAATGAGTGCGCTCGCGGTGAGTTCTGTGCGGACCGCACAAAAGCGGGCGCGCCGCAGTAGGGGTCGCGCGGACCGCACAAAAGTGGGCGCGGCCGCGGTGAAGAACCTTCCCGCTAGTCCAACTTCGGAAGCTCATATCTTTTGATCTACAAGGAATTTTGAGGTGAATCAAAAATGAAAGTTGTAGCCCTTCGTGTCTAGCTTCCAGAAAGGTAAAGATATTGCAATTTGGACATCTGTAGAAAAGGTTATGGCTAAAATACTAAAGTTTGTCACTGCAGAGGAAGGCCTGTGCGGCCGCAGTTGTTTTTGCGCGAACTGCACTCGCTTGTGTGGACCGCGGTCGATTTGGTGCGGCCCGCGGTAGCTGAAATCTGAGGGGAACCTATAAATACGAAGTTTTTGGTTTTATTTAATATTTTGACCTAGAGAGCTCAGATTTTGGCGATTTTTCGAAGGTTTTTCAAGAAATTCATCGGGGTAAGTGATTTTAACTCAGATTTGGCTAGAATACATGAATCTATCACTGAATTCATCATTTAATTCGTGATTTGGGATGGAATTTGGGAAGAAAATCGTGAAACCTTTCAAAAATGTAAAATGATGATTTGAAGGACCAAAAGGTATCGGAATTGGATAATTTTGGTATGGTTTGACTCGTGAGGGTATGAGGATTCTGAAAATGTCAATTTTACCCGATTCTGAGATGTGGGCCCGGGGCTCGGGTTTTGCTAATTTTGGAATTTTTGATATTTTTCGAATCTTTTCGCTTGGGCTTTGTTTCCTTAGCATATTGTGACGTATTCGTTCTGATTTTGGATAGATTCGACGCGCGTGGAGGCCAATTCGAGGGGAAAAGGCGTCGCGAGCTAGAGTATTAGCTTGTTCAAGGTGAGTAATGGTTGTAAATGATGTCCTGAGGGTTTGAACGCCCGGATTTGCACATCGTAGTGCTATATTGAGGCAAGATACGCGCTGGATGATGAGCGTGGGATCTTTCGCTACTGGGGATTGTGACTTGGTCCATCCCGATTGATGATTTTACCGAATATTTGACTGAAATTCATTTGTTATCATCATGATTTAGGTTGATTGTCATATTTGGGCTTCGTGCCAACTAATTGAACCCTTCGGGGATTTTTATCATTGTTTCCTCACTGCTTGACTTATTATTTGAGCTCAGTCCTGTTGATATCTACTGTTTTACAAACTCAGCCACTTTTACTCAGATTTGAAACTTAAATGATATTTCTACATCATGTTTTGGGCTGAGAACTATTGTTTTACTAATGCCCAAGGGGCTTGTGATGATTTTTGGACTGAGTGAGGCCGAGGGCCATATGTGAGGATATGCTGAGTGATATGAGACCGAGGTCCTGAGATACTTTATATGCCACGAGGTGGCTTGAGTGATGTAAGGCCGAGTGCCGAGTGATGTGAGGTCGAGTGCCGAGTGATGATGCTACGAGGTGGCTTGATATAGCGTTTGGGCCGTAAGGGGCCCCTCCGGAGTCTGCACACCCACAGTGAGGGAAGGTACCCATTGTTCTGAGTGATTGATGTTATGCCCGAGGGGCTGATATGAGTGATTGTGAGGTAGCCCGAGGGGTTGATACTATCCTGAGAGTGAGCCCGAGGGGCTGATATTGTTCTGAGTGATTGATACTGAGCCCGAGGGGCTGATATTGTACTGAGAGTGAGCCCGAGGGGCTAATACTGTTCTGAGCGATTGATACTGTGCCCGAGGGGCTGATTTCTACTTGTTATTTACCTGTTAAATTACCTGTTTTACTTGTTTAAAAAAAGGGATATCATTTGATTTCTTCATTGATTTACTGCTTTAAGTGATTTTACTACTTGATATGGAATTGCTTTGTGCTTTTACGTGTTTTTATACTTTCAGCCATTTTTTTTATAATTATTACTCACTGAGTCGGAGTAGGGGTAAGGTTTGCGTACATATTACCCTTCCCAGACCCCACTTGTGGGATTATACTGGGTCGTTGTTGTTGTTGTTGTTGTTGAGTCAGAGTACTCACATTACTCCCTGGACCATGTGTGCATATTCAGGCATAGCAGAGTCCGCACTTGAGCGTTGATTCCCTCTAGGCTAGGCTGTGATTTGGAGTTACGAGGTAGTTGTTGACGTCCACAGCCCCTTGTCTCTCTTATCCTCTATCATTTATGTTTTCTTCAGACTGTTGTATCGGATTCCATACTTTGTAGACCTATAGCAGATTCTATAGTAGCTCATGACTTGTGACACCCCGGTTTGGGTTGTGTCGGGATGGTTCTTGCGGTTATTATCGTTAAATTTCGCAATTTATGAGTATTATATTATATGTTATTACTGTTTATGATGATTAACTGTTTAAAAGATGTGTTTCGTTTTGGTTTGGCTGGCCTTGTCTTCACAAGAGGCGCCATCACGACCGGGTTCGGGGATTGGGTCGTGACAAGGGTCCTAAACCGTGAGCCGAGAAGTCGAGCGACGTGCCAACGATAGGTAATTCATGAGTGCCACCACCTCGTTGTGCTGTCAGTAAAAAGGTAGCTGACGCCTTTCGAAATACTTTCAATTTTTGGTTAGCTTTTTTTGATTGCGGCTAGAGCGCTTGACTAATAAGATATAAAAGGCCTTTCTTGCTTGTTTAGTAAAGTCAAGTTTTTTGCCTTATCTTGTAGGTTACGACAACGTCGAATTTTCATAGGCACCATTGTAAAGACATGTGAAACTATAAATTGGATTTAGTTCTCAAATTGCCGCTATAACAAACAAAAAGGAAAATAAAAAAATCAGTGAGTTGTATGAATCTTATTTTGCTAAAAAGTGTTTAATAATCTGTGGTTGTGAATCAAACATCTTTTAATTTTTTTCCAACTACATATGAAAAAAATTGCGAGCTTTTTTTTCTTCCTTTTTTGTTGAGAGAACTTTTTGGCACACCAGCATAAGCCATGACCTTATTGTTATTTTCCCACACCGAGAAAGGACAAGATTAATTAGACTTTAAAAGTAATTAGCTAACGTATGTAAATTGCCGAGCCTTGTAACGTGGGCTTGTAACCAAGTGGGGCATTAAAGTGATTGGATGTTGATAATGTGCTTAGTAGATGTGAAGTCCGTTGGGCCTCTCTACTCGGCAAAATTGAGCACGTCACAACTCTACATGAGTTGTTAGCGTTACAAAATCAAATGGATTTCCGGGGTCAAGCTCGAGGGCCCTGAGGTGCCGGATCTTAATTGGTCCTGTATCTAATGGAAAGGACCCATCGGTTTCGCTAAAACGTGCCTACTAGGTTCTATTCCAACACACAATCACTTTTTGCAAAAATATTATAACGGGCTTAGTAGATGTGAAGTCCGTTGGGCCTCTCTACTCTCGGCAAAATTGTGCACGTCACAACTCTACATGAGTTGTTCGCATTACAAAATCAAACAGATTTCCGGGGTCAAGCTCGAGGGGCTCCGAGGCTGCCGGACCTTAACTGGTCCTGTACCTAATGGAGAGGAACCATCGGTTTCGCTAAAACGTGCCTACTAGGTTCTATTCCAACACATAATCACTTTTTGCAAAAATATTAAAAATTATAACGGGCTTAGTAGATGTGAAGTCTGTTGGGCCTCTCTACTCTTGGCAAAATTTTCAAAATATTACGGGCTAGCCAGTTTTCGGACTAGTTATTCAAAAATAATCAGTATTTGTCAAGTCATTAAAAAATATTCAATACTTTGCTGCAACAGAGACCGATCCAGTACTGGAACTCCAGTATATAGCCAGTTTTCGGACTGATCATTCAAAAAATTATCAGCGTTTGTCAAGTTATTGAAAAATAGCTACTATTTTACTTTAACAGAGACTGGTAACTCCAGTATATTATGTTGGAGTATTTTCCGGATTTTAAATAGTGTTTCGGTTCAAATTTATCTTTATATGAAAAATGGCTAAAGTTCGATGACTTGAAATTGTGGCTATTTTTGAATGACCACTTGTAAATCTGGCTATTTTGAATTTCTTCCAGCAAAATTGTGCACGTTACAAAATCAAATCGGTCTTTTGGTATCCACACTTGATAGAGAGGAACCATCGGCTTCACTGAAACATGTCTACTAGGTCCTGTTCCAGCACACAATCACCATTTGCAACTAAACGAGGAGAAGATAAGATTAAAAATTACAACGAATAATTTCGTTTTTTAGATAACATAAGGATTGATTTTAAGTGTCTCGCTTCATAATAGTAAAATAATTATTGACAATTTTTCGACGGTGATGGTGGTGTACTTACATTTGCATTCGTCTTTATGTCATTTATTTCTGTCATACATCAACTACCAAACCTACTAGTAATATTATATATTTTAGGCATGTCCGATTTTGAAATGCGCCATTGAGATATATAACTAGCAACATCTCTCCCGTTTATCATTGATGTGAAAACACTAGTGAGCCACTTTAGGCCTAGGTTCGTACGGCATAAAAACATGCTAGTAAGATTTTAAGGTAACATCATTAATGTAATTTATGAATGTGGAATTTGCTAGGGTGTTACATACACACCTTTAGCTAATATGGATTTTTTTTCCTGTAAACGTAAAATAAAATATTTAAAATAGAAAATTCGATCAAAATAAAAGTTTGCACAGAGGAGGTAAATGCTTTTCCAAGTATGCCATGATTGCTGGACAATTGCTCTGGATAAGTAGTTTGTAGATTTCAAAGGAAACAAATAATCTAACACCAATGGAAGAAAATTTCATATGAATGGCTAAGTTTTTCTAAATATAAGTTATATAATGTCTATCTCTGAGTATAAATCATCAAGATTGATACATAAATTGTACACAGAATATCAAACTACTTTTTCTTCTAAAATAACTTTTAATACCACTATAGAACCTATCCTATGCAGTATAATTTCATTTATAATAGCAGCTAGCTATTAGTTTCAAAAGATGGAACTCTTAACCCCTCCACCCCCCACCCCCCCAAAAAAACCACCACCCACCCCACAACAACAACAACACAATATAATATCAGGAGTCTGAGGAGGGTAGTGTGTCTGCAGACCTTACGCCCCTCCACCCAAAAAAAAAAAAGGACAAACCTTCAATCACATCAAGAATAACCAAGCATCCCAAAGAACAATCAACAACACTGAGATCCAATTGTTGTGCAACCTAAAACCTGAGGAAGTAGTATGATCACTAACCCCAACAAGAAATCTGCACACGCCAATCGAAGGATTCAAGAAAGTAACCATCCCGAGCCCATCAAAATCACAGCTCCGCGGATTCTGCTTTTGCAGCTGATAGTAACTGTTGAATGCATATGATATATTACCCTTTGCTCCAATTCCATAACATGATCCGCCATAATTAAGCGTCGTGCAATCTGCATAACTACAAGCAATTTTGAAGTGGTTGGCCGCTTCAGCAAGATTTTTGTAAGGGTTTGCAACACACCACCTATACGGGAGATACTGAACATCCTTTGCGTTATTTAATGGACCATTTCCGAGGTTCAATGGATATTTCGACTGGCCATCGAAAGAGAAAATGCCCCAGTGTCTCTCGAAGTTACCTGGAAGTACACTTTTTGCACCTTCATCGAAAAGACTGAAAAGATAAACGTCCATAGGGGGAACCCCTGGCCTAAGAGGAGTTCCTTTGTTGCTAAGAACATGTTTCACAAGGCCTTGGTTGAAGACCCTTGCAGCTGTAAGATTAGCACCGATGGCGCCATCCGTAGGCCAACCTACCTCTCCTATAACTATAGGCATTTGACCATATCCAATTTTTGCGAGGGCTGCTATTAACGTGTCCAAATTTCCATCAAACGCGTTAGAGTAGACATTAGGCCCGTCGGTCACAGCATGTGTTGTCCCTTCAAAAAAAGCATAATCTTGAGGGAAGTCTGAGTTTCCATATAGGCTGAGGAATGGATAAATATTTACCACAAATGGTGAACCGTTAGAGTTCAGAAATGAGACAAGCTGGGTAATGATCTGGGTCAATTCGGGTCGGAAGGTTCCTTGTGATGGAAGGGAAGACTCATAGGCATCGGCATTGCATGGGACTACCAGCTTTACATTCCTAGCAAGATTTGCTTTGGCCAAAGACTCTTGCAAATTCGTCATAGCAGGGACGACGTATGATTGGTATTGACCAGAATAACTTGTAAGAAAAGGCTCATTACCAACTGCAACATACCTGTGTTGATGTATAGCTGTCATTAGCCAAAGACAGAAAGAAAATGAGAAGAAAAAAGAGAATGACATGATATATGCTGAAATCACCAAAAAAAAATGCAGTACTATTATAGCTTTGAACTTGTCTAACAAGGAATGCTGCAGTGCTCAGGTGTCCTTCACTGCATTGGCGATACACAACTTAACATGGGGTCGACTACTAAAAAAGGGCAGCTCGGTGCACAAAGCATCTCGCATTCACGCAGGGGCCGGGGAAGGGCCGCACCCAAGAGGTGTAATATAGGCAGCCTACTCTGATGAAAGCATCAGTGGCCGATTCCGCGGCTTGAACCCATGACCTATAGGTCATACAGAGACAACTTTATAGGGTCGACTATTGTTGAAGGAAATTTGTACCAAAAGTATGAGCCAAATGGAGGAGAAGCGTTTATAACCTCTAAATGCACTTTGTTGGGAAGTAGAGCTAGAATCCTTTCCAGCAACTTTTACATTATTTCAAGAACATGCACACACTCATGCTAGCATATACTAAGTACAGGTAAAGGAACATATAAAACAAACGACAAGAAATAAAACAATGATGTTCAAACAGGGGGAGTTGAAGGAAAGAGTGAAAGAAAAACATAACATGTCTGTAAAGCTGATTTCTGTCCAGCGGAGACCTACCAAACCATTTTATATACTTATAGCATTAACGCACCTTAGACTTGTAAAACCAAAAAAGAAATACAGTACACCAGAATCTTAAAATTTATCTTGAGATGCTCCGAACCGATACAGTACTGATAATGACTAGACACTATCAATAGGGAAACAGAAGAAACTCCAAGTTGTCATTTACTCATTCAGTAAATCTCAAGTCACATCTGGATTCATCTGAACCTAGTTATATTTATATCCGAAATTTTCTGAAATTTGCAGCATTATGAGAAGCTAATTTACATGCATTTATAGCATTATACCATAATGAAGGATATTGAATCCTCCTATTTACTTTACTTGAGAAGAACTGCTACTATTAATTGGTATCTAGTCTGATTTCGAGTGTAAGTTCGACCACTTGCCATAAACCTAGATCAATTAATGCTGAACTGCAATCAGGAGGAACAAGCGACCAGAGGTTCAGACGATACAACTGTAACTTAATAGATGCATCTTACTCTAGTTAATAAATAGGAGGTACCATGTTGATTCTAGAAATTTCTTCGTTTTTTAGAGAAAAAAGAAAATCATTAACTGAAAAATTGATTTCTCAACCATCCCAGTTTCAAGGAGGGATCACTTACACGATCAAATGTTAACAATACATGTGGTCAAGGAGGAGCTCAATGGAGCATTCTATCAGCGCTGGAAGGCAAAGGGTGTCACTGATTCTGCAAAAGATCATTAAGATCCATACAAGCTAACTAGCGATCTTTCATATTGTTTTAAAGCTAAAGCCAAATGAAATACCAGCAGTGTCAAACATGCCGTGTTATTTATTAGGTAAAGAAGTATTTCTTTCTCTCCATCCCTCCAAATTGTTAGTTTAGATCATAGTATGTGAGAAAGGTTATGTCTGTTAGCATAAGAAACTACACTGGGAAGGGCTAAAATTCTGGTTACTTAGGTCCAAGGTGATTTTCCTGGTGCAGGTTATATAGACAGAAATTGTGTTGAGGAATACTGAGTTGTTGACTTTAACACAACATTATAAGAAATAACACATACTCCATAAACATCTACCTAGATCTTTAACATAATATTGCAAGAAGCAACACATAACTAACATCTTCTGTAGCTCACAGTAAGAACTTCAAGACAGATCCAAGATAACCGAAGTGTAGTGAACAGTAATGGTTCAAATGTTTGAAGAAATCGACACCCTTCATTTTCTATCAGCTAACAAACAGAGGTAAAGACAAGAATAGGCTTAGACAAAACACAGAAAAGATTGGCAAACCCTACAACAAGGACAACTACACCAGCTCAGTCCAAATAAATTGTGGTCGGCTATATGAATTCTCATTGATCATGTTTATCCAATTAAATTCATCCGGCCAACATTATGCAAAACAACAACAACTACCCAGTATAATCCCACCAAGTGGGGTCTGGGGAGGGTAGGATGTACGCAGTCTTACCCCTACCCTGGAAGGGTAAGGAGACTGTTTCCGAATGACCCTCGGTTAAAGAAGATAAAGGAAGCCCTGATAGCAAGACAAAAAGTTAGAAAACTAAATTGGAGATAACAACAAAGAATAGCAAGATAGTACCGATAACAAGTAATAGCAAGATAGTATATTTAGACAAATAAGTCCAAGGCAGCACATGAGAATATGACGAAGTCCTGCTAGCAAACTACGGAATTACCGAAGGTAAGTAGTATCAGAACAAGACACGCGGCTATAGCAAACTAAGGAAAAAAGGGTACCATACTAGCACTAATACTATCGAACTAGGGAAGACAAAGGGAAACACACGACTACCTACTAACTTTCCACCCTAATCTTCCACCTCCACGCCCTTCTATCTAGGGTCATGTCCTCGGTTAACTCAAGCTGCGCCATGTCCCGCCTGATCACCTCACCCCAATATTTCTTACGTCTATCTCTACCCCTCCTCTCACCTCCCAAGGCCAACACAAAACTAGAAATAAAAAGTACAATAAGTTCTCTATATTTTTAACGGGCATAAAACATCTATACTGGGGCTAAAAACTCCAACAAAGCATGATAGCATAACTAATACATAATCCCAGGAAGACAAAAACACTAGGTGATTTCTTCTTATTTGCCTAAGCCTCGATATAGTTACCAGCAGCCTCGATATAGTTACCAGGTACCTGTGCTGGTAGGAGTTAACAGGTACCCTGGAGCATGCAAGTTGGACTAATATCCGATGTACTAAGCTCCTCCTATGCGAGGGGTCTTACCCACATTTCTGCAAGAATCTGTTTTCACAGTTCGATTCTGGCCACACGGCAGTAACTTTACTCGTTGGACCAATACCACAATCATAAAAAAACATAAGCTCAACTAATCCTCCTAAGATCGGCAAAATCATATAGCAGCTGAAAAAATCTGAAGCAAGCAAGGGAAAAGGCAAATGAAAGAGCAAAAGTACAAAAGGAAAAGAACTTAGAAATTACCTGATATTAACACCGCCTTTAACCATATATCTGGAGACATTTTGAGAGACCCACAAATCAGAAGCAACAGTAGAAGAACTAAGAAGGGCTAACATGTCATTTGGTATTCCAACCATAACTTCAAGCCCACTTCCCATTAGACCTTTCATTACATCTGGGTCTGCATCAAATAATTTAACTTTCTGTATTTTATTGTCTTTGAGAAGATCCACTACAGTGGAAGGTGACATCTTGTGCAAAGATATTGTGCCCCAATTAACTCCAATATCAGATTCCACTACTTGAATTAATAACAACACTGTCACAAAACAGACAAGGCTAGTCTGTTTTTCAGCCATTTTTTTGTGACTCAGTACCAACTTAGCTTTAGGCTACTAATTTTATTGAGCCGCACTGCAAATAACTTGTACTGATTATTGTTTTTGTTGTTGTGGTATGAAAATGAGATTTAAGTCGAAATGTTCGAGAGGAATTATTAGAAAGGGGAGATGCTTTTATTTTTTCTTCACAATGATGTATCCTAGTTGTATACTTGTCAATTTATTTGTGGGTGTATTAGTAAGTGATTATAGATGTTAACATGATAATGTCGGTTTATCTCGGCAGCGAGCAAAGTGTAGTGTAGTGGCACTGTAGGGGCCAGATATCTTTATGACTGATGAAAAATAGCTGATACTGTAATTCAGCAGAGAAAATGCCCTACAAGACAAATATAAGTAATACTTTTGTTATAAATATATTATATTATGAATGTCCATTTAGTATTCCGTTGTAAATAAGCTTCCTGAAAAAGCTTATCCATATAGGACTCCACCGTAAATATATTTATCTATTTAAGTACTCTATTGGAAATAAGCTTCCTGAAGAAGCTTATCACTTCGATACCCGGTTATGGATAAACATTACCCCTGGTAGAAGATTATCCATACCGGGTATAATAAGTTTATCCTTTCAGTACCACGTTATGGATAAACATTAGCCCGGTAGAAGATTATCCATACCGGGTCTTTTCAGTACCCAGTTATGGATAAATATTATCCCCGGTAGAAGATTATCCATACCGGGTATAATAAGTTTATCCTTTCAGTACCCAGTTATGGATAAACATTACCCCCGGTAGAAGATTATCCATATCGGGTATAATAAGCTTATCCTTTCAGTACTCCGTTATGGATAAACATTGCTCTCAGTAGAAGATTATCCATATCTGGTACAGTAGCAGCTTACACAGCAGCTTGCGTAGCAGCTTACACAGCAGCTTGCGTAGCAGCTTACACAGCAGCTTGTAATAGCAGTTTACACAGCAGCTTATAGTAGCAGCTTACACAACAGCTTGCGTAGCAGCTTACACAGCAACTTCATTTCTTTTATAAATAGAAGAGATTTCAGTTCATTATGTACATCAGTTTGAATTCGAATAATATATCAGTTTCTCTCTATACTTGTCTTTACTTTATAGTCTTTATTTTATAACACTTTTTAATATGTAGATAAAATTCTTGATTATTAGTAATTCCTTACAAAGCACAATGTCATCCTTTTATAATTTATTTTATCACTAAGGACATTACTCTTGATAGAAAATTGTAAAGGTCAAAAATTAGGATAAAAGGTAGTAGTAGATAGTAGAGCTTTCTTCCTCTCCTTTGCGGTAGTTTTAGTATTTCCTCTGTTTTAATTTAGATGACATATTTTGCTTATCGAGAGACAATTTAATTAAATTTCGAAGCTAAATTGGATTAGCTCAACTCAATATTTTAAAATTAAAATTTAGATATTTAAAAACTATATAAGAAATACTATAAGTTGCTATTTTTCTCATGTTAATATGATAAAAAAGAATATTTTAAAATATTGGTCAAACTTTATACAGTTTGACTCTCGATAAGCAAAATATGTCATCTAATTTGAAACGAAGGGAGTATTACTCGTATTTTGTTGTATTCTTAGATGTTTATTACTATCGGATGTTATGTTGTTTTGGTTTTGTTACTAATTTGTTGTTGTTATTGTTTTTCTATGACTCTTTTATTACTATACCTCTGTTGCTTTAATGCTGCAACCATACTAGCCTGAGGCGAGTGTCTATTTGAAACAGCCTTTTTGTTTGTACAAGGTAGAGATAAGGCTGCGTAAACATTAGCCCCATATTCTACTTATGAGATTCCACTAGATTTGTTATTGTTGTTTTTATAAGGATGTTGATAAGATAAATAATATCTTTTCACTCTTAATTAGATTTCTTGAATTTTAATTATACTGCTAGAATACATATTCCCTTTAATAAATTTTATGCGACACGAATCTAAATTATTATTATGGTTAACATTGTTATATCGATTTATCAAGGCAGCAGCAAAGTGTAGTGGTGGCATTGTGGGGGCCAGACATCTTTTTTGACTGAAATTCAGTATTGCTTTCGTAATTGAGGAAATGAAATAGCCCTAAAAGACAAATGTAAGTAATAGTAGTAGTTTTTGTAGAAGAAAAAACCAAAAAAGAAAAGAAAACAGTTCAAAATATACAACGTCAATGCACCCTTGTCATAACCCCCATCTCTAACTCTTTGTTTGGATGGTTGTTACTCACTGAATCGTATCTTATTGTTATTTTGAATACGATGTTTGTTTTGATTGTTATTTAAATTATATTGTATCGTATCGTTAAGTCCGTCGTTACATAACGACAAAATATGTCACTTTATGTAACGATCGATTCGGTGTGATCGCGTCGTTACCTTATCTTTTTCTCTCAGTCTCACCCTTTATTTGGAGCAGAGTAATTTTAAGCAGTGGTCAATTAATCCTAATAGATATTGTGGAACTTCATTTTTGTTCATCTTTTTTATCCAGCTATTTAGTACGACAATGTGGAATTATCAACCGCTATTAGTTGCAGTGAATATCCTTTTTGTTCCATTACCAAGCTTTTAATAATAAAGCTAAGAGTTGTTAGTAGGTAGCATTGATATTAGCAGCAGACCAGAGGCAGATCTAGAATATGAAAGTGGATGGACATTATTATCAAATAAAAATTTAAGTAAATACTAGAGATAGAGTCGAACCGAGTCAGCGTACTAAGAGTCAAGTCGTACCCCAAAATCGACCAATACTGCAACCTAAAATTCAAAATATATATCTGTTATTAAAAATACATACACGTATGCAAAGCCGGTGACCCCTACTCAAAGGGTAGGTCCGCCTCTGTTGTATAAGGTAAGGGTTGATAGTTGGGCTTTCTTTTCGGTATATTTATTATATGGCAAAGGGCCAAATATTGTCCTATACTTTTGAAAATGGTCTAAGAATACCCTTCGTTATACTATTGAATTATCTATATCCCTGTCGTCATACTTTTGAACAAAAATATCCTTATTTTGAATGAAGTGCCACGTGGCAGAACCAGATGAAAACGACCCATTTTTTTTTTTAACCCGATCCTTTTTAAAAAACTTACCACCCGACCCAATTTTCACCCAAAGCTAAACTTAGCATCTTTTGTTCTAAAGCAATTTTTTTGTAAAAACGGAAAAAAAAAAATCAACAAAATATTTTCATTTTTTTTAAAAACTGATACACATGTAGTCCACTGCTTTAGGAAAGTATTTCTTTTAGTTTTTACAAAAAAAAAAAAACATTTTTTTCTTCAGTTCTTACACAAAAAAATGCTTTAAAAAACTGGAAAAAAATATATTTTACGTAAAAACTGAAAAAAAGACTTTCCTATAGCAGTGAACTACATGTGCATTAGTTTTTAAAAAAATCAAAAATATTTTGCAAAATCTTTTTTTTTTCCAGTTTTTACAAAAAAAAAAATGCTTTAAAAAAAACTGAAAACTAATTTTTTAAACTGAAAAATATTAATTAAAAAGACCCATACCCATAACCATACCCATTACCCCTGCCCTAAAAGCAATTTTCTAAAGCAATTTCTTTTTAAAAACTGGAAAAAAAAAAGATTCAACAAAATATTTTCGTTTTGTAAAAACTAAAGAAAAACAAAGACTTTTCTAAAGCAGTGGACTACATGTGCATTAGTTTAAAAAAAAAATATTTTGCAAAATCTTTTTTTAAAAAAAAAGTTTCTACAAAAAAAATGCTTTAAAAAAAACTGAAAAAACTAAAGAAAAAAAAAAGACTTTCCTAAAGAAGTGAACTGCAGGTGCATTAGTTTTAAAAAAAATGAAAATATTTTGTTGAATCTTTTTTTTTTCTTTTCAATTTTTACAAAAAAAATTCTTTAGAACAAAAGATGCTAAGTTTAGCCTTGGGTGAAAATTGGGTTGGGTGGTAAGTTTTTTTAAAACGGATCGGGTAAAAAAAAGAAATGGATCATTGTCATATGGTGCTGTCGCGTGGCACTCCATCCAAAATAAGGGTATTTTTGTTCAAAAGTATGACGATAGGGTATAGATAACTCAATAGTATAACGAGGGGTATTCTTAGACCATTTTCGAAAGTACAAGGGTATATTTAGCCTTTTGTCGTTTATTATAGCAAAATATCTAATTTTGGTTATCTCCTACCCCTAAGCCACTAAATACACTATTCAGTTACACTATTTTCATTCTCTCCCTACTTTGATATATGCCATTCTCTTCCCCCATTCCCTAAAAATACGATGCTCAATCTCAAAATTCCTTACCCACATCACCTACCATTAGTCACAAATGATGATTTTGCCTGGTATACCACAAAGACTTCTCTGACTTTTCCCCTCAATTTTGTGCAACCCAAATGGAATCCAAAGGAGATGAAGCCTCCGAATTTATATGATTTTTGCTCGGCTACTGTATAGGATGCGTGGGAACAGTGTATGATTTTTGCTAGATGGAATCCAAAGGAGATGAAGAGTATGAATAACGTGGGAACAATGTATGAATTTTGTGCAACTCAAATGGAATCCAAAGGAGATAAAGCCAACAAAAATTTGTATGATTTTCAATACAAGATTCAAGCTTTAACGTCTTGCCATGATTTTTGCTCAGTTACTGTACAGGATGCGTGGGAACAATAAGATTCAGGGTTTTTGCTCGACCGGAAATTAGGGTTTGTTCTTGAACAAAGACGACGGATTTTGGGGCTGAGCAACTTGATTTTCTGTTAATATATTTTCAACGTATCACGTTGTATTTTCATGTATTTCATTGTATTCATTGTAATTCAATGTATCTCGCTGTATTTCATTGTATTCACTGTCTTTTTTTTCATTGTAATTCAATGTATCCCGCTGTATTCTATGTATTTCATTGTATTCACTGTCTCGCTATATGTCATGAATATATTCATATGTTTTTTAATTAATATAATTTATGTATTCAGATGTATTATATAATTTCTCCGAAGATTGCTATATTTTTGGGGTATTTTTCGGTTGAGAATCTTTTTTATCTGGAAATACAAAATTTGTGTGTTATAATTGCGTTTGTTGAGTTATATTAGGAGTCTATGAAGGATTGCGTATAGATGTTCGTAACACGCAGCCGAAGACAATAACAATCCTAGGTAGATCTTTTCGTGTTTAAAATTTATTTACATGCCAAAGATCGGATCTAAGACGTACTTGGTAAAAAGAGTCTCGTTTCAAATTTTCTTCGATAGTGCGAAGACTCTATGCGTATCCACACCGAGAACGATCCTTGCTATCAATTCTTTGATCAATGAAACTCGCGAACAAAATTGAACTAAATATTGTGTGAAATTTTTTCTCAAAAATCTCAACTCAATGTTAGAATAACAAGAAATACTTTTCTTGTAATTGTATTTTCTCTATTGGCTTGTGTTGCACTCTCACTTTCACAAAGTGATTTTTCTTCTCAAGAATTCATAATGCAAATTTTGTTCCATCACCCTTTATATAGCATCACCTATAAACTCTTTTCCTATTTGGTTGAGGTAATAATTTACTTAGGGTAAAAGTTTAATTCAAAAATAAACTTATCGAAAAATTAGAATTTCATCTCAATGGGAAGATGCTGACACGTCCTTATGGACTTTCACATGAATGTTGCTAGCGTCCAATTCCAAATTGGACTTTTGGTAAAATTACCAATCCCATTTCTTATGGGTTTGAAGTCAACTTTCACGTCAATCCAATAAGATTTGGATTGATCAAATTAAATTTTTCATTAATATTATATATAAATATTTGTTATATATATGTCATACATATATTTCAACCAAGAGATATAATTTAATTTTCTATTCAAAATAGAAAACTTCAATTTGTTCACAATATTAATTATATCATCTGTGCTAGCAAAGAATATAATAATATTTCATTTGAACTAACAACTAAATGTATTTGACTAATTAAATTCCTTAATTTAATTATCAAATAATAAGTTAATTAATCCTTTAGCAAAGATCAGAACACTCGTTAGTGTGCGACCCTATAGGTTCAATACTAAGCCGGTAATAAATTGACCACATCAATATACTAATCAAGGGTGGTGTCTAGCAACACTCCTTAACGACCGTATAGCATGAAGTATACAATTTACTCTCAAGAACTAGTAGAAGAATAATGTAGTAATTCCTTCTGTCCTTATAGCTCTGGATCACCCTAGGATATGGTTCAACTGTCAAATCCTAATAGGCGACCAACTATGTGTTCATATCAAATATAATCGACCATTGAATGACCTAAGAAACTCTTTTCTTCTTTCATTCAATTGCCCTGGCTAAGGTCTTAATTTGGTCGTTTATAATTCAGGACAGCATGGAGCTTAAATTCATTACTAAGAGTTGACAGATTCCATCTTGATCAATCACTAATTCTACAAGTATTTAATCGTACCCAATATCCTTTCAACTATCGCCCTAGGGCCATAGATATCTAGTATCAAAGCACAACAAATAACTTGTCAATTACTATAACGATCTCAGGTCAAAGAAAATTCTTATATCACATTCTTCAAGAGAATATCCTATTGACAGTTTATTGTAATTCTAACCATTAGGAATTATCCAATGAGTCGGTTCAATGATCATATCTCTATATGCATCATCTATCTATGTGATTTATTTAAAGAGATCAACTAATCTTTATCCCATAAAGATGATCACATAAATATTGATCTAACCGGATAACTAATGTCCAAATTAATAATCCTACGATCAAGAACAAATTTAAATTAAATTGTAAGAGACTTTGCTCTCATTATCATGATCTCTATCACGATGACAAGTCTCAAAATTTAATCAAGGACCTTATCAAATTAATCAAACAATTAATAATAACTATGATAAAAGAATGCCATATATTTTTATATCGAATAAAGTTCACAAAAATATGTTCGAATCATTAAATATGAGATTGGATCTAGGGCATATCTACTATATCTCTAACAGTCTCCCACTTGCACTAGAGTCAATCGCTCTTGTACTTCATTCCCAATTTTCACTTGCGCTTGTCAAACTCTTTTGCACCAAGAGCTTTAGTGAATGGGTACGGAGCATTTTCCTTTCCATCAACCTTTTGAATCTACACGTCTCCACGTCCAATGATTTCTCTTATCAAGTGATCCATTGGCAGAACATGTTTGAATTTTTGGTGTGATTTTGGTTCTTTTGCTTGAGCAATGGCTCCAGTGTTGTCACACAACAATGGAATTGTATCTTCTATCGAAGGAACCACACCAAGTTCAGTTAAGAACTTTTTCATCCATACAGCTTCCTTAGCAGCTTCACTAGCTGCTATATATTCTGCTTCAATCACTGAATCAGCTATTGTAGCTTGTTTGGAACTTTTCCAACTCACTGCACCACCATTTAAGGTGAATACATAACCAAAAATAGATTTGCTATCATCTCTATCTGAAGAGAAACTTGCATAGTATAACCTTCAAGTTTTAATTCAGAATCTCCATAAATGAGGAATTGGTCTTTAGTCCTTCTTAAGTACTTAAGAATGGTCTTCACCACCTTCCAATGTTCCTCACCAGGATTTGCCTGATATCAGCTAGTCACTCCAAGTGCATAAGCCATATCAGGATGTGTACATATCATGGTATACATGATAGCTCCCATTGCACTTAGCGCATGGGATCCTACTCATGCGTTCTCTCTGTTCAGGTGTTTTAGGACAATCCTCCCTACTTAGAGTAATTCCAGTGCCTATCGGTAGATAGCCTATTTTGGAATTATCCATGTTATACCTTTTCAAAATGGTATCAATATACAAAGACTGGGAAAGTCCAAGCAACTTTCTCGATCTATCTCTATAGATCTTTATTCCTAATATATAAGTTGTTTCTCCCAAGTCTTTCATGGAGAACTGTTCATATAGCCAAATTTTGGTATTTTGCAATGCCAGTATATCATTCCCTATGAGCAATATATCATCAACATACAATACTAAGAATATAATTATGCTCCCACTAACCTTTTTGTACACAGAAGGTTCTTCGCCACATATAACAAAATTGAACTTTTCAATTATCTTGTTAAAGCGAATATTCCAACTTCAAGATGCTTGCTTTAGTCCATAAATGGATCTTTGTAGCTTGCAAATCTTATTATGATCATGCGGAGATGTGAAACTTTCAGTTTGTGTCATGTACACATCCTCTTCTAGCTCACCATTAAGGAAACTGTTTTCACATCCATTTGCCATATTTCATTGTCAGAACCTTATGTCGCCTTTTCATAGGTCTCAGGGTTATCATCATTATGATCAACCTTATTTGATACATCATCTTTTACCATTAGATTTAATCTAGTTGGTATATGACGTTCTCATGTAGACCTTCTAAGAGGTTCTTGTACAACTTGTTCACCTTGTGCTGGATTTTGTTGTTGTTCAATTTGGTTTGGAAGTGGTTCATTAACCTGTTCTTGAACTACATTTAGTTCTTGAACTTCAACCATTGAAGATGGCAACTTCCCTGTCAACTCCAAAACATCCAATAAAGGTTCTTCAACTTGGGTCTCATGATCTTTACATTGTGTTGATTCATTAGTATCTTGAACTTCATCAAGTTCTATTTATCCATTATAATTTCCTTCTAAAAGAAATTCCTTTTCCAAAAAGGTTGCTCCTCTGGCCACAAACACTTTATGGTTAGAAAGGTGATAGAAATAATATCCCATTATTTCCTTGGGATACCCAATGAACCTACACTTATCAGATCTTGAGTCAAGTTTATCAAACTGTAGTATCTTAACATAAGATGGACAACCCCAAACTTTAATATAATTAAGGTTAGGCTTACATCCTTTCCATATCTCATATGGTATTGTAGAGACTGACTTAGTGAGAACTTTATTAAGTAAGTATGTTGCTGCTTCCAAAGCATATCCCCATAAATTTAATGGAATATCAGTGAACCCCATCATAGATCTCACCATATCTAATAAGGTTCGATTTCTCCTTTCAGACACACCATTGTGTTGTGGTGTCCCTGGAGGTGTCCACTGGGAGAGAATCTCATTCTCTTTGAGATACCTAGTAAAATCCTCACTAAGATATTCTCCACCTCTATCAGACCTTGGTACTTTGATACTTTTACCAGTCTGTTTCTCAACTTCACTACGGAACCTTTTGAATATTTCAAAAGATTCAGATTTGTGTTTCATAAGATACACAAATCTATATCTTGACATATCATTAGTGAAGGTGATGAAGTAAGAATATCCACCTCTAACTTGAATTTTCATGGGCCCACAAACATTTGTATGAATTAGTCCCAATAATTCAGAAGCTCTTTCTCCACTTCCAGTAAATGGAGATTTGGTCATTTTTTCTTTAAGACAAGATTCACAAGTTGGATATGATTTAAAATCATATTTGTCAAGGTACCCTTCCTTGTACAACTTGTTAATTCTTTTCTCCCCAATATGACCAAGCCTACAATGTCAAAGGTATACATGATTTACTTGATCATCTCTTTTCCTCTTAAGACTTGAAACATGCATAATCGAATTAGCATTCACATTAGGTAAGACATAAATGTCATGTTGGAGATAGCCATTCACATATAAATTATCACCATAATAAATAGAGCAAATATCATTGCCTATGTTAATGTGAAAACCACGTTTGTCTAACATAAAAGCTGAAATTATGTTCGAAACAAATTTAGGAACGTAATAACAATCATCCAACATAAGTACTTTGCCCGTAGGCATTATTAAAGAAATTAATCCTACACCTATGACTGCAACTTTTGCACCATTTCCAAATTATAGATTAACTTCTTCTTTCTTTAGTCTCCTACTTATCTTGAACTCTTGCAACATATTGCAAATGTTATAACTACTGTCAGTATCTAATACCCACAATGAAGAATTAGTAGTATCTAAAGAAACCTTAAAAATATTTTTCGTTAATGTCTCACCTTGTTTCTTGTCCTTTAGAGTTACAAGATACTCCTTGCAGTTTCTCTCCCAATGCCCTTTCTTTTTACAGTGAAAACATTCAGCATCATGTACTGACTGCAAGATCAAATCTTCAGAAAACTCTTTACCAAGCTCGTACCCCAACTTCTCATGTTCTTCTGTAAGAATAATCATATGATTGACAAGGGGTCCAACTGGAGAGTTTTCAATGTCCAACTATGTATCAACCATCTTCTTAAGATATTCAATGATTGTAGTTGGATCCATATTCTGATGTTTCCTCTAGAGTTCAGAACTCATAGAAGCGAGAATGATGTGTTTAATAGCAAGGCATTCTTCCAAGTGTTTCTGATAAACCTTGGTGGCTTAAACATCATTCTCTAGCGGGATTATCTTTGCAGCTTATCGATCACATCAATGAGCTTTTCATGCATGAGAACATTTCTGAAATTTCTATACCAGTCATCAAAGTTTGGTCCTACCAACTTGTTGGTCTCAAGTATTTCACACAGTGATATAACAGACATATTGAGAAATCTAAAATATAGAAAAGAAAAGTCAATAATATAAGAACATATTTACAGATATCATAAAGACATGGACTTTTATCTAAATGATATTTCCACTAATTAATTTAAACTATTTACCCTCATTATAGTTTAAGAAATCTTTATTTCTATTAGTGGAGTAAAGGAATCCTTTAACAATATGTATGAACCTCTTGGAAGTCAAGTCGTTTCTCACATATCTTTTAAAGGTAGGTACTCTTACCAATTGTATCCCCATACAATTTTCTTAAATAACTCTATGTCAAATAGTCCTCTGGTAGTCAGGTCGATCCTATTAGCATAGTTGAGTTCAACCATCATGATAGCAAAGAACTTATTAAATTTTATACTCCCCGGGTAGTCCAGGCGTCTAGTAAGAAATTGAATAACTCTTTCAATCCATGCATCTAATGCAATAAATAATTTTAACATATTCTCGAACTATAAGTCTCCTGGTAGTCAGGCCGCTCCTTATAAACAAGAAATAAGTAAAATTATTTACTTTGATGGATAGCTCTATAATAAAATATCTTATATTTTATTATTTAAGAACTCAAATTTTAGTAAGAGGGAATTGTTACTAAAACAGTTTTTAATAACATGAAGATCAAATCTTTTATAGCATGTGAATTTAGTTCAAATTATCTACATGCTTAGTCCTAAATTGATTTACATCACATGTAATAAATAATTCAAAATTATGTAATGAACAAGCACGTGACATAAAAACATAATTCAACATTCTTCTAACATGTTTAATCTATATATCACAAAAAAGTAATTCATGTCAGAATATCATTATTAATTAACATCTCATGAACTAATAACAATTAAAATAACAGTAGAATCCAATAACCTATTATAGATTACAATCATATCTAATACAAAAATTTCAAATTCAAGTTACGAACTATCTCAATAGTTTAACTTATATGTATATATATTTTATTCACAATAAAATTATATCAATCCATATGCATTCAAACAATTTGACTATTGCATAATACACATGTATTATGGTTTGAACTCTTCAAATATAATCTTAAAATATTTCGTAAATAAATTTTAGACACAATAAACCACGGCTCTAATACAACTGAAGGATTGCGTATATATGTTCGTAACACGCAGCGGAAGACAATAATAATCCTAGGCAGATCCTTTCGTGTTTAAAATTTATCTACATGCCAAAGATCGGATCTAAGACGTACCTAGTAAAGAGAGTTTCGTTTCAAAATTTCTTCGATAGTGCGACGAAGACTCCATGCGTATCCACACCGAGACCGATCCTTGTTATCAACTCTTTGATCAATGAAACTCGCGAACAAAACTGAACGAAATATTGTGTTGAAATTTTTCTCAAAAATCTCAACTCAATGTTAGAAGAACAAGAAACACTTTTCTTGTAATTGTATTTTCTCTCTTGGTTTGTGTTGCACTCTTACCTTCACAAAGTGATTTTTCTTCTCAAGAATTCATAATGCAAATTTTGTTCCATCACCCTTTATATAGCATCACCTATAAACCCTTTTTCTATTTGATTGAGGTAATGATTTACTTATGGTAAAAGTTTATTCCAAAAATAAATTTATCGAAAAATTAAAATCCCATCTCAATGGGAAGATGCCGACACGTCCTTATGGACTTTCACGTGAATGCTGCTAGCGTCCAATTCCAAATTGGACTCTTGGTAAAATTACCAATCCTATTTCTTATGGATTTGAAGTCAACTTTCACGTCAATCCAATCTTGGATTGATCAAATTAAATTTTTCATGTTATAAGGAATTAATATTTGTATACATTCCTTATATAAATTAAATATTAATTATGAATACCACATATATATCAAATATATATTTCAACCAAGAGATATAATTTAATTTTTTATTCCAAATAAAAAACTTCAATTTGTTCACAATATTAATTATATCCTCTGTGCTAGCAAAGAATATAATAATATTTCATTTGGACTAACAACTAAATGTATTTGACTAATTAAATTCCTTAATTTAATTATCAAATAATAAGTTAATTAATCCTTTAGCAAAGATCAGAACACTCGTTAGTGTGCGACCCCATAGGTTCAATACTAAGCCGGTAGTAAATTGACCACATCAATATACTAATCAAGGGTGGTGTCTAGCAACACTCCTTAACGACCAGATAGCATGAAGTATACAATTTACTCTCAAGAACTAGTAGAAGAATAATGTAGTAATTCCTTCTGTCCTTATAGCTCTGGATCATCCTAGGATATGGTTCAACTGTCAAATCCTAATAGGCGACCAACTATGTGTTCATATCAAATATAATCGACCATTGAATGACCTAAGAAACTCTTTTCTTCTTTCATTCAATTGCCCTGGCTAAGGTCTTAATTTGGTCGTTTATAATTCATGACAACATGGTTGACAGATTCCATCTTGATCAATCACTAATTCTACAAGTGTTTAATCGTACCCAATATCCTTTCAACTATCGCCCTAGAGCCATAGGTGTCTAGTATCAAAGCACAACAAATAACTTGTCAATTACTATGACGACCTCAGGTCAAAGGAAATTCTTACATCACATTCTTCAAGAGAATATCCTATTGATAGTTTATTGTAATTCTAACCATTAGGAATTATCCAATGAGTCGGTCAATGATCATATATCTATATGCATCATCTATCTATGTGATTTAGTTAATGAGATCAACTAATCTTTATCCCATAAAGACGATCACATAAATATTGATCTAACCGGATAACTAATGTCCAAATTAATAATCCTACGATCAAGAACAAATTTAGATTAAATTGTAAGAGACTTTGCTCTCATTATCATGATCTCTATCACGATGACAAGTCTCAAAATTTAATCAAGGACCTTATCAAATTAATCAAACAATTAATAATAACTATGATAAAAGAATGTCATATATTTTTATATCGAATAAAGTTCACAAAAATATGTTCGAATCATTAAATATGAGATTGGATCTAGGGCATATCTACTATATCCCTAACAGTCTGTTATGTTAATTGATTCACTTTCCGTTTAAAAAGAGTGTAATCCCCTGTTTCACGCCGTGAATACAATCGAATGCAGTCAATAATTTGTCCAGTTGTAATCCCATGTTTCACGCCATGAATACAGTCGAATACACTCGAATACAACAACTGATTAGCTGGACTTCCCTGATTCACGCCTATTTTTGCTACTGTATTCATGAATACAGTAGCTTAAATACATCTTATAATAACTGAAAACGTATCTACAATCTGTAATATTGTAAATGGTATCTATAGATAGCTAATTACCACAAAAAAATAGTGTTTTATGAAAATTTGCTTTATTGTATTTAGAAAAAGCTTTCAGCACATACTGAGTATCATTTTTTATATTTAATTACAGTATTTTGTATTTAAAAGACTAAATTTTCTAATTCAACTAATTTAAATTTATATCTTATAGAATTATTAAATTAGGAAGCACCGTTTATCGTGAATTCTTTTATTCTCGAAACTGGAATTACTTTGAAATATTTTTGCATATTGTATACGGAGACGCGGTTACCGACTGTCACATGGTGCCCAATGAAAGAAGCCTTGGGGGCGTGCTTCCATTTAGGGTTTACATGGACCGGGTTGGTTCGGTTTTAAAACCGAACCAAATCAACTATATCGGTTTGTATTGGTTCGGTTTTATCGGGGTTTTCCGGATTTCTCGGATTTTTTTTATTACATGAATATTATTTCAATCTTACTTTGTTGAATTTTTTATAAGTAAATATATTTAGTAAAAATTGAAAAAATTGACAAACATATGATCTATTAAAATATTCTTTGGGAGAATTTTCTTAGTAACACATGATAGTTATTTTTTTAGTCGTTTGATAATAATTTTTCGTCAATGTACACTTTCAAGATTAGTCGTTTATTTTCTTATTAGATTACGATTCCCAACCACTATTTGCTACTAATCTCAAATTTTCCAATAGGGCTTGGGAAAATATTTATCGTATATTCAAATTAACGTAAAATATTGTTTATACAGTTTGGAGATAACGTAAAAGATAGAGAAGCAATGAACTTTTGAACTTTTGAACTTTTTGAAACGTAAAATGAGTCGAGAATAATTGTACTGAGTGGGCGTTTGGACGTAAGAATTGCAAAATTTCGAAAAAAAGTGAAAAAAAAAATTCAAGTGAAAATATTATTTGAAATTTAGAGTGACATGAACATAATTTTGGGTTGTTTTGAATTTTTGTGAGTGATCTGAGTGAAAATTTTGAAAAATAATTTTTTGGAGTTTTTCAAATTTTCGAAAAATTACAAAATTCATTTTCAAACGAAAATTGAAAATTTTATAACCAAACACTGATTTCAAAAAAAGTAAAATTTTCCAAAAAAAAAAAGTAAAAAAAATTCCAAATGGCCAAACAGCTCTAAGAATTGCTTAAGCAAAAAAAGTTTGCATTTTATGAAAGGAGCACTAAGGAAACAAAAGTGGAAATATTTGCTTTTTTACTCGAACAAAGGTTGAGTTGAGTTGGCTATGCTAGATTTTATCTTCACCACTGTAAAATCATGAAAATTTGACGGGATATTAATCATCTCTTGTTTCCCCCTAATGGCTATTTATTTCATATTTCGGTATAGATAAAATTGACTAATTTACCCACAAGACTGGCCGAATTGGTTGAGCAAGAGATTCCCAAATAGAAGGTCGCAAGTTCGAAATCCATGTATGTTTTCTCGTGCGACGAGTGACTTGCCTAGTGCGATTTACCTTTTCAGTATAATTTGTAAACTATTACATTAGAACGGGATTTACCCTGACCGCATCCAAAGGGTAACAACTGCGAGCTACTTAGTTACGAAAAAAATTGACTAACTTTTTTTATCAAGAGAGGTTTTCGTCACTGATCATTTGCTTAGCTCCTACTCTACTAACATAATAATTTCCATTTTTGTCAAAATTTATCCTTCAATCAAATCAGACATTGCACCTATTACAAGCTTCATTTGATATCATCATATCAATGCGTCCCATCAAGAGATTATTATTCTTATATTTTACACCTTGTTACTTTTAATTAAACTAGTCTTATGATACGCGCGTTGTACGTGTACACTATCTCAGTGAAAAAAATATTATATAAATATTATGTTTGATTTATAAAATAAAAGTATATGTTCTTAAAAATAATAAATGTTGATCGTGTGTGCCTAATTCAATAAAAGAAAGAGTACTGCATAAAATTTTCAATCATATGTTAATATATTCAATTATAAACTTATTTTAGTTTTATAATGTCATCACTCCAAATTCAAAAATTATGATTCTTCCTTCCCAGTTTCAATATTCACACGTAACCCTTAAGAGATTTATAATTTAATTTTAAAATTTTAATTTAAGAACTTCACCAAAAAATGAATTAGGTTGATGAAATATTCATAGTCTCCTGCTTATTTTATCTTCTTCTTTTTTCTCTTTGAACCTACGATAATTTTGACTTGACTTTAATAGGGATATTAAATATTAAATTTTCGATTCATTTTCCTTATTAAACCAACGACAATCATGTTTGTTAGGGATATATTAATTGAAAAAGGAGTCTCCCACTTATTCTCTTCTTTTTTCTTTTTTCTTTTTTTTTCGCAATTTTGAATTTGGTAAAATCAAATTTTATAAAGGCAAATAACATTTTGCTAAAGAGCTTCGTGCTTTTAATATAGTATATAAATATAAATGTAAATATAGATATAAATATAGATAGATATATAAATAAAAAATAATTGAAAATAAATTAAATTTTATTATGCATGCTTTCCAACAGTGATTATATCTTGATTTAACTTTGTATAGCTATTAAGGAATTGGGAATAACATATCTTCCATTTGGTAAATAAGATATGATGTTACTTAATTTAATCAAAATCTAAGAGAGAAATATTATATATATATATATATAAAAAATATGAATCTTCATGAGATTTTGGAAAAAAAGTCATCAAATAAACTCTTTAAATGAAATTTATTTTAAATTTGTTTTAGTCTTTAAGTTTCACATTGACACGGCACTTAAGAAGAAGAGTGAAAAGTTCTACTATTTGGTAAGAGAACATTTAAGTCAAAAGCGTATTTTAGTATTTAAATAAATTACAATTATTGGTTAAATATTTGGTGTTGAAGTAATAAATTCTAAAAGGAAAGAAATTATAAACTAAAATCTTACTCGGTTTCAACTTCTTAATTATATAAGTTTGTACATAGTTCGAATATGGAAAAATTTAGTCAGTAAATTTTAATTGATTTTGTAATCCTAAATATTAGGAAAATAATTATGACTATTCCTAAATATTAGAGAAATAATTTAGTTAATATTCCTAAATATTAGCTTATACATTAAAAAGTAAAAGACTATTTTGTCTAGTGCGAACTCTATTTTTAAAGGGTAAAAAAGACGAACGATATTTTGCTAAGGGCGATTGTGTTTTTAATATAAATATAAATATAGATTACATAGACAAAGGAACCCAACCCAAAAAGAAAGAGAGACGAAGAACAATAAGGGTCAGTATGACAAATTTAGTACTGATTTATCACTTATTTGGTTATTAATTTTGAGATAAGTTATTTTATAATTAAAAATAATCCCAAAATAATTTATATCTGTCAGATGGTGAAATAGTAAGCCCAAATAAATTATCCCAGAATAATATAATAAAATTGACAATCTCAAAATCAATTCAACATACCACATAGTCAAACTAAGAAATAATACCAAAATAACTAATTCGTGCATGATTAGCAAATTGAGAAATTCATCCTTCCTTCTATCTTTTTTTTTTTTTTAATTTTGAAAGGCGGGTCTTCCTAGTGGACTCGTCGCCACTTGGCAGTCATCTTTGATCCTACATTCACAAACAATAGTTGTTTAGAAATTGATGACATGGACGTCATCTTTGATCCTACATTCAAAAACAATAGTTGAATAGATGCCATAGACATCTTTGATTTGATGGAGACAAATATATAGAAAATGTACAATGAAGGTGCTTGTAAATCACTGATCGACCAACCTTTCCGATCTCGAAACAAAAAAAGTTCTTCCAGGCGGCTTTTCTTTTGGGCAGTTGTTCACCGTTGATCTCGCCAATACAATCCCCTATAATTTTCGTTACCGAGATATCTTTTTTGAAAAGAAAAAAAGTTGTGAGGGAATGCGCTCTAGACTGATATCATTCAGGCAATTTCATTTTTATTGTCCTAGAAAGAAGGAAAGGATAAAAGATCCCACGAACAAGATTAGCGTAAGAAGAGCTTTTGCAAGAAAGGCGTCGTTCTCAGGAACAAGATTAGCGTAAGAAGAGCTTTTGCAAGAAAGGCGTCGTTCTCAGATGGGCAGATGGAGATGTTAAAAAAAATTACCGATCAACTCTTTTTCAACCAAAAGAACATCTATGCGAGAAAGTAAGTAGATTCGAAAAACAAAATATTAGAAATAAAAGAATTTAAATGTCAGCACAAGGTTTGGGGCGGCCCATCTCATTAGTTCAGCTATCACTACTGAAAACTCCATCGATTGTTTTGCTGGTACTCCACTCCTTTTTCTTTTTGTTAAACGAAAAACTAGAGTCAAACTTAGAAAAAGTAAACAACATAACTTGTCTCCCAACCAAACGACCCCTAATTACATTATTACAAAATCGCACCCGATAAAATAATCATAAGGTGCGATTATAATCGGACACCACCGTCGTAAAAAGAAAAAGAAAGAGGCGGACGAAC
The DNA here is from genome assembly GCF_000715075.1 of Nicotiana tabacum. Lineage (NCBI taxonomy): Eukaryota > Viridiplantae > Streptophyta > Magnoliopsida > Solanales > Solanaceae > Nicotiana > Nicotiana tabacum. The sequence continues at coordinate 167,070,788 of NC_134095.1, forward strand.
AACAGTGTGTCCAAATAGATCATTGAAGTACACAAAGAATTGTCCCAAGTATTAGATGCTACAGCAGAAGCCTTCCAAAAGCTTTTTAACTTCTAATGAAATCGGGCTGATTGCTAACAGATCTGACCCATGACCATTTATGATCTTTAGTATCAACTTTGTTCTTTGCCTTAGCAACCTCATCTACTGGAATATATGCATAGTTTCCATTTATAGGTCCACAAACAAATCCAGTATACCCTGCCATAACTCCATGAATCGCCGAATGCGCGAGCAGAGTGCAGTACGAATTATCCGTTGCATTTGCAGGAACTGCGCGTATCATATACGTAGGATCTATGTATTTTATCGTGAACAACTCGTTCGGATGATCCCTGCTCCACCAATTCTTGAGTTCTGACTTCAACCACCCTCCTACATCCAAGAAAACCAGGTTGCCCGACTCGTCCTTCTCTGTTTTCTGGGATTCTGTCCTCGGAATTATATCTTGTCCTGCACCCTCGGCAACTACCAACACCGCGTGCCCACTCTCCTTTAGTCGAGCCTCAAGAAATTCCAGCAACCCTCCTTTGCCTGTTGAGACAATATAATTAATTAAAAATATGCTCTCTCTAACCGCTTAACCTTTTAAATAAGATTGGTCACACAATTCAGAGCGCAAGCAACAGATTCTAGGTTTAAGTTTCATCGCCACCAAAAAAGTAAAATAAATATATGAGATGGCCGCACAACTCAATTACTTGAATGTAAAGTAAATATATGAGATGGTCGCACAATTCAACAATACCTTCCAAGAAGAAGTCGATCTCGGGAATCAAACAACAATCGACATCACGACTACTTAACGTTGCATGTAATGCAATATGACCTGTGCTGCGACCCATAAGTTTAACCAGCCCTATGCCATTTACTGCACTCTCAGCTTCTACATGAGCAGCATTAATCGCTTGTTGCGCCATCTCTACTGCAGTTTGGAACCCAAATGATCTGTCTATAATGCCAACATCATTGTCAACTGTCTTTGGGATACCGACCACTGAGATATATAATTTTCGTTGTTTTACTTCCTCGAATATCTTCACTGCTCCACGCATTGTACCATCTCCTCCTATGATGTAAACCTGGTCAATCATATAAGCACAAAGACAATTAATTCAAAGAGCACCATATGCAGTTAGCATCTTAATTAAGAGTTGCAACATTAATCTGAAAGCTATGTTGTACGGACTCTCCAAAATATTTTCGCACCCGTGCCGATCCTCCAAAATGCACTACTTTTGAAGGATACAACACACACGTGTCCATATTTTCGGAGAGTCCGAACAACATAGTCTGAAAGTGAAAAATGCGCCCACTCTTAATAATAATTAAATACTTTCTATATATATATATATATATATATATATATATATATATATATATATATATATACTTCATTGAAATTAAGCATCTAGCAATAAATAGAGAATAAACGTCCCAATAAACATTCACATGTATATACATCATACTTGTAGGAGGTAGCTCAAATATATAATTGCACCACAATGAAAATCCTGAAGAATAACCAACCCATACCACATACACCAATTTATTTACTTTATGAGAAGATCATACATATATTTTTTTGGGAAATTTATTGGATGATATACTTTAGAACAGAGTTATCCAACCGCAGATAGTTCCTGTTTAGTTTTGTATAACTTTAGAGCAACTTGAAGATAACAGCACCAATAGTTTAATTTTCTAAAACTTTTGTTCATTCTGATCAAAGTAGCACCAGTGGTCTAGTGGTAGAATAGTACCCTGCCACGGTACAGACCCGGGTTCGATTCCCGGCTGGTGCAACTCTTTTTTATCCAAATGCTTTGGGATTTTGTCTAGGTCTAGTGGTAGAATAGTACCCTGCCACGGTACAGACCCGGGTTCGATTCCGGGCTGGTGCAAATCTTTTTATCAAAATTCGTTGGGATTTTTTCTAGGTTCTTTTGAAATATAGTTTAGAAAGTTAATAAACCATTTCCATTCACAAACCATTTTATCCTCCGGTAATAAAATTAACCTCTGATACGCTCACAAATTTAATTCAGCCTAATATTTTGTCCTAATAATTCCTAACAATACATATGAGACTATCTTTTTCTCTATGACATGCATTTGACTATTGATGTTGTTAAAACAAAAGAGAAACAATTAGCCGAAAATTAATGCTGCGTAAATAGGATAAAAACATGTTTTTATGTACATGAAAAAATCTGGACCCTCTTAACATAAGCAAAATATAGATTCAAATACCAAGTGTGACATTATTCGATTTCTTTGAAACCCCTCGTTCAGAATTTCTGGCTCCGCCATTGATAAAAAATTACGAGCACATTATAGCAAGAATAAAAATTAAACCTGATTAAAGCCATGATCTTGAATAGCATTGACAATCTTATTCAAATCGAAACCACCCCTAGATGTCTCAAGCACAGTGCCACCTCTCTTATGCCAATCATCAACCATTTTAGGGTTCAGTAAAACAGGATCATAACTATAAAATCCACGATAACCCGCTTTGATACCAAAAATCTCTCTAACTCCATACATTTCCCACAACCCAACAACTAATTCCCTAATAACAGTATTCAAACCAGGACACAAACCACCACACGTTACAATAGCGACTTTTACAGTGCTAGGGTTGAACAAGATTTGCTTGCGGGGCCCAGCTCTGTGGTAAGCTAAAGATGGTGTAGGAGATTGGAAAGTTCCAGAAAGATCGATGATGTTGTTGCGTAGGACGATATCAGCTGGGGTTAGGTAAAACCCAGGGACTATATGGTAAAATGGGTTTTTGTCAAGGGGGTTAGTGTAATTTTGGAGAGTATTCAAATAATCTGTGATGTGAGTTAAGTGCTGGAGTTGAATATTTGAGATGGAAATGGAGGATGTGTTAGCCATAATCAGAGAGCTGGAATTAGCAAGATAATGGGCAGTAGAATAAAGAAGAAAGTTAGAGGAGAGGGAGATGAACGTGGCGGGATGTATAGGGAAAGAGAGAGTAGTAGAGTTACGTACGTGGTGCTTTTTGGAAGCTCTTTGCATGACACGTTTCAATAGTTGAATTTGACGTTCAAGGAGGGTTCGTTCATTTTTAAACATGTTGTTTAAAATATATCCAAGCTGGAAGCCACAAACGAGAGGATCGGGTCGAATATAACTCGGGTTGAAAATGAACGGATAAATTATCCGACCCGACTCATATTTAATACGGATAAAAAATGGGTTAACCGATGAATAATATAGGTAACCATATTATCCATACTTCTTGCATATGATCACCTTTGGGAGAATTCTTAGTCTCTCTAACTTGAGTAACTCCCAATTAAGGTTTTACAAATGTAAAAGTTAGACCCATTAGTTATCCATTGGTTATCTATTTTCTAAATGGATAATATACAGGTTCTTATCCATATTTGACCCGTTTTCAAAAAGTTTATTATCCAAGCCATTTGTAGTGAAAAATATGGTTGGTTAACTATTTTCTTTTAACCATCTTGCCACCCCTATCAATAGCTTACAATGTATTTAAAGATTAGCTAATTTCGCTCAAACTTTAGAACACAACGTCCTAGACTTTAAACCTCAAAGTTGAAACTTCAGGACATCGTGTCCTAAAATTCAAAAATTGTGTGCAGAGGTTCGAATCTTATGTCCTGAATTCTAAATTAGTAGTTCAGAAATTCAAGACACTTAGTCCTGAGTTTCAAATTAGCAGCTCAAAAGTTCAAGATACTAAGTCCTGAATTTTTAAATTCAGGATACTTAGTCCTGAAGTTTGGATGAATTGGCTAATCTTTAAATACATCATAAATTGTTGATATATTTTAAATAACGGGTTTGAAAGTGGTTATTGTTGCACTTCTCCCTGCCCTTACTTTAGGGAAATGTTCTTAATGGTTCCTATGCGTAATTAAGAGCTCTTTTATTTAATTTTTGTTAAGACTAAGATATTTAAGTTTGAATAAACATATGATGATTGAATGATTAAGACGAATTATTTCTAAGCATTTGAATGTGTATGTGATTATAGGCGATAGTAATTGTTTAATGGTGGCTGGTGGTTATGCAGTGATGGCCAGAAGTAATGGTTATACAATGATGGTTTGATTGTGAAATATCTGTTGGCAGAGGCGGTTCAGGATTTGAAACTTATGCGTTCTGCATTTGTCATAGAATACATAACTCTTGTTAGTTACTGGGTTCGTAATTATATATTAAGATATATTTAATAAATTTTCTAGGACAAATATAATGTTTAAGAAAAAAATATCGAACCGTTCCTAATAAACTAGCTCCACCTTTGGTTGTTGGTGGTGTTCAAGGGTGAAGGTGGATGGTATTGTAAGGTGGCTACTAATGGTGGAGGCTAGCAACAAGAGGTAATTGGTGATAAAAATGGCGGATGATGGTTTAGTTGATTGTGGTAATACTTAAAAGGCGTAATGTTTGCTAGTTGTCTCTTTTTTATCAGTTATTTAGTAAATTACTTTATTTTTATTTTTCTTGTAACTAGTCTTATGGTACACGCGTTGCGCGTATATCCTATCTAAGTGGATTATTTTGTTAAAAATAACTTAATCATCATGCCAAGTAAACCAAATAGTTCAAAAATATTTTATTTGGGGGGGTGATAATTCCTATATATTTTTGATTTTTTAAATATTCCCATATAGTTTTCAATTCCTGTGAAAATACTCATTTATATATGCTGCCTATTCAATTGATTTCGGTTTCTAGAAACAATTCTTCATTTTGTATTTAAAGAAATACCACCTTAATAAAATTTTAATAAGCAATCAGTGAGTAAAGACTTAATTGCATATGCTATAATTGATTTTATTGGGGAATAAATATTAGTTGATAAGTAATTCTCACCAACTATAGGTTCTCATATGATACAAACTTTTAGGAAAGTTGTTAATTAACCAAAATTCAAGGAAAAGGAATGCCAAGATTTAGCTAATATACCAAAACATAGAGTAGCAATTTTTAGTTGACTTAAAAAAAAAGTTGATCAATACTTTTATAGGAATTTGTGCTTTTAAAATAATATAGTTTAGATAGATATAAAAAATTAATAAATATAGAAAGTTTTTTGTTGATTAATTTATTTTTTAAAATACATAATTGAATTTCTAAAGAATTAATTTATTGTACATCTATAAATTTATAAAGTCTAATCATTGTTTACTTATTTATCCTCCTTTATATATCTATATTTTTTTTTTAAAAAAAGGGGTAAAAATTATCACTCATGGACATGCTCTCTCGATCTATGCAAGATAATGTACTATTTTTTCATGGATTACAATTGACCAACACCTAATATTTAATAATTCTTTTATGAAAATAAAGGACTCCTAAACCTAAAAGAAATTAAAAGTGAGAAAATTTTAATGTAATTTTCATGTGTTATTTTTTTTAAATTTTTACAAATATATTTATATTATATAGTTCAAATAAGAAAGAATTTAATCCACAAAGTTTAGTTGATATTAAGTCCAAAATATTAAAATATAATTAGATGTCTATTCCTAAATATTAGAAAAATAATTAAAAGACTATTTTGTTCGATGTGGAATCGATATTACAAGAGACAATCTAATTTATAATTTGTTTATGACGGGCAATTTGGCTGGAATTTATCAATTATACAACATAGGAAAAAAATAATATTATTTAATAAGGTTTAGATCAAATATCTAACTAATTTTCTGTTATGAACCGTAGTTGTCCAAATAACCTATATATAATTTATAAATAAATCAGATATGAAATCAACTAAATCCAAAATATGAAACAAAAATTATATGAAAATTAACATAAGTTTGTCAGATATCAAATATAAAATAAGCCAAGCTAAATCAAAAATATGAAACGAAGAATTATATAAAAATTTAAAAAGGTTTGTAAGATAAAGAACACATAAATTTAATTACATTTCAGACCAAAACCATTATCGAAAAGAAAGCTTTTCAGATGATGGCTTACAACACACTAATCTTGTAACAGATGCCTACAAACACCATATACAAATTAAAGACAGTGTATTATATTCAAGTTCTAATAAAATACGTGAATACACAATTCAACTATTAATATAATATTTACAAATGCGTAAATACAAAATTCAACTACTAATACAAATAAGTGCATGCAAAATTCAACTACTAATACAAAGTTTTCAAGTTGAATGTAAAATTTAACTATTAATATAAATACGTAATACAAAGCTTCTTGCTCTAAGAAAGAGAAAGCAAAACCATTAGTTTTGTGCTGCTCGAACAAGAATTATTTTAAGGATGAAACCTAAAAGGAGACTAAATATAGTTGGAGTTGAACAAAAATCTTTTCTAGTGTGTAATTGATTTGAACGAAAAGTTTACCTATTATGTGGTGTACGATTTTTTTTAGATTGTTAATATTAGGAAAATAATTAATTATGGAAATAATTTATGGAAATAATTAGATGACTATTCCTTAATAGTAGAGAATTAATTAAATGACTATTTTTAAATATTAAAAAAATAATAAAATGACTATTTTGTCCAGTATAAACTTATTTTTGAAGGGTAAAAAAGACGAACGACATTTCGTTAAGGGCCTTCGTGTTTTTAATATAATATAGATATAGATTGATGGACCTTTTAAAATTAAGTATGATTTAATTTTTTTTTGAGCAAACTAAAAATTTAAAAAGGGCAATTCGGTGCACTAAGCTCCCGTTATACACGGGGTTCGGAGAAAGCTTGAACCACAAAAAAGTCTATTGTATACAGTCTTACCCTGTTTTTTTTATAATAGGCTATTTGCACGGCTCGAACACGTAACCAGGGGCGAAAGTACATATCCCTAAGGGTGGTCAACTGACCACCCTTCGTCGAAAAATTACATTATATATAGGTAAAATATTAGATTTTAATAGTATATAACATATATTGAACACCCTTTATCTGAGATTTTTTTTACTTATTTCAAGTTTGAACACCCTAAATAAAATTTCTGGCTTCGCCAATGCACGTAATCTTCTGTTCACCCGACAACAACTTTACTAATTACGCCAAGGTTCTCCTTCGGCAAATTGAAAATCTAATGAAAAATTATTAGACTGCAGTCTAAAATTATGTAAGTTGTCATTTTTTGAGCAAACTAAAATATATAAGTAAACATTAGAGTCGAGTCTAAAGTTGTCCGGAAAGGATAATTTTCCAATGACTATATTTGCACAACTTTATAAATTAAGGACAAAATTTCAACGGTAGCCTAAAACAAGGGAAAATTTCAAAAATAATCAGATTTATAAGTGGTAATTGAAAAATAGTCATATTTTTAAAAATAATCGAAATATAGCCACTTTTTATGTAAAGATAAATTTGAAGAAAAACACTGTTCAAAATTCGAAAAATATCCTAGCATAATATACTAGAGTTCGAATTTTTCACATGTGAACTTTCAACTTAATATACTGGAGTTCCAACATAATATACTGGAATTCCAGCATAGTATATAATGCCGGAACTTTTCGTGTGCTGGAGTTCCAGCATAATATGTTGGAAGTTCATATACAAGTGCACCAATCTCCAGTATATTATGCTGGAACTTTCCGTGTTGTAGCAAAATAGTGGCTATTTTTCAATGACTTTGCAAACGCTGACTATTTTTCAATTACAAATCTGAAAACTGACTAGCCCGTGCTGTTTTCACCAAAAAAATATTAAAAAAAAGAACATTTGCTTAAATCGGTTAACATTAAGATGGGGGAGGTTATTTTCATAGTAGAATCTATATCTATATTTATATATTATATTAAAAGCACGAAGGCCCTTAACAAAATGTCGTTCGCCTTTTTTATCCTTAAAAGACAGAATTCGCATTAGACAAAATAATCATTTAATTATTACCCTAATATTTAGTACTTTGAAATCGACTAAAATTTTGATTATTAAATATTTACTTATTTGAACTAGGCAAGAAGTCCTAAAATTTAGGAATTAAATTAGAGTAAGATCACATTTATGTAAAAGTATCCTTACACTGTGTTTGGATGGTTGTTTCCGGTTGTATTGTATTGTATTGTTACCTCACATACAATGTTTGTTTTGATTGTTTATATAAAACTGATTGTATCGTATTGTTTAATCCATTGTTCCAAAACAATAAAAAACCCCATTTTATGAAACAACCAAATCCGTGTGGTGGGATTGTTTCGTATTTTCGTCTCCAATTATGCCCACACTTATTATTCTATATTTCAATTTTACCCTTGACCCTATTATTTATATTATATTCATCATAATAAGTACTTTGTCTCATCTTGTTTCTGTCGTGCAAGTCAACAAACGGTATCGCCTCTTTCCAGTTTCCAACCAACTTTGTACAGGTTAGGTCTCTTTCCAACGATGGTATCCTCTCTTTCATCTATTTTCGTTGAGTGGAGTCGTTGTAGTCAATTCACTTTTGTAAACATATGAAATATAAATATCAACGGCTATGAATTATAGTATTATTTCTGTTGCATCATTGCTCTTATTACGTCACTTTCCTTACATTGAACTACTTTATGTATTTGTCTGCTTGTTATCACTTTCATATCATTATGTATTTGTATAATTTACATCACTTTCATATCGTTTTATGTTGAACTACTTCAGATTGCTAATGGGGTGTATTTGTCTGCTTGTTTTTTCATGAAAGAAGCGTTAAATAGACAAGACCCGCTAAACTTCCAGAAGGTAAATATTTTATATATTTATATAGGGAAAGTTAGATGTGATGAATAAATAATTAAAGCTTTGTAATAATTTGAGAAGGGGTGCTTGTAATAATTTGAGAAAATCACGTGATAGTCCATTGATTATTGATGAGGTAGATGAACTAATTTCCATGAATGCTGCCTCTTTGGAAAATATCGAGGAACATGGACAACATGAGCAATATCAATCAACTCAGGAAGCACGTAAATCTAATGCATATTCAGAGGTACCGACTTCTAGCAGGAATAAAAAATCTAAACATGATCATCTTGAAGGCATGACTGATATGTTGAGAGGTGAGATGAATAATTTGGCTAATGCAATTGATCGTCTTTCAACTATGCCACCTATTCCTGAGAGTGAGATATGGCAAATGGTACAAGTGTTGGATTTAGAGCCTAGTATGCACATGAAAGCTTATATATTTCTTTGTAAACATGTAGACTTGTGCCGCACACTGATTGGGTGTCCATTGGAAGACCGCAAATTTCTTTTACTAACCTTGATGTCGTCACCTGGCAATTGAGTTAGACTAAATATTTTTTGTGCTTTAGCTATTGAGGATTTTATAGACTTTGACTAGATCGATATGAATTTTATATGTCATGTTGCTAGAAATTTTTATTATATTATGCACTTTAAGTTTGGAATTATTTGAGATATGGAACAATATCATTCCACTTCATGTGTTTTCTCTATATTGTGGTTGTTTAGTTATCTTCTACTTGTGTCCGTATTAGATCTGATATATCATTTTTCAAAGAATAGCATTTAGTACTACATATTTTGACAAGTACATGCCATTTAACATGTAAATAGCAAAAAATAATCATAGATATAGATGCTTCGACCCTACCATTAGTCTCAAGTGTTATACCTCTTTACAACCTTTAATAAAATAATTGAGGGTATTTTAGTAAACTTAACAGTACAGTACAGTACAATACAGTCAAGCCAAACAATAAAGATGTTATTTAACAACAGCAAACAATACAGTCTATCCAAACGTTGTATCCATCAAAACGATATAATACAGTACAATACAATACAATACGATACATTATAAAACGATGGGGAACAATGATCCAAACACAGTGTTAGTTGAATCATGTATAATAAATATAATTTTCTTCCTTAATATACAGAGTTAATATTTGAAATTTTCACTATAAAATCCGACATGAGGCAAATTGATTTTTCCTTTGAAAGAGAAATAAGAAGAAACCAGAACAGATAAATGAAAGAATAGACGAGATGGCAAGAAAACGAAAAGAAAAAAGAGATGTGCTAAACAAGTATAGCCGTTAATAAATAATAAAAGAATGAAATTATATTTGTAAAAAATATTTTGAATTTTGATATTTATTTTTTGCTTCATATTTTGAATTCAAATAACCACTTCACATTTAAAACAAGAAAAACATTTAAAAAATACAATGTCGCTCATTATACATTGTTTATCTTAATTTTTTCCATCACACATTATTGTCTTAATTTCTTTCAGTATTACGAGTATTTCATTTTCGATGTTTGGTTATAAGTAGGAGTTGGGTAAGATATTGCAGTTATTTTAAAATTTTAATGAACTAAACATTTATTAAAAACAACTTTGAATTTAACTACAAAATTATTACTTTTATTGTTATGGAATTTTGACCATCTTAATTACTATTAAAAAACTATTTCTTTATATGAGGAGGCTATATTTTTATATACTCCAGTCGAAAAACATGAATAAACTCATAGTAATAACAAATAATATAGTACTGAGTTTGCATTGAAATAGGAGATCTTGAACTTTGAGTTATTCCAATTAAATTTAAACATATTAAGCCTTCATCGGAATATGTAAAATTAGGATAGATTTCAAGTTTATTACTTATTTTAGAATACATCAAAATAAAAAAATTTACCAGTTAACAATTCTTAATTTTTTTTAATAAAAGAAGTAGCATTATGTTTGAGTAGAAATAAAAAAAAATGAACTTTGAGGTCACCTTTTTTAGTGATTGCCATTGGCTCACTTCAAAATATTGCTATAGTGAAAACAATAATTTATGATAAAACTTGGAGTCCAAAAATTTCGTGTAGCCGGATTTAAATACATTATTCAACTACAGTAAAGAATGAATTATGATTAGATACACAATTCATATTAAATAAAATATTGTTTAAATGAGTAAAAGTATTTTCTAATTATATTTTTTTTTTAATTTTGTTGATCTTTGTTACTTGCAAAACTATAGGATATGAGAAATTATGGTTCTTTCTTAATTTAATATAAGTATTTAATTCTAAGTCTTTATATTTAGTTAGTTTTGGTGGAATATTGGTTCACCGTTAGTTAATCTTTAGACTATAAATTGTTAAAAATAATTTTCTTATTTCCCTTTAGTTACAAATTTTATCATCTTTTAGAAGTTATAAAAGAAAATGCAACCTATTTCGTGCTCTAACTGACCAAAAGTTTCAATTCCAATTTATTTTAATTACATTTTCAATTTATAACTCAAACACAATTTTTAATATTAATATTTAAGCAATTTTTAAAAATAATTTACTCACTTGAGCTAAAGTACACGCGCAACGCGCGTATCCTAAGACTAGTCTGAAAAAAATATGGCATGTTATCATAAAAACTTTGAACTGAACAAGTGGTATTGTAGAATTCATCAGTTAGATGAGAGGTAATTAGTAATTTAACGTTGACATTTTCATCAATTGTCATTAAGAAGAGACTTGACGTAACTGCTAAAGTTGTTGCCATGTGACCAGGATGTCACGGGTTCGAGCCGTGGAAACAGCCTCTTGCAGAAATACAAGGTAAGGCTGCGGTCAATAGACCCTTGTGGTCCGGGCCTTCCCCGCATAGCGACAGCTTAGTGCACCGGGCTGCCTTTTATTGTTATTAATAATTGTATAAGATGATATGATATAGTAATTATTATCCGTTAAGTACTTAGCTATCTATTACATAGGACGACTCTTGATTTGAATTGGTTTTACTTTGCCATTAACCGTCTCCTAATAACATAAAAATTCTAATCCTTTTAAGACTCCTTGTAGATTTAAGCCACTATTAAGTACAGTATATATTTATATATATATTCTCTTTAGAAGTTGCATAATTTTTCTTCTTCCTTTTTATCGTTTTTTTGCCATGATTACCAACGAAGATTTAATTTTGCATCGAAGAAGCAGAATGTTATCGTCCAAATTGTCAAATTATCTAACATTGTTCCTAATTCTTTTTTGTGTATCATTAACACCAGCTCTTGCAGTCAAGAATGTAAGTTATTTGCCTTTCGCCGAAATTTTTTACTGTGTATAAGTCATATTTTACTTTTGCTAAACAAAAATCCTGATTTCACCATTGGCTATTGGTTGAAAAACTGAAAAAAACTTGTAGCTTGCAGAGCCAAAAAACTCAGAAAACTTGTAGCATGCAATGAGCACCACTAGTCGACTTTTTATATATACAGTCAAATCTCTCTATAACATCTCTTTATATTCAGAACAAACGAGGTTATTATATAGAGGTTTGACTATATTTAGAGGAACATAAATATTAAGTGTTGAACTTATAATTTCAAACGTGTGACGTATTCAATAGTAAGTATTTAAAAGTTGAACCTATTATTACATCCTGGATTCGCCTCTGTATATAGCCATTAGCTTTAATTCTTTCCAATTAATTTTATCCCATTTATTTTTCTTATTTTTTGTGGGTTTTTTTTTTTGGATTATTAAAACAGTCGTACATAGTGTACTTGGGGGAGCACTCTCATGGTCCAGGAGTAACATCTGCTGATCTTCATAGTGTGGTAGATTCTCATCATGAGTTTCTTGGTTCGTTTTTGGGAAGGTATTTATCGTGCTACATATTGTCAATTATTTGTTTATCATCGTTTTTATTTTAATTCTATTCTTTCTTCAGTTTAAGTTATATGTACTGACAGTATAAAAAAAAAATATTGCAGTAAAGAGAAGGCTAAGGATGCCATCTTCTACTCATATAAAAGACACATAAATGGTTTTGCTGCTGTCCTTGAAGATGATCAAGTGGAGGAGATTCAACGTGTGTATTGTATTTTGAACTCTGAAACGTATCTAATCTAGTAATATTAATATATGATTAATGTTTTAGGCCGGATTTTATCTTCTGGTTATTGTTGTGCTTTCCGTCTATTTTCTTGTTCTTATGATGTTGTTATTTTTTTCTATGGTTTTTATCGATGATACTTATATATTGTTGTCTCTTTTCGTCTTCTTGAGTCGAGGGTCTTTCAGAAACAGCCTCTCTAACACTAACCTCCCAAATGTGATTGCACTGGATCGTTGTTATTGTTGTTATTGTTGTTTTAGGCATACTAAGTTTGTGAAAAAAATATAATGCAGGGCATCCGAGTGTGATCTCTATTTTCTTGAATAAAGCTAGAAAACTACACACAACTCATTCATGGGAATTCATGATGCTGGAAAAGAACGGCGTCGTTCATCCAAGTTCGTTGTGGAAGAAGGCTCGATTTGGCCAAGACATTATCATCGCGAATCTTGATACAGGTAATTATGCCCACCAAGACCTATTTTGATCGATCATGATTCCTAGTCTGAAGAGGAGTCTTGGTGTAACTGGTAAAGTTGCCTCCATGTGACCAGAAGGTCATGGGTTCGAGCCGTGGAAACAGCCTCTTGCAAAAATGTATAGACCCTGGTCCGGCTCTTCCCCGGAACCAGCTTAGTGCACGGGTCTGCCATTTTTTATGATTCCTAGTCTGTTTGTTGTGCTGCACCATTGATATTTGGATTTAACTTATATACAACGTCAGTTTATTAACCTGTCTTATTTTTCGCGTTACTAGTACCAATTTTTATGGACTGCTAATTAATCTTTTAGCTGACCTGATAGTGTTACTATCCTGCATTGAAGTTAAACTTGTTAATTTGTCTCAGTAAACAATATCATCATTTTACTGCAGTACATTGTTTTAAATAATTGCGCTCTTTCAACAGGTGTTTGGCCTGAATCAGAGAGCTTTAGTGATGAAGGGTTTGGACCAATTCCTTCAAGATGGAAAGGGATTTGTCAAAATGACAACACCACTGCTGGTTTTTCTTGCAATAAGTATGCTTTATTTGTTATCCCTCTTTCACCCCTAGTGAAGGGGAGCCCTGGTGTAACTCGTAAAGTTGCCTCCATGTGACCAGGAGGTCACGGGTTCAAGCAGGGGAGACAGCCTCTTGCAGAACATTGTGGTCTGGTACTTCTCGGACCCCGCGCATAGCCGTAGCTTAGTGCACCGGGTTGCCCTTTTCTTTTTCTTTCACCACTAGTATGATCTAAAGAAATATGCTAACAAGAATTTTAATATATTTATAGAAAGCTTATTGGAGCAAGGTACTTCAATAAAGGCTACATCGCGAGCGGAGGAAATGTAAGCGCTTCAATGAGCACAGTACGCGACAATGATGGTCATGGCTCTCACACTTTATCAACTGCTGCTGGAAACATAGTCCACGGAGCGAGAGTACTTGGCGTGGCGAATGGGACAGCAAAGGGAGGTTCTCCTCATGCCCGAGTGGCTGCATACAAAGTCTGTTGGCCTCCTGTGGATGGTGCAGGATGTATGGATGCCGACATTCTCAAAGCCTTCGATACAGCCATACACGACGGGGTTGATGTGATATCTGTGTCGCTTGGTGGAACGCCTTCTGATTACTTGGAGGACGGGCTCGCCATTGGTTCGTTCCACGCTGTCAAGAATGGTATAGTTGTGGTTGCATCAGCTGGTAATGATGGACCTGATTCTGGAACTGTTACAAATGTTGCTCCCTGGATTATAACAGTAGCAGCAAGCACCCTGGATCGCAATATACAAAACAGTGTTCAATTGCAGAATGGATTGCTCTTAAAGGGAACAAGCCTTTCGAAACCAACCACGCCCGAAGAAAATTTCTATCCACTAATCAGTGCTGCACAAGCTAAAGCTGCCAATGCCTCGACCAATGATGCGTAAGGATGAAATTAGTTACTACTCCCTCTATTTCAGTTTATGTGACACTATTTCCTTATTAGTCTATCCCGAGTAGAATGATAGCTTTCTAATTTAACTTCAAAATTCCTATTTTACCCTAGTGAGAATCTTTTTATAGTCACACAATGTCATGACATATGCAGAGATGCAAGGTAAGGCTGCGTACAATAGACCCTTGTTGTCTGGCCTTTCCCCGGACCCTGCGCATAGCGGAGCTCACTGCACCTGGATGCCCTCACACTAGTTTGTCTTTCTTTATTAAATTTCATGTCCAGTCAAATAGGTTCACATAAACTAAAATGGAGGGAGTACTACTGTAATATGCTATGTATTATTCGCTTATTAACGTTATACTAGTTTTTCTTTGTGATCATGACATGTATTATAATTTGCTGATGCAGGATAAGGTGTAAGAAAGGAACATTGGATCCAAAGAAAGTGAAAGGCAAGATATTAGCCTGCCTCAGAGGAGAAACCGCGTTAATTGATAAAGGACATCAGGCAGCTCTAGCTGGTGCTGTTGGAATGATCCTTTGTAACAATAAGACTACTGGAAGCGAAATTTTCGCCATCCCTCACGTCCTTCCAGCGATACATGTCAATTATACAGATGGCGTTCAAGTCTTTGAATACATCGCTTCTTCTAAGTCTGTCTATATATCTCTTTTTCTTTTCCTTCTTTTCTTTTCAGTGATATATATATATATCCTCAAGTACTTGTAATTCTAATTGCGACGTTATTGTTACAGAGATCCTCGTGCGTATATCACAACTCCTGAGACAGTGTTGCGCACAAAGCCGGCTCCATTCATGGCTTCATTCTCTTCTACTGGTCCTAATTCTGTAACTCCTCAGATTCTCAAGGTTAGCAACTTCATTCTCAATGTCCTAATCAATTCTGTGAACAAACATCCCTTTTGATCTGAGGGCCGATGCAGCCTTAACTGCATCATGGAACATAAATATATGTGTAGACTTAGTATAGTCTCAACGATTCTGAACTCATAATTTCAAAAGTATTAGCCGTCAAATCTAAAATTCTGGATCCGTCTCTGTCTATTCCTGCAGCCTGATGTTACTGCACCAGGAGTGGATATCATAGCTGCGTACAGTGAAGCAGCAAATCCTACAGAGGAAGACTACGATAAACGTAAGACTAGCTTCAACATGATTTCTGGAACCTCAATGTCTTGCCCCCATGTCGCTGGTGTAGTTGGCCTTCTCAAGAGCCTCCATCCTGATTGGAGTCCCGCCGCCATTAGATCCGCTATTATGAGTACAGGTACGTTGAACTAATGCCACTTGATCTCCTATGCCCAAATTGATCCGCCAATGAATATATGTCCAGCTCAACTCGTCCAAACTTGAGCGAGTTATAATTTCATGAGCTAAATCTGACACCTGATCAGTAGCGAATCCAGGATTTTCATTAAGAGGTGTCAAAATATAAAGAAGTAAATACACAATAACTCAAGGTGACTCAATACATAGTGTGTGTGTATATATATACACACACCTTAAAAATTACCTATCTAAATAGTGTAATTTTCCAGCTATTTGGCTCCACCATTACTGATGATCGTCGTGGTTATTAGGTACTCTACTAGTTAGCAATTGTCCAACATTCTTTCACTAACTTAAAATGTACCTTTTTACAGCCAGAACAAGAGACAACACTGGTAATCCAATGCGTGATGAAACGGAGAAAGACAAAGCAACACAATTTAATTATGGTGCTGGACACATGCGCCCGAATCGCGCCATGAATCCTGGCTTGGTCTATGACTTGACTGTGAATGACTACTTGGACTTTCTCTGTTCACTTGGTTACAACCAAAAGAACATTACAAAATTTTCAGGAACAAGATCAACTTATCAGTGTCACAAGAAACATGGTCTTAATCTCTTGGATTTCAACAATCCTGCAATAACAATTCCTAATATCTCTCCCTCAGCTCCTGTCACCATCACTCGCACACTCAAAAACGTTGGTAGCCCTGGCGTATACGCTGCCAACGTTCGTCTGCCACGACGAATGTTTTCAGTTTCTGTAGAGCCGAGCGTCTTGATGTTCGATCACATTGGACAAGAGAAGAGCTTCAAGTTGACAATTGAAGTTAAGGATGCTAAGGCAGTAAAAGATGGGTATGTGCCCGGGGAGTTGCTATGGACTGATCGCCTTCATTATGTGAGAAGTCCAATTGCAGTGGCTTCTTTGAGTGACATTAAGAAGCCTTAGAAATTAGCTAAAATGTGAATAATTTTTTCTGCTTTTCCTAAAATCATTTCTAGTGGATTATTGATCTCTATTTAATTGTTTGTCAGTTTTAAAGTTCACATAAATATGAGTATTAATTCCCTGCAGATTTATCTTCTAAAGTTGACATTCTCAAGAAAATATTAGACGGAGTGAATCTTTCATTTTACTGAGTATGAGACATTTCCAATATAAATATTCCAAAAAAAAAAAGGTGTTGTATTAGCAAAAAGATTCTCTTTTTAACAAATCTTTAATGCTTCATTGATATTCAGGCAATATCAATGACGCTACAGTGAAATGTTGCCTTGAAGAACATGTGGTATATGTTGAATTATGTCAAATTTCCATCCCACATCGGTGGGTTAAGGAGTTGGTGGGAAACTTTTCCCCTATAAAAGAAGGCTTAATGTTTAGGATTTAAACACACCTTTCATTTGCCTTCTCATCTGTTTAAGGCATTTGTATCTTCTCTCTTTAGTATTATTTCACTTGTATTTTTGGAGTGAAATAAAATATTGGTTGTGTCCGAGGAGTAGGCAAAATTAGCCGAACCTCGTAAATTCTGGTGTTCCCTTTATTGTTGTTTTATTGTCTTATTTATTATTTGGTGGCTGTCATAATTTTTGGTATAGTAGTTGTGACTTATTCACACTATATACATTTGGCTTCCGCAACAATTGGTATTAGAGCCAAGGTACTGTCTAAGTATGCTCTGTGGTTGCAGCATAGTCTGATCGTCCACATCAGAAAAGATTTATCTTGGTAATTGAGTCAAGGTTCTGTCTGAGTATGCTCTGTAGTTGCAGCTTAGTCTGATCTTCTACATCAGAAAAGAAATAATCTTGATTTGTGTCGTCAGCTATTAAATAATATTTGTGTCAAATATGGGAGACAATAAACAAGAAGAATCTACATCAAGTGTCAACAATACGTCATCATTGGCATCTTCGCTTATGACAAGAATTGTGTCAAATGCGAAATTTGCGGTAGAAATTTTTGACGGGTCCGGACATTTTGGGATGTGGCAAGGCGAGGTTCTAGATGTCCTTTTTCAACAAGGGCTAGATCTGGCCATTGAAGAAAAGAAACCAGATGTTATTGGAGAAGAAGATTGGAGAATTATCAACCGTGTTGCTTGCGGTACCATTCGATCCTACCTTGCTAGAGAGCAGAAATATCCATACACAAAGGAAACTTCTGCAAGTAAATTATGGAAAGCACTGGAGGATAAATTTTTGAAGAAAAATAGTCAAAATAAATTGTACATGAAGAAGAGACTGTTTCACTTCACCTATGTTCCTGGTACCACGATGAATGAACATATCACCAGTTTCAATAAGTTGGTCACAGATTTGCAAAATATGGATACAACTTATGATGATGGTGACTTGGCCTTAATGTTGTTGGCGTCACTTCCTGATGAGTACGAGCACCTTGAAACTACTCTACTCCATGGAAATGACGAAATTTCTCTCAGAGAAGTTTGTTCGGCTTTGTACAGCTATGAACAAAGAAAGCGAGAAAAACAGAAGGGCGGAGAAGGAGAAGCACTGTTTGTGAGGGGTCGTCCTCAAAATCAAACGAGGACAAAGAAGGGAAGATCCAAGTCAAGATCCAGACCCAGCAAAGATGAATGTGCCTTTTGTCGAGAAAAAGGGCACTGGAAGAAAGACTGTCCGAAGTTGAAGAATAAGGCCAAACATAACAATGGAAAGGCTATTATGGATTCAAATGTAGCTGATTGTGATGATTCAGACTTCTTATTAGTTAAAACAGAGTCATCAACATCATCAGACATATGGTTGATGGACTCGGCTTGTAGCTATCATATGTGTCCCAACAGGGACTGGTTCGTGGAATTTCAAGAAGGAGAATATGGAGTCGTCCACACAGCGGATAACAGCCCTCTTACCTCATATGGCATTGGTTCAATACGATTAAGGAACCATGATGGAATGATCAGAACATTAATAGATGTTCGATATGTACCGGATTTGAAGAAGAATCTCATCTCTGTGGGAGCCCTGGAATCAAAAGGGTTTAAAATCATTGCAGAAAATGGAGTGATGAGAGTATGTTCCGGTGCACTAGTGGTAATGAAGGCTAATCGGAAGAATAATAATATGTACCGCTATTGTGGCAGTACAGCTATTGGGACAGCGACAGTGACATCCAGTGACGACAAAGAGGCAAAAGCAACCAAGCTATGGCACATGCGCTTGGGACATGCTGGAGGAAAATCCTTGAAAACTCTATCAGATCAAGGATTATTAAAAGGAGTCAAGGCTTGCAACTTGGAGTTTTGTGAGCATTGTGTTAAAGGGAAACAGACAAGGGTTAAATTTGGTACAGCGATCCATAATACTAAAGGCATTTTGGATTATGTACACTCTGATGTTTGGGGTCCTTCCAAAACACCTTCATTAGGTGGGAAGCACTATTTTGTAACCTTTGTTGATGATTTTTCCCGAAGAGTATGGGTGTATACAATGAAGAGCAAAGATGAAGTGTTGGGAATTTTTCTCAAATGGAAGACGATGGTGGAGAATCAAACAGGCAAGAGGATCAAGTGTATTCGCACAGACAATGGAGGTGAATACAAAAGTGATCATTTCAATAAGGTCTGTGAAAATGATGGCATCGTCCGACACTTCACTGTTAGACATACACCACAACAGAATGGAGTGGCAGAACGTATGAACCGGACCTTGCTGGAGAAGGTACGGTGTATGTTGTCCAATGCTGGCTTGGGCAAAGAATTTTGGGCTGAGGCAATTACATATGCATGTCACCTCATTAATCGTCTACCATCTGCTGCTATTGATGGCAAGACACCATTTGAAAAATGGTATGGAAAACCTGCTGTAGATTATAACTCTTTGCACGTGTTTGGCTCAACTGCATATTATCATGTGACGGAGTCAAAATTGGATCCAAGGGCAAAGAAGGCTATTTTTATGGGAATTACTTCTGGAGTCAAAGGATATCGCTTATGGTGTCCTATGACAAAGAAAGTAATATTTAGAAGGGATGTTACCTTTGATGAATCTGCTATGGTAAATAAGGTAACAGAAGATACCAAACAAAATAAAGGTGCTTTTAAGCAGGTGGAGTTTGAGGGAAAATTTATTTTTCCTACACAAGAAGCAGAGGAGGAAACAAATGAAGATTACCCTATGGAAGGAGAGCCAGTAGAGGAGATTCCAACTCAGGAACCTCAACAACAACTTGAATCAATAGCAACCAGCAGGCCAAAAAGAACAATAACGAAACCTGTTCGTCTCATAGAGACGGTTGCTTGTGCAACCTCAATTATAGCTGATGATCTTCCTACTACTTATAAAGACGTTGTCCAAAGTTCAGAAGAAGATAAGTGGAGGATTGCCATGAATGATGAAATACAGTCCCTTCATCAGAATCATACATGGAGATTGGCCAATCTCCCGAAGGGAAAGAAAGCAATTGGGTGCAAATGGGTATTTGCAAAGAAAGAAGGATTTCTTAACCAATTAGATGTTCGCTACAAAGCAAGATTGGTGGCCAAAGGATATGCTCAAAAGGAGGGAATTGATTACAATGAAGTGTTTTCTCCAGTTGTAAAACATTCCTTCATTAGAATTATGTTGGCTTTGGTAGCACAATTGGATTTGGAACTAGTTCAGATGGATGTAAAACTGCGTTTTTACATGGAAACTTGGAGGAGGAAATCTACATGACTCAGCCAGAAGGATTCAAAGTTGCTGGAAAAGAAAATATGGTGTGCAAACTTGAAAAATCGTTGTACGGATTGAAACAATCTTCTAGACAATGGTACAAGCGATTTGACGAGTTTATGTTGCGGCAAGGGTACAAGAGAAGCAAATATGATCATTGTGTGTATTTGCACAAGCTTAAAGATGGTTCCTTTGTATATCTTCTCCTATATGTTGATGATATGTTGATAGCTTCCAAGAATTTGGAAGAAATTGCTAAGTTGAAGATTCAACTGAAGAAGGAGTTCGAGATGAAGGATTTGGGTGAGGCAAAGAAAATTCTTGGCATGGAGATAATTAGAGATAGACGTTCAAAGAAACTCTGTTTATCTCAAAAGGAATATTTGAAGAGAGTACTTCAACGTTTTGGCATAGATGACAAGACTAAGCCAGTTAGTACTCCACTTGCTTCCCATTTTAAGCTAAGTACTACTATGTCGCCAATGGATGAAGCTGAACGAAAGTATATGTCAAAGGTACCATACGCAAATGCTGTTGGTAGCTTGATGTATGCAATGGTTTGCACAAGGCCTGACATTTCACAAGCTGTTGGAGTTATTAGCAGATATATGCACAATCCAGGGAAGGAGCATTGGCAAGCTGTGAAGTGGATTCTACGGTATATTCATAATACTGTAGATGTCGGGTTAGTTTTTGAGCAGGAAGACAATCAGTCTGTAATTGGATATTGTGACTCAGATTTTGCGGGTGATCTGGACAAACGAAGATCAACTACTGGTTATGTGTTTACTTTTGCAAAGGCACCAGTTAGTTGGAAGTCTACTTTGCAGTCAACAGTTGCTTTGTCTACAACAGAGGCAGAGTACATGGCTATTACAGAGGCTGTGAAGGAGGCAATTTGGCTTCAAGGATTGCTAAAGGAGCTTGGTGTTGAACAAAAAGGTATCACAATTTTTTGTGATAGTCAAAGTGCTATTCAATTAGCGAAGAACCAAGTTTATCATGCAAGGACGAAGCACATTGATGTTCGGTATCATTTTGTACGAGAAATCATAGAAGAAGGTGGAGTCACGGTGAAGAAAATTCATACTACGGAGAATCCTGCTGATATGCTGACAAAGGTGGTGACTGCGGTCAAGTTTCAACATTGTTTGGATCTGATCAACATTGTTGAACACTGAAGATTGAAGATGAAGACACAACCAAAATTTGTTACCGAGAGAAAATTGAAGATGTGGAATTTTTCCAAGGTGGAGATTTGTTGAATTATGTCAAATTTCCATCCCACATCGGTGGGTTAAGGAGTTGGTGGGAAACTTTTCCCCTATAAAAGAAGGCTTAATGTTTAGGATTTAAACACACCTCTCATTTGCCTTCTCATCTGTTTAAGGCATTTGTATCTTCTCTCTTTAGTATTATTTCACTTGTATTTTTGGAGTGAAATAAAATATTGGTTGTGTCCGAGGAGTAGACAAAATTAGCCGAACCTCGTAAATTCTGGTGTTCCCTTTATTGTTGTTTTATTGTCTTATTTATTATTTGGTGGCTGTCATAATTTTTGATATAGTAGTTGTGACTTATTCACACTATATACATTTGGCTTCCGCAACAGTATAATGGTATATGTAATATCAATAGTCAATCAGCTGCAGCAGAAAAATAATCTTTAATCACATCCCATTATTCCTATGTCTAATCCTAATACTATATATCTATCTACCCCTAGTCGATCAAAATTTATAGGAAATTATCCGAACAGGATAAGGGAAGTTATAATTAGTAGTACATTGTAAAAGCTACTAAAAGTTAGTCTGCATTTGGAGCGAGTTGCGACAAGAGCGGGTTGCTCTAGTGGTGAGCAAGCTCCACTTCCAACTAAGTGGGGAGTTCTTGAAGGGAGGGATGCCGAGGGTTTATCGGAAGCAGCCTCTCTACCCCAGGGTAGGGGTAAATTCTGCGTACACACTACCCTCCTCAGACCCCATTGGTGAGATTATACTGGGTTGTTGTTGTGTATTTGGAGCCAGTTGCTGCAGAAATATATGCATATATATATATATATTCACATTGGTATCCAATCTTAAGCGCGCACAAAAAAAAAATGAAACTGAATTGAAGCAATGCAACGCGCAGCAAAAGTCAAAACATGAAAACTGGAAGAGTTCTACAAGAAATAAACGCTCCACGTGATATGAAACTCAAAAACCATGCAAGAAGGGTAGTTCAAGCCCATAGTGGAGCATTTATTCAACATCTCTAAAACCACGCAGAAACTTAATTTCAACTTCACAATGCTTGAATAAATAAAAGACAAAAGGTTTGTTTTATTGGAACAAGTTTATCAGAGGAAAGGATTGCAGAAAGGAAGAAACTCCAGATCAATGAGCAACATCATGCCTTAATTCTGTCCTGCAAAAATGAGGAAAAAGAAAAATATGATAGGGCCAGTGAAGTTTTGATAGTTTTCTTTGGTAAGAGACCATTTTATGGTTTGGAAAGAAATCACTAAATTATTCACAATACTCTATATAGTACCATATAAGTCGATATTAGTTAGAATAAAGTAAGGTGCTTCCAGATGGATCCACTTCGTATGTGAGAGGTGTTGCGGAAGCCAAATGTATATAGTGTGAATAAGTCACAACTACTATACCAAAATTATGACAGCCACCAAATAATAAATAAGACAATAAAGCAACAATAAAGGGAACACCACAATTTACGAGGTTCGGCTAATTTTGCCTACTCCTCGGACACAACCAATATTTTATTTCACTCCAAAAATACAAGTGAAATAATACTAAAGAGAGAAGATACAAATGCCTTAAACAGATGAGAAGGCAAATGAGAGGTGTGTTTCAATCCTAAACATTAGGCCTTCTTTTATAGGGGAAAAATCCCCCCAAACTTAACTCCCAACCAATGTGGGACTTTGGCATTTTGCCAAACTTCAACAAATCTCCACCTTGGCAAAATTCCACATTTTCAATTCTCTCTCAATAACAAATTTTGGTTGTGTCTTCATCTTCAATCTTCAGTGTTCAACAATGTTGATCAAATCCAAACAATGTTGAAACTTGAACGCAGTCACCACCTTTGTCAGCATATCAGCAGGATTCTCTGTAGTATGTGTAAGCACGTGATTTTTGACCCTCCCCGAGAATTTTCACATTTTTAGTGTGAATATGTGAAATTGGGTCTAGTATAGCTATTTTAACTATTTTTACTTTATTTTATTGCAAAAAGAAAAATTACAAAAAAAAGTATATATATAAATTTTAGTTTATGTATCCCTCATAAACTTGAAAAAAAAATCAAAAATTGCACTTTATTTTGGTACTTTATATAAATTCGAAAATTAACAAAAAATATATATATAATTCTATTAATGTTTTGAAGTCATTTTAATACAAAAATATTATTTCATATTTTTGTCTTTATTAAAAAAAACGAAAATTACAAAAATAGTTTTATTAATATGTTATAGTTATTTTAACTTTGAAAAATACAAAAAAAACATTACTTCATATTTTATCTTAATATTTACGAAAATTACAAAAAATGGTTTTAACTTTGAAAAAAATACAAAAATAGTACTTCATATTTTATCTTAATATTTACGAAAATTACAAAAAATAGTTTTATTAATATTTTTGTAGCTATTTTAAAATCTTGAAAAATATTTAAAAATATATAGTTTCGTTTAAATACTAGTCTTATTTTTGGTAGTTATTTTGCTTACATAGGACTAGTTAAGCAGCGTATTCCTATTTCTCGGGTCCGGGCAAAAGAATAATATTCGGGTTCAAACTACCCGGTTTTAGGCCTAATTTTCGGACCTAGCCCATAATAAACCGTGTCCAGGACACGTGGGGAACCCCACCACGCGTGGGGGACATATGCCTTGAACCCCACCACGCGTGGGCTCATTTTTCGGGGCAAACCATGTCAAATACACGGACTACACATTTGACAAAGGGGGGGATTTTTGGGAATTTTGGAATTTAAAAAAAAAAAGAAAAAAAAAAAGAAAAAGAAAACAAGTACTGTTGACGCTTCTTCTTCATAAAAGAAGAAGAAGCAAAAACCTACGAAAGGGAGGAACGGACGAAAGCCAACAGGAAAGGGATTTTTTTTGGAAAAATTGGAAAAGCAAAAAGAATACTGTTCCGCTTTCTTCTTCAAACGAAGAAAGAAAGGAAACCTACGGAGGAAACACAAAAAAACCAGTGATCACCTTCCCCACGTCCAAACGCTCCAAACACCACCACCACACGGACCCTCCTCCTCCCAGCTCCACCATCGTCACTACCCAGTCCGACGAGTAGCAGCAGCGTCGTCACCTCCACTGTCCGAACACCACCCCGTCACCTTCCCCCAGCCCGCGAGCTCCAGCTCCATCTCCGCCTCGCCTGCGTCGACCAAACGACACCACCAAACGACCACTCCGTCCCGACCAGCTCCCCCATCACCATCGACCGAACATCATCAACAAACCATCTGTTCCTCCATCTTTTTTTTTTTTAAAAAAAAAAAAACAAAAAAAAACTACTAGAAAAGCCCTCGTCGACCACCTGCGTGCACTACCAAGCACCAGACGAGCCCGCCTCCTCGCCACCGTCCTCACCTTCCCAGAAACCCTAAAACCAGTCGAAACCACCGTCGTCAACCTCCAGAACCAGTCCGCCATTTTCAGTCCAACGTCGTCAACCTCCAAGCAGTCGTAGCTGCGTTTCCGAGCAACGGTAGGTTGCTTCAATCCTTCTTGACCGAGTTTTCTGTTTTCCGTAGAGGTCGACTTTGGTTCGTCGAGGTCCAGTACGTCGAGGTGCTGTCCGAGGTTCCGTCGTTGTTCTTCGGTCAGAGAGGTCCGGCTTGAGTTCCGTCGGAATCGTGTTTGTCGTTCTGAGTTTGTCGAGGTGCAAAGGTTAGTAAACCTCGATGTATTAGATAAATAAACTTTATGTTGAATGTTTGAGATGCAAATATAAGAATTGGTATGGAAATTTTTTGCCTATGTTTCATTGTATGCATTTTTGCTCATTTTGCGTTATGGGATTCTCGTTTGTTTGATGTCGTTTAATTAAGTTTGGCTAGTTGTTCTATGACACAAGTTTGACGTTAATTTGTTCGTCCTTTACTTCGCTTAGTTCATTCAAAAAAAAAAAAATTATTATTAGTACATGTTATTACTAATCCCGAAATACTCATTCGCTAAAACTCTTTTATTAAACCTCTAACAAGTTATGAGATTTTAGTTGTAAAGAAGCTGTAAGGTTTAGTATGGTTAAAAGCGTAAAAATGGCATCCCTTTAAAAATATAAAAAAAATAAAATAAAAATAAAAATAAATAATAATGAAAAAGGAATAAAATGAGACGAGCCTCGCCAAATAAAAGGGACAAATTGCGGGGCCCTCACAAAGTATATGTATTAAATACTTAGATTCCGGGATGGGTCGTTTAGCAAATTTCACGGCCCTACCCCAAAATAATAATGCGCTAGTTGTTTTAGGCGCGCCTTTAATAATGTTATCTCCCTAAGCTCGGGTGCACATTTATGTGACCCAAATCCAAATCTCAACGGAGTCGAAATATGTCTCTAGTCACGGGCACACTGATTGTGGCGTGGCCCGAGATGCATTTCTATGACGTTGCAAATTCTTTTAAAAAATAAGAATGAGATGAGCCTCGCCGAATAAAAAATACAAATTGCGGGGCCCTCAGTAAATACTTGTTTAAAATTACTTAGAATTCAGGAGGGTCGTTTAGCGAATTTCGCGGCCTCCGCAAAATAATAACGCGATAGTCTCTTTAGGCGCGTGTTTAATAATTTACTTTCTTAAGCTCGGGTGCGCATTTCATGCGACCCAAATCCAAATCCTAAAACATCAAATAAAATATGTTTCGGATTGTGGGTGCATTTCATGTGACACAGTCCAAAGATATATTTTAAGCGATGTTCACATTCTTATAAAACAATAATAATAAAGCGGTTAAAAGATAAATTTGCACATAAGTTCATATTGTATTAAAAATCAGATAAATAAGCCAAATATAACAGTTGAGCGACCGTGCTAGAACCACGGAACTCGGGAATGCCTAACACCTTCTCCCGGGTTAACAGAATTCCTTATCTAGATTTCTGGTACGCAGACTGTAATATAGAGTCATTCTTTCCTCGATTCGGGATTAAAATTGGTGACTTGGGACACCCTAAATCTCCCAAGTGGCGACTCTGAAATAATTAAATAAATCCCGTTTCGATTGTCCTTTAATTGGAAAAAACTCCCCCCTGCGCCCCCCCGGGCGCGGAAAAAGGAGGTGTGACAGCTCTGGCGACTCTGCTGGGGACTACGACCCAGAACCACTGGTTCAGGGTTAGAAATTCGAGCTTAGATAAATTGTTATATTTGGCTTTATCTGATTTTTACATGTTTGAGCCTAATGTGCTAAATGTTGCTTTTACCGCTTTGATATTATGTGAACTGTATATAAATTGTGCCGAAACCCATCTTCTCTCTGAGTCTTCTGAATCATGAAGAAGGGTGTACTTCGTACGACTTCTTTTCTGTATAGTGTCCAATCCCAATTTAGAACGAGGTTCGGACAAGTTGCTAAGCCGGTGAAGCTTCTGTATTCCCGGTACGCTGCCCCCTCGGCTCGAGCTGTCCGCTCGGGTAAGCCAGGTCTAGAACAAACACCCAGGTTCTGAACCTAGTATAACAAAGCCACATGCCAGATCCCTAGTAGGAACGTTTATTTGCATCATGTGCATTTGACTTAGGGGACTCAACACAGGGGTTGGGTCCGTCTAGGACAAGCAACCTGAAAATAATAGACCATCTTATGGCATCCTATGTGCTACATGTTGTATTCAGTCAAGGGCGAATGGGTCATTTGGTCATTTCCAGCATGATGTTATTTTAATCAAAGCATGAGGAACATTTGTGGAATCCAAGAAGCCTTGGAATTCCCTATGTCCCCCACGCTTGCTTTTCGGGAAAACACATGGGGAACATTTGTGGAATCCAAGAAGTCTTGGAATTCCCATATGTCCCCCACGCTTCATATGTTGGGAAAAGCGCATGGGGAGCATTTGCGGAATCCAACAAGTCTTGGAAATAATTATGTCTCCCATGCCACATTTTTGAAAGAAATAATAAATATAAAAAAATAAAATTACAAATAAAACAAAGCATGAAAATTCAAAAAGATTTTGTATGTTTTCATTATTTTCCACAGATTAAAAAAAAACATCGTGGAAAAGAGGAGAAAAAATGACAGTGTAGAGATGTAACTACTTAGAGAAAAATCAATGTCCGAGTAGTATCGAAACTCTGCTGAAATTTTGAGAAAATGAAAAATGTCTTGTTAGTTTGTTATATTAAAAGCAAAGGAAAAACAAAAATCATCATTGTTCTGTCTTGTTTTTAAAAAATATAGAAAAGAAAATAGTTTGTTTAGCCGTAAAAATGAAAAAAAAAGGTTTTGTTTTTAAATGGGTTTTTTATTTATTTATCTGTTTATGAAAATGTCAAAATAAAAATAAAAATAATAAAATAAAAAGAGTTGGGCGTTGAAAGTAGTTTTATTATTTGTTGCAAATATATATATATATATATATATATATAAATATATATAAAAAAAAATCCAAAAAGTTTTTCTTTATTTCCAAAATATGTATATATATCTTTATCTGTTGCAAGAACATTTGTCTTACCAAGAGTTTTTAGAATCCCAATTTTCAAAACAAATAATCCAAAAATATTTTCCATTATTTACTTCTTTAGAAAGTCTTTCTAGTTGTTTCTTTAAAAAATAAAATAGAAAAAATAAAAAATATTTTGATTCTTCTTTTAAAAATTGAAAAGAAAATTCAAAATTCAAAAAAAAAACATTTTAGAAGCATTTCTTATATTAAAGGTAAAATTCCGAAAAATATTTTCTTCTTTTCTTTAGAATAAAAAAAAACGAAAATTCAAAAAATATTAGTCTTTCTTTTAAAAAGAAAATCAATCAAAAAATAATATTTCCTTGCTTCTTTTAAAGTAGTTCTTTTAAACGAAAATTCAAAAAGAGGGTTAGTTCATCTTCTTATTATTATTTGCCTACTTATTCTTATTCGACCGAACTACGCGGGTTTGATTCTCACCGGATGTGAGATACGTAGGCAACCCTCATCGGGTCCAACCCCACCTTCTCAAAAAAGAAGGAATGTTTTATGTTTTTCGTTAATTCGTTTGTTTGTTATAAATGAAAATAATAGAATAATAGTCTATTTGATTGTTGTGAAAATAATAATAAAATATAAAAAAATAAATATAGAAAATGGAAAAGGGTCCTCTCAAAAACAGTTTATTTACCCGAACTACGCGGGTTTGATTCTCACCGGATGTGAGATACGTAGGCAACCCTCATCGGGTCCAACCCCACCTTTGCTAAAATAGCCAAAAACAAAAAAAATAATAAAAGAATAACATGTCAAATTTTAATTTTGTCATAAAGAAGTCGGGTGATGTTGTTTTATCAAGACATAGCCGAATGTTCCCGAGAGGGACGCCGGAAGGCTGACTTTGCATAAACAGCCACCTTTGGGTCATATTTAAGATTTGGTCCAGTTGACTCACACAGCCTTAAAAATCTTCGTCCCCGAGACGTTGAAAGGCCGTGTTCGCAATATTGACTTTTCTAATTTTGAAAAACGATAAAAAGAGTTATAAATAAGTCAGGTGATGTTGTTTTGTCATAAATAGCCGAATGTTCCCAAAAGGGACGCCGGAAGGCTGACTTTGCATAAACAGCCACCTTTGGGTCATGTTTAGGATTTTGGTCCAGTTGACCCACACAGCCTTAAAAAGCTTCGTCCCCGAGACGTCGAAAGGCCGTGTTTGCAATACAAGGTTTTTATCATAATTTGAAAAAAAACAAAGAGTCAACGGTCGGGTGAATGCCGTTTGGATGTTTAGTCAAAAAAATATGAAAAAAATAAAATAAGCCGAGCCAGTTTCGGCCGCGTCTTAAACCGTTCTTGCCGAAATAGCCTTAGAGTATCTTTCAGTTGTCGAAAGGTTATTTTCGTAAAAGAATGGACAAGTTTGTAAAAGAATGGACAAGTTTGAAATTTGGAAGGGGCCACATTTGCAAAAAATAACCATTTGGTTGCATTTGTCGAACAGAGAAAGGGAGCTGGAATTTTGTTTTTTGAGTTTATAAATCTTTTGATTAAAATAGGCGGGTTGTTTGATTTTCAAGTTGGTAGGTCATCTTTAAACCTTTGAAACCCAGTTTGTTTTAATATGAAAAGTGAATAGAAAAAATGTTCATTATTTTTTATCTTTTATTGGTCCGAACTACGCAAGGTCTGATTCATGCAGGGACATGATACGTAGGCAATCTCCATAAGATTCGACCACCACTAAAATAAAAAATAAAAAAAAAATATATAATAATAAATAAATAAAAGAGAGTGTGGAAGATTTTCAGGGGGCACAATTGTCTAACTGCTTAGGTACATTGTATCTCTGATATATGATTGTCTGTCCAATGCCCTAACACTAACGTGATGACTTCCCTTTGATGTGTCCATATAAAGAGAGTGGTTGGTTGTGGTAACTCCTCCTTGCAAAGCAAAATCAAAGGACAATGGCTCAGAACCGCAGAACCGAGTGGGTCAGTACTGATGACCGACAACAATTGGTCGAACTGAACAACGGGTTGGTAGAAGAAGTGAAAATGCTGAGACAGCATGTGGCAGACATGTATCAGGCATGGATAACAGGAAAAGCACCACCCCCTCCACCGCCAAGTCTCTTGAACTCGGTCAATTCCCAAGCACCCAACACCATAATGGAAGATCCCCCATACTCTCCATCCCAACCCACTTATGGCAGCCTTCCCAGCTACCCGAGTAGCTCCATCGCTCCCCAATGCTTCTCCGCTCCCCAACACCACTTCTTTCCCCGCCATACTTCACTTTCCAGGCACCCGGCTCCACAAAATGCCTACCCACCTACACAAGCCTACCAAAAGCCACCTGGATCAGGTTTCCGGCCCTGTCAACATGCAAGAATGAAGAGGTTGCTGAAACGAGGAAATGCTCTCGCCCCCATCGGGGTATCTTATGCCAGTCTGTTTGAAAGGCTGAGGCATGCTGGTTCGATTGAGCCACTCCCCGCATGTACTATAAATCCGCTTGCAAGGAGCTTTGATCCGGCAGCACGATGCGCCTACCACTCCAATGTCGTAGGGCACAACATTGAGAGCTGTCATAGCTGGAGAAAGGAAGTAGAGAAAATGATCCAAGAAGGGCGGGTTGCAATTAATAACAGTGACATGGGGCACTCGAACCTCCTCGAGAATTTGCCGACGGAGGTTGATAAGGTTGAAGCTGGTAATGGTCTCGGCAGTATTGATGCAAAGCTCAGTGGCTAAAATGCCAATTTTGATAAAGTGGAAGGACGTTTTGTTCCTTAGTCAGCAAGAGAGAAGCTTGTGGTGGCTCATTTTGTTGTCATTTCTGTTGTTCGGATTATTAGGGTTATGAGTCGGATGTTGTCTTGTCCAGTTTGTTTTTAGGATTTTGTTCTGGATTATTTTGTTTGTTTTGTTATTTGAACCATTTCACCGGTAGTCTAATACAAAGTCCGGTCTTTTATTATTTCCAGTCATCTTTTTGTTTAGTCCTTTTACCATTTCTTGTTCGATGCCGATTCTAGGGACATGACATGCGCACCCAGTTTGGGCCTAATCTTAAAAGTTAATCCAAACCCTGGAGAGGTGATCAGAATAGTTAAAGGAAAATAAGAACGGTTGAGATCATACAGAGCTCGAGTCATGTGGAACTGGGGCAAGTTAAACGCAAAGAAATCCATTAAAGAAAGATTCGCCTAAATTGGCATGAGGGTCGTTCACAATAATGAGAATGAGAGTGGCGCCCAACGGTGTCTTAGAAGTGACAAATGAACAAACAGAGGTTAAATATAATTGTCAAGTCCGGCACCATCGGAAAAGACTATAAATCTATTGTTTAATTGTGTTGTTTGCATTTGGCATATTTTGAAGACTGGAATGACGAAGGCATTTTGTTCTGCTACCCAAACACTTTATCCTTCGTTACCCCTTTGGAGCCTTATTTATTTTTCTTTCATACCCCTCGTTCGGAATCAGTAACAACGAAAAAAAAGAGAAAGAAAGAAAACAACAAAACGAAAAAAGAGAGAAAAAAAAAGAGAAAAAGAAAAGAAAAGAAATTGATAACAAAGAAAAAAAAAGAAAATCAAATGAAAAGAGGAATTGGGAACTACGTTTGACCTGATTCCTCAAAGAGGATACGTAGGCGCTTCACGGCTCGGTCATAGTTTTGAAAAATGAAAAAATCATCGATTAAAATATCCCCAAGCAAGAAACTGGGGCAAAAGTTGTGTTTGTTGTAAATAAATCTAATTCCGAAGGTTGTAACTAACAAAAAAAAATTGTATTTTTGAGCCTTTTAATACCCTTTCTTTCTAGCCAATCCAAAAACCCACATTACGGTCCAAAGAAAGACCTTCTGATCAGTCTTCAAAAGATACCAAGTCAGACAAATGAAGAATCTTACCGGCGAACATAACATTCTGTTCCACAGCAGAAAGGACTCTAATCTCCAGCAGAAAGAGTCGTACCGGCGACACTCCAAATCCTCAGCTGGAAAGTGATACAAATGAGAGAGTCTTATCGGTGAAAACCTTCACAGGCACCATAAGGCGATGAAAGCTGAGAGAAAAGCCAAAAATGAGAGAGACTTGATAGTGAAAACCCTTCGGGCACTACAAGTCGAATAAGATTGAGAATCAGAGGGGGAATCGCCAATGGAAGATCTTAAAAGATGATTGACGGCAGAGGATAGGCCACATACGCATGTCATGGCCATTAGAGTCGGTATCTGCGTTTGATATATTTTTAGTTATAGTTTCTTTTGTAAAAGAGTCATCGTTTCCTTTGTCTTTTATTTTGTTTATGTTATCTTTCTCCTTTCATAAAAATTTCCCCAATAGAGTCTGTCCGGTCAGAACGAGTATGAAAGGACTTCAAAATATGCCATCAGCTTTCCAAGATGAGATCTGACTAGTATATCCAAATGGTATAGTCAGCGAGGAACAAGCGCGATGCCAGTGTCAATACAGATATCCCCAGCAAAAGGGAATTGACAGAAAGATTGACAAGCGTTATAAACCTCAAGGCCAAGGCCCATGAACAGAGCAAGGAGAGCAGTGAGCATGATTGGGCGAAATCCATACTAGACTAAAAGGTCGGGAAAATGCCAGTTTCCGAGCTATGCCACAAAAGAAGAGGGATACCCCCAGCAGGAAGGGATTATCCCCAGCACACGATATCATCCCCAACAAGTTGTGGAGCACAGAGAAAGGAAGGAGAAAGGGAAAGCCATCCCAGTAGGAGTATCACAGCCAACCACCATGTTTTAAACTAACAAATTTTGTTTGATTTGAAACAGGTAAAGGAAATGGCATTGATGCAGAAACGCATGCCACAAGGGATATTATCAAACTGGGGCAGAAAATTTTCCTTTCATTTAGAAAATTTTCTGGAAGTCAGGTACCCTTAGCTGATAACATTTTACCCCCAACAGGTAAGTAAATCAAGGGAGGTAGTCTTCGAAGGAAGAAGCTATGCAAAAACAAAAAAAAGAAAAAGAAAAAAAGAGAATAAAAAAAAAAAGAATAAAAAAGATAATAATGAAAAAAAAAAGGGGAAAATTCATCCCAATCCCCAACAAGTATTCGAGGTAAGACATTTCAAGTCTTAAGGATATTTTCGGGTTCATCCGCCCTCAAATAGGATCTGTTGGGTTCATCCGCCCTCAAATAGGATCTGTTGGGTTAATCCGCCCTCAAATAGGATCTGTCGGGTTCATCCGCCCTCAAATAGGATATGTCGGGTTCATCCGCCCTCAAATAGGATATGTTGGGTTCATCCGCCCTCAAATAGGATCTGTCGGGTTCATCCGCCCTCAAATAGGATCTGTCGGGTTCATCCGCCCTCAAATAGGATCTGTTGGGTTAATCCGCCCTCAAATAGGATCTGTCGGGTTCATCCGCCCTCAAATAGGATCTGTCGGGTTCATCCGCCCTCAAATAGGATCTGTTGGGTTAATCCGCCCTCAAATAGGATCTGTTGGGTTAATCCGCCCTCAAATAGGATCTGTCGGGTTAATCCGCCCTCAAATAGGATCTGTCGGGTTCATCCGCCCTCAAATAGGATCTGTTGGGTTAATCCGCCCTCAAATAGGATCTGTCGGGTTCATCCGCCCTCAAATAGGATATGTTGGGTTCATCCGCCCTCAAATAGGATCTGTCGGGTTCATCCGCCCTCAAATAGGATCTGTCGGGTTAATCCGCCCTCAAATAGGATCTGTCGGGTTAATCCGCCCTCAAATAGGATCTGTCGGGTTCATCCGCCCTCAAATAGGATCTGTTGGGTTCATCCGCCCTCAAATAGGATCTGTCGGGTTAATCCGCCCTCAAATAGGATATGTCGGGTTAATCCGCCCTCAAATAGGATAAGTTGGGTTCATCCGCCCTCAAATAGGATATGTTGGGTTCATCCGCCCTCAAATAGGATATGTTGGGTTAATCCGCCCTCAAATAGGATATGTTGGGTTAATCCGCCCTCAAATAGGATCTGTCGGGTTCATCCGCCCTCAAATAGGATCTGTCGGGTTCATCCGCCCTCAAATAGGATCTGTTGGGTTAATCCGCCCTCAAATAGGATCTGTTGGGTTAATCCGCCCTCAAATAGGATCTGTCGGGTTCATCCGCCCTCAAATAGGATCTGTCGGGTTCATCCGCCCTCAAATAGGATCTGTTGGGTTAATCCGCCCTCAAATAGGATCTGTCGGGTTCATCCGCCCTCAAATAGGATATGTTGGGTTCATCCGCCCTCAAATAGGATCTGTCGGGTTCATCCGCCCTCAAATAGGATCTGTCGGGTTAATCCGCCCTCAAATAGGATCTGTCGGGTTAATCCGCCCTCAAATAGGATCTGTCGGGTTCATCCGCCCTCAAATAGGATCTGTTGGGTTCATCCGCCCTCAAATAGGATCTGTCGGGTTAATCCGCCCTCAAATAGGATATGTCGGGTTAATCCGCCCTCAAATAGGATAAGTTGGGTTCATCCGCCCTCAAATAGGATATGTTGGGTTCATCCGCCCTCAAATAGGATATGTTGGGTTAATCCGCCCTCAAATAGGATATGTTGGGTTAATCCGCCCTCAAATAGGATCTGTCGGGTTCATCCGCCCTCAAATAGGATCTGTCGGGTTCATCCGCCCTCAAATAGGATTTGTCGGGTTCATCCGCCCTCAAATAGGATATGTTGGTTTCAGTCTTTACTTTTAAGTGTTGAAATTGGGAGCCCGCCCAGATAATAGAGGCATACATTCAGTCTTTTATTTTAAGTGTTGAAATTGGGAGCCCGCCCAGATAACAGAGGCATACATTCAGTCTTTTTTATTTCAAGTGTTGAAATTGGGAGCCCGCCCAGATAATAGAGGCATACATTCCACGTCTTACCCATAGGAGATGCATTTCCTCCTAAGTTTTAGTTTTACCCATAGGAGATGCATTTCCTCCTAGGTTTGTTTCAGTTTCACCCATAGGAGATGCATTTCCTCCTAAGTTCAGTTTTACCATAGGAGACGCACTTCCTAAGTTCAGTTCTACCCATAGGAGACGCACTTCCTAAAGCAAGTTTCACCAATAGGAGACGCACTTCCTAAGTCAGTTTCACCATAGGAGACGCACTTCCTAAAGTTCAGTTTCACCATAGGAGACGCACTTCCTAAAATTTATATGTTTCACCATAGGAGACACACTTCCTAAAGTTTATATGTTTCACCATAGGAGACGCACTTCCTAAGTTTCAGTTTTACCAATAGGAGACGCACTTCCTAAGTCAGTTTCACCATAGGAGACGCACTTCCTATAGTTCAGTTTCACCATAGGAGACGCACTTCCTAAAGCAAGTTTCACCAATAGGAGACGCACTTCCTAAGTTTCAGTTTTACCAATAGGAGACGCACTTCCTAAGTCAGTTTCACCATAGGAGACGCACGTCCTAAAGCAAGTTTCACCAATAGGAGACGCACTTCCTAAGCGAGTTTCACCATAGGAGACGCACTTCCTAAAGTTTAGTTTCACCCAGTAGGAGACGCACTTCCTAAGAACAGTTATCCCCAATAGGAGACGCACTTCCTAAGTTTATTGTACCCACAGGAGACGCACTTCCTCAAAGTTAAGTTTACCCATAGGAGATGCATTTCCTCCCAAGTTTTTCTCCTAAGATAGAGACCTAGTCTGACGAACCTTCTCCTAGGATCAAAATCTTAGTCTGATGAATCTTTCTCCTAAGATAACCAAAAAAAATGACCTAGTCTGATGAACCTTCTCCTAGGATCAAAATCTTAGTCCGATGAATTTTTCTCCTAAGATAGAGACCTAGTCTGACGAACCTTCTCCTAGGATCAAAATCTTAGTCTGATGAATCTTTCTCCTAAGATAACCAAAAAAAATGACCTAGTCTGATGAACCTTCTCCTAGGATCAAAATCTTAGTCCGATGAATTTTTCTCCTAAGATAGAGACCTAGTCTGACGAACCTTCTCCTAGGATCAAAATCTTAGTCTGATGAATCTTTCTCCTAAGATACCAAAAACAAAAATGACCTAGTCTGGTGAACCTTCTCCTAGGATCAAAATCTTAGTCTGATGAATCTTTCTCCTAAGATAACCAAAAAACAAAAAATGACCTAGTCTGATGAACCTTCTCCTAGGATCAAAATCTTAGTCCGATGAATCTTTCTCCTAAGATGCTAAAAAAAAAAAACAACATTTTGAAAAAAAGAGTCATTTTCCTAAATCCAGGCACCCACCTGTATAACGGAGGAATACATTTCAGTCCTTACATTTCAAGCATTGAAGTTAGGCGCCCACCTGCATAACAAGGGAATACATCCTAATCTAGTGTTTAGTTCACTCTCAGCACTGCATCAGTAGTATCAGTGGGCTACGATTTTGCTAACGACTCACAAACCTTCCCAGTACAAACTGGGTTAGGAAATTTTGTTTGTTTTGATTGTCAGGGGCCTGCCTGTAGAGCAGAAGATGGTTATATTTCAAAGATTGAAGAAGTTAGGGGTCCGCCTGTAGAACAGCGGGATCGTTCAAAGTCAAGCCGTAACCCATTGGAAGGTAGAAGGCTACAACAAAAATCCCCAGCACTCAATCCAAGATAGAAGCAACAAAAAGCTCGCCCCAAGAATGCGAGTCAACAGTCTGAGAGGGTCAACAAAAGCTAGTCACAAAAACAAAAAGAAAAAAAAGAAGAAAGAAAAAGAGAAAAATGAATGAATCCGAAGCACGGATGTGGAGAACAAGTGTGATCTGCTCAAGAACTAGCGCCTACAACTAGCAAGTATCAAGGTTCAAATCCAAAGTCTGTATGAAGCACCATTCAAGACTCAAGACCAAGTTTCAGAAGACTTAAAGATAGGAATCCTTGTAACTAGTAGCTGATAGGTTTAGTTAGTCTTTTTCAGTTTTCATTTTTGTTGTAATGACAGGACCGCGGACCGGAACCCCAACGGAACGGAACCTCGATCGGCTCTTCACCTCGGTACACTTCACTATCTCTCTCATTTCCGAACTACACGTGGCATGATTCCTGTATAACCAAGGATATGTAGGCAGCTCAGATACCAGGGCTCGGTCACATTCCCTCCCTTTCCTTAAGTGTAGTCCGTCCAAGTAATGGTCGGGTCAAAAACACGTCTAGTCGTTCTTTGTCGGAAAACTCTTCGTGTTTCCAGTCAAAGAGGGGCAGCTGTAAGCACGTGATTTTTGACCCTCCCCGAGAATTTTCACATTTTTAGTGTGAATATGTGAAATTGGGTCTAGTATAGCTATTTTAACTATTTTTACTTTATTTTATTGCAAAAAGAAAAATTACAAAAAAAAGTATATATATAAATTTTAGTTTATGTATCCCTCATAAACTTGAAAAAAAAATCAAAAATTGCACTTTATTTTGGTACTTTATATAAATTCGAAAATTAACAAAAAATATATATATAATTCTATTAATGTTTTGAAGTCATTTTAATACAAAAATATTATTTCATATTTTTGTCTTTATTAAAAAAAAACGAAAATTACAAAAATAGTTTTATTAATATGTTATAGTTATTTTAACTTTGAAAAATACAAAAAAAACATTACTTCATATTTTATCTTAATATTTACGAAAATTACAAAAAATGGTTTTAACTTTGAAAAAAATACAAAAATAGTACTTCATATTTTATCTTAATATTTACGAAAATTACAAAAAATAGTTTTATTAATATTTTTGTAGCTATTTTAAAATCTTGAAAAATATTTAAAAATATATAGTTTCGTTTAAATACTAGTCTTATTTTTGGTAGTTATTTTGCTTACATAGGACTAGTTAAGCAGCGTATTCCTATTTCTCGGGTCCGGGCAAAAGAATAATATTCGGGTTCAAACTACCCGGTTTTAGGCCTAATTTTCGGACCTAGCCCATAATAAACCGTGTCCAGGACACGTGGGGAACCCCACCACGCGTGGGGGACATATGCCTTGAACCCCACCACGCGTGGGCTCATTTTTCGGGGTAAACCATGTCAAATACACGGACTACACATTTGACAAAGGGGGGGATTTTTGGGAATTTTGGAATTTAAAAAAAAAAGAAAAAAAAAAGAAAAAGAAAACAAGTACTGTTGACGCTTCTTCTTCATAAAAGAAGAAGAAGCAAAAACCTACGAAAGGGAGGAACGGACGAAAGCCAACAGGAAAGGGATTTTTTTTGGAAAAATTGGAAAAGCAAAAAGAATACTGTTCCGCTTTCTTCTTCAAACGAAGAAAGAAAGGAAACCTACGGAGGAAACACGAAAAAACCAGTGATCACCTTCCCCACGTCCAAACGCTCCAAACACCACCACCACACGGACCCTCCTCCTCCCAGCTCCACCATCGTCACTACCCAGTCCGACGAGTAGCAGCAGCGTCGTCACCTCCACTGTCCGAACACCACCCCGTCACCTTCCCCCAGCCCGCGAGCTCCAGCTCCATCTCCGCCTCGCCTGCGTCGACCAAACGACACCACCAAACGACCACTCCGTCCCGACCAGCTCCCCCATCACCATCGACCGAACATCATCAACAAACCATCTGTTCCTCCATCTTTTTTTTTTTTAAAAAAAAAAAAACAAAAAAAAACTACTAGAAAAGCCCTCGTCGACCACCTGCGTGCACTACCAAGCACCAGACGAGCCCGCCTCCTCGCCACCGTCCTCACCTTCCCAGAAACCCTAAAACCAGTCGAAACCACCGTCGTCAACCTCCAGAACCAGTCCGCCATTTTCAGTCCAACGTCGTCAACCTCCAAGCAGTCGTAGCTGCGTTTCCGAGCAACGGTAGGTTGCTTCAATCCTTCTTGACCGAGTTTTCTGTTTTCCGTAGAGGTCGACTTTGGTTCGTCGAGGTCCAGTACGTCGAGGTGCTGTCCGAGGTTCCGTCGTTGTTCTTCGGTCAGAGAGGTCCGGCTTGAGTTCCGTCGGAATCGTGTTTGTCGTTCTGAGTTTGTCGAGGTGCAAAGGTTAGTAAACCTCGATGTATTAGATAAATAAACTTTATGTTGAATGTTTGAGATGCAAATATAAGAATTGGTATGGAAATTTTTTGCCTATGTTTCATTGTATGCATTTTTGCTCATTTTGCGTTATGGGATTCTCGTTTGTTTGATGTCGTTTAATTAAGTTTGGCTAGTTGTTCTATGACACAAGTTTGACGTTAATTTGTTCGTCCTTTACTTCGCTTAGTTCATTCAAAAAAAAAAAATTATTATTAGTACATGTTATTACTAATCCCGAAATACTCATTCGCTAAAACTCTTTTATTAAACCTCTAACAAGTTATGAGATTTTAGTTGTAAAGAAGCTGTAAGGTTTAGTATGGTTAAAAGCGTAAAAATGGCATCCCTTTAAAAATATAAAAAAAATAAAAATAAAAATAAAAATAAATAATAATGAAAAAGGAATAAAATGAGACGAGCCTCGCCAAATAAAAGGGACAAATTGCGGGGCCCTCACAAAGTATATGTATTAAATACTTAGATTCCGGGATGGGTCGTTTAGCAAATTTCACGGCCCTACCCCAAAATAATAATGCGCTAGTTGTTTTAGGCGCGCCTTTAATAATGTTATCTCCCTAAGCTCGGGTGCACATTTATGTGACCCAAATCCAAATCTCAACGGAGTCGAAATATGTCTCTAGTCACGGGCACACTGATTGTGGCGTGGCCCGAGATGCATTTCTATGACGTTGCAAATTCTTTTAAAAAAATAAGAATGAGATGAGCCTCGCCGAATAAAAAATACAAATTGCGGGGCCCTCAGTAAATACTTGTTTAAAATTACTTAGAATTCAGGAGGGTCGTTTAGCGAATTTCGCGGCCTCCGCAAAATAATAACGCGATAGTCTCTTTAGGCGCGTGTTTAATAATTTACTTTCTTAAGCTCGGGTGCGCATTTCATGCGACCCAAATCCAAATCCTAAAACATCAAATAAAATATGTTTCGGATTGTGGGTGCATTTCATGTGACACAGTCCAAAGATATATTTTAAGCGATGTTCACATTCTTATAAAACAATAATAATAAAGCGGTTAAAAGATAAATTTGCACATAAGTTCATATTGTATTAAAAATCAGATAAATAAGCCAAATATAACAGTTGAGCGACCGTGCTAGAACCACGGAACTCGGGAATGCCTAACACCTTCTCCCGGGTTAACAGAATTCCTTATCTAGATTTCTGGTACGCAGACTGTAATATAGAGTCATTCTTTCCTCGATTCGGGATTAAAATTGGTGACTTGGGACACCCTAAATCTCCCAAGTGGCGACTCTGAAATAATTAAATAAATCCCGTTTCGATTGTCCTTTAATTGGAAAAAACTCCCCCCTGCGCCCCCCCGGGCGCGGAAAAAGGAGGTGTGACAGTATGAATTTTCTTCACCGTGACTCCACCTTCTTCTATGATTTCGCGTACGAAATGATACCGAACATCAATGTGCTTCGTCCTTGCATGATAAACTTGGTTCTTCGCTAATTGAATAGCACTTTGACTATCACAAAAAATTGTGATACCTTTTTGTTCAACACCAAGCTCCTTTAGCAATCCTTGAAGCCAAATTGCCTCTTTCACATCATCTGTAATAGCCATGTATTCTGCCTCTGTTGTAGACAAAGCAACTGTTGACTGCAAAGTAGACTTCCAACTAACTGGTGCCTTTGCAAAAGTAAACACATAACCAGTAGTTGATCTTCGTTTGTCCATATCACCCGCAAAATCTGAGTCACAATATCCAACTACAGACTGATTGTCTTCCTGCTCAAAAACTAACCCGACATCTACAATATTATGAATATACCGTAGAATCCACTTCACAGCTTGCCAATGCTCCTTCCCTGGATTGTGCATATATCTGCTAATAACTCCAACAGCTTGTGAAATGTCAGGCCTTGTGCAAACCATTGCATACATCAAGCTACCAACAACATTTGCGTATGGTACCTTTGACATATACTCTCGTTCAGCTTCATCCATTGGCGACATAGTAGTACTTAGCTTAAAATGGGAAGCAAGTGGAGTACTAACTGGCTTAGTCTTGTCATCTATGCCAAAACGTTGAAGTACTCTCTTCAAATATTCCTTTTGAGATAAACAGAGTTTCTTTGAACGTCTATCTCTAATTATCTCCATGCCAAGAATTTTCTTTGCCTCACCCAAATCCTTCATCTCGAACTCCTTCTTCAGTTGAATCTTCAACTTATCAATTTCTTCCAAATTCTTGGAA
This sequence comes from Nicotiana tabacum, assembly GCF_000715075.1. NCBI lineage: Eukaryota > Viridiplantae > Streptophyta > Magnoliopsida > Solanales > Solanaceae > Nicotiana > Nicotiana tabacum. Next base: position 167,112,527 of record NC_134095.1, read on the forward strand.
GCTATCAACATATCATCAACATATAGGAGAAGATATACAAAGTAACCATCTTTAAGCTTGTGCAAATACACACAATGATCGTATTTGCTTCTCTTGTACCCTTGCCGCAACATAAACTCGTCAAATCGCTTGTACCATTGTCTAGAAGATTGTTTCAATCCGTACAACGATTTTTCAAGTTTGCACACCATATTTTCTTTTCCAGCAACTTTGAATCCTTCTGGCTGAGTCATGTAGATTTCCTCCTCCAAGTTTCCATGTAAAAACGCAGTTTTTACATCCATCTGAACTAGTTCCAAATCCAATTGTGCTACCAAAGCCAACATAATTCTAATGGAGGAATGTTTTACAACTGGAGAAAACACTTCATTGTAATCAATTCCCTCCTTTTGAGCATATCCTTTGGCCACCAATCTTGCTTTGTAGCGAACATCTAATTGGTTAGGAAATCCTTCTTTCTTTGCAAATACCCATTTGCACCCAATTGCTTTCTTTCCCTTCGGGAGATTGGCCAATCTCCATGTATGATTCTGATGAAGGGACTGTATTTCATCATTCATGGCAATCCTCCACTTATCTTCTTCTGAACTTTGGACAGCGTCTTTATAAGTAGTAGGAACATCATCAGCTACAATTGAGGTTGCACAAGCAACCGTCTCTATGAGACGAACAGGTTTCGTTATTGTTCTTTTTGGCCTGCTGGTTGCTATTGATTCAAGTTGTTGTTGAGATTCCTGAGTTGGAATCTCCTCTACTGGCTCTCCTTCCAGAGGGTAATCTTCATTTGTTTCCTCCTCTGCTTCTTGTGTAGGAAAAATAAATTTTCCCTCAAACTCCACCTGCTTAGAAGCACCTTCATTTTGTTTGGTATCTTCTGTTACCTTATTTACCATAGCAAATTCATCAAAGGTAACATCTCTGCTGAATATTACTTTCTTTGTCATAGGACACCATAAGCGATATCCTTTGACTCCAGAAGTAATTCCCATAAAAATAGCCTTCTTTGCCCTTGGATCCAATTTTGACTCTGTCACATGATAATATGCAGTTGAGCCAAACACGTGCAAAGAGTTATAATCTACAGCAGGTTTTCCGTACCATTTTTCAAATGGTGTTTTGCCATCAATAGCAGCAGATGGTAGACGATTAATGAGGTGGCATGCATATGTAATTGCCTCAGCCCAAAATTCTTTGCCCAAACCAGCATTGGACAACATACACCGTACCTTCTCCAGCAAGGTCCGGTTCATACGTTCTGCCACTCCATTCTGTTGTGGTGTATGTCTAACAGTGAAGTGTCGGATGATGCCATCATTTTCACAGACCTTATTGAAATGATCATTTTTGTATTCACCTCCATTGTCTGTGCGAATACACTTGATTCTCCTGCCTGTCTGATTCTCCACCATCATCTTCCATTTGAGAAAAATTCCCAACACTTCATCTTTGCTCTTCATTGTATACACCCATACTCTTCGGGAAAAATCATCAACAAAGGTTACAAAATAGTGCTTCCCACCCAATGAAGGTGTTTTGGAAGGACCCCAAACATCAGAGTGTACATAATCCAAAATGCCTTTAGTATTATGGATCGCTGTACCAAATTTAACCCTTGTCTGTTTCCCTTTGACACAATGCTCACAAAACTCCAAGTTGCAAGCCTTTACTCCTTTTAACAATCCTTGATCTGATAGAGTTTTCAAGGATTTTCCTCCAGCATGTCCCAAGCGCATGTGCCATAGCTTGGTTGCTTCTGCCTCTTTGTCGTCACTGGATGTCACTGTCGCTGTCCCAATAACTGTACTGCCACGATAGCGGTACATATTATTATTCTTCCGATTAGCCTTCATTACCACTAGTGCACCGGAGCATACTCTCATCACTCCATTTTCTGCAATGATTTTGAACCTTTTTGATTCTAGGGCTCCCACAGAGATGAGATTCTTCTTCAAATCCGGTACATATCGAACATCTATCAATGTTCTGATCATTCCATCATGGTTCCTTAATCGTATTGAACCAATGCCATATGAGGTAAGAGGGCTGTTATCCGCTGTGTGGATGACTCCATATTCTCCTTCTTGAAATTCCATGAACCAGTCCCTGTTGGGACACATATGATAGCTACAAGCCGAGTCCATCAACCATATGTCTGATGATGTTGATGACTCTGTTGTAACTAATGAGAAGTCTGAATCATCACAATCAGCTACATTTGAATCCATAATAGCCTTTCCATTGTTATGTTTGGCCTTATTCTTCAACTTCGGACAGTCTTTCTTCCAGTGCCCTTTTTCTCGACAAAAGGCACATTCATCTTTACTGGGTCTGGATCTTGACTTGGATCTTCCCTTCTTTGTCCTCGTTTGATTTTGAGGACGACCCCTCACAAACAGTGCTTCTCCTTCTCCGCCCTTCTGTTTTTCTCGCTTTCTTTGTTCATAGCTGTACAAAGCTGAACAAACTTCTCTGAGAGAAATTTCGTCATTTCCATGGAGTAGAGTAGTTTCAAGGTGCTCGTACTCATCAGGAAGTGACGCCAACAACATTAAGGCCAAGTCACCATCATCATAAGTTGTATCCATATTTTGCAAATCTGTGACCAACTTATTGAAACTGGTGATATGTTCATTCATCGTGGTACCAGGAACATAGGTGAAGTGAAACAGTCTCTTCTTCATGTACAATTTATTTTGACTGTTTTTCTTCAAAAATTTATCCTCCAGTGCTTTCCATAATTTACTTGCAGAAGTTTCCTTTGTGTATGGATATTTCTGCTCTCTAGCAAGGTAGGATCGAATGGTACCGCAAGCAACACGGTTGATAATTCTCCAATCTTCTTCTCCAATAACATCTGGTTTCTTTTCTTCAATGGCCAGATCTAGCCCTTGTTGAAAAAGGACATCTAGAACCTCGCCTTGCCACATCCCAAAATGTCCGGACCCGTCAAAAATTTCTACCGCAAATTTCGCATTTGACACAATTCTTGTCATAAGCGAAGATGCCAATGATGACGTATTGTTGACACTTGATGTAGATTCTTCTTGTTTATTGTCCCCCATATTTGACACAAATATTATTTAATAGCTGACGACACAAATCAAGATTATTTCCTTTCTGATGTAGAAGATCAGACTAAGCTGCAACTACAGAGCATACTCAGACAGAACCTTGACTCAGTTACCAAGATAAATCTTTTCTGATGTGGAAGATCAGACTATGCTGCAACCACAGAGCATACTTAGACAGTACCTTGGCTCTGATACCAATTGTTGCGGAAGCCAAATGTATATAGTGTGAATAAGTCACAACTACTATACCAAAATTATGACAGCCACCAAATAATAAATAAGACAATAAAGCAACAATAAAGGGAACACCACAATTTACGAGGTTCGGCTAATTTTGCCTACTCCTCGGACACAACCAATATTTTATTTCACTCCAAAAATACAAGTGAAATAATACTAAAGAGAGAAGATACAAATGCCTTAAACAGATGAGAAGGCAAATGAGAGGTGTATTTCAATCCTAAACATTAGACCTTCTTTTATAGGGGAAAAATCCCCCCCAAACTTAACTCCCAACCAATGTGGGACTTTGGCATTTTGCCAAACTTCAACATATGGACTAGTAGTAACAAGTTTTAAAAACTGGTTATCATGATGATGAAGTAGATGGCACCAAAATTATATACTACGGTGGAGTACTTATTGAATTCATGGATTGGCAAAAAAAGGCGACATTTGGTACAACCTAGAAAGTAACTTATTTTATGAAAACGGCCAACACAATTTATGATGAAGATGTAAAATCATTTCAAGACAAAATGAATGAATTTTACTGACCTTAATTTCAACTTCATTGTATGGCCTTGGCATCTCCTTGAGGGAATATAATGAGATTGAATTTGTAATTGCTTCCAGGAGCTTGCTTCCCTAGTTTCTCTCTTTTGATCTCTTTTGCAGAATTGACTGCTTCGAATGTGCGCTCCAGCCTCATTTCTTGAAGGTAAGGTAAATCAGCCAGCTCATGTGGCACAGCCTTAAGCTTATAACAGGAGAGAAGAACAAGGCGCTTAAGATTTTGGAAGGGATGATTTGATGCGTCCCAAGTTTCCCAGCTTTCTGCCCGGTCAATCCACAGGACTTGGATCTTGCTAAAACTTCCTTTCTTCGGCTTCCACGTCTCTCCTGTGAATGCATTGTCTTTCAACTTTAGGACCTTAAGACATTCCAATTGTCCCAACGTATCTGCCTCACTCCACTCAAAATATGTACTTGACAAAGTTAACTTCTTCAGTGTTTGTTGTAAACTGAAGAATTTTGGAGGAAGGTGAAGCTCTTCAATACAATCAATATCGTTCAACAATTTCAAATGTTCCAGGCATCTTAGCTTTTCGAAACTGTCGAATCCACCCTTGTTAGTTCCAAGAAGAGATGTCAATCTCCCTTCGATGCCCAATTTTTTGAGATGACAAGCCTTCGCAAGCATAGTTTCCTTGCAACTGTCTGGTGTAACCTTAGAAAGAGTTTGTAGGCAAGAACTTTTGCTTGTTTGGGTAGGAGGGGGCGGCAATTTTGCAGGAATGTTGGTGTGCAGATGTCTCAATCGTAGCATTTTCCAAATGTCATCTGCTATCTTAAGGGTGGAATGTGAGGTATGAATTATAAGGGTTTGTAAATTCCAAAAATTACCAATGAGTGGAGGAAGGACCGGGAATTCACCTGAGATAGCAATATACTTCAAGTGAAATAGCCGATAAAATATCTCAGAGAATTCAAATACGAGGGATTGAATGTCCAACACCCTGATGAGTGGAAATGCACTGGGGATGAGGTCGACCTCTAGATTAGTCAAGTCGATTTGCTTTTGTGTTGAGGAAAAGCATAAGAGAGACCTAACATGTTGTACAATTCTATCTTTAGGGATAAAATTATACGGAATAGATGATTGAATACATAATCGACGAGAAGTACTAGGATCTTCTATAGAAGGAAAAACTCGAACACCAGGTTTGAGATTTACTTGTTGAAAGAGACTTATTCTTTTAGCCTCAACATTGCAGAACTCATGCAACATGTCGTGAACACGACATGTTTTGATTTGAGTACTGTTAGATTTTTTCTGCATCACCATCACTAAATTCCTACTGGCAAAGTCGCTCAAGTAAGACTCTGCAATCTCCTCGATTTCACTGCCTTCAAAGTCGGACTCTATCAGTCCCTCAGCAATCCATAAGCGAATCAGCTTCCAAGCAGGGATATCAAAGCCTTGAGGAAAAACTCCCAAATACAAGAAAGCCGCCTTTTTCTCTGTAGGCAAATGATTATAACTCGTTTCAACAAATTTCAAGCAGCTTTTATGGTCGTTTTTGTTCATAAGATGTTTCCCCACATTTTTCTCAACTACTCGCCATTCGCTTTCGTCCATACAACCTCCCAAAGCTCCTGCAATCACCACTATTGCAAGTGGTACACCACCACAATGTTTTACAATTTTCTCCCCGTATTCTTTTAACTCAATAGGACACTTATTTGTTTTGCCAAAAACTCTGTTTTCTAACAACTCAAAACTTTCCACTGGAGACAAAGGTTCAAGAACGTGAGGAACTGCGCCTTTAGCGTTAGCCACACGGTCTAGGCGAGTGGTCACCATGATTCGGTCGCAGCGACCTTTCTTGTTCGGGAAAACTTTCTTGACAAAAGCCACAACTTCTGCTTCCCACACATCGTCCAAGACAATGAGATATTTACCTCCTTCAACCACAAAATTACGTATGACCTCAGTTAATTGGTCCTCATTCTTGTCTTTGAATTCTTCAGTGCGTGGCGCGAACTCTTTCAGAATATCAAGAAGAATATTCTTTAGCTTATATGACTGGCCGACATAAACCCAAATTCTTTTGTAAAAATGATCATCAATGTAATCATCATTATAGACTTTTCTTGCCAGTGTGGTTTTGCCAAGCCCCGGCATGCCCACAATAGGGACAACATCTAGATCCTCTGATCCTTCACGAAGTCGCTTCATCACTTCGTTTGCAGGCTCATCAAATCCAACCACTTCGATATCCTCCTCCGCAGGACCCTTTTGAAATGATCAAATAGATTGGATATCAAAACACGAGTATTTAAAAGTCTTCTTTCGTTGCGATTATAACTAAATAAAAGTCTATTCCATCTAAACATGTTGAGTAGTAACAACTTCGCAGTATATTTGTCTTGTGATATAAATTTCCAAACTAATTAAACGCTTCCAAGAAGTTATATTAACTTGATCGGAAAATATTGGTTATTTTGATTACAAAAAATAGGAATTCGTTCCCTTATGGTTTTAGATGTTATGCAAACCTTCCTTCTCTTGTATTTAGTATTACAAGACTCTATTGTACCTTAAAATAAACAAGCTGGACTAAAACAAGCTTCGTGTAATGTCGTATGTATGATAGAGGTAGTGTGGTGATTGAACTCAATGCTAATAGTGGTCCCTAAGGTTCAACGAATGAAGCTATGATCGTACCCGAATAGAGATGATGGTCTTCCTATGATGTCTCCAAGCCGGGGTAGTGCAGAAAATTTTGAAGACTAGAAGGTATGTAGAACAAGCAGGAATCGGGGAAGCTGAGTTTCAGGCAATGACAATATTTCTATCAAGAAAATGTATATCTCGATTAGAGGTGTTTTCCCTAAGGTGTCATGGGAGAAATTAGTGTGTAATAACCTAAGGTGAAGCTATGTTGACCCAAGGGTGGTTAACTGATCGCCCTTCGCCGAAAAATTATACTATGTATAAGGTAAAATATTACTTGTTATTGATTAAAAATAGACTTTGAATACCCTTGCATAGCCCACTGGCAAAGAGTGTTTATTGAATTTTTCGGCTTCGCCACTGATAATAACCTTGGAGCTCCTAAATGGATACTCTTAATGAGATTAATAGCACAAGCGAAGTTGAAGACTAGGATAGGTTGCTACAATAGGGGTTGAGTATTCCACAAAATTGTCCTCTATATATACTGAAAATGAAAATATATCACATCTATTTTCGATGAAACTCATCGGCACATATAGGAAGCTTGAGCTACTGAATTTTTATCCTTAGAACTGAGGTAGACGTAGTTGGATAGGGTGCAGATGAATATGTAAAAATAGCACGGTATAGCCAGTTTTCAGATTGGTCATTCAAAAATAGCCAGCGTTTACGAAGTCAATGAAAAATAGCCACTATTTTGCTGCAACAGAGACCGGTCCAGCATAATATACTGGAGTTCGGTGCACCTGTGTATGAACTCCAGCATATTATGCTGGACCGGTATACTTTGCTGACTCCAGTATAATATACTGGAGACTGGAGCACCGGTGCTCCAAACTCCAGCATATTATACTGGACAATTATACTTGCTGGAACTCTAGTATATTATGTTAGAGTTCTATTGTACTTATGCTGGTTCCAGCATACTTATCCTGAAACTCCAATATAATATGCTGGAGTTCAAGCATACTTATGCTGGAACTCCAGTATAATATAATATGCTGGAGTTCAAGCATACTTATGCTGGAACTCCAGTATAATATACTGGCGTATTTTTCGAGTTTTGAACAGTATTTTCGCTCAGATTTATCTTTACATGAAAAGTGGCTAAATTTCGATTACTTTTGAAACTGGACTATTTTTAAACGACCAGTTGTAAATCTGGCTATTTTCTAATTTTGTTCGATGAATATGTGGGGCTGGTCTATATTGCTCGGACCCTCAGAAAATATTGCTGGGTGCGTGGCGAATTCTCCAAAAGTAATATATTTTTGGAGGATCCGATACGAGTACGACAACATTTTGGAGAGTCCACAAAACATAGGTTTTAGCAAACTCACTTATTCTATTTTAATTTTTTCATTGGATTCTTACAATCAATTCATCTATATATGCCACTCGGTATGCTTAAATCATATTCAATTCTTATACCTAAGCAAATGAAGAAGAAAATACAATTTTAAAATATACATAAAAAAAGAGAGAGAGTTATTTGGATTATTTGTTTATACTCATTCTTTTAAGATCCGAAATTTATTTGAAGAAATTAAATTAAATTAATTGATGAAAGTCCAAAAGAACGGAAAAATATAGTTTTGCCACCATTTTTTAAAAAAAAAGTGAAGCTTAAATGATAAATTCGTTCACTAATTAAATTATAGTTTTCTTATACATATCATACTGGGTAGCAAGATTAGATTAAATGTTGTGCATCCATTGATGAGAACTTGAAAATAATAAATTAGTTTTGTTATCCAAAATAGAAGTAAATATAAAAATATCATATAAGGGGTAAATTTGTCCATTTAAGGTTGCAATAAAGTTTTTTCTATCTATCTATCAATATCTATCTATACTATATTAAAAGCACGAAGACCTTAGCGAAATATCGTTCGTCTTTTTTACTCTTATAAAAGTTTGTTTCGCACTAGACAAAATAGTCATTTAGTTATTTTTCCTAATATTTAGGAGGTTGAAATATACTAAAATTTTAGTTCAAATTTTCCTTATTTAAATATGTAAAAAGTTTTAATATTATTTAAATTGATTAAAACCAAAATCAAATCATTCAATTTAAAGACGATTTTGGAATAGCGTTCTCCGAACAACACTCCAATACATGTTGATTTATAGTTATTTATATAATTATACATATAGTTATTTTATGTATTGGAGCATAAACTAATTATGAGAAAGCTTCATCTATATGAATGTTAGATTGGAAGACATTCAACTCCATGAAAAGGGAGGCTAGACAAAGTTTCAAAGGCGTTTATTTATATCTATACCTATCTATACTATGTTTAAAGCACGAAACCCCTTAACGAAATATTGTTCACCTTTTTTACCCTTCATATAAAAATTCTACATTAGATGAAATTGTAAATAGATATTAAGTGTTTGTTTTCTTACAGAAAAAAAAAAAAACAAAATTTCCATAAGATTTAAAAAAGGAAATGGAAGAAGAGAATGACTAGGTTTCAAAGTTCAAACTCATTAAGGTCAGTTCATATTCCCGCAATGTCACTTTAGGAGTTTTGTTCTCTTCTTCTAAATTATCTTTGTTATGAGTTTTTCATTCACAAGTTCTTTTTGAATAAATTTGAGTGGGAAATTTTTATTGCATTGTACTGTCAATATGTATGATGAGTATGTATATTCCCGACATTTTGCCGTAGGTACTACTAGAAAATATTGTTATCCGAAAGATGAATTCTCAATTTTTGAATTTTCATTTCTATGTAAAAAAGAGTTAGATCAAAGACCTTATCTTTGTACCATTCCGTAGAGGATGGTCCTTCAAGCGTACAAGTGTTAAAGAAAAATTGGATATTGCTTAGTCGCTTATTTTTCCTTTGAATTTGCTATTAAGATTGGGTGCTCAGTTAATAAATTTATATAAATTACTAATTTTTCAATCTAAATATTAGTGTTTGATTCCAAAGTTAATGGGTGCTTGAGCAACCATATCCTTATGTATATATACACTGTGTGTGTTGTTTTATATAGTATTCATAGATTGCTATCAAAATAAATAAACTCTAATTTAATTTTTTTTTCATTGGTTTAGTGGGAGATTAAAAGAAAATGAGTATGATCTCTGAGTGATATTTTTTCATGTATCCTTCACATGAAGAAAAGAACGCTTGAACCCAAACAAGGAGAATGAAAGAGAGATCAAAGTTATCATATAGTATTAAATATGATTAGGAATGAAAATATATAAATCAGAAAAAAGTAATGAAAAAAATTACAAACTTTAGAAATACATGCTTGACATTCAAGATTTATTTTCAAGGGTAACGACAGGACCAAGCACCTTGATTAATATTAACATATTTTTATCAATTGTGAGACAATTCTTATAGCATGAGAGTTTAGGAAGCTCCAACATTTTTTTTTTCCAAATTACAATTTTATTTTAAATGAGAATCAATTTGTTCTGCTACAACATTTATTATTTAGTTCATAATTTTAACTATCTATATATTTTTGATTAAATTCTACCTCATTTACTGTTTTAATTTTATTAATAATTATAAGTAAAATATTACGTTTTAGAGGTATATAATACATATTGAACACCTTTTGTTGAAAAAAAATTCACTTCTTTTAAATTTGAACACCCTTGAAAAAATTTCTAGCTTCGTCACTGCTATTACCTTTGAATAGGTTGTCAATTTAGGAAACGCAAGTGAGCACATAGTGAAAATCTTCTCTCAGTAGCATATGCTCAGTGCGTCAAAAGAACTTTTTAATTAAGAATAAAGAGAAATTTTCTTTCACTAATTTCATTGCAGGTTGAATATTTCCCCAGTAATTGTAAATTAGGCAAATGATACATAAATGAAAGTTTCCAAATTAACCATCATAATATCAAAAGGATATGTAGTAAGATAAGAATTTAGGGATCAATCAAATTAGAGCTACTAGATCCTGGTAAAGGCATATATTTGCTTTTATCATGATTACCACTATATAGAAAGGACTTGCAAAACTATTCAAACATAAAGTGGTTGATAATAGGTAGAAGTTTTACTAGTAAATATTATTCATATTATTGATGCAATATTCACGTACAAGGCACGTACCCGTTTATTAACCTAATCCATTTTGATCCGTCCAAATTCAACTTAATCCGCTCATTTGACACCCCTATCTATAACAACGTTTCTTTATAATATCCAAAAATATTTGGAATAAACGAGACTTTTATACTAAGGTTTGACTTTTATATCTAATTTATTTGAAAAAGAAGATGAAAAAAGCTTCTATTTAGAGAAGTTTTCAAGATTGTTGGGTTTCAGGCATACCTGCGTTTCCTGGGCATCACTGGCACTTTTGTCAGGGTGCTGAGTAGTTTGTGTGCTTTTCTGAAAAGCTTGTTGACTGAGTTGGCGAATTTCCCCCATTTCTTCAAGAATTTCTTTGAACTCCGGTGCCATTTTCCAATTATTGATCCATTTGTAGAATGGAAGGAATTTAGCGATTGTCTTGTCCTGGTCAATCATTTTCTGAACCAGGAATTTGTCAATGGCATCCTCAGCTTTATACGCTGTGCGTTGGATGTTCTGGAAAAACTTATCCGAGTTGATCATGCTATTGCTTTTCACCTCTGCATAATCTGCAGCTAGTAACTCATTTAGGGGTTCGATCTCACGCAACAAACGCTTGAAATCCCCCTCTGCACCTTCTATCAGCTTACAATTTTCAATCAGCAGTTTCGAAACGCTGTCCACCAGAAAGTTTACTGCTTTAGTAGCGGCTGGACTCACCGCTGCAACCAATATTTTTTCCGCCATCTGTCTTTAGTTTCTTTGGTAAACAAGAAGAACGTAAATAGAAAGGATTAAGGATATATACTTGCTTTCACCATAGCTGTTTATATAGATATGAACCTACATGTTTAGATCTGGATTGTATGCATTTTCTTAAGTTGACTCTTAGACCTCACTTGTATTAGCGGATTTTAAATAGTTGATAAGCTTGCGGGTAGAAGCCTAGCTGATTGTAAATAGTTGATAAGTTTTCAGTTAAAGGCCGATCTAGGATTTTAAGGTGGCAAGTGCCATAATTTACTTTAAATACCTTGTAATGACTAATATGAAATTTGTTAGGAATGTTTATTCGATTTTTCTGAGTTATTCAGGTCAACCTAATAGGTATTTTTTATTTACAAATATAAAAATTACATCTCAAAAATTAAAAAACAAACGTTATTAGTATTTTAACTAAAGAATAACACATTTATTATAACAATACAAGTAAAACCAACATTTTACTAGGAAATTACATCTTTTTCTGTATATTAAAAATAAATTTACACAAGTAAGATAACATCTTCATAAAGGAATTACATCAATTAGAATAAGAAATTTTTTAAAAAATATCTTCTATAAATAAATTATACCCATAAGTACAAAAGTAAATAAAGTACAAGTTCCTAATAATCAAAATCATAAATCTCATTTTTTAAGCAATGCTTACTAAATTTTTATTATAATTTAATAGTAAAGAAATTAAGTTATATTAAATAACCATACAATAACACAAATATTTATGATATAATTAAAAAAAGATGATTTTTTTTCTCAATCAAAAATTCCCATTAAGACCCAACTTTTTCGGATTTGAAAGAAGAAAACTCATAAATTTAAGATTAAGAGTAATGCTTATTTTATATAATTTTAAAGTTTTGGAGTCTCTTTTTTGAGCGTTCATGCTAGATACTACATATAAAATTAGTAAAATTAAGAAAAAGGGCAAATGACCGGGACAAAAGGAAATAAAAAGCACAAAAAATGGGGAAGTCAAATAAGGTTCAAGATAAATTCCAAGAAAATGAATTTTACACTAGAAAAAAACTTTTTAAAAGATCTACCAGCCATGGTACCTTTGTCTAGTTGACGACTGCGGGTGACAAAATCAAATATTTAATATAGTTTTAAATTTTTTTAGCATCGATATGTAAAAGAATTATTATCTTAGCGGGTGCCATGCCACCTCTTCCTAAAGGGGTGGATCCGCCTATGCTTGCAGTGCTGAAACTGATTTGTTAAATATGTTTTTACGTATTTGAAAAGAAGTGTTGAGATTGATAATAAGCAGTTGATGTGTTTGGTAAAAAAAATGTTTATAAGCTGTTCTTTTCTTAAAATAACTAAAATACCTTATAAAACTTTATAAAAGATTATAATAACATATTTTTTTGTAAAGAAAAGGGTAAATAACGAATATGGAATGGAGAGAGTTTTTTTTGGTAATAAATATAAAATATTACCATTAACAAACCACATTAGTACATCTCTTAAGCTCAGATAGCTCCAGTTCACTCATCTCTACATTTAAACCTCCAAATACAAAAAAAAAAAAAAAAATAGAAACAAAAATGCTGCTAACTACACAAACTAACCTCTAATCTTTCCTCTAATTACATAACATGTTCAGTAATTGTCTCCATTGCTGTGTTTTCCTACCTATTAGTATATCCTCTAATCTGTATTTGAGCTCCTTTTTTAGCTGTGCATTTGCTATATCTGTATTCACAATTGTGTTCCTGAATATCTTCCAATTCTGTGTCTGTCATGTGTGGTATGTTGCTGCCCTTATATGGATTCTACTACTTCTTTCTTCAGTTGTTTCCATTTCCTGCTTATCAACCAATGTAGGCTCTGTGTAACTCCCCTGACTATCAATTGAATACATGTCCATTGACTTATCACACTTCTCATCTTTTCTATCCACTCACAATTCACAGATAGGTGTTGCACTGTTTTCACTGCTCCATTCCCATATTAGCTGCATGTATTGTATGTCACTGTTATGTGTATGTACTGCAATCTCTCCTTTAAGAGCAATTTCTTTTGATTAGCCAACCAAACTATGAACATGTGCTTTGGCTGTATTACTTGTGGGATCCATCCCATAAATCAAGGAAGAAATTCTTCCTTGATTAGCAGCCCACGTTTCTTTCTTTTTTTGTGTCAAATTCGGTAGGCGTGCAGAAGGAAATGTCAAATGTAGTAGGCGAGGCTCTGCCTATAAAAAGGAGAGCTTCGGCTCTCATTTTACACACCAATCTCAGAGAAAAAATATATGTAACGACACGACCGGTCATTTTGAGCTTTTGTACTTTGATCGCCAGTTCTCGGGCATGACTTGCCTCGTGTAACATATTATGACTGATGTAGATCATTGGTTTTGGTTTTCAGGAAAAAATCAGAATGAATTTGAAGAAACAGTCTCAGTTGAAAGCTTTGAATTTGAAAGGTTGACTAAGAGTTGACTTTTTTGTTTATAAGCTCGGATCGGAAATTTTATGATTTGGATAGTTTCGTTGGGTGATTTATGACTTAGAAGCGTGATCGGAATGCATTTTGGAAGTCCGTGGAAGGATTTGGTTTGAATTGGCAAAGTTAGTATTTTGGCGAATTCCGGTTGATAGGTGAGATTTTGATCCGAGGGTCGGAATGGAATTCCAATAGTTGTTGTAGCTTCGTTATGTCATTTGTGATGTGTGTGCAAAATTTCAGGTTATTCGGACATCGTTTGGTAGGGTTTTTGATCGAAAGTATATTTCGAAAGTTTTTGGAAACTCAGGCTTGAATTCGATGAGTTTTGGGTAATTTGATATTGTTTGAGGTGTTTTGATGATTGGAATAGGTTTGAATGATGTTATGAATTATGTTGGCATGTTTGGTCGGGGTCCCATGAGGCTAGGATAAGTTTTGGAAGATTTTTGCCGTTTTGAGCATAAGCATGTAATGATCCAAAGGTCCATTTTTAGTTCTAGAGATCAAAATTTGATTTTGAGACTTCCGGAATTTTGATAATGAATTATAGGACTGATCTAAAAAGTTTTGTCTAATTTCATCAAGTCGCGATTGGGTTTTTGACACGAAATATGAGTTAATTATTTAACGAGCGAAATGGGTATTGAACTAAGCAAATGAGCTCCGAATTGAGTTTCGACTGAAGGGCTATGTTCGTATTATTATTTGTGACTCATAGGAATAAGAATCATCGAATTCCGAGTTCGTATGATGGAGTTAGAGCCTTTTTAGTGAAAAGAAAAACTGTTGTAATTTTCTGGGCAGTTTCTGCATTTTTCGCACGTGTGAACAGTAACCGCACCTGCGTGAACAGTATCTGTGTACAATAACATGAACAGTATCCGTGTACAGTACCCGTGTATAGTACATATGAACAGTACCCCCGTATACAGTACCCGTGAACAGTAAATGCGTGAACAGTAACCGCGAAATTTTTTGGACAGTGTATGATTCGGGCAGTCCGAGAGTTTTCTTATTTTTGGAGCTATGAAGCTCGGATTGAAGCGATTTTTACCATATGGATTGGGGTAAGTGTTTTATATTCAAAAGTGATTATATTTAATGATTCCATGGTTATTTTCATCAAGAATTAGTGAATCAAATGGAAGAAATTGGAGAAAATTTGTAAACTTTTCAAAAACGAAAAATTCTAGATTTGGAGGCCGAATTGTTATCGAAATTTAGTAATTTTGGTATGGTTGGACTCGTGGTTTAATGGGTTGTCGGATTTTGTGAGTTTCGTCGAATTCCGAAGCGTGGGTCGGGTTTGAGCAATTTCGCGATTTTGATGTTAAATTGGATATTTTCGAGTGGGCTTCGCTCCCTTAGCATATTTTAATGATTATGTACTGATTGTGGCTAGATTTAGAGCATCCAGAGGTTGATTCATGCGGGCGAGGCATCGCGGGCTAGATTTTGGACCGGATCGAGGTAAGTAAGGATTGTAAATACTGTCCTGAGGGTTTGAAACCTCGGATTATACGTCATCGTGTTACTTTGAGGTGACTTGCACGCTGGATGACGAGCGTGGGGTAGAGCACCGCTGGGGATTGTGACCTAGTCCATCCCGAACGAATATTTTAATGCATATTTGATAGTTAATTGTTTGACATTATTATATTTTTGGGCTGTATGCCACGTTGGGGCCTTGTGCTGACTTGTTGAGACCCTTAGGGGCATTTTTACTATCTTTACTCACTCTATTTATTTGAAAGCATATTCTCAGTCATGTTTTACCTATTTACTGCTCAAATCTGGCTTTATCACTATGTTCTTAAAATGTGAAAATTGTTTTGGGTTGAGTTCCCTGTTTTACTGAGATAGACCGAGGGTCTGATTGTGAGATTGATGACTGAGATAGACTGAAAGTCTGATGGTGAGGTTAATGACTAAGAGAGGCCGAGGGCCTAGTTGTGAGGATTATATATCTATGGATCGGGCTGCACGCTCAGCAATGTGTATATATATATGGATCGGGTTGTGCGCCACAGCGATGCATGGATCGGGTTGCACGCCGCAGCGGTTACTTTGATTTCAGTTATTGTTAGAGATATACGGATCGGGCTGCACGCCGTAGCGGTTACTATATGGTACCAATTGAGCGTGAATGCTGAGTGCGAGTACTGATTGGTAAGATTTGAGTCACGAGTGACAGAGAGGCTAGCCCGAGGGGCGATAGATATATACATGCATATGAGTGATTTTTTGCATGAGAGGCCTGTTTATGGACTTATTGATTTCACTCCTCTTTAAAGTGAATTTCTATCGAATATGTTGATTTATCGTCTGTTTTCACTCATCTTTATATTGAGCCTCTATCGGAAAATTGAACAAATATTTTAAAACAACTTTTATTTAAACTGGGGTTTATGAGATGTTCAGAAATTAATCACTGATTTGGCATTGGTTATTTCCACTGAGATTTTTAAGTTATGAAGTGTTTATGATTACTGTTTTGCCCGAGGGGCTATTTTACAAACTATGTTTTGCCCGAGGGGTCGATTATGGCTTTAATCTCTATTATTATCTTAAATGGTATTGAACCCCTACCGAAACTGCTGGAAAGTATTTCAAAATGATTTTTACTAAAAGTTGGATTTTAAAAAGGAAGATTGACTCGTATTATGATTTGAAGGCCTGTTGTGTTTATTGAGCCTAACGTGAATGTGGATTCGTTGTTTCCTACTGCTCAGCCTTTATTTACTCTTATTACTTACTGAGTTGGGGTACTCACATTACTCCCTGCACCTCATGTGCAGATTCAGGAATATCGGAACCCGGTAGCGGGTGTTGATAGCTCAGTCGCGGAGTCATCAGAGTTAGCAAGGTGGGTGCATGACGTTCGCAGCACCGCTTCCTTCCCCTCATTGTTGTTACTGTATTTAGTACATTTTTAGACTTTTGTTGTATTCAGACCTTGATAGTTGCTCATGACTAGTGACACCCCGATGTCGGGCTGGTATTTTATTCCGCACTGTTATTCCAAGATTTTATTATGAAACATTGTTTAATTTAAAAACTTAAAAATGACTCTTAATGCTCAAAGGGTTAAGGTGAGTGTTGTGTCGGCTGGCCTTGTCTTCACGAGAGGTGCCATCACGACCGGGCCGGTTTGGGGTCGTGACAATATATCTGGGAGTTAGTGTCACGACCCTAACCTGGACCCGGTCGTGATGGAGTCTCTTGTGAAGATAAGGCCAGCCAATTAAACCCAATTTACTTTTTAAAACAGTTAAACAATATACAGTCTAAAACATGATTTAATAATACGAAGTAGACGATAATATCAATAAAATGCGGAAGTACAACCCGACACAGCCCTAACTGGGGTGTCACAAGTCATAAGCATCTATAAGTCATAATACAATTCTGCTAAATCCATAACTAGTACAATTGTCTGAAAGGAAATAGAAACGATAAAGGAGTAGAGACACGGGGCTGCAGACGTCAACAACTACCTCGTAATCTCCGAAAGCCTGCCTGAAGCTGGAGGAATCAACACTCGAGAGCGGAACCAGCTACGCCTGAATCTGCACACAGGGTACAAGGAGTAAAGTGAATACTCCAACTCAGTGAATAACAAATGTAACTAACGACTGAAAGTAAGAAAACACGTAAGGCACAAGACATTCTATAATGAAGCACTAAAACCATTTAAAAGCAGTAAACCAACGAAAAGTCAAGTAAAATCCTTTTCAACGAGTAAACAAGTAATTGACAGGTAATTAAGGTAAAGTAAACAAATAGAAGTTCGCCTCTCGGGCACAGTATCACCACATCCGCCCCTCGGGCAACATCTCAGAACAATAACAGCCCTTCGAGCTCAATCTCACATCACAATGGGTACCTGCACTCACTGGGGGTGTACAGACTCCTGGAGGGGCCCTTTACGGTCCAAGTGCAATAACAAGCCATCTCATGGCATCAAATCCAGGCCCTCGGCCTCATATCAATCAAGCCACCTCGTGGCGTACATATCTCAGGCCCTCGGCCTCAAATCAGTATCAGTGTTTCCTCATAATGTAGGCCCCCGACCTTACTCAGTCAAAATATCATCACAAGCCTCTCAGGCAATAGTAAAACAGTGTTTCTCAGCCCAAACATCATTTAAAATATCATTTAAGTCTTAAAAACTGAGTAAACATGGCCGAGTAGTAAAACAGTGGAAATTAACATGACTAAGTTCGAGTATAAAGTTAAAACAGTGAGAAAATATCAATAAAAAGCCCCGAAGGGTTCAAAGAGTTGGCACGAAGCCCAAATATGGCATTCAACCCAAATAATGATGATAACAAATAGTTTTCAATCAAATACGCGGTTGTGAGCACGTGATTTTTGCCTCACGAAAAATACTCTAAAATAAATCAAAAAATAAAACAAAATTCTCTTAGTATGCAATTTTTAGAATTTATGCGGCGTTTATTAATTGTTTGTGTTTGTCCGTAAATGTTTGCTTTGTTATAATTAAACGAAACTAAAATAAAAATACATGTTGCATGTATATCTAGGATTTAATTATGCATTTAAAAGATAATTGAAATAAAATCACAAAAATATGCATTTGTTCTAGTTTTAATATTTCACTGTGTGATTAACGCTTTGTCTATGTGTTAAATAGTTGTTAAAAAAGTAATTAATATTTTTGTAAGGTTAAAATTGTTTTATAATTTTTATTAGGATTTTTATACTTAGGATTAAAATTAGGAAATGTAAAATAAGTTTTAAAAAAAAAAACTAAAAAAATCGGACCTGGACTGAAATCCAGGCCCAAACAAATTTACCCCCCCAGCCCAATCCAAACAACCCAGGTCAGTCCAACTCAGGAATAAATCCAAACGACGACGTTTGGTCACATTTCATCAAGGACCGTTGGATCATATCCATCCAACGGCTGAGATCCCACATCCCTTACCCGTAATCCCTACCCGATCCATTACCCGGGCCGACCTATTCCCCAACTAAACCAAAACGACGTCGTTCATGTAAGTAGATAGATCATGGCCATCCATTCTGCCTGATCTAACGGTCAGTATCAATCCACCCCATCCCTATATAAATCCAAATCCCTACCCCAGCCCCCTAACTAAACACCCCCCCCTCTCCACTGTTCATCATCCTCTCCGAATCACACCCCTAACCCTAGCCGCCTTAACTCTCCATCGCCTGAAACCCGGCGGCAACAACGCCGCCGGTCACCACCTGAACACCCTCGACTCCTCACAACCCCCTCTTCACAGATCTAGTATTAGTTTCCTTCGAATCAGGCCCCAACTCTTCGAATCTTAAATCGAAGGTTGGTCTGAAAACTCGACCCTTTCCGATGACTTCCAAATTAACACCTTAGCTTTCCCTAACTACCCTAGCTATGGATCTGGTGTTTGTTTGGCTCGAATCACCTCAGAGTTCTTCGAATCTTCTTTTTGAAGGTTCGAACCAAACATGAACTCACTCAGATTCGTTCCAAACTAACACCAAATGACCCCTAGGCCTCCCTCACCCTTGTGTCATCTTTGGTTCCCTTCGAATCTGCCCAGAAGTGTTCGAATTTAAGATCCAAGAATCAGAAACCCTAAAAATTTCAAAACATGGAATTTGCCCGAATTAAATAAGGGATTGAGGTCTAAGAGACTTTAATCGAGGTATTCTCAATTGAGAATACTTCGAATAAAGTCTGTTCAGCCTCAAAAAGGTCCGAATTCAAAGTCAAGCTTGAGTCCGTGTAAATTTAAAGATTCAGAGGTATTTTTCTTATTTCTTTTTGTATCCTATGTGTATATTGTTGCCTGTTTCAGTAGCTTGTGTAATTTATTTTTCACATTTTTTGTTTATTTAAATTCTGTGATTCTGTCTCATACCCGTATATTTGATCAAATAAGTGAATTATTTCTGTTGGTTATGTTTGTTTACAATGTGTGTAATCGACTCGATTAAGTTCGTCGATTAGTTACATTATGAATTCCCGTTTATGATAATACATTGTAATAACCTGCTCACCTGTTTTGATTGACTATTATCATGTTGTTGTAATCAGTTAATTAGTTCTTGCTAATTAGTTGGTTCTTGTTTAATAAGTCAGAAAGTTTATCAAACATTTGTGTATTAATTTCTGAGCAGTTGGTTTCAGGCAGTGTCAACATACTGACAATGCCCCTGCATTCATACATATTTCAAATTCAGTTTAAATTGTTCTGTTGAATTCTGTGTGATGTTGTTGTGATGTTAGGTTTAAATTCAATTTCACAAATGTTGATTAGATACAATTGTGTTAGAAAATTGCATTCTCAGTTAAGATTCAGTCCAGAACTTAAGAGAATTGGTTATAGCTGTTTTAAATCAGGTTGATAATTAAGTTTGAACAGATTTTTAAATCTGTTTTGTACTAGATTCTGATTTTTGTATTAAGGGCAGTAATAACAGTAGGATTTCAGGGGTGTTTTGGGAATGAAACAGTGAAAGTCATATGATAATGTTAGTGTGCTGTTGGTGGATTGTTAATGGCTATAATCTAATAGGATAATGGGAAACAAAGGGTAATGGGAATGCTGAAAATCAGGAAAAGATCACTTAATGGGATTTAAAGTAGTAAAAGCAGATTTTAATGGGATTTTCTGATTTTTAAAAGAAGAAGGGGGTCCAGGCAGCACTGAAAGGAAAAGAGGCAGACCTGTATAAATACAGGGATCTGTTTATAAAGAAGGGGCAGTTTTTTTTGAGAGAGAGAAGGACTGAGATTTTAATACACACAGAAATACATATAAACAGAGAGAGACATAGAGAAAATCTGGACAGAAATTAAGAGAGGAAAAAACACACAGAAGCAGAAATAGAAATCTGATTCAAGAAAAAGAAAGAAAACAGAAATAAAGAAAGAAAAATCAGAAGCAGGAAAAAACATATTTCTACAATAGAAGTTAGTGTTAAGGTTGAATTTCTGAGATTGAAATTGTCAGTTTGCCTTCTCCTAAGTCTTGAAAAATCAGAAATACTGTGTTTTATCTGTCTGGATTTGTTCAAATCCCATTGTTGAGTTTAAAGTCTGAAATTTCTTAAAGAGTCATTCTACGTTGTGTCTGGGTTCTCGGGTTCTGTATTGTTGCTCAAATCTGTGGAAATACTGGCATTTTCTGCTGATTTTGTTACTGCTGTCACTGCTGAAATTTACTTCTTCTACCTTCATTTCCAGGTACATATCTGTAAACTCATGTCATGCAAAGCTTTCAACATGACAAATAAATGAAGCTCGAATTGTAATTCTGTCTTCTATACATTTATGTTCGTTAGTTTAAATTTCAGCTTTGTTTCATGTTGGTTAACTAGTAGTGAGTTCGACACGATGGCTATAAGTTAATTATCTTATTTTGAAATTCGTATAAAAGCTTTGTAATAATGTTATTCATTTCGAAATCTCATTAGTAGTTATATCTGAATTGTCAAGATAGGGAACATGGCATAAAGTTGGCCATTAATTAAGTCTTGTGACATTGTTAGTTAGGTATAGAATAGTATGGAAATGTCAAGAAAATACATTGTTAGCATATTTTGTTAATTATTTGGTTGTGGTTTAAGGCTAGATGATATTGGTTGCATTTTGTTCATATATGGCGTAATAATGGTTAGGTTTATAATCAATAGTCGAAAGATGCATTGATAAAATCCGTTAGGTTCACAATGTTGGAATATGGTGAATGGTGTAGGTGTATATTCATGTTATATATGATATCGTCTTATTAAAGACAACAGGTAGATTAGTTCTTTTCTTAATAACAAATGGCCTAGTTATTTGAATGCAATCACCTCATTTCTTTAAAAAATAATGTAAACAATAAGTCAACAATTTTTTTTACGTGTAAAGTTAGTGTTTGCTAATAGTTCGCATAGGTTGAGAATAAAATCGTTTCGATTAGGTATATCCCAAACTCAATCACAAGCAGAATTAACTAAAATAATCATGCATATCGGATTAAGAACAAGTGATGTGGAAGGAGATTAGGCTTATAAATTGTAACAATTTTAAGAATTTAATATAGCATTCGTTATAAATAAAATAATGAAAATTCTTCGAAAACATCTCTTCCTTTCATAAATCAATTTTTTAGTTTCATATGCAATTCACTTTTTGGGTATACATATATTGGATTTACGAGAAAAAATGGTAGTATTAATCACACTTTGTTTATTTTTACTCCTAAAATTTGAATGGCTCGGAAGAATATAATTCACACGTAAAAATATAATCAGCAGTCAACATTTAATAAATTATGAATTCTTTTCAAAGAATTTAAGGACATCTCAAATGGGGGTTTCTCATGATTTTCACATAAAAATAATATGGATGTAATAAACAATTTGTAAACAAATTTATACTACCATCAAGAATTTTGTGATTAGGGATATGTTCGCGTAACCTGATTATATTTCTATAAGCAATTCGGATTATGCGTTCGCGCAACTTCGAGCGAACATTTAACAAAAATGGGTTTCTTCAGAGAATATCAAGTTGATTTCATTAAACCCGAGAGGTGCAGTCCACTATTTTAAGCTAGGCGAACGTTCTTATTTTTATTTTTTCGAACATAATTATTTTTGATAATAAATAAATTATCTATATTATTGTGTACACGTACGCGTGACACGATTTCTCACGTTAAAAAATATATAATATATAAAACGAATACACGTACGCGTGATTCGATTCGAAGAAGGGTCTTTAATTATAAACAATCTAAACAGAAGCGGTAACAAAATCATGCAATAAAAATGTAAAATCGAGATAATTAAGCCAAGAATAAAAACAGTTAAGCGACCGTGCTAGAACCACGGAATTCGGAAATGCCTAACACCTTCTTCCGGATTAACAGAATTCCTTACTTAGGATTTCTGGTTCGCAGAGTAATAAACAGAGTCATATTCTCC
The DNA here is from genome assembly GCF_000715075.1 of Nicotiana tabacum. NCBI lineage: Eukaryota > Viridiplantae > Streptophyta > Magnoliopsida > Solanales > Solanaceae > Nicotiana > Nicotiana tabacum. The sequence goes on from NC_134095.1 coordinate 167,135,305, forward strand.
TCGATTCAGGGATTAAAATTGGTGACTTGGGACGCCTTAAAATTCCCAAGTGGCGACTCTGAAACAAACAAACAAATCCCGTTTCGACTGTCCTTTAATTGGAGAAAACTCCCTGCGCCCCCGCGGGCGCGGTAAAAAGGAGGTGCGACAGCTCTGGCGACTCTGCTGGGGACAAAAAAGGGAAAACTATAACCAGAACCACTGGTTTAGGGTTCAAGAATTCGAGCTTAAAATAATTGTTATAGTTGGCTTTATTTATTATCTGATTTTTACAGGATATATGCCTAATTTGCTAAATGATGCTTTTACCGCTTTAATATTATCTGAATTGTGTATATAAAACTGCTACGAAACCCTTCTTCTTTCTGAGTCTTCTGAATTTATGGTGCACACATGCGCGTGGCCCACCTTTCTGTTAGAAGTCATACCAAATAAGACGAAGTTGGGACAAGTAACTAGGCCGGACAGACTTTCGTGCTCCCGGTACGTTGCCCCCACTTCGGCTCAAACTGTCCGTTTGGGTAAGCCAGGTTTAGAACAATCAGCCTCAGGTTTTTCACTTAGAATAACTAAGCCATGTACCGGATCCCTAGTAGGAACGTATATTTGCATCATGTGCATTTGGCCTTGGAGACTCAACACAGGGGTTGGATCTGTCTAGGACAGGTGAACCCGAAATGAAAAGACTATCCTGATGCATCCTACTTGCTACCTGTGCATTCATTTGCCTCGGATTTGCTTGTTGACCAGCTTAATTGAAATCATTGTGAGAGCCGAGGAATAAAATGGGTTGTTTTAGAAAATTCCCAAAAATAGTTTTAAATCTTGAAAAAAAGGTGTTAAATAAATAAAAAAATGATCTTTTTATTTATGAGTGTCATTTTTCAAAATGAGTCCTGATTATGTCTTTTGTTTGATTTGGGTTTATGTTGAGTTTTAAACCATTTTTATAATATTTTTCAAATGTAATGACTGTTCCATCTTTGTAAAATAAATAAAAGTATTGACAATTGCCTTACGTCCGAACTACGCAAGGTCTGATTCGTGCGGGTCATGATACGTAGGCAATCTCTATAAAATTCGACCACAATAAAAAATATATATAAGAAAATAAAATAAAATAAGAGTGAACAACAATAAAAGACCAAGAAAAGCTGGGATGACACAAGCAGCCAAGCAAATGCATAATAGAAATGGGTTATTTGTCTAGGAGCATTGCATCTCAACGTGTAATTATATATGTGTTAAAACTCTCAAAACTAACAAGTTTGCTCATTTCCAGAATTCAAGCAGTTAGTTTCTCTAAAGAGTATACTGCCATATTATCATTATCACACGAGATCAAAAGGACCAATACCCGAAAGTATGTCTATCCCAGATGTTGACACAGGTATTGAGCTAGAGGAGATGGATGTCGGGAAAATGAAAGAAGAGATGTTTAAACTCAAGCAGCAAATGGCGGAGATGTACCAGGCCTGGTCTACAGGGCAGTCACCCCCATCTTACCCAACTAACCCTGCTCCATCAATGGCCCAAACTCAGGATAATCTTACCGCTGAATTATCCCCAAATTTCCCCATCTACCAACACTACCGAGGCACCACCTCTCAGACACCGCAGTCTCCCCCTCCTAAACCAGTTCCATACTTTCCCCCACCTGTAACTCCTGTCTTTGTGACACCTCCCACAGCTACACTCCACAAATCTCCTATTGAGCCTACATTCCAGGCCCAGGACAACCAATATTACCCCCAGGAGCCCACCCTCAAAGCCTCCGAAATCCATTCAACTACTCCTCGTTTTGACCTTCCAACCGAAATTGACATGCCAGCCAAAAATGCTGAACAAGAAGAGATGTTCAGGAAGGTCAAAAGCCTAGAACAATCATTCCGAGACATGCGAGGGTTAGGTGGGCAAGTCAGTGTAGCATACAAGGATTTGTGCTTGTTCCCAAATGTACAATTACCAGTTGGCTTCAAGATGCCTAAATTTGACCTATACAATAGGCACGGCGACCCAGTAGCCCACTTAAGGGGTTTCTGCAGCAAGATGCGAGGAGCTAGGGGAAAGGACAAATTATTGATGGCTTACTTCAGTCAAAGTTTAAGCGGATCAGCTTTGGAGTGGTATACACGCCAGGACCATGAGAGATGGTACACCTGGGATGACCTGGCACAGGCATTTGCATACCATTTCCAATACAATCTGGAAATCATCCCAGATCGACTATCTTTGACAAAATTTGAGAAAAAACACAATGAAAGTTTCAGAGAGTATGGCTTCTGATGGAGAGAACAGGCAGCAAGAGTGGATCCTCCTATTAAGGAGAGTGAAATGGTAGACTACTTCCTTCAAGCCTTGGAACCAACTTACTATGCCCATTTGGTTTCAGCGGTAGGTAAATCATTCAACGAAGTAGTAAAGATGGGAGGTATGGTGGAAGAAGGCCTCAAGACAAATAAATCATGAGCTATTCGGCCATCAAAGCGACTACTCAAGCTATTCAAGGCGGGGTAGGAGGAATCGGAAGAAAGAAAAGGGAAGAAGCAGCGGTAGTTGATTCAGGAACTTGGTTGGGATCGAGAGGTTCACCTCCTTACTATAATCAACATCGACCTCACCAATCAACTCACCACCACAATTCACCTCAACACTACTATCACCCTTCAGAACCTCGTTTTTCCATCAACCATACACAAGCATACAATCATCCACCGGCACACGCTAACTGGCGTGCTCCTGTCATACCAGGTACTTACCCACGAGCCTATCCCGGATCAGGTTTCAGGCCTAGGCCAGCATTCAGGGGAGAAAGGGAACAGAAAAAGAAAACCTACACTTCATTGGGAGAGTCCTACACTAGTCTGTTCCACAGGCTGAGACAGCTGGACATGCTAAGACCAATACAATCCAAGCTACCCAATCCTCCTCCAAAAAATCTGGACTACACCATTAGCTGTGAGTATTGTTCCGGTACACCAGGCCATGATTCGGAAAAATGCTGGCATTTAAAAAATGCAATACAAGAGCTGATTGATACTGATAAAATCGAGGTTCAAACCCCCGAAGCTCCCAATATCAATAGAAATCCAATGTCAGCCCATCAGGAGGCTAATATGATAGAAATAGTACAGGTTGATGGGGAGACAAAGAAGCCGTCACAAACCGTCATGATGATCAGGTCTCATGAAGCCAAGCCGGATAAGCAGTTAACAGAGGAGAAGTCGGTACCTAAACAGAACAGAAATGGTGATGAACCATCTGTGGTAGTCAAGAAGGGATCTTCGAGCAAAGTTGCCACAAAGCAAGAAAGGTCGAAAGTGATAGTACCAGGGGTCGCCAGCAAATCCATTGTATTCGTGGAAGGAGCCCGTATAGATCGGGTTATTATCAAACCTGTAACCCAGCTACCAGTGATCAACAACAAGGCCATTCCATGGAACTATGAACGGGTGACTGTAATGTACAAGGGAAATGAAGTCAAGGAAGAAGTCTGTGAGGTGCAAGGCTTGACTCGTTCGGGAAGATGTTTTACTCCCGAAGAGTTAAGAAAAACTAAAAATAATCCAATACCAATAAAGAGAGCTGTGACGGAAGAAGAAGCGGAAGAGTTTTTAAGAAAAATGAAGCTCCATGACTATTCTGTTGTGGATCAACTGAAGAAGACGCCCACTCAAATTTCATTATTGTCATTACTGATCCATTCAGAGGAGCACCGTCTGGCTTTGATGAAAATCCTGAATGAGGATCACGTTCCCGATAAAATCTCTGTAAATCATTTGGGAAGAATAGCCAACAGAATCTTTGAGGCGAACAGAATTACATTTTCTGATGATGAATTGCCTGTGGAAGGGACTGAGCACAACAGAGCTCTTTACCTCACCGTGAAATGTGAAAACTCCGTAGTAACCCGGGTATTGGTTGACAACGGGTCAAGTGCAAACATCTGCCCTCTCTCCACTTTAAGCAAATTGAAAATCAAAGAGGAAAGGATCCAGAAGAATAACATTTGCGTACGGGGGTTTGACGGTGGAAGCAGAGATTCATTTGGCGACATAGTGTTGGAACTGACAATAGGGCCAGTTGAATTCACGATGGAGTTTCAAGTACTGGACATAACTGTTTCTTATAATCTGTTGTTGGGTCAACCATGGATCCATGCTGCTAAAGCAGTCCCGTCAACACTACACCAGGCGGTCAAGTTTGAATGGGATCATCAAGAAATAGTTGTGCATGGGGAAGAAAGTTTAAATGCTCACAGTAGTGCCATTGTACCGGTCGAGGGAATAGAAAATGACCAGGGATCATGGGTATACCAAGTATCCGACACAGTGTCGGTAGAGAAAATTCCAGAGGGGAAGTACCTTCCGAATCCGAAGATAACCTCTGCATCAGTCATGGTAGCCTATGAAATGTTAAAAAATGGTTTTATACCCGGCAAAGGTCTGGGCTCATCTTTGCAAGGAATTATACAACCAGTATCTCTCCCCGAGAACTGGGGAACATTTGGTTTGGGATTCATACCCACTGTCACCGACGTGAGAAAGGCCAGAAAGCTGAAACAAAAGGCATGGGTTCTTCCAAAACCAGTCCCACATCTATCAAAGTCTTTTGTCAAAACCGGTGCTAAAAATCGCCCGATAACAACAATTCCTAAATCCCTGGTCAATCCTGAGGAGGAATTAATTGAAAGATTCGAGAAATTGTTTGACGATGTGAATATGGTGGAAAGCGGGGAAGGTTGTAACAATGCAGAAGCTCAATTCGTTGGGCCAGAAACAAAGCTTAATAATTGGAAAGCCACTCCTCTCCCCATTCGAAAGGAGTCTTGGTAGTTTATTTTTGATTTTCCTTCAGTTTGTTTGGGTTACCTTATAGTTGTAATCCCAATACTTATCTTACAGTTTGTTTGAAGTGTGCAAAACTTTTTATCTTTCATCATCCAATAAAATACAGTTTCCTTTTTCATTATCATTCCTGATAGTTTTCTTTTCCTTTTCTTTTTCTGTACAGTTCTTTTTACGATGGCTCTAGTGATATGGCATGCATGAGGAATCCTCAGCCCAGTCTTAAAAATCAATCTGGTTCCGAAATAATAATTCAAGAAATATATTGTGATTATGAATCAGAATATGATGAAGATGAGGCTTTTGAAGAGATTAGTAAAGAGTTAATTCACTTTGAGGAAAAAACCAAACCTAACCTGAGTGATACCGAAAACATCAACATAGGGGACACGAATAATATCCGGGAAACGAAAATAAGTGTCCATCTCGAACCAAGGATCCGAGAAGAGTTAATTAAAGCACTCATAGAATTCAAAGATGTTTTTGCATGGTCATATGACGACATGCCGGGCTTGAGCACTAATTTAGTGGTTCACAAATTGCCCACCGATCCAATGGTGCCTCCTGTCAAGCAGAGGCTGAGAAAATTCAAGCCTGATATGAGTGTGAGAATTAAGGAAGAAATCACCAAACAATTGGAAGCAAAGGTCATTCGAGTCACTCGATATCCTGTTTGGTTAGCTAATATCGTTCCTGTACCAAAGAAAGACGGCAAAATTAGAGTATGCGTCGACTACCGCAACTCAACAAAGCAAGTCCAAAGGATAATTTCCCATTACCCAATATCCATATTTTGATCGATAATTGCGCCAAGCATGATATAGGATCTTTCGTGGATTGTTATGCCGGGTATCATCAAATTCTAATGGATGAAGAAGATGCAGAAAAGACGGCATTCATCACACCATGGGGAACTTATTGTTACCGGGTAATGCCATTCGATTTAAAAAATGCCGGGGCGACTTACATGAGAGCAATGACCACGATGTTTCATGATATGATACACAAGGAGATTGAGGTATACGTGGACGATGTGATCATAAAATCAAAGCATCAGGCCGACCACGTTGGGGATTTGAGGAAATTCTTCTTAAGACTTCGCAGGTACAACCTCAAGCTTAACCCTGCCAAATGCGCATTTGGAGTTCCATCTGGAAAATTGCTGGGATTCATAGTCAGTCGGCGAGGCATCGAGCTAGACCCATCAAAAATCAAAGCCATCCAAGAATTGCAACCTCCAAGGAACAAAACTGAAGTAATGAGTTTGTTGGGGAGGTTGAATTACATCAGCAGGTTCATTGCTCAGCTCACAACAACCTGTGAGCCTATTTTCAAATTGTTGAAAAAGGATGCTGCGGTCAAATGGACCGATGAGTGTCAAGAGGCGTTTGATAAGATAAAAGGATACCTGTCGAACCCACCCGTGTTGGTCCCGCCAGAGTCAGGAAGACCTCTGATTCTTTACTTGACGGTCTTGGAAAATTCATTTGGTTGTGTATTGGGGCAACATGACCTCACCGGTAGAAAAGAACAGGCCATCTACTACCTTAGCAAGAAATTCACAGCTTATGAGGTTAAGTATACTCATCTGGAGAAGACATGTTGCGCCCTAACGTGGGTAGCTCAGAAATTGAAACACTATTTGTCATCCTACACTACTTACCTCATTTCGCGTCTGGATCCGTTGAAATATATTTTTCAAAAGCCTATGCCAACGGGAAGACTTGCAAAGTGGCAAATATTGCTCACAGAATTTGACATCATCTATGTGACTCGAACTGCAATGAAGGCCCAAGCACTGGCCGATCATTTAGCCGAAAACCCGGTCGATGAGGAGTACGAGCCATTGAAAACCTATTTTCCCGATGAAGAAATAATGCATATCGATGAGATGGAGCAAATTGAAAAACCTGGCTGGAAACTTTTCTTTGATGGGGCCGCTAACATGAAAGGAGTCGGGATAGGAGCTGTAATCATTTCTGAAACAGGGCATCACTATCCTGTTACGGCTCAACTACGATTTTATTGCACCAATAATATGGCTGAATATGAAGCTTGTATTTTGGGGTTAAGGCTAGCCGCAGACATGGGTATCCAGGAAATCTTAGTCATGGGAGATTCGGATCTTCTGGTACATCAAATTCAAGGAGAATGGGAAACCCGAGACTTGAAGCTCATACCATACCGACAATGTCTACATGATCTTTGTCAGCGGTTTCAATCAGTGGAGTTCCGACATATTCCAAGGATCCACAATGAGGTTGCCGATGCATTGGCTACCCTGGCATCAATGTTGCACCATCCGGACAAAGCTTATGTAGATCCACTACATATTCAAGTCCACGATCAGCACGCTTATTGCAATATGGTTGAAGAGGAATTTGACGGTGAACCGTGGTTCCACGACATCAAGGAGTATATCAGGATGGGGATATATCCAGCACAAGCCACAGGGGATCAAAAGAGAACCATTAGGCGATTGGCAAATGGATTCTTCTTAAGAGGAGGAGTTTTGTATAGAAGAACATCAGACCTTGGATTATTAAGATGCATAGATGCCCGACAAGCTACGTCTGTCATGTCTGAAGTACATTCGGGAGTTTGCGGACCCCACATGAGCGGATATGTGTTGGCAAAGAAAATCCTCCGAGCTGGTTACTATTGGCTTACCATGGAGCGAGATTGTATCAGTTTTGTGCGCAAGTGTCATCAATGCCAGATACACGGAGATTTGATTCATTCTCCACCATCCGAGTTGCACACAATGTCGGTACCATGGCCCTTCGTCGCCTGGGGCATGGATGTGATTGGACCAATTGAGCCGGCAGCATCCAATGGGCACAGGTTCATTCTGGTAGCCATTGATTATTTTACCAAATGGGTTGAGGCCAAAACATTCAAATCAGTGACCAAGAAAGCTGTGGTCAATTTTGTCCACTCAAATATCATATGTCAATTCGGAATCCCAAAGGTGATCATCACAGATAATGGTGCTAATCTTAACAGTAACTTAATGAAGGAAGTATGTCAACAGCTTAAGATTACACATCGCAACTCTACCCCATATCGGCCCAAGGCGAATGGAGCAGTCGAGGCAACCAACAAAAACATAAAGAAAATACTTCGGAAAATGGTAGAAGGTTCAAAGCAATGGCACGAAAAATTACCATTTGCGTTGTTGGGATATCGCACTACTATTCGCACTTCAGTAGGAGCAACTCCTTATTTGTTGGTATATGGCACTGAGGCAGTAATTCCTGCAGAAGTTGAAATTCCTTCCCTTCGGATCATCGCCGAAGCTAAGATTGATGATGATGAATGAGTCAAAATCCGTCTGGAATAGATAAACTTGATTGATGAAAAATGATTGGCCGCAGTATGTCATGGCCAATTGTATCAAAGAAGAATAGCAAGAGCATACAACAAAAAGGTGCGTCCCCGAAAGTTTGAAGTGGGTCAACATGTGCTGAAACGTATTCTTCCACATCAGGTTGAGGCAAAAGGCAAATTTGCCCCGAATTGGCAAGGACCATTCATTGTGACCAGAGTATTATCGAATGGTGCACTATGTTTAACAGATATCAAAGGAAAATGCATAGACATGGCTATCAATTCTGATGCGGTAAAGAGATATTATGCATAACTTTTTGAATTTTTGTATTTGGCATTATTTCGAAGATTGGAATGACAAAGACAATTTGTTCTGCTATCCAAACACTATACCCTTTGCTTCGCCTTTGAGCCACATTTTTTTTTCCTACCCTCTCTTGGAATCAATGAAAATCAAATATGAAAAATAAAAGGGAGAAAAATAATAAATCACTATTATTGTAAAGAACTATGTTTGACCTGATTCCTCAAAGAAGGATACATAGGCGCCTCACGGCTCGGTCATAGGGTATACGATAAGCATAATGTGCACAAAAAGAAACATCAAAAGACCCCAATCAAGAAACTGGGGCAGGAATTGTATTGGAAATAAGAAAAAGATTCCAAGAGTTGTAATTTTAAACCCATATCAAAGCTGTTTAACTTTTGATACCTTTCCATTCCAACCCTATACCAAAAAGACCTTTCGACCAATCTTAGAAAAATGCCGAGTCGAGCAAATGAAGATGGTTCATAACACTCTGGTCCAAATAAGAAAAGAAAGTAAAAATGAGAGAGTCTTATAGGTGAAAACCCATGCGGGCACCATGAGACGACGAAAGTTGAGAGAAAGTAAAATGAGAGAGTCTTATTGGTGAAAACCTTCGCAGGCACCATAAGGCGAAAAGGAATTAAAAAAAAATGAACAAATGAGGAAGGTTTGCCGGTGAAAACTCTTTTAGATACAGCGACCCAAATAAGGTTAGTAAATTGGCAAAAGAAAATTGGGTTATGGAAAATTTGGGAAAAACAAAATGAAACAATTGAAAAGAGGTTGGTTAAAAAGACTGGGTCGATTAATCCAAAATGCATACCATGATCATTGGTGACTCCAATCAGATAAGTCCTTTATTCTTTTCCCAACAGTCATCCAAATTTGGATTTTTCTTTTCATTTTAGATTGTCGAAATCGTAATGTTTTCGTCACTAATAGTCTTACTCTTCTAAAGCTTTTGAGATGCGTTTTATTCCAAACAAATAAGGAGTAATGTCAAGGTATACTACCAAGATTCAAGATTGCATAGGACAGAAATACGGCCATGATGGGCAGGAGGTAATAGGATAAAAAATAAGATATGGGTGGAAGAAAAGTGGAATCAAAAGTGGATCAACAATGTCAGGAGAGACATGATTACGGTTAAAAGGGTTTGAAGGAAAACATACAGTTGGGGATCCTATAGTCAAGGATCAATTACAAGGACAAAACAGTCTTTTCAACCATTCCAAGGCAATAAAACAAGATGAAGAGAAGCCCCACCATAGGCAATAATGCCCCAGTTAACCACCCTACTTTAAACTAACGAAGTTTTCTTTGATTTGAAACAGGGGCAAAAACAACATTTGTGTCAGGAAACACCCGGTGAAGAATTAAAAAAGAAATCATGCGTCCACCTGGAGAATAAGGATGAAGAATAGAAGAAGAAATCAGGCGTCCACCTGGAGAATGAGGATGAAGAATAGAAGAAGAAATCAGGCGTCCACCTGGAGAATGAGGATGAAAATTTAAGAAGAAGTCAGGCGTCCACCTGGAGAATGAGGATGAAAATTTAAGAAGAAGTCAGGCGTCTACCTGGAGAATGAGGATGAAGAATTAAAGAAGAAATCAGGCGTCCACCTGGAGAATGAGGATGAAGAATTTAAGAAGAAGTCAGGCGTCCACCTGGAGAATGAGGATGAAGAATTGAAGAAGAAGTCAGGCGTCCACCTGGAGAATGAGGATGAAGAATTAAAGAAGAAATCAGGCGTCCACCTGGAGAATGAGGATGAAGAATTTAAGAAGAAGTCAGGCGTCCACCTGGAGAATGAGGATGAAGAATTAAAGAAGAAATCAGGCGTCCACCTGGAGAATGAGGATGAAAAAATTTAAGAAGAAATCAGGCGTCCACCTGGAGAATGAGGATGAAGAATTTAAGAAGAAGTCAGGCGTCCACCTGGAGAATGAGGATGAAGAATTGAAGAAGAAGTCAGGCGTCCACCTGGAGAATGAGGATGAAGAATTAAAGAAGAAGTCAGGCGTCCACCTGGAGAATGATGATGAAGAATTTAAGAAGAAGTCAGGCGTCCACCTGGAGAATGAGGATGAAGTATTAAAGAAGAAGTCAGAAGTCCACCTGGAGAATGAGGATGAAGAATTGAAGAAGAAATCAGGCGTCCACCTGGAGAATGAGGATGAAGAATTGAAGAAGAAGTCAGGCGTCCACCTGGAGAATGAGGATGAAGAATTGAAGAAGAAATCAGGCGTCCACCTGGAGAATGAGGATGAAGAATTAAAGAAGAAGTCAAGCGTCCACCTGGAGAATGAGGATGAAAAAATTTAAGAAGAAATCAGGCGTCCACCTGGAGAATGAGGATGAAGAATAGAAGAAGAAATCAGGCGTCCACCTGGAGAATGAGGATGAAAATTTAAGAAGAAGTCAGGCGTCCACCTGGAGAATGAGGATGAAAATTTAAGAAGAAGTCAGGCGTCTACCTGGAGAATGAGGATGAAGAATTAAAAAAGAAATCAGGCGTCCACCTGGAGAATGAGGATGAAGAATTTAAGAAGAAGTCAGGCGTCCACCTGGAGAATGAGGATGAAGAATTGAAGAAGAAGTCAGGCGTCCACCTGGAGAATGAGGATGAAGAATTGAAGCAACAGAAGTCAGGCGCCCACCTGGAGAATGAGGATGAAGAATTTAAGAAGAAGTCAGGCGTCCACCTGGAGAATGAGGATGAAGAATTAAAGAAGAAATCAGGCGTCCACCTGGAGAATGAGGATGAAAAAATTTAAGAAGAAATCAGGCGTCCACCTGGAGAATGAGGATGAAGAATTTAAGAAGAAGTCAGGCGTCCACCTGGAGAATGAGGATGAAGAATTTAAGAAGAAGTCAGGCGTCCACCTGGAGAATGAGGATGAAGAATTAAAGAAGAAGTCAGGCGTCCACCTGGAGAATGAGGATGAAGAATTTAAGAAGAAGTCAGGCGTCCACCTAGAGAATGAAGATGAAGAATTAAAGAAGAAGTCAGGCGTCCACCCGGAGAATGAGGATGAAGAAGTAAAGAAGAAATCAGGCGTCCACCTGGAGAATGAGGATGAAGAATTGAAGAAGAAGTCAGGCGTCCACCTGGAGAATGAGGATGAAGAATTGAAGAAGAAATCAGGCGTCCACCTGGAGTATGAGGATGAAGAATTTAAGAAGAAGTCAGGCGTTCACCTGGAGAATGAGGATGAAGAATTAAAGAAGAAATCAGGCGTCCACCTGGAGAATGAGGATGAAAAAATTTAAGAAGAAATCAGGTGTCCACCTGGAGAATGAGGATGAAGAATTTAAGAAGAAGTCAGGCGTCTACCTGGAGAATGAGGATGAAGAATTTAAGAAGAAGTCAGGCGTCCACCTGGAGAATGAGGATGAAGAATTAAAGAAGAATTCAGGCATCCACCTGGAGAATGAGGATGAAAAATTAAAGAAGAAATCAGGCGTCCACCTGGAGAATGGGGATGAAAAATTTAAGAAGAAGTCAGGCGTCCACCTGGAGAATGAGGATGAAGAATTAAAGAAGAAATCAGGCGTCCACCTGGAGAATGAGGATGAAAAATTTAAGAAGAAGTCAGGCGTCCACCTGGAGAATGAGGATGAAGAATTGAAGAAGAAATCAGGCGTCCACCTGGAGAATGAGGATGAAGAATTAAAGAAGAAATCAGGCGTCCACCTAGAGAATGAGGATGAAGAATTGAAGAAGAAATCAGGCGTCCACCTGGAGAATGAGGATGAAGAATTGAAGAAGAAATCAAGCGTCCACCTGGAGAATGAGGATGAAGAATCGAAGAGGCAATCAGGCGTCCACCTAGAGAATAAGGGAATACAATTGAAGGATCAGCAGTCAGGCGCCCACCTGAAGAACAAAATGGCAATATAGTTTGACATTACGGGTTGAAGTCCAAAGCCCGCCCATTTGAGAAAGGAGCACACGTAAAGTCAATAAAGCAGAGGAGTCCAACCAAAACCCAGCAAGAAACAACAAGAGTCCCAAACAAATAAAAGAAATACGAGGCACAATGAAAGGAAATGCGGAACAAGTCAGAAGCAAAGGATGCCCAAAAGTCACCAAGACATCAAGACAACAAGAAACGCAAGGGCATGATCTAGATAAGATCTATAATTCATATACCATAGTCTAGTTTATCTTTTGTTTTACCTTTGAAGCAAGGTGTAATAAGGAGGTCAGCAAGCAGTAAAAGCAGCACAAAACAGCAGTAACATCACAGTCTCATGGTAGTCCCAGCTACCCAAAACTTCCCGAACTACATTGACCTGATTCCTTTATAGCCAAGGATATGTAGGAAACCTTTGAAGCAAAGGTTCGGTCAAATCTTTCAAAAAATGCTTCTCACAGAGTATTCGAACAGGCAAAAATCGCTCGTATCCGCTCACTTTATCTTTGCACGCAAACTCTTCGAGTTTCCGCACAAAGAGGGGCAGCTGTGAGCACGTGATTTTTGCCTCACGAAAAATACTCTAAAATAAATCAAAAAATAAAACAAAATTCTCTTAGTATGCAATTTTTAGAATTTATGTGGTGTTTATTAATTGTTTGTGTTTGTCCGTAAATGTTTGCTTTGTTATAATTAAACGAAACTAAAATAAAAATACATGTTGCATGCATATCTAGGATTTAATTATGCATTTAAAAGATAATTGAAATAAAATCACAAAAATATGCATTTGTTCTAGTTTTAATGTTTCACTGTGTGATTAACGCTTTGTCTATGTGTTAAATAGTTGTTAAAAAAGTAATTAATATTTTTGTAAGGTTAAAATTGTTTTATAATTTTTTATTAGGATTTTTATACTTAGGATTAAAATTAGGAAATGTAAAATAAGTTTTAAAAAAAAACTAAAAAAATCGGACCTGGACTGAAATCCAGGCCCAAACAAATTTACCCCCCCCCCCACAGCCCAATCCAAACAACCCAGGTCGGTCCAACTCAGGAATAAATCCAAACGACGACGTTTGGTCACATTTCATCAAGGACCGTTGGATCATATCCATCCAACGGCTGAGATCCCACATCCCTTACCCGTAATCCGTACCCGATCCATTACCTGGGCCGACCCATTCCCCAACTAAACCAAAACGACGCCGTTCATGTAAGTAGATAGATCTTGGCCATCCATTCTGCCTGATCTAACGGTCAGTATCAATCCACCACATCCCTATATAAATCCAAATCCCTACCCCGGCCCCCTAACTAAACACCCCCCCTCCACTGTTCATAATCCTCTCCGAATCACACCCCTAACCCTAGACGCCTTAACTCTCCATCGCCTGAAACCCGGCGGCAACAACGCCGCCGGTCACCACCTGAACACCCTCGACTCCTCACAACCCCCTCTTCACAGATCTAGTATTAGTTTCCTTTGAATCAGGCCCCAACTCTTCGAATCTTAAATCGAAGGTTGGTCTGAAAACTCGACCCTTTCCAATGACTTCCAAATTAACACCGTAGCTTCCCCTAACTACCCTAGCTATGGATCTGGTGTTTATTTGTCTCGAATCACCTCAGAGTTCTTCGAATCTTCTTTTTGAAGGTTCGAACCAAACATGAACTCACTCAGATTCGTTCCAAACTAACACCAAATGACCCCTAGGCCTCCCTCACCCTTGTGTCATCTTTGGTTCCCTTCGAATCTGCCCAGAAGTGTTCGAATTTAAGATCCAAGAATCAAAAACCCTAAAAATTTCAAAACATGGAATTTGCCCGAATTAAATAAGGGATTGAGGTCTAAGAGACTTTAATCGAGGTATTCTTAATTGAGAATACTTCGAATAAAGTCTGTTCAGCCTCAAAAAGGTCCGAATTCAAAGTCAAGCTTGAGTCCGTGTAAATTTAAAGATTCAGAGGTATTTTTCTTATTTCTTTTTTTATCCTCTGTGTGTATATTGTTGCCTGTTTCAGTAGCTTGTATAATTTATTTTTCACATTTTTTGTTTATTTAAATTCTGTGATTCTGTCTCATACCCGTATATTTGATCAAATAAGTGAATTATTTCTGTTGGTTATATTTGTTTACAATGTGTGTAATCGACTCGATTAAGTTCGTCGATTAGTTACATTATGAATTCCCGTTTATGATAATACATTGTAATAACCTGCTCACCTGTTTTGATTGACTATTATCATGTTGTTGTAATCAGTTAATTAGTTCTTTCTAATTAGTTGGTTCTTGTTTAATAAGTCAGAAAGTTTATCAAACATTTGTGTATTAATTTCTGAGCAGTTGGTTTCAGGCAGAGTCAACATACTGACAATGCCCCTGCATTCATACATATTTCAAATTCAGTTTAAATTGTTCTGTTGAATTCTGTGTGATGTTGTTGTGATGTTAGGTTTAAATTCAATTTCACAAATGTTGATTAGATACAATTGTGTTAGAAAATTGCATTCTCAGTTAAGATTCAGTCCAGAACTTAAGAGAATTGGTTATAGCTGTTTTAAATCAGGTTGATAATTAAGTTTGAACAGATTTTTAAATCTGTTTTGTACTAGATTCTGATTTTTGTATTAAGGGCAGTAATAACAGTAGGACTTCAGGGGTGTTTTGGGAATGAAACAGTGAAAGTCATATGATAATGTTAGTGTGCTGTTGGTGGATTGTTAATGGCTATAATCTAATAGGATAATGGGAAACAAAGGGTAATGGGAATGCTGAAAATCAGGAAAAGATCACTTAATGGGATTTAAAGTAGTAAAAGCAGATTTTAATGGGATTTTCTGATTTTTAAAAGAAGAAGGGGGTCCAGGCAGCACTGAAAAGAAAAGAGGCAGACCTGTATAAATACAGGGATCTGTTTATAAAGAAGGGGCAGTTTTTTTTGAGAGAGAGAAGGACTGAGATTTTAATACACACAGAAATACATATACACAGAGAGAGACAGAGAAAATCTGGACAGAAATTAAGAGAGGAAAAAACACACAGAAGCAGAAATAGAAATCTGATTCAAGAAAAAGAAAGAAAACAGAAATAAAGAAAGAAAAATCAGAAGCAGGAAAAACAGATTTCTACAATAGAAGCTAGTGTTAAGGTTGAATTTCTGAGATTGAAATTGTCAGTTTGCCTTCTCCTAAGTCTTGAAAAATCAGAAATACTGTGTTTTATCTGTCTGGATTTGTTCAAATCCCATTGTTGAGTTTAAAGTCTGAAATTTCTTAAAGAGTCATTCTACGTTGTGTCTGGGTTCTCAGGTTCTGTATTGTTGCTCAAATCTGTGGAAATACTGGCATTTTCTGCTGATTTTGTTACTGCTGTCACTGCTGAAATTTACTTCTTCTACCTTCATTTCCAGGTACATATCTGTAAACTCATGTCATGCAAAGCTTTCAACATGACAAATAAATGAAGCTCGAATTGTAATTCTGTCTTCTATACATTTAAGTTCGTTAGTTTAAATTTCAGCTTTGTTTCATGTTGGTTAACTAGTAGTGAGTTCGACACGATGGCTATAAGTTAATTATCTTATTTTGAAATTCGTATAAAAGCTTTGTAATAATGTTATCCATTTCGAAATCTCATTAGTATAGTTATATCTGAATTGTCAAGATAGGGAACATGGCATAAAGTTGGCCATTAATTAAGTCTTGTGACATTGTTAGTTAGGTATAGAATAGTATGAAAATGTCAAGAAAATACATTGTTAGCATATTTTGTTAATTATTTGGTTGTGGTTTAAGGCTAGATGATGTTGGTTGCATTTTGTTCATATATGGCGTAATAATGGTTAGGTTTATAATCAATAGTCGAAAGATGCATTGATAAAATCCGTTAGGTTCACAATGTTGGAATATGGTGAATGGTGTAGGTGTATATTCATGTTATATATGATATCGTCTTATTAAAGACAACAGGTAGATTAGTTCTTTTCTTAATAACAAATGGCCTAGTTATTTGAATGCAATCACCTCATTTCTTTAAAAAATAATGTAAACAATAAGTCAACAATTTTTTTTACGTGTAAAGTTAGTGTTTGCTAATAGTTCGCATAGGTTGAGAATAAAATCGTTTCGATTAGGTATATCCCAAACTCAATCATAAGCAGAATTAACTAAAATAATCATGCATATCGGATTAAGAACAAGTGATGTGGAAGGAGATTAGGCTTATAAATTGTAACAATTTTAAGAATGTAATATAGCATTCGTTATAAATAAAATAATGAAAATTCTTCGAAAACATCTCTTCCTTTCATAAATCAATTTTTTAGTTTCATATGCAATTCACTTTTTGGGTATACATATATTGGATTTACGAGAAAAAATGGTAGTATTAATCACACTTTGTTTATTTTTACTCCTAAAATTTGAATGGCTCGGAAGAATATAATTCACACGTAAAAATATAATCAGCGGTCAACATTTAATAAATTGTGAATTCTTTTCAAAGAATTTAAGGGCATCTCAAATGGGGATTTCTCATGATTTTCACATAAAAATAATATGGATGTAATAAACAATTTGTAAACAAATTTATACTACCATCAAGAATATTTTTGTGATTAGGGATACGTTCGCGTAACCTGATTATATTTCTAAAAGCAATTCGGATTATGCGTTCGCGCAACTTCGAGCGAACATTTAATAAAAATGGGTTTCTTCAGAGAATATCAAGTTGATTTCATTAAACCCGAGAGGTGCAGTCCACTATTTTAAGCAAGGCGAACGTTCTTATTTTTATTTTTTCGAACATAATTATTTTTGATAATAAATAAATTATCTATATTATTGTGTACACGTACGCGTGACACGATCCCTCAC
Source organism: Nicotiana tabacum (assembly GCF_000715075.1). Taxonomy (NCBI): domain Eukaryota; kingdom Viridiplantae; phylum Streptophyta; class Magnoliopsida; order Solanales; family Solanaceae; genus Nicotiana; species Nicotiana tabacum. The sequence goes on from NC_134095.1 coordinate 167,152,591, forward strand.
GCTATAAAAAAATAATAATAAAAAAATATAATATATAATACGAATATACGTACGCGTGATTCGATTCAAAGAAGGGTCTTTAATTATAAACAATCCAAACAAAAGCGGTAACAAAATCATGCAATAAAAATATAAAATCGAGATAATTAAGCCATAAAAACAGTTAAGTGACCGTGCTAGAACCACGGAATTCGGAAATGCCTAACACCTTCTTCCGGATTAACAGAATTCCTTACTCAGGATTTCTGGTTCGCAGAATAATAAACAGAGTCATATTCTCCTCGATTCAGGGATTAAAATTGGTGACTTGGGACGCCTTAAAATTCCCAAGTGGCGACTCTGAAACAAACAAACAAATCCCGTTTCGACTGTCCTTTAATAGGAGAAAACTCCCTGCGCCCCCGCGGGCGCGGTAAAAAGGAGGTGCGACAGCGGTAAAATCATCAATCGGGACGGACCAAGTCACGATACCCAATAGTGCACGACCCCACGCTCGTCATCAAGTGTGTGTCTCACCTCAATATAGCACTACGATGTGCAGTCCGGGGTTTCAAACCCTCAGAACATCATTTACAATCATTACTCACCTCGAACCGGCTAATTCTCTAGCTCGCGATGCCCTTGCCTCTCAAATCGTCCTCCACGCACGTTGAATCTATCTAAAATCAGAACGAGAGTATCAAAATATGCTAAGGGAACGAAGCATAAGCAAAAATAATCAATAATGGGCACAAATCCCGAAATTACCAAAACCTGACCCACGGGCCCACGCCTCGAAATTCAGAAATTTTTACACCAACAGATTCCTTATCTTCCCACGAGTTCATACATATCAAAAGTTCTCAAATTCGACCCCAAATGGTCCTCCAAATCCCCAATCAACAGTCTAAATTTCCAAGCCCTAGTTCTTCAATTTTTAACTTAAGTTCCATGATTTTCTAGGTGGAATTCACATAATAATCGAGTTTTTAGTCCGAGAATCTTACCTCCCAACGATTCCCCTTGAATCCCTCTTCAATCTCCTTCAAAAATCTCCCAAAATGACCAACTATGGAGGAAATAAACCCAATCCTCGCGGACAAGACGAGTTTAAAAACATTCTGCCCAAGCATTATTTCTTTCATCGCGATCGCGGGAGAACCTTCGCGATCGCGAAGCACAAAAACTTAGCTTCCAAATTTTACTCTACGCGAACGCATCAAAAGCCTTGCGAACGCGATGCCCAAGCCACTGACTCTGCGCGATCGCGGATACACCTCCGCGTTCGCAATGTACAAAAATCCAGCCAAGACCCCAGTTCCATTTAACACTATGCGAATGCGACCACCTTCCCGCGTTCGCGATGAACAACCTCTCCACTCTATGCGATCACAGGCCAACCTTCGCGAACACGAAGAACAACTGGACGACCTCCTCAAAATATTCTACGCGATCATGAGGCTCCCTACGCTATCGCGAAGGGCAAAATTCTGCAACAGCTGAACCTGCAACTTCTGCAATTTTCACAACTTCAAAATGATCTGAATCACCACCCGAAACTCACCCGAGGCCCTGGGACCTCAACCAAAGGCACCAACATATCCTAAAACCTTATTCAAACTTGTTCCAATCATCAAAACACCTCCAATAACATCAAATCACCCAAAACACATCGGATTCAAGCCTAAGTTTCTAAAATCTTTCAAATTTTGCTTTTGATAAAAAACCCAACCAAACCATGTCCGAATGACCTGAAATTTTGCACACACATCCCAAATGATACGACGAAGCTACTGCAACTATCGGAATTCCATTCTGACCCTTATATCAAAATCTCGCCTACCAACCGGAAATCGCCAAAATATCAACTTCGCCAATTCAAGCCTAAATCTACTCCAAACCTCCAAAACCCATTCTGATCACGCTCCTAAGTCATAAATCACCTCCCGAAGCTAACCGAACCATCAGAACTCACATCCGAGCCCTCTAACCCATAAGTCAACATCCGGTTGACTTTTCCAACTTAAACTTCCTTATAAGAGACTAAGTGTCTCAAACCTTATCAAAATCATTCCGGACTCGATCCGACCAACCCGATACCACAAAACACGGATATCGAAGCATAAAGAAGCAGAAATGGGGGAAACAGAGCGGTAACTCATGAGACAACTGGCCGGGTCGTAACATTCTCCCCAACTTAAACAAACGTTCGTCCGCAAATGAATCAAGAAACATACCTGAAGGCTCAAACATGTGAGGATATCTTCTCAGCATCTCTCGTTCGGTCTCCCAGGTAGACTCCTCCATGGGCCGACCTTTCCACTGCACCTTTACTGAAGCTATATCCATTTACCTCAACTTCCGAACCTGACAACCCAAAATAGCTATTGGCTCCACATCATAAGTCAAATCATCATCCAACTGAACCGTGCTGAAATCCAAAACATGAGACGAATCCCCAATATAATTCCGGAGCATAGAAACATGAAATACCAAATGCACACTCGACAAGCTGGGTGGCAAAGCAAGTTCATAAGCCACCTCCCTAATCCTCCGAAGCACCTCAAAAGGCCCAATGAACCGAGGACTCAACTTCCCTTTTTTCCCAAATCTCATAACACCCTTCATGAGTAAAACCTTCAATAGAACCTTCTCGCTAACCATGTAGGACACATCTCGAACCTTCCGGTCAGCATAACTCTTTTGTCTCGACTGTGCTGTATGAAGCCTCTCCTGAATCACCTTCACCTTTTCTAAAGCATCATGCACCAAGTCTGTCCCCAATAGCCTAGCCTCACCGGGCTCGAACCAACCAACTAGAGATCTACACCGCCTCTCGTACAAAGCCTCATATGGAGCCATCTGAATTAGGGTTGTTCATTCGGATCGGATATCCGAAATCCGAACCGATCCATTCAATTTTGAATTTCGGATTATATTTATTAAAATTTCGGATTTCGGATCGGATTTCAGATTGGTATATTTTAATCCAATCCAATCCGAAATCCGAAATTATTAGGACATGTATAAATACTACACTTTAATTTACATCAACCTCCAAGTTATTACCTTTATAATTGCTAGATTTAGCTATATTGGCACCATAGTACTCTCATAATTGCATAAACATGAATTTTTCTTAATGTATTACCTCTTTTACAAAGAAAATATACATATTAGTTTAACTTTGAGGCTTAATAATACGATCTGATATCCGATCCGATCCAAACTTTAAAATCCGATCTGATCCGATATAATTCGGATCGGATTCGGATTGCATTTTCTAGAATCCGAAATCCGAAATTCGAATATGAAATATGCTAAATCCGATCTGATCCGATCCGTGCACAGCCCTAATCTGAATACTCGACTGGTAGCTGTTGTTATAAGCAAACTCTGCAAGCGATAGAAACTGATTCCATGACCCTCCGAAATTAATGACACAAGCACGCAACATGTCCTCCAATATCTGAATAGTGTGCTCGGACTGCCCGTCCGTCTGAGGGTGAAAGCTGTGCTCAGCTCAACCTGAATAACTAACTTTCGCTGCACAGACCTCCAAAACTACGATGTAAACTGAGTGCCCCTATCTGAGATGATGGAAACTAGGACACCATGCAAACAAACAATCTCTCCTATATAGATCTCTGCCAACCGCTCTGAAGAATAGGTAGTACACATAGGAATGAAATGCGCGGATTTGGTCAGCCAATCCACAATCACCCAAATAGCATCGAACTTTCTCAAAGTCCATGGAAGTCCAACTACAAAGTCCATAGTGATCCTCTCCCACTTCCACTCTAGAATATCTATCCGCTGAAGCAAGCCACTCGGTCTCTGATGCTCATATTTCACCTGCTGACAATTGAGACACCGAGCTACAAATCCCACAATATCTTTCTTCATTCTTCTCTACCAATAGTACTGCCTCAAATCCTGATACATCTTCGAGGCACCCGGATGAATGGAATACCGCGAGCTATAGGCCTCCTCCAGAATCAACTCCCGAAGCCCATCCACATTGGGCACACAAATCTGGCCCTGCATCCTCAACACCCCATCATCACTAATGGTCACATATCTGGCATCATTATGCTGAACTCCGTCCTTAAAGACTAGCAAATGCGGATCATTATATTGGCGCTCTCTGATGCGATCATATAAGAAAGACCGAGAAACCACACAAGCCAATACCCTACTGGGCTCCGAAATATCTAACCTCACGAACCGATTAGTCAAGGCCTAAACATCACTGCAATAGGTCTCTCCCCAACTGGGATATATGCCAAACTCCCCATACTCACTGCCTTTCGGCTCAAAGCATCGGCCACTACATTGGCCTTTCCCGGATGGTACAATATAGTGATATCATAATCCTTAAGCAACTCCAACCATCTTCGCTGCCTCAAATTAAGATCCTTTTACTTGAACAAATGGTGAAGACTTTGATGATCAGTGAACACCTCACATGACACGCCATACAAGTAGTGCCTCCAAATCTTCAACGCGTGAACTATGGCAGTCAACTCCAAATCATGAATGGGGTAGTTCTTCTCATAGGGCTTCAACTAACGAGAAGTATAAGCAATAATTCTACCCTCCTACATCAACACACAACCAATTTTAACTCTCGAAGCATCACAATACACGATATATGAACCTGAAGTTGATGGCAAAACCAACACTGGAGCTGTGGTCAAAGCTGTCTTGAGCTTCTAAAAGCTCTCCTCACACTCGTCCAACCATACAAATGAAGCACCCTTCTGAGTCAATTTGGTCAAGGGCGATGCGATGGATGAGAATCCCTAAACAAACCGACGATAATAGCCTGCCAAACCAAGAAAGATGTGAATCTCTACGGCTGAGGATGGTCTGGGCCAACTTTGTACCGCCTCTATCTTCTTCAGATCAACCTGAGTACCTTCGTTGGACACCGCGTGCCCCAAGAAAGCCACTGAACTGAGCCAAAACTCACACTTGGAGAATTTTGCATAGAGCTTCTCCTCTCTCAATCTCTGCAACACAACTCTCAAATGTTCCGCGTGCTCCTACTGACTACGAGAATATACCAGAATATCATCAATGAAGACTATGACAAATGAGTCAAGATAAGGCCGAAACACACTGTTCATCAAATGCATGAACGCTGCTGGGGCATTGGTCAGACCAAAAGACATTACCAAGAACTCATAATGACCATATCGGGTCTTGAAAGCCGTATTAAGAATATCCAAATCCCTGATCTTCAACTGGTGATAACCTGAACGGAGATCAATCTTGAAGAACACTCTCGCTCCCTGAAGTTGGTCGAATAAATCATCAATGCAAGGCAAAGGATACTTGTTCTTAATTGTTACCTTATTCAATTGCCTATAATCAATGCACATTATCATTGTGTCATCCTTCTTCTTCACAAACAGAACCAACGCACCCCAAGGTGACACACTAGGCCGAATGAACCCCTTATCAAGGAGTTCCTGAAGTTGTTCTTTTAATTCCTTCAACTTCGCTGGTGCCATACGATATGGCGAAATAGAAATGGGTTGAGTGCTCGGCACCAGATCAACACAAAAATCAATATCCCTGTCCAGTGGCATGCCCGACAGGTCTGCAGGAAACACATCGGGAAAATCCCTCACAACTGGGACAGAATCAATACTGGGAGTCTCAGCTCCGACATCCCTCACAAAAGATAGATACGAAAGACATCCCTTCCCAACCATATGCTAGGATTTCAAGAATGAGATCACTCTACTGGGAACATAAACAGTCACACCTTGCCACTCAATCCGTGGCACACCTGGCATAGCCAATATGACTGTCTTAGCATGACAGTCCAGAATAGACAACACAGAGATAACCAATCCATACCCAAAATGACATTAAAATCCACCATGCTCAATAGCAATAGATCTACTCAGGTCTCCAAACCCCCAATAATCACCACACACGATCGGTACACACGGTCTACAATAACAGTATCGCCCATCGGGGTAGATACATGAACATATAAAGCAAAAAAATCACGGGGCATACCCAAATAATGAGCAAAGTATGATGACACATAAGAAAAGGTGGAACCGGGATCAAATAATACAGAGGCATCTCTGTGGCACACTGAAACAATACCTGTAATAGCAGCATCTGAAGCAATAACATCGGGTCTAGCTGGAAGTGCATAGAAACGGGCCTGACCGCCACCTGATCGACCTCCCCCTCTAGGGCGACCCCTAGCTGACTGGGCAGATGATGGTGAAGTAACTGGCGCTGGAGCCGATGACTGATTCACATGCACGCCTCAAACTGGAACCAACATAGCAAATAACCGTGCAATCGACTAATTAATAGTGGACTCCCCCACTTGGCCGAAGCCATAGACCAAAACACACACAATAACTCATGACGCATATACTTTATTGCTGCCATAATACCATAGTGAGATTAAACTCAATCCTTCATAAGCTCGTAGAACATAGACCATCTGGTAATTTTTATCTTCTGCAAATCTCGCATTCACTCTCGTAGTAGTCAAGCCTACTCTCTTGAGCAACCCAAATTCGAATTGCACAACATATATTTCTCTGGTAATAGAGATCTTCCAATAAATGACACAAGGGATTACGCAAACTTCAGAACAATCCGCAGGAGATAACCCCACCTGTTTTGCCTCAAACTAATATTTCTGTATACCTTCCACCATCATAAACATTACGCAGTCACTTAAACTTCCTGAGTCTGAACTCAGACCGCAATATGAAATTTACTCCACTCCCAACTAGGAAACATGGGAAGATTCTTCACACACCCAAAACTCGAGGCTATACCTCAAATCAAGATGAAAATCGAGTCCTCCTATCCTCCAGCAGACCCTTCTTATCGCTTCCAAATCACATGAATATATCTCTCAGTCACATCACACTCATCACGTAACTATCCAGTCATCACCTCCCTTAATAGGGACACAAAAGAACATATGGATCCAGAAACACGTGCTCACGAAATCAATAGCTCAAGGCTCAAGCTATAGGCAAAAATCCGGCCTCGAGTCCTCTAGAATGGCCCAACATCAACGCACAGAGATCACATCTCACCCTTCAATCAGGGAATCACAAGCCATCGATGCATATCCAATATCGAGCACTCATGCAAGCATACGAACGTGTGGAAGGAATTCAAAGAGTTACTTTTCAAGCTGAATCAAGGATGCACGATAAGAATTTCAAAAATATGAAGTTTTTCCTAAAGGTTCTGCAGCCTCTCGAGGATAAATACAGACGTCTCCGTACGATCCGCGAGACTCTACTAAACCTGCTCATGACTCGTGAGACCTATGTAACCTAGGCTCTGATACCAACTTGTCACAACTCTAACCCTAACCCGGTCGTGATGGCGCCTCTCGTGAAGACAAGGCCAACCAATTAAACCCAATTCACTTTTTAAAACAGTTACACAACATAAAAAATGTCTAAAACATGATTTAATAATACGAAGTAGCAGATAATATCAATAAAATGCGGAAGTACATCCCGACACAGCCCTAACCGGGGTATCACAAGTCATGAACATCTATAAGTCATAATACAATTATGCTAAATCCATAACTAGTATAATTGTCTGAAAGGAAATAGAATTAATAAAGGAGTAGAGACATAGGGATGCGGACGTCAATATCTACCTCGTAATCTCCAAAAGCCCGCCTGAAGCTGGAGGAATCAGCACTCGGGAGCAGAACCAGCTTCGCCTGATCTACACATAGGGTGCAGGGAGTAAAGTGAGTACTCCAACTCAGTGAATAACAAATGTAACTAACGACTGAAAGTAAGAAAACGCGTAAGGCACAAGGCATTCTATAATGAAGCAGTAAAACCATTTAAAAGCAGTAAACCAGTAAAAAGTCAAGTAAAATCCTCTTTCAACAAGTAAACAAATAATTGACAGGTAATTAAGGTAAAGTAAACAAATAGAAGTTCGCCCCTCGGGCACAGTATCACCACATCTGCCCCTCGGGGAACATATCAGAACAATAACAGCCCTTAGGGCTCAATCTCACATCATAATGGGTACTCGCGCTCACTGGGGGTGTGCAGACTCCTGGAGGGGCCCCTTACGGCCCAAGCGCAATAACAAGCCATCTCGTGGCATCAAATCTAGGCCCTCAGCCTCATATCAATCAAGCCACCTCGTGGCGTACATATCTCAGGCCCTCAACCTCAAATAGATATCAGTATTTCCTCACAATGTAGTCCCCCGACCTTACTCAGTCAAAAATTATCACAAGCCTCTCGGGCAATAGTAAAACAGTGTTTCTCAGTCCAAACATCATTTAAAATATCATTTAAGTCTTACAAACTGAGAAAACATAGTTGAGTAGTAAAACAATGGAAATTAACATGACTGAATTCGAGCATAAAGTCAAAACAGTGAGGAAATATCACTAAAAAGCCCCGAAGCGTTCAAACAGTTGGCCTTCAGCCCAATGGCATTCAGCCCAAATAATGATGATAGCAAATAGTTTTCAATCAAATACGCGGTAAAATAATCAATCGGGACGGACCAAGTCACGATCTCCAATAGTGCACGACCCCACGCTCGTCATCAAGTGTGTGCCTCACCTCAATATAGCACTACGATGTGCAATCCAGGGTTTTAAACCCTCAGAACATCATTTACAATCATTACTCACCTCGAACCGGCTAAATCTCTAGCTCGCGATGCCCTTGCCTCTCGAATCAGTCTCAACACACGTCGAATCTATCCAAAATCAGAATGAGAAAGTCAAAATATGCTAAGGGAATGATGCCCAAGCGAAAACAATCAATAAAGGGCACAAATTCCGAATTTACCAAAATCCGACCCCCGGGCCCACGTCTTGAAATTCAGAAATTTTTACACCGATAGATTCCTTATCTTCCCACGAGTTCATACATATCAAAAGTTCTAGAATCCGACCCCAAATGGTCCTCCAAATCCCCAATCAAAAGTCCAAATCTCCAAGTCCTAGTTCTTCAATTTTTAGCTTAAGTTCCATGATTTTCTAGGTGGAATTTACATAATAATCTAGTTTTAGTCCGAGAAACTTACCTCCCAACGATTCCCCTTGAATCCCTCTTCAATCTCCTTCAAATATCTCCCAAAATGACCAACTATGGAGGAAATAAACCCAATCCTCGCGGACAAGACGAGTTTAAAAACATTCTGCCGAGGCATTATTTTCTTCATCGCGATCGTGAGAGAACCTTCACGAACGCGAAGCACAAAAACTCACCATCCAAATTTTACTCTACGCGAATGCATCAAAAGCCTTGCGAATGCGATACCCAGGTGACTAACTCTACGCGATCGCGGGCACCCCTCCACGTTCACAATGTACAAAAATCCAGCCAAGACCCCAGGTCCATTTAACACTATGCCCATTCGCGATGAACAACCTCTCCACTCTATGCTATCACAGGCCAACCTTCGCGAACGTGAAGAACAACTGGACGACCTCCTCAAAATCTTCTATGCAATCGCGAGTCTCCCTACGCGATCGCGAAGGGCAAAATTCTGCAACAACTGAACTTGCAACTTCTGCAATTTTCACAACTTAAAAGTGATCTGAATGACCGCCCGAAACTCACCCGAGGCCCCTGGGACCTCAACCAAAGGCACAAACATATCCTAAAACCTTATTCAAACTTGTTCTAATCATCAAAACACCTCTAATAACATCAAATCACCCAAAACACATCGGATTCAAGCCTAAGTTTCTAAAATCTTCCGAATTTCGCTTTTGATCAAAAACCCGACCAAACCACGTCTGAATGACCTGAAATTTTGCACACACATCCCAAATGACACGACAAAGCTACTACAACTCTCAAAATTCCATTTCAAACCCTATAGCAAAATCTCGTCTACCAACTGGAAATTGCCAAAATATCAACTTCGTCAATTCAAGCCTAAATCTACTCTAGGCCTCCAAAACCCATTTTGATCACGCTCCTAAGTCATAAATCACCTCCCGAAGCTAACCGAACCATCGGAACTCACATCCGAGCCCTCTAACACATAAGTTAACATCCGGTTGACTTTTTCAACTAAACTTCCTTAAAAGAGACTAAGTGTCTCAAACCTTACCAAAATTATTCCGGACTCGATCCGACCAACCCGATACCACAATCACGGATAACGAAGCATAAAGAGGCAGAAATGGGGGAAATGAAGTGGTAACTCATGAGACAACTGGCCGGGTCGTCACAGTTAGAAAGAAAGAGTGAGGTTTCACAGACATGGTATAAGAAAATAGTCTGTGAGAAAAATAGAGAATGAGTGATATTGTAGTTAGGTGAGAATATCAAAAGAGGGTTATTTCTTTTGAGTGTTGTAGCGGTCTTTTGAATATTTTACTCGGACCTACAAAGTGTAAAATTCCTTGCTATAGTGATATCAGTTGCTCTTCTCAGGGCCGTGATTTTTTTCCCTTATTCAAAAGGGTTTTCCACGTAAAAATCTTGGTGTCGTTGTTACTTTTTTATTCTTGTTAATTACCGTATCTCGGTGCTACGTTCTTATTCCGCTTTTATTATCGTGAATATTATTTTTGTAGCGGGTTTATTCCCAACAACTGGTATCAGAGCACAGGTTCTGCTCGTTCACTGAAATATTATTCATTGTCGGTAGTACTATACTCGGTGAAAAATAAAAATGTCCGGAGTAAAGTACGAGGTAGAAAAATTCAACGGAGATAACAATTTCTCAACATGGCAAAGAAGGATGAGGGATGTGCTCATCCAACAAGGATTACACAAGGTACTAGATGCTGATGCCAAAAAACCTGATACCATGAAAGCTGAGGATTGGGTTGACTTGGATGAAAGAGCTTCTAGTGCAATCAGGTTACACTTATCAGATGATGTGGTAAATAACATCATTGATGAAGACGCTGCACGTGGAATTTGGACAAGGTTGGAAATCCTATACATGTCCAAAACGCTGACAAATAAATTGTACCTGAAGAAGCAGTTATACGCCCTACACATGGGTGAAGGTACAAATTTTTTGTCACATTTAAATGTGTTTAACGGACTAATCACACAGCTTGCCAACCTCGGAGTGAAAATTGAGGAAGAAGATAAAGTCATCTTGCTATTGAACTCGTTGCCATCTTTGTACGATAATTTGGCAACAACCATCCTGCACGGTAAGACTACTATTGAGTTGAAAGATGTCACATCGGTTCTTCTACTCAATTAGAAGATGAGAAAGAAGCTTGAAAATCAAGGACATGCTCTCATCATAGAAGGTAGAGGCATGAGTTATCAAAGGAGTTCGAGCAACTATGGTAGATTCGGAGCTCGTGGGAAGTCAAAGAACCGATCCAAATCAAGAGCCAGAAATTGCTACAACTGTGATCAACCAGGTCACTTCAAAAGAGATTGCCCAAATCCAAGGAAGGGCAAAAGTGAAACCAGTGGCCAGAAGAATGACAACAACACAGCCGCCATGGTGCAAAACAATGATAATGTTGTCCTCTTTATAAATGAGAAAGAGGAATGCATGCACCTGTCAGGTCTAGAGTCGGAATGGGTGGTTGACACAGCGGCATCTTACCATGCCACACCGGTAAGAGATCTTTTTTGCATATATGTAGCAGTGATTTCGGCACAATGTGAATGGGTAACACAAGTTACTCAAATACTGCGGGGATTGGTGACATTTGTATCAAGACAAATGTCGGATGCACATTGGTTCTAAAGGATGTGCGGCATGTACCTCATTTGCAGATGAACTTGATCTCGGGAATTACTTTAGACCGAGATAGATACGAGAACTATTTTGCAAATCAAAAGTGGAGACTCACTAAGGGATCATTGGTGATTGCAAAGGGAGTTACTCGTGGCACGTTGTACAGGACAAATGCAGAAATATGCCAAGGTGAATTAAACGCGACACAAGATGCGATTTCTGCGGATTTGTCGCACAAAAAAATAGGTCATATGAGCGAGAAGGGATTGCAGATTCTTGTCAAAAAATCAATTATTTCTTATGCCAAAGGTACAACGGTAAAACCTTGTAACTACTGTTTATTTGGTAAGCAACATAGAGTCTCATTTCAGACATCATCTGAAAGAAAATTGAATATACTTGATTTAGTATATTCTGATGTTGTGGCCCAATGAAAATTGAATCAATGGGCAGTAATAAATATTTTGTTACTTTTATTGATGATGCTTCGCGAAAATTATGGGTTTATATTTTGAAAACCAAAGATCAGGTGTTTCAAGTTTTCCAGAAGTTTTATCTCTAGTAGAAAGGGAGACGGGTCGAAAGCTAAAGCGTCTCCGAAGTGACAATGGATGTGAGTACACTTCAAGGGAATTTGAAGAGTATTGTTCAAGTCATGGGATTAGACATGAAAATACAGTTCCTGGAACCCCACAGCACAATGGCGTAGCCGAGAGGATGAACCTCACCATCGTGGAGAAGGTGAGAAACATGCTCAAAATGGCTAAACTACCTAAGTCATTCTGGGGTGAAATAGTTCAGACAACCTGTTACCTGATCAATAAGAGTCCATCAATTCCACTGGCGTTTGACATCCTAGAGAGAGTTTGGACCAACAAGGAGGTATCCTACTCGCATCTGAAGGTGTTCGGTTGCAGAGCTTTTGCACATGTACCAAAAGAGCAGAGAACAAAGTTGGATGATAAATTTGTTCCCTGCATATTTATCGGATATGGAGATGAAGAGTTTGGGTACAGATTGTGGGATCCTATAAAGAAGAAGGTCATTAGAAGCAGAGATGTAGTCTTCCGAGAAAGTGAAGTTGGAACTGCTGCTGATATGTCAGAAAAGGCGAAGAATGGTATAATTCCTAACCTTGTTACTATTCCTTCTACTTCTAACAATCCCAAAAATGCAGAAAGTACGACCGACGAGGCTGCCGAGTAGGGGGAGAAACCTTGTGAAGTTATTAAGCAGTGGGAGCAACTTGATGAAGATATCAAGGAAGTGGAGCACCCCTCTCAGGAAGAAGAACAACCTCAACCTCTGAGGAGATCAGAGAGGCCAAGGGTAGAGTCATGCAGGTACCCTTCCACAGAGTATGTCCTCATTAGTGATGAGGGGGAGCTAGAAAGTCTTATGGAGGTGTTGTCCCATCCAGAAAATAACCAGTGGATGAAAGCCATGCAAGAAGATATGGAATCTTTACAGAAAAATGGCACGTACAAGTTGGTTGATCTTCCAAAGGGTAAAAGACCACTCAAATACAAATGGGTCTTTAAACTCAAGAAAGATGGAAATGGCAAGCTGGTCAGATACAAAGCTCGATTGGTGGTTAAAGGCTTCGAACAGAAGAAAGGTATTGATTTTGGCGAAATTTTCTCATCTGTTGTCAAAATGACTTCTATTCGAACAATTTTGAGCTTAGCAGCTAGCCTAGATCTTGAAGTGGAGCAATTGGATGTGAAAACTGCATTTCTTCATGGAGATTTGGAAGAGGAGATTTATATGAAGCAGCCAGAAGGATTTGAAGTAGCTGGAAAGAAACACATGGTGTGCAAATTGAATAGGAGTCTTTATGGATTGAAGCAGGCACCAAGGCAGTGGTACATGAAGTTTGACTCATTCATGAAAAGTCAAACATACCTAAAGACCTATTATGATCCATGTGTATACTTCAAAAGATTTTCTGAGAATAACTTTATTATATTGTTGTTTTATGTGGATGACATGTTAATTGTAGGAAAAGACAAGGGGCTGATCACAAAGTTGAAGAGAGATTTGTCCAAGTCATTTGATATGAAGGACTTGGGCCCAGCACAACAAATTCTAGGGATGAAGATAGTTCGAGAGAGAACAAGTAGAAAGTTGTGGCTATCTCAGGAGAAGTACATTGAACGTGTACTAGAACGCTTTAACATGAAGAATGCTAAACCAGTCAGCACATTTCTTGCTAGTCATCTAAAGTTGAGCAAAAAGATGTGTCCTACAACAGAGGAGGAGAAAGGGAACATGGCTAGAGTTCCTTATTCTTCAGTAGTTGGAAGCTTGATGTATGCAATAGTATGCACTAGACCTGATATTGCTCACGCAGTTGGTGTTGTCAGCAGGTTTCTTGAAAATCCTGGAAAGGAACATTGGGAAGCAGTCAAGTGGATACTCAGGTACCTAAGAGGTACCACAGGAGATTGTTTGTGGTTTGGAGTATCAGATCTAATCTTGAAGTGCTATACAGATGCTGATATGGCAGATGACATTGATAACAGAAAATCCACTACTGGATATTTATTTACAATTTTAGGGGGAGCTTTATCATGGCAGTCGAGGTTGCAAAAGTGTGTCGTACTCTCTACAACTGAAGTTGAGTATATTGCCACTACTGAAGCTGGCAAAGAGATGGTATGGCTCAAACGGTTCCTTCAAGAGCTTGGATTGCATCAAAAAGAGTATGTCATATATTGTGATAGTCAAAGTGCAATAGACTTGAGCAAGAACTCCATGTATCATGCAAGAACAAAACATATAGATGTGAGATATTATTGGATTCGTGAGCAGGTGGAGAACGAATCTTTACAAGTCAAAAAGATTCACACGAGTGATAATCCTGCGAATATGCTGACCAAAGTGGTACCAAGAGATAAGTTTGAGCTATGCAAAGAACTTGTCGGCATACACTCAAACTAGAACCTCCGGTGTTACCTCCTTCAAGTGAATGGGACTGGAGGGGGAGGTTTGTGGGATCCATCCCATAAATCAAGGAAGAAAATTTTCTTCCTTGATTAGCAGCCCACATTTCTTTCTTTTTATGTTTCAAATTCGGTAGGCGTGCAGAAGGAAATGTCAAATGTAGTAGGCGAGGCTCTACCTATAAAAGGAGAGCTTCGGCTCTCATTTTACATATCAATCTTAAAGGAAAAATATATCTGAGAGTTAGAAAAAAAGAGTGAGGTTTCACAGATAGGGTATAAGAAAATAATCTGTGAGAAAAATGGATAGTGAGTGTTATTGTAGTGAGGTAGGAATATCAAAAGAGAGTTATTTATTTTGAGTGTTTTAGTGGTCTTTTGAGTATTTTACTCGGACCTACAAAGTGTAAAATTCCTTGCTATAGTGATATCAGTTGCTCTTTTCAGGGCCGTAGTTTTTTTCCCTTATTCAAAAGGTTTTTTCACGTAAAAATCTTGGTGTCGTTGTTACTCTTTTATTCTTGTTAATTACCGTATCTCGGTGCTACGTTATTATTCCGCTTTTTTAACCGTGAATATTATTTTTGTAGGGGGGTTATTCCCAACATTACTTTGGTCCATACTAAATCAACAACCTTGCATCTAACCAATCCAGTCAGTAGAGCATTATAACTCTGATTTACTGAGTACTGTCCATTTGGTGTGATAGTGTATTTACCTCTTTGGTACTATTGTGTCATGATTGCCTAAGTGCATTAAGCTTCCTCCAATACCAGCTACTATCCATTGGAGGGCTATGGTTTCAAATGGTATCATTTTGCTTTATGTAGATGTCATGTACCTATCTCACCCAAAATGAATCCTTTTTTTTCCTCATTTAGCTGCCGGAGTAGTTTACCCACTGAGGCTGTGTTCCAATTACTACATCCCTTTATGTTCAATCCTCCAAACTTTTTTGGTTTACACAGCTTCTCCCAAGCCACCAATGCTATCTTCTTGTGCTCCTCTGATGTGCTCCATAGGTAGTCTCTACATCTCTTGTCAACTGCATTAAGCAAATTTATTTTGGGAAAAGTATTTTGTGATTTACAAAATATTATTGATTGATTTTAATTTACATGTTCTTGGGACTTATGGTTATAATCCACTTGGACTAGCTTATAAGCATAGCCAAACACCCTCTTATTTGCAAGTATCATTTAAACCAAGTCGTTCCTTTATTCTTAAAAAATTTCAAGCGCTACCAACCATTATTTTAATTACTTCTTAAACGAAGACAGCAACAATTTAATCAATCACTAACTATAACGACAGTTGGTAGACCATTAATATATTTTCAAATGAATGTTATTTATGTGTGGTCTTCCAAAATTAATGAAGTTTTGGTTACAGACTTCCAATTCTTTTACTCTTTGGATGTTTTTTACCGTGTATTAGTTAGTCGATGAACATGAGAGATTCAGCAGGTCGAATTAGGTTCTTTCATCACGTCTCCTCGTTTGCAGCAAATTCAGGATTTAGAGAAGTTGTGGATCTAAGATTTAAAAAAAATTGGAAAATGACATTGTATAACCGCTCTCAAATCCAAAAATATATATTATGCTTTTGAATTTATAGGTTCAAACACAATTTGTTAAATAATAAAATAGTCATTTTTTACATAGATATCTATACTCCGTGTCAAAATGATGGAATCAGTTGAACCTATTCACTATATCATCATCTAGCTACTAGTTTTAATATATACATTTGATTTGATTATATAACATTTTACGGTGACAAAAGGAGAACATGGATTTCAATATATCCAACTTGAAATTTTAGAAAGATTAGCCCATTTGGCCAAGCTGCAAAAATCAGCTTATTTTAAAAAGTTTTTTTTTGCAAAAGTACTTTTTTCAAAAGTATTTTTGGTGAGAAGCAGTTTGTGTTTGACTAATTAATTTGAAAAATACTTCTGAGCAGCAATTAGTGTTTGGCCAAGATTTAAAACACTGTTTCTAAGTGTATTTTTCTCAAAAGTATTTTTGAAGAGAAGCTAATTTTTTCTATTTTTCCAAAACTACTTCTGCTTCTCTTGAAAAATACTTTTTTCCTTTCAAAAGTTTTGACAAAAAAAAAAGCATTTTTGCCTTAAAAAAACTTAGCCAAACAGACTATAAACCAACAAAAAAATAAAGAAAAGAAAAAGAACTTAATAATTAAAATGCAAGAAGTGACACCGGGCATGTTCATCCTTGTGAGTGGCCCAATTCTAGAAAAAAACAAAACCAATAAGATAAACGAGATTTGAACTTTCATCTTAGTTAGAGAGGCGTTTGACCAAAAAATAGTAAAACCTTTATGGTTAAATCAATTAATGATAATGAAGGGGTAAATCTTAGTCAAGCATAATCAACTTCAGATCTAAAAATATAGAGCAAGATAATGAATGAAAAGTAAGAAAGGTCAATATTTATTGATGTTATATCTCATCTTTGATGAGATAGAGAGAAAAATCAGTTTACATCCTTCACAAAAAGAAATAGTTGGAGAAAGAGTAGAGAGGAAAAGTCCAACCCCCTTTTCCGAGAATTTCCCTTCTATATATAGTTCTAGGATCTTTGCTATGTTCTTCGACCGATGTACCTTCACACAACGGTCTTTTCCGTCGTTATTTGAGTACCGTTTTTAACTTAACATACACTATCGATGCTTGGACTGAAGTTGGCCATAGTACTTCTCGCTATTTCGCCACCTAGGCAGGGTCCCAACTTGGTCGACCACTGTGGTCAAATTTTGACCTATACAGTTAGTCCATCCGTCCATCAAGGTCGTCTCTTGGTGGGCCCGGCGGGCGGACTCTGTAATTTTGAAGACTAGGAGAAATCTGACGGTTCGTGCCTTGGGCGAAGTGTTTAGATCGAGGCAATGGTGCGGTGCTTCAACGATGCCTTTGGATCGTCGCGACCATTCGGAATCGAAACGTTGTTTGTGGTTGCTGCCATTATGACACACGTTTCCTGGGGATTGAACCGTTTCATGCCCTATCAGTTATGATTGACGACTCTTGGGTTTCCCGCTTGAGGCATTTATGTCCCTATAAATAGGGGAAAAACATCATTCTATTGGAACACTTTCTTGACTTGTCGAAAGAATTTTGTGAATCTTCATCTTCTCCAATACTTCAGATTTTTTATTCTCTCCTATTGGCCAGAAATTGGCATCTCAGTCTTTTCTTTTTCCTTAGTTAATTCATTCCATAAATCGAGACAAATGGCTGGTAGTTCTTCTCGCGCTGACAATCTTGCCACAATTCTGGCGCTGGAAAATAATGTTCTTTCTCTCGGAGGAGTAGAAATGGTATAGGATGAGGGGGTTCCAACAGCGGCCGAAATATTGCCTCGTCCCAAAAAGTCGTGGAACGATTTCCACAGTCCTGCCGGAGAAGAACCGGAACTTGCTTCCTCTTTATGACTGAGGCGGGGATTGTGGAGCTTAAGGCCAAGTGGGGGATCCCTCACCACGTCGAGATGTTGCCGGCGGTGGGAGATGATATTATACATTTCGATCGCCCACGATATTGTGCGTTCTACGCCTATTCTTTTATTGTCGGGTATATACTTCCTCTCCCACTCTTGGTTGTAGATTTTTACTGTTTCTACGAGGTGTGTCCGACTCAACTTTCATTGTACTTGTATAAACTGTTCCTTATGCTACTCAAGTTCGCGGAGCTCGCCGGTCGAGAGATCACTCTAAGACACATGCTCAATATCTTGGCCCATCAACTCGTTCGAGGCACGATGATCCATATGCGTCATTGAGGGACGAAGAGTCTGGTGGTGAAGATGGACAATAGAGCCAACCGTCGTTTCTACAAAAACTATTTTTATGTGCAAACTGAGCACCTTGTGGAAGATTCTGCAGGGTTCCCGGAGAGATGGAACTTCGCATGTAAGGTTTTGTATTTTTTGTAGGAATGATAGTCAACAGCTTTTCTTTGGGCAGTATTAAACTTTTTTTGCTTTTGCAGCCACGAGACTACCCCTTGCGCTTGTTGAAGATATCCGTGAATAGGTGAACACCATTCTTCCTCATACGGCGGGAGTTCGTGAATGGTCGTCCTTCTACGAGAAATATGGACGTAAGCCCCTTACTAGTAAGTAGTTTTGCCGCAGTTTTTATTTTCCACTTTGCAATTTGGATTTGTTGCTTATACAACATTTATTATTATCAGGGATAATGCAAAGGGTGAGGGCTCCTCCACTTGCATTTTGTCTGCCGACGTCCTCTACTTGGCCCGTATCGAGGCTTGTTGTCTGACCTACAGCAGTGGCTGCTCAAGTTGAATCTACGGTCGTAGTCGTGTGCACGGAAACTGTTCCCGTACTGGTTATGATCCCGCGATACTAGAGGTCGTGAAGATATTGATATTGAGGGGGAGTTTCGTGGAGATGGTGATGAGGAAGATGGTGGTGATGGCGCCGAGTAAAAAAGTTGTTATCTTTGTTGTCTTTTCTTGTTTGTCGTTGTTTATGTTGTTGACTTCTTCTTTTTTTGTACTGGACCGATTTTAACCGTGTATAATCTGCATCCATTTGCGCAACTGTTTAAATAAATGATTTTTCATCATTGTAAATCCTTTGTGTCTCTCCCCATTTTGCTTTACATATCTTTTGGCGTAAATTGTCAGATCTTCGTATAGTGGATTACTAACTTTTCAGGGAAACCAATTATAACCGAACTGAGTAAGACTTCATCTTGAGTCCGGATGGAGTCCCATTCGATTCGTCTATTTGGGGCGGAATCGACTGGTGATTTATTGATTTAAGAAGATTCGTCTTTGACTTGAATGAGTTTATATAATTTTGTTGTTCTGGACGAAGTTAGTCTTGACTTGGGTCGTTCGCGTGGGATCAAACTATCGTTGACTCGGGCGAAGTCGCTTCTCTTTTTTTACACATCCGAGTGAGGTCGAATTTGAGGAGTTTGTAGCGAAATCAATTTTTTAACAAGTAGAAGGAAAAAAGCACGACGACAACCAATAGTTACAAAGGCATTATTAGGCTCGAATGAGTTCGAACTTTTCCTTTTGTGACGGCCCTTTGCTGTAGGGATGTTGTTTTGAGCTAGCATCGAAATGTTAAATCCTTACAATTCGAGTGAGGTCGAACTCTTCTATTTTGGCAATGGCCCTTGGCCATAGGGATATTATTTCGAGCTATCATCGAAATGTTAACCTATTATAATTCGAGCGAGGTCGAACTCTTCTTTTTTGGTGATGGCCCTTGACCGTAGGGATGTTATTTCGAGTTGTTGTCGAAATGTTAGCCCATTATAATTCGAGCGAGGTCGAACTCTTCTTTTTTGGCGATGGCTCTTGGCCGTAGGGGTGTTATTTCGAGCTGTCGTCGAAATGTTAACCCATTATAATTCAAGCAAGATCGAACTCTCTTTTTGGCGATAGCCCTTAGCTGTAGAGGTGTTATTCCGAGCTGTAGTCAAAATGTTAACCCATTATAATTCGAGAGATGTCGAACTCTTCTTTTTTGGTGATGGCCCTTGGCCGTAGGGGTTTTATTTCGAGCTGTCGTTGAAATATTAACCCATTATAATTCGAGCGAGGTCAAACTCTTCTTTTCGGCGACGGCCCTTGGCCGTAGGGGTGTTATTTCGAGTCGCCGTCGAAATGTTAACCCATTATAATTCGAGCGAGGTCAAGCTCTCCTTTTTTTGGTGATGACCCTTGGCTGTAGGGGTGTTATTTCGAGCTGCCGTCAAAATGTTAACCCATTATAATTCGATCGAGGTCGAACTCCTCTTTTTGGCGAAGGCCCTTGGCCGTAAAGGGTGTTATTTCGAACCTATCGAAATAGTAACCCATCGTCGTTCAATCGAGGTCAAACTCTTCTTTTTGGCGAAGTACCTTGGCCTTAAAGGTTGTTATTTCAAAATTATCGAAATAGTAACTCATCTTCATTCGATCGATGTCGAACTCTTCTTTTTTGCAAAGGCCCTTGGCCTTAAAGGGTGTTATTTCGAACTTATCGAAATAGTAACCCATTGTCGTTCGATCGAGGTCGAACTCTTTTTTTTGGCGAAGGCCCTTGGCCTTAAAGGGTGTTATTTTGAACTTATCGAAATAGTAATCTGTCGTTGTTCAATCGAAGTCGAACTCTTCTTTTTGGAGAAGGCCCTTGGCCTTAAAGAGTGCTATTTCGAACTTATCGAAATAGCAATCCTTCTTCGTTCGATCGAGGTCGAACTCTTCTTTTTAGTGAAGGCCCTTGGACTTAAAGGGTGTTATTTCGAACTTATCCAAATAGTAACCCATCTTCGTTCGATCGAGGTCCAACTCTTCTTTATGGCGAAGGCCCTTGGCCTTAAAGGGTGTTATTTCGAACTTGTCAAAATAGTAACCCGTCATCAGTCCCAATTTTTGGAGAATCAGACATCCTTTGGGGGAGTCCCAGTTCGCTTGACATTGTTTGCTTCAGAGAGCGCAATGTCGGAGAGTACGAAACATTTTTGTTTCGCTTAGGTTCGTTCTGCGCATGCATTATAGTTTCCTTTCCTGATTCCTGCCTTCCGGCTTGGAGGTGTCACAGGCGGGCGGTATTTCGGTTGTCTTGTGGTAGTTTCTCATTCTTTGATTGAGATGTTTCTTTGCTTGCTCACCCGCGCGGCATTTGTGTTCCTGCTTGAGCAAAGAGAAAAAGGTGAGTTAAAATGATATTTTCCTTACCCCATCCGATGGATCGGTGAATGAGAGCAGGTTTGTAACATTGCTCGTTTTGTTTGGATTTTCGATGGTTGATGGGACGAGGATTTCTAAATTCGGTGACTCTACTCGGCTCTGTTTCCCTTTCTGTGTTGTGCCTTTGTCCCGCGTGGGTTGGGTTTTGCCTTAGCGCTCTTTTTGATGGGTAATCGTGTGTCTTGTCTTTGATCAGGAAGAGACTAGGAAATTTCACTAGGAAATCCCCACAGACTGCGCCAAATTGTTTGATTCAAAAGATATTAGAACCTTTTAGAACAAATCAATCAAAGAAAGTGAAGGGGTAAATCTTAGTCAAACATAATAAATTTCGGATCTATGACAATTTCAAAGAAACCCAAGTCGAGAAATCATTGAAGGAAACAAGACTTCCCATTCCGGAAAAGAGGAAAAAACATATTTCTAAAGCTTCATCTGTCAAGGGGAAGGATGTTGAAGCAAGTAAAAGCTCGGATACACTGGAAGAAAAGGTAATTTCTGATGTATTCATCCTTATTATAGATGTATTCATCTGTATTTATATGTATAAACTTGTTGAATACTCTGTTCAAAAAGGATATTCAATGTATTTTTGTACTTATAGAAAATAATGATACAGATATGTATATGTATTCTTATAGTTGTATTTATAAGGATTTTCAAAGTTCCCATCACTGTTTTATTCTAATTTCAATTTCTTTATTTGTTGTATGCGTATGTATTATATTAGTACTGTCACGACCCAAAAATCCCTTCGACGGAGTCGTGATGGCACCTAGTCTCTAAACTAGGTAAGCCTAACAATTTATAATTCCCAAAATCGGTGGTACAAGTCACAAGCCTTTCTAAGAGTAGTTATACAAAATAAATACATCACTGCTCCGAAACAAAAAGGAACAAATGGAAATAAGTACAAATGAAGTGACTCTGAGGCTCGCGAACGTTGTAGCAGGTTTACCTTGAGTTTCCACCACAACGACCCGCACAACTACTACCAATCAAATACCTGGATCTGTACACAAAAATATACAAAAGTGTAGTATGAGTACACCACGGAGGTTCCCAGTAAGTATCAAGACTAACCTCGGTAGGGTAGTGACGAGGAATAGTCTAGACACCTACTGGTCAAATAAATTGAACAGGATTTGATAATAAACTATCAACCTAGAAATGACACAGTAATATCAACAGTGGGGAAAGAACAAACTACAATCCGTAGAAACAATAAAGAGAAACACGTGTGGAAACGAAGATAACCAAATAATTAACACCAACATAGCTGGGACACAGACAAGTAAAAATGTACTCAAACAAGGAAGGCGATGTCAGCTGAGTAAATCATATCGTTTTTGATGCACAATTCCCAGCCATCTCAAACTCGATGTCTTATATCATAACCTCCATCACCAAACTTTTAGTACACCTGGCACCTTGCATCCACATATTTCTATCTCTCTTTACACAACAACGTTCTTATGTTACTCAGTACATAGGGTCCATAATCAATGCAATTAAAATGTTCAGGGGGTCTCGTTTACATAAAATAAAGTTCATTTTCAATTGAAATACAACATCGGATGATTTTCACCTTTAACAAGGGATTTAATAAATTAACTTAGTAAAAATTCCTTTTCGAGTAAAATACAACCTCAAACGGTTTAAGAAAAATTTAATTGAGAAATTAATTGAGTTAAAATGTAAAAATTATTGAAATTTGAATTATTGAAATATATATAAAAATAAGGCGAGGTATTATAAACACTATGGATTCCAACACAAAGTATCACAACAGTAAAGGAATCTAAACTGTTAAAATACTTGAATTGATAACAACAATTACAACAGAGACAAAATGATCACAGAAGGAGTACAGCTCAACGCAAAGACAACAACCGGGGATCTCCCAGGATACCGTCATGTAGCCCCAAATGTAAATACAAGGGGATCTCTCAGTATCCTCCGTATATGAGCTAGGGATCTCTTGGTATCCCGAGGATCTCTTGGTATCCTCAATATATGTGTTGGAGATCTCTTGGTATCCTCAATATAAATGCTGGGGATCTCTTGGTATCCTCAATATAAATGCTAGGGATCTCTTGGTATCCCGAGGATCTCTTGGTATCCTCAATATAAATGTTAAGGATATCTTGGTATCCTCAATATAAATGCTAGGGATCTCTTGGTATCCTCACTATAAATGCCAGGGATCTCTTGGTATCCTCAATATATATGCCGGGATCTCTTGGTATCCCGAGGATCTCTTGGTATCCTCAATATATGTGCTGGGGATCTCTTGGTATCTCGAGGATCTCTTGATATCCTCAATATAAATGTTGGGTATCTCTTGGTATCCAGAGGATCTCTTGGTATCCTCAATATAAGTGCAGGGGGATCTCCCGAGATATAGTCCCGTAATCCCAAAGTAAACACACAGCAGCAACATGAAGAATACTCAAAAACAATCCAATAACCCAAACACAAGGAATTCCACCACCAAGAGTATGAATGCACGGCAACAAGAGAATCACAGGAAAACCAAGAAGCACAATAACCTTAACAAAACAATAAGACATAACATGCACGTGATAACTACACAGACAACCATAACAATTTGGACACCTAGCATATATACACGGGGTCATGGAGGAATTCACAATTTAGAGATAACAAAACGATAAGAAGAACAATCGCTTCAATTAAGCAAATAAGGCCAAGTAACAAGTAAGAGTTAGGGGGAAGCTATCAACATCGTATAGAGCATATAGAGGTAAATTAAGCAATTAGGAAAACTTAATCATAACGAAATACTTCCCACATAATGAACATAAGGGCCTAAGAAACCTAAAGGCAAATTCCCACAAATAAGTTCGAGCACACACTCGTCACCTCGCATGCATGGACTACAATTAACATAGAAGACTCAAATCTTAAGGGGAAGTCCCCCACACAAGGTTAGGCAAGATACTTACCTTTTTGAAGTTAGGCCAACAACAACAACAACAACGACCCAGTATAATACCACAAGTGGGGTCTGGGGAGGGTAATATGTACGCAGACCTTACCCCTACCCCGAAGGGTAGAGAGGCTGTTTCCAGGAGACCCTCGGCTCAAAAAAGCAATAGGAGATGATATATTAGTACCATAAAAATGCGTAATAAAAATAACAACAATAACAACAACAATATATAAGAGATATGAAATATAAAATACAGGATACAAAATACGAAATACGAAATAGATGGCTGGCATCTAAAATAACCTTCTTGCTTGAATTGACCTCCGAGAGGCTCAAATCTATCCAAATTAATTGTATAACTTTATTAAAAAAAACATCGGAAACAATTTCGGATAATAAAACATCGACTTAAAAATATACATTAAAAAGTCAACCAAAAGTCAACGCGAGACCCGCATCGGAACCCGACTCAATTTTCATGAAATCCGAACACCCATTCCAATACGAGTTCAACCATACCAATTTTATTAAATTCCGACATCGGATTGTTCCTCGGATCTCAAAAATTCATTTTAGAAGTTTCTATAATTTTTCCCCAAATTTTCACCCCAAATCACGAATCAAATGATGAATTCAATGATAGATTCATGTATTCTAGCCAAATCCGAGTTAGAATCACTTACCCCGATGAATTTCTTGAAAAACCTTCGAAACATCGCCAAAATCCGAGCTCTCTAGGTCAAAATATGAAATAAAACCTTTAACCTCGTATTTATAGTTCACCTCCCGGATTCCACCCATGCTGACTGCCCAAAATCGACCGCTCACCGCGGTGGAGCACCGCTGACCGCACAAAATCGAATGTTGTCCGCGGTGGATTTGACTGCAGTGACAATCTTTGGTATTTTGGCCATAACTTTCCCTACAGATATCCAAATGTCTATTATAATATGTTTCTGAAAACTAGATTCAAAGATCTACAACTTGTGTTTTTGAATCATCCACAAATTCCTTGTAGATCAAACGATATGAGCTTCCGAAGTCGGACCGACGATCCTGCGAACCATTTTTGGTGTGCGGCCACACACCATTTTGTGCGGTCCGCACTGAGGTCCCCACAAAATGGTGTGCGGTCCTCACTCCCCTTTGTGGTATGCAAAATTTTGGTGCAGTCCACACTCCCAAAAGTGCCAGAACCATCTCAGAGTTTTGAAATGTCCGGACTCGCTCAAAATTCACTCCGAAACTCATCTGATGCCCCCAAGACCTCAACCAAATGTACCAACACATCCCATAACATCATAAAAATTTATTCGAGCCTTAGAATTACTCAAAACAATACCATAATACCAAATCCACCTCGGGTTCAAGCCTAAGGACTTAGAAACTTTCAAATTCCACAAACAACGTTGAAAACTATCAAATCAAGTTTGATTGACCCCTAATTTTGCACACAAGTCATAAATGACATAATGGAGCTATTCCAACTTCTTGAGTCAGATTTTGATCTCGATATTAAAAAGTCAACCCCTCGGTCAAACTTCTCAACTGCAACTTCTCGTTTTCGCCATTTCAAACCTAATTAAACTACAACTACAACCTTCCAAATAATTTTCCAGGCACGCTCCTAAATCCAAAATCACCATGCGGAGCTATTGAATTGTCAAAAATCTATTTCGGATTTGTTTACTCATATTTCACCTTCCGGTCAATATAATTCAACTTAAGCTCTCTTCTGAGAGACTAAGCGTCTCAATTCCTTTCAAAACCTTTCCGAACCCAAACCAATTTCCCCGACAAGTTACATAAGAACCGTGAAGTGTGAATTTAGCAGTATATGGGGAAACGAGGTTGTACTTATTCAAAACGACCGGTCGGGTCGTTACAAGTACATATATTTCTATCACTGATATCTTACTCCAGTTTATTTTTCCAGTCTGTATTTAGTTGTATTCATATGTATTTATGTCAGTTATACTATGAAATATATGTTGTATTCAGTTGTATTTATATGTCTTTATTCTTGTTAAATGCAGGGAATTAAGCTGTTTGTGAAAAAACAGCCTATATTTGCACCGCATATCAGTGTATATACTAACACTGATAGGGGTATTCACGGTTTGACGGAAAACCGATCCAAACCGAAAATCGAACCAAACTGATTAAGTAAACCAATATTTTTTTTGTTTGGATTGGTTTTGGTTTTAAATTTTAAAAACCGATAATATTTGGTTTGGTTTTGGTTCTATTTTAAAAAAGTGAAAAATAAACCGAACCAAACCGATTAATTATATACAAAATTTAATAATTATTTATATACAACATAATATCTTCTTGTAAATAATTTTAAATATTTTATGCATTTTAATTGTTATTTTGAATTTTGGTTTATCCTTTTATATCTTAAAAGATTGTCTAAGCCCAAAATAATGGGACTCGACCAATTTTCTTTTCATTAAGAGACTCTAATTCTCGAACCCTCCACACATACTTTTGCCTAACAGAAGAGTTAAAAAAAATCACCACAAGAGTAAAGAAAGCAAATTCAAATTGCAAGACAACAATGGCTAAAGCTTGAGAAAGCAAACTTTTAGTTTGTTTTTTATTCATTCTTTTCATATAAACAGGTAAATAATCTTTCAGTTCTGAAAGAAATATATAAAAAAGCATAAATTTCGCAAATTATTTTTAGATTGTTGTCTAGCGTTGCTTTGTTATTATCGACTTATCATTAGCTTACTAAGAACCGAAAACCGAACCAAAACTAACCAAACCAACAACAATCAAACCGATGGTTTGTATTTAATTTGGTTTAGTTTTTGTTTTAAAATTTTAAAAACAGATTAAATCGGTTTGGTTTTGGTTATAATCAAAAACCGACCAAACCGAACCGTGAACACCCCTAAACACAGACATAGTCTCCGAGCTAAAAGAAAATCTTACTCCAAAGCACTACAAACAACTGGGTAATACTTGTTTTGGTAATTTCCTTCAAATGAAGCGTTGTGAAGCCCAACATCAACTCTTCAGATGCTTCATGTCTCTCCAGTTAGAAGGAAGTCCTAACAATGTATTTGTAATACACGTCAATGGTACTTCCTTATCTTTCTCAATAAGGGAGTTTGCGCTTGTGATTTGCCTCAAATGTGTTGGTAACGATGCTCATTTTAAGTTCAATGAAAAGGTTCCTAACTGACTTTATTTCTACATAATTATTGTGCTCTTCGCATGTTGTATCTACATGTATTCATATATATTACAACATGCTATTTGTATACATTTAAGTTGTATTTTATTATTCAGATGTATTTTAAAGGGCATCATTATTCTTAAATAATTACTGTATTTTACTGTATTCAAATGTATTTTAAAAGTTCTCAGCAATTGTAACTAACATATGTATATCAGTACTATGTATTCTAATTGACTCATTAGTCTTGAATAACAATATGTATTTAAATGTATTCAGATGTATTTTAACATTACTATGTAGTTGTAAATAAAAGATGTATTTAATCGAATCTGTATGATGTATTTAATGGCCTCATTACTTTTGAATAACTGCTGTATTTAACTCTATTTAGCTGTATTTTAATGTATTCAGATGTACTATTCTTGAATATGTGTGATGTATTTAACTGAGTTTTCACTTATCATAGTCAGTTGCTTTATTGTATTTATATGTATTTAACTGTATTCATACAGTCAGTTACTACACTAACAATGTTGCATACGTCTAACAGAATACAATGGTTAATGATCTTTGTGTGGAGTTAAGAGTGGATGGGAATATTACATCAGAGGTGTCGTGCAACATACCACCTATAGGCCAAGAGGGTGTATCTACAGATTACTATGTATCTCAATTTGACCCGGACGACAAGTTTCTTCCCAGTCAAATTCCAGAAACTAGAATTGTGATACACAACAGTGCAAAAAAAGTTAAATCAACCCCAGTATCATCTCATAGGAATCGGCGACCAAGTAGATGGTATTCTTCGCCTTACGAGTCTAACTTCGACTCCGCAGGTTAGTGTTTTATAAACTAATGATCTATTTCCCCATGGTTTTTATAATTAAAAGTCTCTATTCACGAATTCAATGAACAACAGGTACTTCAGTAAAGTTGACCCTCATTTTTGAAGAAAGACACCCCTTTGAGGATGATTCAATAACAGGGTCACATCCTACATTAATCATTCAGGAATATAACAAATGGGTTCGTGATGGTCTTCTCGCTAGACATGAACATAAGTGAGTTTTTCCCCGGTATGTCTATTACGTATTTATATTTTTTTAAAATGAATATAATGTTTTTTATATCATACTTGTAGAAGTAATTTGGAAGACCATTACAAGAACAACAAGTCAACACTTATTATACCATTGGATTTTGGAGTTGATCAAGTCAATTCAAAAAATTAGTTTTACCTTCTATCGTTTGACGGTAAACTATAGGATGACAACGTAAGTTTTACCCCTTCCAACTCCACTATAATTCATTTCTTTAGTATTGGTTTGTCTAATTGTATAATTCACAAATTGAGCTCACACAAATTTGTCTTACATTACTTTTATGTATTCAATTGTACTCAGATGTATCTTTTACATATGCTGTATTTAACTGTATTCAAATGTATTTTAACATTACTCAGTAGTTGTAAATAACAGATGTATTTAACTGAATCTGTATGATATATTTAATTGCATCATTATTCTTAAATAACTGTTGTATTTTACTGTATACAGATGTATTTTAATGTATTCAGTAATTGTAACTAACAGATGTATAGCAGTACTATGTATTTAATTGCCTCATTAGTCTTGAATAACAACACATATTTAAATGTATTTAGATGTATTTTAACATCACTCTGTAGTTGTAAATAACATATGTATTTAACTGAATCTGTATGATGTATTTAATGGCATCATTTTTCTTAAATAACTGCTACATTTTAATGTATTCAAATGTATTATTCTTGAATCTGGAATTGAGTTTTCACTTATCATATACAGTTTCTTTTTCTTAATTTGATTCATTGCACTAACACTATGTAATTAAATTTGTGTATAGCATATTGACGCCATAGAAAGAAGGGAAAGTACAACCAAACAAGCAACTTCAAGTATACAACTGTTGATTGTATATTCAAGACAAGAATCGCAGAAATCTTCGACAGATATGCTGATACAAATAGTAATGCAAATGTAGTCAAAGAAGAGGATGTGGTATGTGAGTACATAAGGGGCTACAGATTGCTAGCTAATGTATCTTGGCATACTGTTGATAATGTATTGATACCAATCAACTTGAAGGACAAACTATACTGGATATTGGCTGTTGTCTCATTCAAGGAGAGATGTATCAAAGTGTATGACTCGTATAGATCTGTAGGTCATTATGCCTATGTAGCTTCTGAGATAGATAAGCTAGCTAAGCTTGTACCTCTGTATCTATCAATCAATGGCTTTTACTGAGATAGTGAAGGCATAGATTGGTCTACTTACTCAGCATACACTGACAAGTCACATACTGATCCCTTTGAAGTTGTTTTCATATCAAATCTGCCTCAACAAAAAACTGGGAGCATGTATGTATTCAATCATCATTATTGTATCATTTTAAAACTCTAATTGTATGAATTATTTTTAATTGTTTCAAACAACATTTTTCAGGGATTGTGGGGTGTATGTTGCAGCATACACAGAGTTTCTGAGCACTCTTGGTGAGATTCCACAAACAACATTTGATTCTAATCTACTCTGTCAAAGATATGGTGCTCTCCTCTGGGACTATGTTATGTGGAAGATAGACGTTGATGCCGTAAGTGAGAATGAAGCACCCTCCAAGATTGCTAGGATAGAGTCAGATTCAAAGTTACAGATAGTGTTAGAGTAGCTCTAGGTGAATGTATTTTTGGAGTGTTGTTTTAGGTGACTACTATTTTTTAGAATATCTTTTTGACAGAAGATGGTATTCAGTTAGAAAAACCAATGTTTTAATCACTTTATCAGCAATGTTCATATATGACAATTGCAATTTTTCAATCTATGTTTCATTGTTTTGTTCATAAGTATTCATGCTTAATCTACAATTTCTACTCGTATATATCTTACAGGATGTATTCATACGTATTAAACAGGGCGTATAAATGTGTACTAATATCCAGTCCCTTGGCTTATCAAAGTCATTAAAAGTCAGCAAATGTATGTTTCAGGTTTATCAAAGTCAACTGTAAATATTGTTGTAAATGTACCTTGGCAACTTACAGGATGCATTCATACGTATTAAACAGGGCATCAAATATATTGAAATATCAAAGTCAGCAACTGTATGCTTCAGGTTTTTACATATGTACTCAACTTGATGTATTTATTTTACTTACTCAGGTTATAGGGGCAGCTGTAGACATGTGATTTTTGACCCTCCCCAAGATCTTTCATATATTAGCATAAAATATTTAATTTAGGCATAATATAGATATTTTCAGTAATTTTGACTCTTTTACTCTATTTTATTACAAGAAAACAAAATCACAAAAATAGGTTCATTAATGTTTTGTAGTCATTTTTAATTAAAAAAAATCTTAAAAATATATACAACAATAGTATCGTATTTTTATTTTAATATGATATTTTGAAAATACCAAAAATAGATTTGTTTTAATGGTTAGTTTTATTTTAATAAATTATTTGAATAGTAGGAATAATTAACAAATGGGCGCGTATTTTTAATCTCATTCGCGGCAAAAGAATAGAGCTTGGGCTCGAGCAACCTATCTTTAGGCCTAATTGTGGACCTAGCCCACAATTGTCAAGCCCATAATTCCTAGGCTCATACCCCTTAACCTAAAACCCTACAACCTAGACTCTACACTATAAAAAGAATGCTAAGATTAAAGAACTTAGGAGAAAACGGATGAAAAGAAAATGAAAAGCTGCGCAGAGGGCTGAGAACATGCAAAGTTATGCATGAAAAACAAAAAAAAAGGAAAAAAGCTGAAGAACAACGCATTCTTCAGGTGGAAGTAGCGTTTCCACAGGCAACCAAACCGACGAACCAACCCCGTCAGCCACGCCGCCTGTCCGCCGGAAAACAGCGACGAGTCAAACTCCACCCCGTTGTGTCGCCTCTTCTCCTCCAATTGAAAACTAACGAAAAACCCTGTCCCCCTCCTTCCATGGCTTGAACTTCAACCAAATACAAGATCCCTAACACTATCTGTTTCATCTTCCTAGTGTTAGATTTTGCTTCTCCATAAACGGAGTTTGCTTGAGCGATTCGAGTTCACGACGAGGCCCGTCGTTGAACGCTGTCACAGTTCCTGTGAATGTCGAGTTTTCCGATTGAGTGTCGACGGTCGTTTCTGTTGATCTTTGGTCGAAGCTTGTTCGAGGGTGTCGCGTCGAGTTTCCGGTCACTGGTTCATTTGCTCGTAAAGGCTTGTTGGGTGTTTTTTTTAGTCTTTCTTTCAAAAGTGTGTTGCAGTAAAGCTCCGTCTGTTGGTTCCATCGAGGTTCGAGTGTCGTCCGACGAGATTCCGCCTCATCGAGGTCCAATCCCTTTCCCTTCTCTTTACTTCATTGTTATAATGATGGCTAAAATATTGATGATTTTAAACATGAGGCAGGCTCATTGTTTTCTAGTTCTCCTGGGTTCAAGTTAACGTTAAAATTGTTAGAAATTTTTGGAGTATTATATGAAGAGATAAAATTAGCTTTGATATGAATTTCTGCTTATAGTTTATTCTTAATATGCCACTGCCAACCTTTGGCGTATTTTCGTGGTCAGTAACAATGTTGAAATGAGTCTGCAAATTTCTTCTTAGTTTGTAGTGGTTGTCTTTGACAAGTTGGCCAACCTACAGATCGTTTGTACATAGTTTCACGTTGCCATCTTGCTCCACTCATCAGTGTCCCATTCTTTCTTGGTAATCCAATTAATTAGTTCTTTATTTCTTGTTCTTAATTGTTATTGTTTGCTCATTTGATCTTTGTTAGAATTGTTTGAATGATCGTGGGATCGTGGGGAGTGATAGAAAGGTCGAAGCCCATTAGCAATTAATTTGTTCCGTGTTTTAGGCATCGGGTTCAGCCAGATAGGAGAAGGGGTTAAAAGGGGATTGTTCATGAAATCTCATTTAGTAAAAGTGTTCCATAGCTCATGGCCCTCAAAAAATCGGTTTAAATTTCCCAAAAAATTGGAATTGAGGTGCGCCACGCCAAATAAAATCTTAGCTGCACGACCCTCATTTTAATTAGTCTTCGTTTTAATCCTTAGAAATCGAGGTGTGCCATTTAGTTGAAATTCCATGGCCCTCGCAAAGTGCAAATGCGTAGTTGCTTTAAAAGCGCTCTTAATAAAATTACCTTCCTAAACTCGGGTGCGCATTGATGCGACCCAAATCCAAATCTCGATGAAGTCGAAATGTGTTGACAATCACGGGCGCATTGATTGCGACGGGTTCGAAACGCGTTTTCACGACATCGTAATTCTTATAAAATAAATAATGATAGAAAAGATGTTCACAAATTGAGATGATCTCCACCGAACGAAAATAAATAAATGTGGGGACCTCAATAAATGGTTATTAAAAATGATTAGAATTTGGGAGGGCCATTTAGCGAACTTCACGGTTTTTCCCCAAAATAATATTACGTTAGAATCTTTAGGCGCGATTTTAATTAAATGACCTTCTTAAACTCGGGTGCGCATTGATGCGACTCAAATCCAACTCTCGACAAAGTCGAAATGTGTTGATAACCACGGGTGCATTGATTGCGACGTGATTCGAAACGCGTTTTCACGACGTTGCAATTCTTTTAAAATAAATAATGATAATAAGCGGTTTCACAAGTAGAAGGTACATAAGCTAGCATGTATTAAGATTAGATACAATTAAATACAACAGTTAAGCGATCGTTCTAGAACCACGGAGCCCGGGAATGCCTAACACCTTCTCCCGGGTTAACAGAATTCCTTACTCGGATTTCTGGTTTGCGGACTGTTAACAGCGTCATAAATTTCCTCGGTTCGGAATTCAATCGGTGACTTGGGACACCATTAATCTCTCAAGTGGCGACTCTGAATTAATTAATAATTAAATCCCTCTCCGATTGTCTTTTAAATGGAAAAACTCCTTTACGCCCTTGCGGGAGTAATGAAAAGGAGGTGTGACAGCTCTGACGACTCTGCTGGGGACCGAACCCAGAATCTCTGGTTCAGGGTTCAGAATTCGAGCTTAGATAAATTGTTGTATTTAATTGTATCTGATTTTCCTACATGTTTTATGCTAAATGTGCTAAATGTTACCGCTTTGATATTATCTGAACTGTATATAAACTATGCCGACACCCTTCTCTCTTCACCTCCGGGGATGTGCTTACTGGTTGAGACTCCCTATTCTGTTAGTGTCATACCTTGAAATAAGAAAGAGGCCGGACAAGTTACGAAACCGGATGGCCTTTTGGTTCCCGGTAAGTTGCCCCCTCCTCGACTTGAGTTGTCCGCTCGGGTACACAGTCTAGAACACCGACTCAGGATTTGAACATAGAATAACATGACTTCATGCCAGATCCCTAGTAGGAACGACTATTTGCATCATGTTGCATTTGACTTAGGGGACTCAACACAGGGGTTGGGTCCGTCTAGGACTAGCAACCTGAAATGAAAAGACCATCTTGATGCATCCTACTTGCTCTGTACATATATTTGTTTCGAACCTGCATGTTGACCGGTTTCTGAATCTCGGGAATGTTGGAAAATTGAGAAAAAAAAAGAGAAAAGAGGAAAAAAAAGAAATATCAGTTAAGGAGTTAATTGATTATTTTAGAAATAAAAAATCAATGACCAATTACTGGCGAAACTCTGCCGAAATTTTGAGAAAAAAAGGGAAAATGTTTTATTTTGTTTTACTAAATAAAAAGCAAAGAAAAAATAAAAAAAGAGTCTTTTATTTTTGGAAAGTTGTTTGTTGATAAAGAAAAGGATAAGAAAAGTTTTTGTTTTAGTTTGAGAAACATAAGTTGTTTCATTATTTGTTGAAAAAGGAAAGGAAAAAAAGAGTCTTTTATTTTTAGTTTGAAAAATAGGTTGTTTTATTATTTATTGAAAAGAAAAAAAAAGAGTCTTGTTTCTAAAAATAGTTTTATTCGCTTATGAAATGCCAAAAATAAAAATGAAAAAAGAGTCATGTTTTAAAATAGTTCAGTTAATTTGCCCGAACTACGCATGGTTTGATTCTCACAGGGCGTGAGATACGTAGGCAACCCTCATCGGGTCCAACCTCCCCTTTACAAAAATAGCCCAAAAAATATCAAAATTTTAATCTTTGTCATAAATAAACCAGGTGATGCCGTTTATCCCAAACGGGGCGCCGGAAGGCTGACTTTGCGCAAATAGCCACCTTTGGTCATATTTTGATTCTGACCC
Organism: Nicotiana tabacum; assembly: GCF_000715075.1. Lineage (NCBI taxonomy): Eukaryota > Viridiplantae > Streptophyta > Magnoliopsida > Solanales > Solanaceae > Nicotiana > Nicotiana tabacum. Next base: position 167,187,369 of record NC_134095.1, read on the forward strand.
TCACAGCCTTATAATCTTCATCCCCAAGACGCTGGAAGGCCGTGTTTGCAATACCGTGTCGTTTAATTTAATTTGGAAAAAATAAGAAAAAGAGTCAGTGGTCAAGTGAATACCGTTCAGATTTTGGGTCAAAATTAACATATAGGGGAAGGAATCTGTCATTTTGTTTTTGGGTTTGTATTTCTTTTGATTAGAGTATATGGGTCGTTTGATTTTCGAGTCTGTATTGCATCGTTAAGTTGGTCAGTTTTGTCGTTATTATGAAAATGGAAAATTCCAAAAAATATTTTATTGTCGTTTATCTTTTATTTGCAAGAACTACGCACGGTCTGATTCATGCGGGGTCATGATACGTAGGCAATCTCCATAAGATTCGACCGCAACCAAAAAAAATGAAAAATGGAAAAGAAGAATTGAAAAAATGGGAAAAGATGTTGTGAATAATGAGGACCGACCCAATTCATTCTAACATGTTTTGTTTTGAATTGTGAAGAAAGTTGAGGTGGTCGGTTGTGGTAAGCTGGAAACACAAGATCCAAGGAAAATGATAACTGACATCGAAGCTGTTACGAGTGCTCAAGAGACTCAGGGTCAGAGGGTTCAACAAGGGTCTACTGTGGTTGAGGAAAATAGAACACTGAAACAACAAATGACCAAAATGCGTCAAGCCTGGGCCAATGGCCAAGGAATGCCTTGTCACGAGTCACAATTTGGTACACAGCAAGAACAGTACCACTATCTTGAGTACCACTCGTACTCGTTTGATCTTCCTGCAAACATCGAGAAGCCTGCCCGAAAGACGGTACAGGAAGAAATAACCCAAAGAGTGAAAAGATTAGAACAACGGTTGAAAAACACGCAAGCAATGGCAGGACAAAAGAGTGTTGCCTTTAGAGATCTATGCATATTCCCCGATGTCCACTTGCCGCCTAGCTTCAAGATCCCCAAATTTGAAAAGTACAATGGACATGGAGACCCCATAGCCCACCTGAAAAGGTATTGCAACCAATTGAGAGGTGTGGGAAGAAATGAAGAATTGCTTATAGCTTATTTTGGGGAAAGCCTCACGGGTGTAGCATCTGAATGGTTTTTGGATCAAGACACATCTTGCTGGTACGTCTGGGATGACATGGAACGGGCCTTTGTCAAACAATTTCAATACAACATCGACATCGCCCCAGACCGCATTTCCCTTTCTAACCTAAAAAGAAACCAACTGAAAGTTTCAGGGAATATGCCATCAAATGGAGAGAGCAGGCAGCTAGAGCTAAGCCGCCCATGGATGACCACGAGTTAATCACTGTCTTTCTACAGGCTCAAGAGCCAGATTATTTTCAATACATGACATCCGCAGTGGGTAAATCCTTCCCGAAAGCAATCAAAATGGGAGAAATGGTGGAGAACAGTCTTAAGACAGGCAGAATTATAAGTCAAACAGCTCTCAAAGCTACAGCTCAAGCTGTCCAAATTGAATCTGGTAACACGAATGAGAGGGATAAAGAAATCATGGTGATATCAGGGTCGAGAAGAGGTCCTAGGAGAACATCTTGAAGGTATGTGCAGCCTCATCAGGTTTTCCATGACCCCCCTAAGCATTACTATCCACCTCCGAACCCCTCATACTCGCCACCAAATCACCCAAGAAAGCGAGCACGAGTATCACAAAATCTCCACCAGCCTCCACAAAATTTTCAATTACCTTGTAACCCATATCCAAGACAGGGGTATAGAAGGGAACAAAAGTTGAAAGATAGTTTTACACCAATAGGAGAGTCCTATGCAAGCTTATTTGAGAAGTTAAAACAACATGACATGATTGCACCCATTCCTCCAAATCAGGTGGACCGACGTGCGAGAAGCTTTGACTCATCTAAAAGGTGTGAATACCACTCCAATACTTTGGGGCACAATGTGGAAAATCATCGGGATTTGAAAAGAGAAATAGAAAGGATGATCCAGGAAAATTTGATTCAAGATAGTGGCACCCAGAATATCACGCTGCATCCCTTACATGAGGAGGCACACTTGGTGGGGATGATGCCCGGTGACATGGGGTATGAGAATACTCTTGGGAACTTGTTGACTGAAGTTGAAGATACTGAAGCAGATAGTGGTCATGGCAATATGGATGTGAAGCTTAGTGGCTAAGATGTCGTGCTTGTAATTGGAAAGACGTTCCATTCCTAAGTCAGCTGGGGAGGAGCTTTGGTGGTCCATTTGGTTGTCATTTCTGTTGTCCAGATTATTTGCAGGGTTGTAATCCGGATATTGTCTTGTGTTCAAACCCTCCTATCCTTTCATTTTTGTCTAGCTTGTTTAGTCGTAGTGGTTTGTCTAGGGTTGTCTAGGTTTGTTTCAGTTCATTCTAGGGTTGCAATCCAGTTTGTTTTGTTTTTGTTTTATTATTCGAACTGTTTCATCGTTTGTCTAATGCAAATTCCGATATGTTGTTACTCCCAATCATTTTCTTTGTTTAGTTCTTTTCTAACTTTTTGTTTTTACTTTTGCCGGTTCTAGTGACATGACATGCACACATAATTCTCAGTCTGATCTTCAAAAGTTGCGAAGCAATGAGACCATTTTGAAAACGATAAGGACACTTGAGGAAATGAGAACAGATTGGGACATTTTGAGATTGTTTGACGCCCGAACCATGTGAAACTGGGGCAAGTAAAACATAAAAATCCCCGTAAAAGCAAGTTGGCCCAATTGACAGGGGGTCGGTCGTGGTAATAAGAGTAAGAGTGTTGTCGAATGGCACATTATATCTGACAGATGTAGAAGGAAAATATGTGGAAATGGCCGTCAATTCCGATGCGGTCAAGAGATGATGTGTATGGTTTCTTTATTCTGATTGTACTTGTTTGTATTTGGCATATTTTGAAGTTTGAAATGACGAATGCATTTTGTCCTACTATCTAAACATGTTACCCTTTTGTCAACCTCTTTGAGCCTTATTTGTTTTCTTTCATACCCCTCTTTCGGAATCAACGGCACAATTAAAGAAATGCAAGTGCCGGAGATACGCAAATGGAAAAAGAAGGAAAAATAAAAAAAAGGAAAAGGAAGAAAGGAAAAGGAGAAAGAAAGAAAGAAAGAAAGGAAGAAAGGAAAAGAAAAAAAAAGAAAAGGGGAAGAAAAGAAAAAGAAAAGAAAAGAAAAGAAAGAGAAGAAAGAAAAAGAAAATGAAGAAAAGAAAGGAAAAAAGAAAAAAAAAAGAAAAAAAAAGAAAAAGAAAGAGAGAGAAAGAAAATCGCAACAACGTAGTTTCTATGACGTGAACTACGTTTGACTTGATCCCGAAAGGGTACGTAGGCAGCCTCTCTGAGGTTCAGTCATACCAAAACAAAAATCCAAAAGTCCCCAAGCAAGAAACTGGGGTAGAAATTGTGGTTGTTGTGAGAAGTTGGATTCCGAAAGTTGTAATTTTAACCCATTTTGAAATTGTTTTGAGCCTTTTATACCCTTTCTTTCTAACTCATCCAAAAGCCTACATTACGGTCCAAAGAAAAACCTTCTGATCAGTCTTTGAGAAATGCCAAGTCAAGCAGGTAAGGTAATTCATGTCAGGGGCAACACTCCGGTCCAAACAAGGAAAATGAAAATGAGAGAATCTTATTGATAAAAATCCTCATGGGTATCGCAAGGTGATGAAAGCTGAGAGAAATAAAAAATGAGAGAGTCTTATTGGTGAAAACCTTCACGGGCACCTTGAGATGACAGTAAGTTGAGAGAAAGAACGAAATGAGAGAGGTTTGATGGTGAAAATCCTTTGGTCACTACAAGCCTAATAAGGAATGCGAATCAAATTGGATAAACGGAGCAATGAAGCCCAGTTTCACGGCAAAAAGGAACAACAAGAGCTGACCATCAGGTTTGCTTAACAGAATAGGTAGCAGGTGCATGTCAAGGTCATTAGAGTCGGTATCCACATCCGATAGGTTTCTACTGTGTAATTTTCTTGTTAGGAATCATCTCTTTCTATTGTCCTTTACTCTGTTCCTTTTGTTTTGTTTATTTCCCCTTTCTGAGTCTTTTGGTCGTAACAAGTGAGGAATGACTTCAAAATTTTCCACCAGCTTTCCAATTGCACAAAATGGGGTCACAAGTCAGGAAAAATAACAAGAGCACTGAGCTGGTAATAATCAACATACTTTGGGATCCTTATGAAACACAAAGTTTGGTAGATGTCGGTTCAGGAATAATGCAACAGATAGAGGGTATTGGGATTGAACGGGGAAAAGGGTATTTCAGTGACACAGATGACGGGGAAAGCGGTTAATCAGTAAACATGCAAGACCTTCAAGAAGAATCAGTTGTCACAAAACATATGGGGTCAGATAAGAAGACTAGAAGTAATAATTGAGAGATAGTCGTCAAGAAGGGCGGAAGTTATCAGCCAAGTTTCAAAGATGGTCGGAGAACGCAAAGCATGGAAAGGACAAAAGGAAAGTCATCCCAGCGGGAGTACCACAACCAACCACCGCACTTTTAAACTGACAGAATTTTCTTTGATTTGAAATAGGGGCATAGAAATGATATTGATGGCAGAAAGATATGCTGCAGGAGGATTATCAAACTGGGGCAGAAAATTTTCTGTCGTGTTGAAATTTTTTTCTGGTACCCATCTGAAGAACATGAAGGTCAATACAAGTGTTTTAAAAAAAAGAAAAAGAGAGGGAAGTAGTTTTCAGGAAAGAAACACCAGTTCTAAGAAAAGTAATTTTTGGAAGAATGAAACACTAGTTTTTAGGGAAGTGGTTTTTTGAAAGAGGACAACACCAGTTTTTAGGGAAGCAGTTCTGAAAGAAGATAATTCAAGTTAGTGGGTAGATAAAACAAATTTTGAAGGAAAATGGTTAAAAGAAATCTTAGTCTGATGAATTTTTCACCTAAGATAAAGAAATATTAGTCTGTTGAATCTTTCACCTAAGATAAAGAAATCTTAGTCTGTTGAATTTTTCACCTAAGATAAAAATCTTAGTCCGATGAATCTTTCACCTAAGATAAAGGCAGAAGTTGGAAAAATGAAAGGAAGGCATAATTTGGGAAAAGATGAAGGCAGAATTTGAGGAGAAAGAAAGGAAGACATAATTTAAAGAAGGGGAAGGCAGAAGTCGAAAAAAAAAGAAAGGAAAGCATAATTTGGGAACAAGAAAGGAAGACAGAATTTGAAAAGAAAGGAAGTTGGAATTTGGAAAATTAAGAAAGTCGGGATCACTCAAAAATGGACCTAGTCTGATGAATTATCTCCGAGAGTCAAAATCTCAGTCTGATAAATCTTCCTCCTGAGATCACACAAAAATGGACCTAGTCTGATGAATTATCTCCTAGAGTCACAATCTTAGTCTGTTGAATCTTTCTCCTAAGATGAAAATCTTAGTCTGATGAATTTTTCACCTAAGATAAAGATAAAAATCTTAATCTGTTGAATCTTTCTCCTAAGATGAAAATCTTAGTCTAATGAATTTTTCACCTAAGATAAAGATAAAAATCTTAGTCTGTTGAATCTATCTCCTAAGATGAAAATCTTAGTCTGATGAATTTTTCACCTAAGATAAAGATAAATCTTAGTCCGTCGAATCTTTCACCAAAGATGAGAATCTTATTCTGATGAATTTTTCACCTAAGATAAAGTTTAAATTTTAAGATACATTGCGATCTTTAAATTTTTAAAAGTTGCATTTCAGTCTTATCACAATTCAAGTTTAGTTCTTATTAGTATGTGGTAACAAACAACCAGTTTTCCAAACTGGGGCAGAAAGTTTTCTTTGTTTTATCTATTTTTGTGAAGTCAGGAGCCCGCCTGGATAATAGAGGAATACATTCAATTTCAAATTCAGCAATCAGGAGCCCGCCTGAAGAACAGAGGTGATACAATTCAAATTTTAGTTTTCAATCGACTTTTTGTCTTTTTGAAGTCAAGAGCCCGCCTGAAGAACAGAGGCATACAATTCAAGTTTCGGAAGTCAGGAGCCCGCCTGTATAACAGAGGTATTTCAAGTCAAGTTTTAATCAAATTCTTATTAATAGCAAGTAACATGTACCCAGTTTCCAAACTGGGGCGGAAAGTTTTCTTGGTTCGTTTATTTTTATGAAGTCAGGAGCCCGCCTGGATAACAGAGGAATACATTCAGTTCAAGTTCAGTAGTCAGGAGCCCGCCTGAATAACAGAGGTGATACATTCAATTTCAAGTTTCGGAAGTCAGGAGTCCGCCTGGAGAATAGAGACATACAATTCAAGTTTCAGCAATCAGGAGCCCGCCTGAAGAACAGAGGTGATACAATTCAAATTTTTAGTTCTCAATTGATTTCTTTGTCTTTTTGAAGTCAGGAACCCGCCTGAAGAACAGAGGTATACAATTCAAGTTTCGGAAATCAGGAGCCCGCCTGGATAATAGAGGAATACATTTCAAATTTCAGAAGTCAGGAGTCCGCCTGGAGAATAGAGACATACAATTCAAGTTTCGGAAATCAGGAGCCCGCCTGGATAACAGAGGAATACATTCAATTTAAAGTTCAGCAGTCAGGCGCCCACCTGGAGGACAAGGGAAAACAACTCAAGTTTCTAGGGAAAACAGTTTCGAAGGAAGACAGTTCGAGTTTCAAGGAAAATGGTTCAAAGTGTAAGGGAAAATAGTGTCAAGTAACAAGGGAGGACAGTTCAGGTTCAGCAATCAGGCGCCCACCTGAAAAAAAAAGGGAATTTAATTCAGAATGCAATTCAGAAGTTGATGAAGGATGTGAGCTGCTCAAGACATGGCCGAGGTCACAAGCACTACATGTCCGTTCCTAACCCAGAAGCTGTAGAAGAACGAGCTAGCACCTGCAGCTAACAAGTGTCAAGGTTCAAATCTAAAGTTTGTATAAAGAACCATTCAAGACTCAAGATCAAGCTTCAGAAGACTTATAGATAGGAATCTTGTAGCTCGTAGTCGATAGGCTTAGCTAGTCTTTTTCATCTTTTGATTTTTGATGTAATAACAGGGACCGCAGACCGGAACCTCGACGGAACGGCATCTCGACCGGATCTCCACCTCAGCATACTCCGTCATCTCACTCATTTCTGAACTACACATGGCCTGATTCCTTTATAGCCAAGGATAGGTAGGCAGCCCAGATACCAGGGCTCGGTCACACTCCTTTCTCTCTTAGTCTTAGTCTCTCCAAATAAGGGTCGGATCAAAAACCTGTCTAGTCAGTCTTTGTCTGAAAACTCTGTACGTTTCCAGTCAAAGAGGGGCAGCTGTAGACATGTGATTTTTGACCCTCCCCAAGATCTTTCATATATTAGCATAAAATATTTAATTTAGGCATAATATAGATATTTTCAGTAATTTTGACTCTTTTACTCTATTTTATTACAAGAAAACAAAATCACAAAAATAGGTTCATTAATGTTTTGTAGTCATTTTTAATTAAAAAAATCTTAAAAATATATACAACAATAGTATCGTATTTTTATTTTAATATGATATTTTGAAAATACCAAAAATAGATTTGTTTTAATGGTTAGTTTTATTTTAATAAATTATTTGAATAGTAGGAATAATTAACAAATGGGCGCGTATTTTTAATCTCATTCGCGGCAAAAGAATAGAGCTTGGGCTCGAGCAACCTATCTTTAGGCCTAATTGTGGACCTAGCCCACAATTGTCAAGCTCATAATTCCTAGGCTCATACCCCTTAACCTAAAACCCTACAACCTAGACTCTACACTATAAAAAGAATGCTAAGATTAAAGAATTTAGGAGAAAACGGATGAAAAGAAAATGAAAAGCTGCGCAGAGGGCTGAGAACATGCAAAGTTATGCATGAAAAACAAAAAAAAAGGAAAAAAGCTGAAGAACAACGCATTCTTCAGGTGGAAGTAGCGTTTCCACAGGCAACCAAACCGATGAACCAACCCCGTCAGCCACGCCGCCTGTCCACCGGAAAACAGCGACGAGTCAAACTCCACCCCGTTGTGTCGCCTCTTCTCCTCCAATTGAAAACTAACGAAAAACCCTGTCCCCCTCCTTCCATGGCTTGAACTTCAACCAAATACAAGATCCCTAACACTATCTGTTTCATCTTCCTAGTGTTAGATTTTGCTTCTCCATAAACGGAGTTTGCTTGAGCGATTCGAGTTCACGACGAGGCCCGTCGTTGAACGCTGTCACAGTTCCTGTGAATGTCGAGTTTTCCGATTGAGTGTCGACAGTCATTTCTGTTGATCTTTGGTCGAAGCTTGTTCGAGGGTGTCGCGTCGAGTTTCCGGTCACTGGTTCATTTGCTCGTAAAGGCTTGTTGGGTGTTTTTTTTAGTCTTTCTTTCAAAAGTGTGTTGCAGTCAAGCTCCGTCTGTTGGTTCCGTCGAGGTTCGAGTGTCGTCCGACGAGATTCCGCCTCATCAAGGTCCAATCCCTTTCCCTTCTCTTTACTTCATTGTTATAATGATGGCTAAAATATTGATGATTTTAAACATGAGGCGGGCTCATGGTTTTCTAGTTCTCCTGGGTTCAAGTTAACGTTAAAATTGTTAGAAATTTTTGGAGTATTATATGAAGTGATAAAATTAGCTTTGATATGAATTTCTGTTTATAGTTTATTCTTAATATGCCACTGCCAACCTTTGGCGTATTTTCGTGGTCAGTAACAATGTTGAAATGAGTCTGCAAATTGCTTCTTAGTTTGTAGTGGTTGTCTTTGACAAGTTGTCCAACCTACAGATCGCCTGTACATAGTTTCATGTTGCCATCTTGCTCCACTCATCAGTGTCCCATTCTTTCTTGGTAATCCAATTAATTAGTTCTTTATTTCTTGTTCTTGATTGTTATTTTTTGCTCATTTGATCTTTGTTAGAATTGTTTGAATGATCGTGGGATCGTGGGGAGTGATAGAAAGGTCGAAGCCCATTAGCAATTAATTTGTTCCGTGTTTTAGGCATCGGGTTCAGCCGGATAGGAGAAGGGGTTAAAAGGGGATTGTTTATGAAATCTCATTTAGTAAAAGTGTTCCATAGCTCATGGCCCTCAAAAACTCGGTTTGAATTTCCCAAAAAATTGGAATTGAGGTGCGCCGCGCCAAATAAAATCTTAGCTGCACGACCCTCATTTTAATTAGTCTTCGTTTTAATCCTTAGAAATCGAGGTGTGCCATTATGTTGAAATTCTGTGGCCCTCGCAAAGTGCAAACGTGTAGTTGCTTTAAACGCGCTCTTAATAAAATTACCTTCCTAAACTCGGGTGCGCATTGATGCGACCCAAATCCAAATCTCGATGAAATCAAAATGTGTTGACAATCACGGGCGCATTGATTGCGACGGGGTTCGAAACACGTTTTCACGACATCGTAATTCTTATAAAATAAATAATGATAGAAAAGAGGTTCACAAATTGAGATGAGCTCCACCGAACGAGAATAAATAAATGTGGGGCCCTCAATAAATGGTTATTAAAAATGATTAGAATTTGGGAGGGCCATTTAGCGAGCTTCACGGTTTTTCCCCAAAATAATATTACGTTAGAATCGTTAGGCGCGATTTTAATTAAATGACCTTCTTAAACTCGGGTGCGCATTGATGCGACTCAAATCCAACTCTCGACGAAGTTGAAATGTGTTGATAACCACGGGTGCATTGATTGCGACGTGGTTCGAAACGCGTTTTCACGACGTCGCAATTCTTTTAAAATAAATAATGATAATAAGCGGTTTCACAAGTAGAAGGCACATAAGCTAGCATGTATTAAGATTAGATACAATTAAATACAACAGTTAAGTGACCGTGCTAGAACCACGGAGCCCGGGAATGCCTAACACCTTCTCCCGGGTTAACAGAATTCCTTACTCGGATTTCTGGTTTGCGGACTGTTAACAGAGTCATAAATTTCCTCGGTTCAGGATTTAATCGGTGACTTGGGACACCATTAATCTCTCAAGTGGCGACTCTGAATTAATTAATAATTAAATCCCGCTCCGATTGTCCTTGAAATGGAAAAACTCCTTTACGCCCTTGCGGGAGTAATGAAAAGGAGGTGTGACAATATATTTATTGAAATTGTTATATTATAGGTGAGTATATAGTTGTATTCTGATGTATTTTGATTAGTTATGTATATACAACATAGGCACTGTCTATAATAAATTGTCTAAGTACATGTTGACAAGGTTGTATTCGAATGTATTCAACACAATAATACAATTAAATGTATCCAGAATCTATTCACTAAAGGAATTTTAAAATTTATTACTTCACAATGTCATCAGAAGTAATGACAAATCATTGGAGCACTAATACATGTCAGAGTGTTAACTAAATCTAACGTGGAGCATTTCTACACGTTCACTTGTTATGTCCTCCTTGCCCACATATGCTCCATGAATGTTGATTTTTCGGCTGCAGCAATTCACTGAAAGGTTTATCGCACTTCTTCTTTGGCCTTCCAGGAGGTCTTTTCAGTTTGGGTTGTCACGACCATAATCCCGAACCCGGTCGTGATGGCGCCTCTCGTGAATACAAGGCCAACCAGTTCAACCCTATTCGCCTTTTAAAACAGTTAATCAACAAAAATATAGTCTAAACATGGTTTACATAATAATGAATAGTGGAAATATAGATAACAATGCGAAAATCCAGCCCGACACAGCCCTAACCGGGGTGTCACAAGTCACGAGCATCTACTAGGTTATAAATACAACTGAAGGTTTGAGATGTACAAATACAGACTAATGAAATGAAGGGAGAGAAGCGGTGCTGCGAACGCCGGCAGCTACCTTGCTAAACTCTGATGACTCTGCCTCCGATCAGCCAAAACCCTTTACCAGGTGTATAAATACCTGAATCTGCACAAAAGGTGCAGGGAGTAAAGAGAATACTCCAACTTAGTGAGTAACAAATGTAAATAAAGACTGAAGGCAAGAAATCATGTAAAGCATACCAAGATGTTGTATAGAAGCAGTTCAAAACCAGTAAGAAAGCAATGAAGCTGTAAAATCTCTTTAGAATATTCTGGCTCAGTTAAAACTTCTTTGAAAATGACTTTTCCAATAGTTACGCAAATGAATGCCAAAAAATCAGTTAATGCAGATAAGCACATAAATCCGCCTCTCGGGCATAAATACCATAGTTTAACAGGTAAAATTACAAGTAAATATGAAAGATAAACATATAAAGGTTCGCCCCTCGGGCACAATGTCAACAACTCCGCCCCTCGGGCAATATCTCAGAACAATACCAGCCCCTCGAGCAATCACATAGAACGGTACCGGCCCCTCGAGCAATCATATAGAACAATACCAACCCCTCGGGCTATCACATAATATAATATCAGCCCCTCGGGCTATATTTCACATTATAATGGGTACCCGTGCTCACTAGGGGTGTACAGACTCCAGGAGGGGCCCCTTACGGCCCAAGTACAATATCAAGCCATCTCGTGACATCATAAACAGGCCCTCGACCTCATATCAATATCAACAAGCCACCTCATGGCATACATCTCTCAGGCCCTCGGCCTCATAATAAGATCAATGTATCACTGTTGCGGCGTGCAGCCCGACCCAAAAGTATCCTCACAATATAGGCCCTCGGCCTTACTCAGTCAAAAATCACATAAGCCACTCGGGCAACAGTAAAATATAATGCTCAGCCTAAAATATTATTTAAAATATCCTTTCAAGTGTTAAAGCAGAGTAAACATGGCTGAGTTTTGAAAACGGTGGAAAATAACATGACTTAGTTCAAGTATAAAGTTAAAACAGTGAGAAAATATCAATAACAATCCCCGAAGGGTTCAAATAGCTGGCACTAGGCCCAAATATGCTTTCAACCCAAATAATGATGAGAGCAAATAATTTTCAATCAAATACGCGGTAAAATCACCAATCGAGACGGACCAAGTCACAATCCCCAATAGTGCACGACCACACGCTCGTCATCAAGCGTGTGCCTTACCTCAATATAGCACAACGATATGCAATCCGGGGTTCCAAACCCTCAGAACATCATTTACAATCATTACTCACCTCGAACCGGCTAAATCTCTAGCTCATGACGCCTTTGCCCCTCAAATCGGCCTCCACGCGTGTCGAATCTATCCAAAATTAGAACGTGGATGTCACAATAAGCTAAGGGAACAAAGCTCAAGCAAAAACAATCAAAACATGACACAATTCCCGAAATTACCAAAACCCGAGCCCTGGGACCACGTTTTGGAATCGCGTAAAATTTACATTTTCAGAATCCCCATACCCTCACGAGTCTAACCATATCAAAATTATCCAATTCCGGTACTATTTGGTCCCTCAAATCATCATTTTATATTTTTGGAAGATGTCACAAATCTTCTTCCCAAATTCCATTCCATCCCAAATCACGAATTAAATGATGAATTCAATGATAGATTCATATACTCTAGCCAAATGTGAGTTAGAATCACTTACCCCGATGAATTTCTAGAAAAACCTTCGAAAAATCGCCAAAATCCGTGCTCTCTAGGTCAAAATATTAAATAAAACCCAAAACATCGTATTTATAGAGTACCCCATGGATTTCTACCTCTGCGGACCACACAAAAACGACCGTGGTCCGCACAAAAACGACTGCGGCCGCACAGGTTTTTATCTGCAGTGATAGGCTTTAGGATTTTGGCCATAACTTTCTCTACATATGTCCAAATTTCAATATCGTTACCTTTCTGGAAACTAGACATGAAGGACTACAACTTGTGTTTTTAAGTTATCCCAAAATTCCTTGTATATCAAAAGATATGAGCTTTCGAAATAGGACCAGTGAAATATTCCCCACCGCGGCCGCACTGCATTTTGTGCGATCTGCACAGCACCTACCGCGGGCGCACTTCATTTTGTGCGGACCGCGCTGGTGGGTTCCGAGGCCTGCAACCCTTCTGGACCTGCTACAGCTATGATTTTCGGCATAAAACATCCCGGAACCTACCCGGAACCTCCGGAACTTCAAACCAATTGTACCAACATATCCCATGACATCGTTCAAACTTGTTCAAAACTTCGGAACGCTCACAACAACATCAAATCACCAATTTTATCATAGGATTCAAGCCTAAGAACTCCAAGAACTCTTAAATTATACTTTTGATAAAAAAGTCTATCAAATCTCGTCCGAATGACCTGAAATTTTGCACACACATTCCAAATGACATAACGAAGCTACTGCAGCTCTCAGAATTTCATTCCAACCTTTATATCAAAATCTTACCTATCAACCGGAAAATGCCGAAATCTAAATTTCTCCAATTCAAGCCTAAACCTTCCGCGGACTTCCAAAATGCATTCTGATCACGCTCCTAAGTCCCAAATCACCTAACGGAGCTAACCAAATCATAAAACTTCCGATCCGAGATCATATACAAACAAGTCAAATCTTAGTCAAACCTTTCAAATTTCAAGCTTCAACTGAGAACTGATTTCTTCCAAATTCATTTTGATTACCCTGAAAATCAAAACCAACGATTTACATAAGTCATAATACATCACACGGAACAAGTCATGCCCGAGAGTTGACGATTGAAGCGCAAAAGTTCAAAACGATCGGTCGGGTCGTTACATCCTCCCCCACTTAAAACATACGTTCGTCCTCGAACGTGCCCGGAGTTGTTCCAAAAGCCAAGTAATTGCTGAATAACCTCACCATGCATATACCTGGGGGTGATCCCACGTCACCCTATCTCACATAGGTTCAATAACACAATATGATTGAAATTTCACAATCCAATCTAGCCCATAAACCTTAGAACCACATTTCTGCTTCTAAAATCATCAATACGATCAGAATCTCACATTTATACTGTGAATAAGTCCGAACAAGCTGTAACAAACCATATCTACTATCTTCGGTGCAATCACATGGTATACGACATAACTCAAACACTTGTAGTGATAACTTCTAATCACAGCAGCTGCACACGGCATCCGAATACCAATAGAAAAACTCCAATCAACTAAAGTCTCGTCCTAACACTTTCATATACTGCCAATGATCACTAAAACATGCAGTAAGCCATAACCATTTCCCAGATCAACCATTCACAAAGCCACTTCTCCTTTGGCGGATACCATAGAAATTTCTGAGCCGAAGCTCGATATTATCCTTCCAACATGCTGAAATCGGCCTTGTTCATATTTATTAATGATCCCAACGATCTCCTCTAATCCAACACATTACTATAGTGACATGTCATATCAATACAGGCCTAAGCCATAACTTGCACAATGCACGCACCAATACGCGACAGTTCGAACATACTCAAATCATGTAAATGACTCAAATGAAAGAGTTGTACCTCAAGCTCACCAGTACCGCCACAACACAAGGCTAAGAACTCGTCTCTCATCATAGGAACGGAACACACGAATCCAACTCGTAAGGTCATATCTCCACATAACTTCGCTGCGATGCGCGATCCTATCCAACACTACTCCACATGAACCACCTCAAGTCACTATGCTCAAAATCGACAACCACGCACAATTTGATGTCTGGAATCAAAGCAATTTATCACACCCACGGTGAAGCAAATAACTTGCACCACGCAAACCCGAACAGATATAACTGATACGCCATTCACCGAGCAACACCCAATTACTCTTCCCGCTCGACTTCCACTATGAGACCCTAATAGAACCGCACCATATGTGCCTATAACCAACAAATCATAACACCTCGCAACATAGAAAGGTAACTCATAGATCTCCCCAGATTACTAATAAGCTCAATAACAATCGAATCAACACATCCCTCAACAATACAATTCAGAGCCAACCAAGCTGACTCAAGTTAGAACACGCATCCACATTGGCCTGCCAACGAACTCCTTATCAAGGAAGCCCTGAAGCTGCTCCTTTAACTCTGTCGGTGCCATACGATACTGTGCCCGACATCAAATCGATATTGAAATCAACAACCTTGCCTAGCGACATGCCCGGCCACAAGAAACACCTCCGAAAAATCCCCCACCACCGGAACTAAATCAATATGAGGAGCCTCAGCACTGGCATCCATCACGAGAACCCAAATAAGGAAGACAATCCTTCCCAGCCGTCCGCTGGGTCTTCGAATATAAAACCACTCTATTAGAACATAATCCGTCGAACCACGCCACTCAATCCATGGCATTTCCGGCATAGCCAACAGCATCGCCTTAGCGCAATAGCCCAGAATGACATAACCCGGAGACAACCAGTCTGAACCCAATATCACATCCAAAATCTAACATACCAAGCAACAAAAGATCTGCTCGGGTATCCAAACCCCGATAATCACTAAATAGTGCCGATACACACAACTCACAATTACAACATAGCCTAAATATGCGAACTTCCCTAACTCCAAATCCATATGGCACATGACTCAACACACCTGATCCCAATTCCGTCATCCAAATGCATACCACGCCTCAAATACCCAATCATTCCATGAGAGATACTCTGAAATTCCTCGGTTCCACCAAGAAAACTCGAATACCCGCAATCAATCTAACAAGAGCAATACTACCGAAGTACCATCAACGTAATCACATTGCCTTTCCTGAAACATATACCCTCGTCAAATCACTCTAATTAGCAATACCATTTCCTTAATCATCTGAAGATCATCCCCCTAATCATCTGAAGCTCATTTCTCTAATCATCTGAAACTGTCTGTGATGCCTAAGAATTTTGTGGCCTTCCTTTCAGAACTGAACTGTAACCTTACACATGCAAATCTCGATCCTCCATACATACCGCATATACCATACCATCCTAGGATAACCATGAGAACTTCATATCTCTTCCGAACCACAAGCAACTATGAACTCAACCAACCAAGAACTTTCCATTGAGCCCAACCTGGAAGAAAATCACTATACATCCCCTGCTCCTCACGCCAGCAGAAATATACATCTCTAACCACGATAGAAATCGACAAGAATTCTCCGACTCCCCTTTGCACAACAAGTCCGTCAGGACTGAATCTTCCTAACTCAGCCAACCTATGCAAGCCACTAAAATCCAAGGGCATTGCCGGAAAATACCCGTAAAACTCATTACCTCGAACACCCCTAAGGAACTAATCATATCTTTA
Organism: Nicotiana tabacum; assembly: GCF_000715075.1. NCBI lineage: Eukaryota > Viridiplantae > Streptophyta > Magnoliopsida > Solanales > Solanaceae > Nicotiana > Nicotiana tabacum. The sequence continues at coordinate 167,203,449 of NC_134095.1, forward strand.
CCATACTGATCTGGCCTACTACCAAGCTACCCTATCTATCCGAGTTCCCTTCTGATTTACCTTCAGCTTGATATCCCTTCTTGCTATATCATCATAATTCCTCAACCCAGACTTACCACACGGAACCCAAGTATAAAGCCACACCGTCTAAGGCTCATAAGCCGCTGAATACTCTTTTAAATGTTCCTCAAAGCCATTACCTTCACCTTCCCGATACTGATATATAGAATCCCATAATTAATATAGAAAATACCACAAGTCTTGCCATCTTCCACTGAAAACTCAGTTTCTAGCCATAAGTACAACTTGAAAGCCTCCAATTATTGCATGTAGAGTTTTGAACACAATAGGACCATTCTCTAGAGTCATCCACTCTACTCAAATCATAGTTAGATTGATTAAACAAACCGAACAACATGTGCTTCACTAGCACTCTGACACTGCAGAATGTGACCTCATTCCAATATAACCAAGCAACTTCCTGCGCTATGCACTGAGCATTCCTTACCAACTACAACTCAAGTCATTCCCCGATTCTCGTACACCCATAAAGCATAACATAGCCTTTATTGGAATTTCCTTTACTAGAGCCATAACAGATTCACAAATATGCCTCGAGTTGGAACCATTAAAGCACATAACCATGCAATCAACTATTTAATAGCGGACTCCCCCACTTGGCTCGAAGCCATAGATCAAAACACGCACCATAACTCATAACGCATACACTTTATTGCTGCCATAACACCATAGTGAGATTACCTCAATCCTTCATAAGCTCGTGGAACACAGACTATCTGGTACTTCATATCTTCTACAAATCTCGCATTTACTCTCGTAACAATTAAACCCACTCTCTTAAGCGACCCAAATTAAATTCACACATATATTTCACTTGTAAATGGGATCTTCTAACAAACAACATAAAGATCACACAACTCTAGAACACTTCACATGAGATAACCCACCTACTTCGCTTAAACTAACATTTATGTATACCTTCCACGGTCATAACCATTACGCATTCACTTAGTCCTCCTGAGTCTGAACTCATACCGCAACATGATATCTACTCCACTCCCAACTATGAGACATGAAAAGATTCTTCACACGCTCATAACTTGGGCTATAACTCGAATCAAGACAGAATTCAAGCACCTAATAGTTCTTCTATCCTCTAGCAGACCTTTCTCGTCACTTCCAAATCATACGAATATATCTCGCAACACTAACATTCTCATTACATAGCCATCCAGTCGTCACTACCACTAATAGGGAAAAATACTGAACATATAAATTTAAAAGCACTTGCTCACATAATCAGCACCTCGGTGCTCAAGCTATAGGCAAAAATCCAGCCTCTAGTCCTCCAGACTGTCCCAACATCAACACACAGAAATCATATCTCGCCCCTTGATCGGGGAATCACAAGCCATCGATGCATATCTAATACTGAGCGCTCATGCGCACATACGAACGCGTGGAAGGAATTTCAAAAGTTACTTTTCAAGCTGAATCAAGGATGCACGATAAGAATTCAAGAATGTGAAGTTTTCCTAAAGGTTCTCCAGCCTCTCAAGGATAAATACAAACGTCCACGTACCGATCCGCGAGACTCTACTAAACCTACTCATGACTCGTGAGACCTATGTAACCTAGGCTCTAAAAACAACTTGTCATGACCCTAACCCCGAACCCGATCGTGATGGCGCCTCTCGTGAAGATAAGGCCAGCCAGTTCAACCTTCTTCGCCTTTTAAAATAGTTAATCAACATAAATATAGTCTAAACATGGTTTACATAATACTGAATAGTGGAAATATAGATAACAATGTGGAAATCCAGCCCGACATAGCCCTAACCGAGGTGTCACAAGTCACGAGCATCTACTAGGGTATAAATACAACTGAAGGTCTGAGGTGTACAAATACAGACTAATGAAATAAAGAGAGAGAAGCAGTGTTGTGAATGCCGGCAGCTACTTTTCTAAACTCCGATGACTCTGTATCCGATCAGCCAAAACCCAATACCGGGTGTATAAATACCTGAATCTGTACACAAGGTGCAGGGAGTAAAGTGAGTACTCCAACTCAGTGAGTAACAAATGTAAATAAAGACTGAAGGCAAGAAATCACGTAAAGCATACCAAGATGTTGTATAGAAGCAGTTCAAAACTAGTAAGAAAACAATGAAGCTGTAAAATCTCTTTAGAATATTCTGGCTCAGTTTATACTTCTTTGAAAATAACTTTTCCAACAGTTACGCAAATGAATGACAAAAAAAATAGTTAGTGCAGATAAGCACAGAAATCCGCCTATCGGGCACAAATACCATAGTTTAACAGGTAAAATGACAAGTAAATATTAAAGATAAACATATAAAGGCTCGCCCCTCGGGCACAATGTCAACAACTCCGCCCCTCGGACAATATCTCAGAATAATACCAGCCCCTCAGGAAATCACATAGAATGGTACCGGCCCCTGGGGCAATCACATAGAACAATACTAGCCCCTCGGGCAATAACATGGAACAACACCAGCCCCTCGGGCTATATCTCATATCACAATGGGTACCCGCACTCACTGGGGGTGTACAGACTCCGGGAGGGGGCCCTTACGGCCCAGGCGCAATATCAAGCCATCTCGTGGCATAATCAATAGGCTCTCGGCCTCATATCAAGCCACCTTGTGGCGTACAATCTCAGGCCCTCGACCTCATAATTATAAGTTGGTGTATCACTGTTGCGCCGTGCAGCCCGACCCAAAAGTATCCTCACAATACATGCCCTCGACCTTACTCAGTCAAAAATTACATAAGCCACTCGGGCAACAGTAAAACATAACGCTCAACCCAAAATATTATTTAAAATATCCTTTCAAGTGTTAAAGCAGAGTAAACATGGTTGAGTTTTGAAAACAGTGGAAAATAACATGACTGAGTTCAAGTATAAAGTCAAAACAGTGAGAAAATATCAACAACAATCCCCAAAGTGTTCAAATAGTTGGCACTAGGCCCAAATATGCTTTCAACCCAAATAAGATGATAGCAAATAGTTTTCAATCAAATATGCGGTAAAATCATCAATCGGGACGGACCAAGTCACAATCCCCAATAGTGCACGACCCCACACTCGTCATCAAACGTGTGTCTCACCTCAATATAGCACAACGATATGCAATCCGGGGTTCCAAACCCTCAGAACATCATTTACAATCATTACTCCCCTCGAACCGGCTAAATCTCTAGCTCACGACGCCTTTGCCCCTCAAATCGGCCTCCACGCGCGTCGAATCTATCCAAAATCAGAACGTGGACGTCACAATATGCTAAGGGAACAAAGCCCAAGCAAAAACAATCAAAACATGACACAATTCTCGAAATTACCAAAACCCGAGCCTTGGGACCACGTCTCGGAATCGGGTAAAATTTACATTTTCAGAATCCTCATACCTTGACGAGTCTAACCATATCAAAATTATCCAATTCTGGGACCATTTGATCCCTCAAATCATCATTTTATATTTTTGGAAGATACCGCAAATCTTCTTCCCAAATTCCATCCCAAATCACGAATTAAATGATGAATTCAATGATAGATTCATGTACTTTAGCCAAATCTGAGTTAGAATCACTTACCCCGATGAATTTCTTGAAAAACCTTCGAAAAAACACCAAAATTCGAGCTCTCTAGGTCAAAATATTAAATAAAACCCAAAACCTCGTATTTATAGAGTACCCCACGGATTTCCACCTCTGCGGACCGCACAAAAGCGACCGTGGTCTGCACAAAACCAGTGCGGTCAGCACAAAAATGACTGCGACCGCACAGGTTTTTATTTGCAGTGATAGGCTTTAGTAGTTTGGCCATAACATTCACTACATAAGTCCAAATTGCTATATCTTTACCTTTCTGAAAACTAGACACGAAGGGCTACAACTTTGGGTTTTGAATCGTCTCAAAATTCCTTGTAGATCAAAAGATATGAGCTTCCGAAGTAGGACCAGTGAAATATTCCCCATCGGGGCTGCACTGCATTTTGTGCGGTCCGCACAAAACCTACCGCGGACGCACTTTATTTTGTGCGGACCGGCTGGCGGGTTCCGAGGCCTGCAACCCTTCTGGACCTGCTACAACTATGATTTTCGACATAAAACATCTCGGAACCCCCGGAACTTCAAACCAATTGTACCAACACATCCCATGACATCGTTCAAACTTGTTTAAAACTTCATAACGCTCACAACAACATCAAATCACCAATTTAACATAGGATTCAAGCCTAAGAACTCCAAGAACTCTTAAATTATGCTTTTGATCAAAAAGTTTATCAAATCTCGTCCGAATGACCTGAAATTTTGCATACACATCCCAAATGACACAACGAAGCTACTGCAACTCTCAAAATTTTATTCCGACCTCTATATCAAAATCTCACCTATCAACCGGAAAATGTCGAAATCTAAATTTCGCCAATTCAAGCCTAAACCTTTTGCGGACTTTCAAAATGCATTCCGAACACGCTCCTAAGTCCCAAATCACCTAACGGAGCTAACCAGATCATAAAAATTTCGATCCGAAATCATATACAAACAAGTCAAATCTTTCAAATTTCAAATTTCAAGCTTCAACTGAGAACTATTTTCTTCCAAATTCATTCTGATTACCCTGAAAACCAAAACCAACGATTTACATAAGTCATAATACATCATACGGGGCAAGTCATGCTCGAGAGCTGACGATCGAAGTGCAAAAGCTCAAAACGACCGGTCGGGTCGTTACATGGGTGGTAATACAACTTCCTCTACAACATGTGCTGGTATATTCCCGTCATTTCTATCTGGTAGCGGGATAACAGGCACATTGTATGTCATTACAACAGAATTTGGTTTGTAATAGTTAGAGCAATAATTTTCTGGCATTAGAAACTTGCTCTTCAATACAGTCCAAGCATGTGGGCATGGTAATTCATCAACTTGGAACTTCTCACAAACGCATTTTCTCTCTTACAGGCAGACGGTGTAATGCCTCCCTCCATCGTTAACCGTATGTAAGTACTCAGTCGATGGTACCACCTAAATTTAAACATAGACCTATAAGTTTTGAGCATATACAAATGAATTTCTTTATGTATAATGCTGAATTATTCAGTTAAATACAACTGAAATGTTTGAATACAGAAGAGTACATCATATATGTAGACCGGTAGACTATAAACTATAATTACGCCTTAGCTTATAAATACAATGACATACATCAAACATCTGCTTAACCTGAGGCAGCTGAAAAGAAAATACATCTAAATACATTTAAATACATGTTGCTATTCAAGACTAATGTGGCAATTAGATACATAGTACTGATATACATCTGTTGGTTACAATTACTGAGAACTTTTAGAATACATCTGAATACAGTAAAATACAGCAGTTATTTGCAAGGATAATGATGCCATTTAAAATATCATTATAAGGCTACTGCATAACAATACAACTGAATACGTCTATCTAAAAAATTCTGTATAAGTTATTTCAAAAAACAATTAAGCTATCTAAATAAATAGCTTAATATATGATATAATGACATTAAAATAAGACTTGCAGTCATGCGTGTAGACATTGCCTCATTCAAAGTCAGCATCTCCTAGTATTTATTTTCAAGCGTTGTGTATGTCTGTGTAGCTTCTTTGCAGTTACTACAATTCCAACTTCCAAACATCTTCCTAACTTCTTCGAGGAAGTCGTATATTGGCAATTTCCTTGCTGACACTAGTGTTGCATTGATTGACTCAACAATATTTGACGCCATGGTCTATCCCTTGTTAACAGGTGCATACAACCTAGCCTACTTTTCGTATCCAGCTAACTCCAAGTATTCTTTCATCCTAATATCTACCTTCTCCACCTTCTCCGTCATACTGTCAAATTCAAATTGTGTGTATGCTTTCGCCATCGAGAAGTATATCTCTCTCAACTTTGCATGGCTCTTTTTGAATTTCTTTTATACGTTGTTCCATAGATGAAATATACAGGCAAAATGTGGTACATCTGGATACACTCTCGATACAGATTTAATGATATTCTCATTTATATCTGAAACGATGCACATGTTTTCCCTGTTACTGTATGCTATCTTGAATTGCTCAATGAACCATGTCCAAGCAGCATCGTTCTCTGAATCAATAACACCATATGCTAGTGGCAATATATGACATGTAAAGACAATTGAATACTTATTTTTAAAACATGTATTTCAATCTTTAGAATATTAAAAGAATTTATTATAATTCACGTACTCACCTGCACCATCCAACGTGCTTGCCGAGACAAATATCCCGGTGTAGTAAGATTTTAGGTGACTTTCATCCACAACCACAATGGGTCTACAATGATCAAACCCCTTTATAAAGGCATACAAAGATATATACACATACATGAACTCATTTTTGGGCGATTTTACCATTCTGATGTGCGAACCTGGATATGTTATATCTATTGTATATAAGTATTCTGATAATTTTTTGTATGAATCAGCCGGTTCACCTCTCAAAAATTTATTGCCTTTTCTTTAGCCCGCCACGCCAACATGTAGCTAACATCTACACCTAAATGTGATTTCACATCATCAATAATATCCTTTGGGGTGTATTTCCTCTTATGATTAGTAAGCTTAGGCCTAATCATACCACCTATAAGGCTGCTACTTGCCTGTCGCTGCTCATACACCTTGTCCTTAAGCGGGCATGTATAGTTATCAATGAACTCTCTCGTTTTGAATAGTTCTGATTTGTTAATGCTCGAAGCCTTAAACCTCCATTTACAATCTTCTGACATACATAATAATGCATAGCTGCAAAGAATTTATCATTATACATATGATTAGCATAAATGTTTACCAAAAAATGTACTCATATACACATGAATACATTCTGACATCTATATATAAAAATTATTATACAATTGAATACAATTATAGTTATATGCATTTAAATACAATGAATACAACTGAATACAATTATAGTTATATGCATACAATTAAATACAAAACAGTAAATAAAATAGGAAAATAATTAAAGCCACTGTAATGTAATTATACCAGTAAAATTCATATGAATACATATATTTAAAGACCATAAACAAACAAATGTTAAACACATCAGTGAAGATTAAGTAAAAATCCACAAATACGCATAAATACATCAACGTATAACTTACAACTCCAACCAATAATACAATATACTAAAAGAAATACACTCAAACCTGACAGTGTTAGACTTATCAACCCGGAATTGAAACCTTTGAGATATAGCATAATTCTCCATCACCTCTTTCAATGTAGCCTTATCCTTATATAATTGTCCAGCCATAACCTCCCTTTAATTAGTTTTTGAAATTATCAAATCTTTGTCCAGTTCGAATACCCCAATTGTTTGTCCTGAATTGACAAAATCTATAGCAAGTGTATCATATGTATCGGAATTATACCTTTGAACTGCTTCGTCTATTTGCACAATGTCGCATTGATTTAAACAACCTCCGGATACAAGTTCTTTTTCAATAGTTGTTATGCACAAAGGATACATCCCGAATTCTCTGTTCTCTTTTTTCAACTCTACATACACCCTGTAACCAATACCATTGTGTATTTCCATTGGCGTGCAATTTCCTTCTATTTTTATTGAATTTTAATAGACTTTGAGCTCAAATCTATGCCCAATTGATTAGAGATTGACGCAACCAAGTCATTATACGATGCATACTCCTTTATCAGTATTCCCTCAATTGAATAATCGACGTAATTGCTCTCAATGTTCCACTTGCCAGAATGTCGCAACAACAATGTTAAACTTGCCATATGTATAATGGAATTATACTGTATTTTGTATACAATTGTATCAATCGCACTGTTTTGTGGTTGAAAAGAGAATTGGGTACAGAAAAAAGGGAGAACTGAAAATTCAGATGTTGCTCTGGTTTTCGTTATTTTTCTTGTTGAATCGTGAATGGAAGAATACAGATTTATTGGCAATAGTTTGTGTAAGTTGAGTTAAATTAGGAGAATATCAGGTGAATTGATTTCCTTTCCGTTTTAAACAAGCTCAACCTTCCATATTTTACGCGAAATACGTTACTGTATTCACGATAAGGGCGCGTGAATACATCTCAAGTTTAGCTGGAATTTTAAAATTCACTCCTATTTTTGCTATTGTATTAATGAATACAATAGCTTAAATACATCAAATAACCACATAAAAGGTATCTATAATCTGTAATATAGCAAAATGTATCTATAAATGGCTAATTACACATACAAGATAGTGCTTTATAAAAATTTCTCCATTGTATATGACGTCTGCTTTGCGACGTCAGCATCCAGATAATGAGGTTTAGCTGGACTTATTTATTTATATTCTCAGCCCAACTTTCAATGATTTTTACGTTCACTGGCTAGTCCATACCCTCCCTTCACGTTACCGTGTTAGTATATATGCTTAAATAAAAATATTAAAAGGATGGTGGCACTATTTTATGATTTCTAGCTCGCATTCTATGGATCAAATTTTTATGTTCATTGGTTGGTCCGCAACCTCCCTCACATTGCCATGTTATTGTATCTTAATAAAAATACTAGTAAAATGATTGTGGCCGGCACTATTTTTATGATTTCTTTTTCGCGTTCTACGGATCGTGATGTTTGTAGCTATATTTTCAATCTTGTCAATGAAAATTTCTCCGTTCATTGTCAATCAGATCACATCAACCCTACCTGGTCAAGATGGCGTGTTAATGGTTGCTAATGAATATTTTAATATTTAAGAAGAAGAAATATTTTAGGATGACTGACTTACTTTATTATCAAAATAGAGATTCGAATTGGGGATTCTTGGTGGCTTTGTTGAAGTTTGGCAAAATGCCAAAGTCCACACTGGTTGGGAGTTAAGTTTGGGGGGATTTTCCCCCTATAAAAGAAGGCTTAATGTTTAGGATTTAAACACACCTCTCATTTGCCTTCTCATCTGTTTAAGGCATTTGTATCTTCTCTCTTTAGTATTATTTCACTTGTATTTTGGAGTGGAATAAAATATTGGTTGTGTCCGAGGAGTAGGCAAAATTAGCCGAACCTCGTAAATTCTGGTATTTCCTTTATTGTTGTTTTATTGTCTTATTTATTATTTGGTGGCTGTCATAATTTTTGGTATAGTAATTGTGACTTATTCACACTATATACATTTGGCTTCCGCAACAATTGGTATCAGAGCCAAGGTACTGTCTAAGTATGCTCTGTGGTTGCAGCATAGTCTGATCTTCCACATCAGAAAAGATTTATCTTGGTAACTGAGTCAAGGTTCTGTCTGAGTATGCTCTGTGGTTGCAGCTTAGTCTGATCTTCCACACCAGAAAGGAAATAATCTTGATTTGTGTCGCCAGCTATTAAATAATATTTGTGTCAAAGATGGGAGACAATAAACAAGAAGAATCTACATCAAGTGTCAACAATACGTCATCATTGGCATCTTCGCTTATGACAAGAATTGTGTCAAATGCGAAATTTGCGGTAGAATATTTGACGGGTCCGGACATTTTGGGATGTGGCAAGGCGAGGTTCTAGATGTCCTTTTTCAACAAGGGCTAGATCTGGCCATTGAAGAAAAGAAACCAGATGTTATTGGAGAAGAAGATTGGAGAATTATCAACCGTGTTGCTTGCGGTACCATTCGATCCTACCTTGCTAGAGAGCAGAAATATCCATACACAAAGGAAACTTCTGCAAGTAAATTATGGAAAGCACTGGAGGATAAATTTTTGAAGAAAAATAGTCAAAATAAATTGTACATGAAGAAGAGACTGTTTCACTTCACCTATGTTCCTGGTACCACGATAAATGAACATATCACCAGTTTCAATAAGTTGGTCACAGATTTGCAAAATATGGATACAACTTATGATGATGGTTACTTGGCCTTAATGTTGTTGACGTCACTTCCTGATGAGTACGAGCACCTTGAAACTACTCTACTCCATGGAAATGACGAAATTTCTCTCAGAGAAGTTTGTTCGGCTTTGTACAGCTATGAACAAAGAAAGCGAGAAAAATAGAAGGGCGGAGAAGGAGAAGCACTATTTGTGAGGGGTCGTCCTCAAAGTCAAATGAGGACAAAGAAGGGAAGATCCAAGTCAAGATCCAGACCCAGCAAAGATGAATGTGCCTTTTGTCGAGAAAAGGGGCACTGGAAGAAAGACTGTCCGAAGTTGAAGAATAAGGCCAAACATAACAATGGAAAGGCCATTATGGATTCAAATGTAGCTGATTGTGATGATTCAGACTTCTCATTAGTTACAACAGAGTCATTAACATCATCAGACATATGGTTGATGGACTCGGCTTGTAGCCATCATATGTGTCCCAACAGGGACTGGTTTGTGGAATTTCAAGAAGGAGAATATGGAGTCATCCACACAGCAGATAACAGCCCTCTTACCTCATATGGCATTGGTTCAATACGATTAAGGAACCATGATGGAATGATCAGAACATTAACAGATGTTCGATATGTACCAGACTTGAAGAAGAATCTCATCTCTGTGGGAGCCCTAGAATCAAAAGGGTTCAAAATCATTGCAGAAAATGGAGTGATGAGAGTATGCTCCGGTGCACTAGTGGTAATGAAGGCTAATCGGAAGAATAATAATATGTACCGCTATCGTGGCAGTACAGTTATTGGGACAGCGACAGTGACATCCAGTGACGACAAAGAGGCAGAAGCAACCAAGCTATAGCACATGCGCTTGGGACATGCTGGAGGAAAATCCTTGAAAACTCTATCAGATCAAGGATTGTTAAAAGGAGTAAAGGCTTGCAACTTGGAGTTTTGTGAGCATTGTGTCAAAGGGAAACAGACAAGGGTTAAATTTGGTACAGCGATCCATAATACTAAAGGCATTTTGGATTATGTACACTCTGATGTTTGGGGTCCTTCCAAAACACCTTCATTGGGTGGGAGCACTATTTTGTAACCTTTGTTGATGATTTTTCTCGAAGAGTGTGGGTGTATACAATGAAAAACAAAGATGAAGTGCTGGGAATTTTTCTCAAATGGAAGACGATGGTGGAGAATCAAACAGGCAAGAGGATCAAGTGTATTCGCACAGACAATGAAGGTGAATACAAAAATGATCATTTCAATAAGGTCTGTCAAAATGATGGCATCGTCCGACACTTCACTGTCAGACATACACCACAACAGAATGGAGTGGCTGAACGTATGAACCGGACCTTGCTGGAGAAGGTACAGTATATGTTGTCCAATGCTGGCTTGGGCAAAGAATTTTGGGCTGAGGCAGTTACATATGCATGCCACCTCATTAATCGCTTACCATCTGCTGCTATTGATGGCAAGACACCATTTGAAAAATGGTATGGAAAACCTGCTGTAGATTATAACTCTTTGCACGTGTTTGGCTCAACTGCATATTATCATATGACGGAGTCAAAATTGGATCCAAGGGCAAAGAAGGCTATTTTTATAGGAATTACTTCTGGAGTCAAAGGATATCGCTTATGGTGTCCTATGACAAAGAAAGTAATATTCAGCAGAGATGTTACCTTTGATGAATCTGCTATGGTAAATAAGGTAACAGAAGACACCAAACAAAATAAAGGTGTTTCTAAGCAGGTGGAGTTTGAGGGAAAATTTATTTTTCCTACACAAGAAGCAGAGGAGGAAACAAATGAAGATTACCCTCTGGAAGGAGAGCCAGTAGAGGAGATTCCAACTCAGGAACCTCAACAACAACTTGAATCAATAGCAACCCGCAGGCCAAAAAGAACAATAACGAAACCTGTTCGTCTCATAGAGACGGTTGCTTGTGCAACCTCAATTGTAGCTGATGATGTTCCGACCACTTATGAAGACGCAGTCCAAAGTTCAGAAAAATATAAGTGGAGGATTGCCATGAATGATGAAATACAGTCCCTTCATCAGAATCATACATGGAGATTGGCCAATCTCCCGAAGGGAAAGAAAGCAATTGGGTGCAAATGGGTATTTGCAAAGAAGGAAGGATTTCCTAACCAAGTAGATGTTCGCTACAAAGCAAGATTGGTGGCCAAAGGATATACTCAAAAGGAGGGAATTGATTACAATGAAGTATTTTCTCCAGTTGTAAAACATTCCTTCATTAGAATTATGTTGGCTTTGGTAGCACAATTGGATTTGGAACTAGTTCAGATGGATGTAAAAACTGCGTTTTTACATGGAAACTTGGAGGAGGAAATCTACATGACTCAGCCAGAAGGATTCAAAGTTGCTGGAAAAGAAAATATGGTATGCAAACTTGAAAAATCGTTGTACGGATTGAAACAATCTTCTAGACAATGGTACAAGCGATTTGACGAGTTTATGTTGCGGCAAGGGTACAAGAGAAGCAAATACGATCATTGTGTGTATTTGCGCAAGCTTAAAGATGGTTCCTTTGTATATCTTCTCCTATACGTTGATGATATGTTGATAGCTTCCAAGAATTCGGAAGAAATTGATAAATTGAAGAATCAACTGAAGAAGGAGTTCGAGATGAAGGATCTGGGTGAGGCAAAGAAAATTCTTGGCATGGAGATAATAAGAGATAGACGTTCAAAGAAACTCTGTTTATCTCAAAAGGAATATTTGAAGAGAGTACTTCAACGTTTTGGCATAGATGACAAGACTAAGCCAGTTAGTACTCCACTTGCTTCCCATTTTAAGCTAAGTACTACTATGTCGCCAATGGATGAAGCTGAACGAAAGTATATGTCAAAGGTACCATACGCAAATGTTGTTGGTAGCTTGATGTATGCAATGGTTTGCACAAGGCCTGACATTTCATAAGCTGTTGGAGTTATTAGCAGATATATGCACAATCCAGGGAAAGAGCATTGGCAAGCTGTGAAGTGGATTCTACGGTATATTCATAATACTGTAGATGTCGGGTTAGTTTTTGAGCAGGAAGACAATCAGTCTGTAGTTGGATATTGTGACTCAGATTTTGCGGGTGATCTGGACAAACGAAGATCAACTACTGGTTATGTGTTTACTTTGCAAAAGCACCAGTTAGTTGGAAGTCTACTTTGCAGTCAACAGTTGCTTTGTCTACAACAGAGGTAGAGTACATCGCTATTACAGAGGCTGTGAAGTAGGCAATTTGGCTTCAAGGATTGCTAAAGGAGCTTGGTGTTGAACAAAAAGGTATCACAATTTTTTGTGATAGTCAAAGTGCTATTTAATTAGCGAAGAACCAAGTTTATCATGCAAGGACGAAGCATATTGATGTTCGGTATCATTTTGTACGAGAAATCATAGAAGAAGGAGGAGTCACAGTGAAGAAAATTCATACTACGGAGAATCCTGCTGATATGCTAACTAAGGTGGTGACTGCGATCAAGTTTCAATATTGTTTGGATTTGATCAACATTGTTGAATACTGAAGATTGAAGATGAAGACACAACCAAAATTTGTTATTGAGAGAGAATTGAAAATGTGGAATTTTGCCAAGGTGGAGATTTGTTGAAGTTTGACATAATGCCAAAGTCCCACATTGGTTGGGAGTTACCTATAAAAGAAGGCTTAATGTTTAGGATTTAAACACACCTCTCATTTGCCTTCTCATCTGTTTAAGGCATTTGTATCTTCTCTCTTTAGTATTATTTCACTTGTATTTTGGAGTGGAATAAATATTGGTTGTGTCCGAGGAGTAGGCAAAATTAGCCGAACCTCGTAAATTCTGGTATTTCCTTTATTGTTGTTTTATTGTCTTATTTATTATTTGGTGGCTGTCATAATTTTTGGTATAGTAATTGTGACTTATTCACACTATATACATTTGGCTTCCGCAACAGGCTTGAGGTTGGTGTGGGTGTTCCGGTGGGACGAGGATGAAGGCGACATGAGTGGGTACTGTTAGGGCTTGGGAGGAGACACTACTAAAAAAAACTTGCTAATTTCGTTCAGGAAAATCGACTGAAATTGATCGAAATTTGAGAAAAAACGCCCGATTTCTAACCGCTTTTAATTAGTCGGAAAAATGATGGTCGCTAAGGTGTATACTATATAAGCTATATAAGATGTACATACAGTATAGTATAGTATGTATATATAAGTTATATTCGATAAGCTATACATACATCTTATATAAGCTATATAAGATGTATATATACTAAGTGTATAGCATATAAGCTATATATGTGTAACATATAGTGTGTGTATATATATATATATATAAGCTATATTCGATATAAGATTTATATAAGCTATATTCGATATTAAATATTGAATATTTAGGATGTTAAATCAATTAAATATTCTGTACATATATATATATAGTGTCCATATAAAAGTAATTTAAAAAAAATACATACACACATATTATTTATTTAAAAGCTATTTATATAAAGGTTGACAAAAACCGACCTTTGGTCGGCAATATTATTAAATTTATATTTTAATTATTTTAAAATTATGTTTCCGACCGAACTCGGTCGGAAATATTTAATTATAACTTATTCTGGTTGATAAATTAAATATATATAATTTTTTTTATATTAAAAATCAATTACCTTGGGCAGGAAAGCATAATTTCAAATATTCTTACCGAAATCAGTCGGAATTTTTGAAAATTTTACTAAAAAATTATTTTTGTAGATAATATACAAGTATGGCAGGGTCTTGATCAAATATTGACCATGTTCCGACCGAAATCGGTCAGAATTTTTATATATTTGCTGTGGGACCATTATTTCCATTGTCAGAAATATTTTCACTGACTTTTGCAGCCAATTTACTTAGTAGGCGTTTGGACACAAGAATTGTAAAATTTTAAAAGATGGTGAAAGAATTTTTTAAGTAAAAATGGTATTTGAAATTTAGAGTTATGTTTGGACATAAATTTCAGTTTGGGCTGTTTTTGAAGTTTTTTAAGTGAAAATTTTGAAAAATAACTTTTTGGAGTTTTTAAAATTTTTGAAAATTTTCAAAATGCATCTTCAAGTGAAAATTGAAAATTTTATGAACAAACGCTGATTTTGAAAAAAAAAATTACGTCCAAACGAATTCTTAATTTCTGAGCGATTTTGATCGGTATTCTGTGGACGAATTTTGCCAATTTTCTAATAGTGAGAAAGCTGGCATGGGATGCCACTTATGGGGTTGGGCGGCCGGTGAGTGGATGTATCATGTGGAAGTAGGGTGGTGGGGGTCGGAGCTGGGTGGTGGGTGGTGGGAGTAGGGGTGTGGGTGTCCTGATTGGGGTGTTGAGGTAGGAGACAATCGGCTTATAGAACTTGTTTTCCTTACTTTCGTAAGGAAAGTCAATTTTTTCAAGTTATTTTTCTAGAAAAAAATATTTTTCAAAATATATTGACCAACCAAATATGAAAAAAAATAGAAAATATTTTTTCCATACCCAACACACCTTTAAAGGAAAAAACTGCAGGTATGTACTTTCATTATTTCTTCATAGCAAATTGAGAGATAAAACGAGTTCAAGTTTTGAAGCAGATATTGGAGGCTGGAACGTGTAGAAGAACCAGACTGGAAACTTGTTCCTTGATATAATATCAAATTTATTATGTCCAGTTTGATTTCTTGTATTAAGCTTATTGAGTTGTAACCTTTTTTGCTTATACAAGAAGTTTTTTTAGAGACTTTCTCTGTGAGAGAATTCAAGTCTTAGGTTATAGTTAGCTCGAGTATTTTGCTACAATCAAAGTGGTTGTATACAATTAAATAGCTAGGATTTAGTCTATTAGGTAATAAGAGACCTAAAACTACTCGTTGTTTTAATAAAACTTTTGATAAAAATCCCAAAGGTAGATCATGGTTTTTACTCCCTTGAGCAAAGAGGTTTTCCACGTAAAAAATTCTTATATTCGTACTTTACTACTTCAAGTTGTGGGGGAAGTGCATGGTTAGCCACTAATAACACATGTAATTACTTCTAAACCACTGTTTAAAATGTTTTTAGTCTTTAGCCACTGCTTTAATAAACTTTAACTGCCCAGACGAAAATACCCTTCTGCTCATGTCCTTAACTTTTGAACTTAACGTCAGGACTACATGTCCTTAACTTTTAAACTTGTAACTCTAAGTTGAGGACTTCAGGATTACATGTCCTTAACTTTTGAACTTGTAACTCTAAGTTCAGGACTTCAGGACTACATGTCCTTAACTTTTGAACTTAACTTCAGGACTATATGTCCTTAACTTTTGAACTTGTAATTGTAAGTTTAGGACCTATCGTCCTTAACTTTTGGGCTTCTTAGCCTAAGTTCAGGACTTATTGTCCTTAACTTTTGATCTTGTTAGTCTAAGTTCAGGACTTCAAGACCTATTGTCCTTAACTTTTGAACTTGTAACTATAAGTTCAGAACCTATTGTCCTTAACTTTTGGGCTTCTTAGCCTAAGTTCAGGACCTATTGTCCTTAACTTTTGACTCAGAACTTCAGGATCTATTGTCCGTAACTTTTGAACTTGTAACTGTAAGTTTAGGATCACTAGTTTATTATTATTTTCCAGGTCATTCACAGGTGCACTTCATCAACCAATTCAACTAGCACAGCTACGCAAAAGAATTTAAGAGACGTCATCCATGGTAGTCGTATTTAATTTTTTGGATGACGAAATGCATCAATAAGAAGTGGAATATTTAGGAGTATAATATTTAACAACTTGATACCAAAACTTAAATTAAATAAATCCTTGCTGCAACTTCGAAGTGACATTAGAAGAGTTAACTTCAAGAAATTGTTCCAACAAAGTTTATCCGTAGTTTAAGGAATGCAAAATTCCTCACACAAATGAGAAATCAAAACAACGGGTGCAAATATAAAGATTTGCAAAGGCAAAACGAGGCAGCAAAAATAATGTAGAAGAAAGGATAACACAGTCTTTTCATATTAATTTTAATAGGCTAGTGGCTACTATTGCTAAGCATTAAAAATGCTGAATAAAAAATAAATATCACTTTAAAAAGTGGCCACCCCACACGATTTTTACCAAGGTGTGTGCCTAAACTAACAACATATATATTGCATAAAGCCCACGGTTTCTTTTTTTTAAAAACAAAATTCTCCCTATTGAGGATTTATAGTGTTTTCATATTTTTTCTTAAGCGTGGGTGGAGGTGTTTTACCAATTAAGCGAGCCTCACGTGGGTGGAGGTGCTTTACCCCACAGTTTGTTATTAACATAAATATAATCACACCCTCCCCTCCTTGTATAATGCTAGAAAATATTTTATAGTAAAGTGTTTTAAGAAATATGAAACAAGAGCATTCAATCCACTACTGTTTCCATGGTTGAGTATGGGAAGCGAGGTTAAATATAAACTGTTAGTTAATTAACTAGCTAAACCAGGGTTAAAAATTTATACATATGCCATCAACATGATGAGTTGTTATGAGTTATGAGAGTGATATCCAACCATTGCACGTCCTAATTAATTAAGTAAAAATTGTACGGGGCGCCCTATTTGGTCGCCCCCATTTAACTTATACCCATTTTTTAAAAAAGTTTTAATTTGTACTCACTTTTTAAACAACTTCAGCCTCCTTTCTCCTCCTCCTTCTCCCAGTGATCTCCATATATCTCCGATTATTAGACAATGATCCACTTTTTTTCAGTTCAACAAGTTCTTCTGAATCTAATTCTGGTACTCTCTCTACAACTTCCTCTGAAGCTGACTGTTTTTACTCTGAAAAATCCTCAAGAAATACTACTACTACTACTACATGTTTTGCTGCGGCAAAGAGTAAAAAATCTGTGAGAAGAGCCAGCATTTCACCACGTTTGGAACATAGGAGTGAGTTTTATTTATTTGATAATTATCACAATCAAAAAACAGAGGAAAATGAGGAGAGTTTGATTAAGTCAAAATCAAGAGCTTTGAAAATCTACAACAATTTGAAGAAAGTGAAACAACACATTTCGCCTATGGTCGTCTTACTAATTTTCTCAGTTCCATTTTCAATAATGGAAATGGGAAAAAATCAAAGTGAGATTTACAATCAAATTTCATTGTGAGCTGAAGTTTGCCAGTTACAAACAAAAACTTCAACTCTAGAGCTGAAGTTTAGAGCTGAAGTTCGACAGTTACAAAACAAACTTCAGCTCTAGAGCTGAAGCTCGCCAGTTACAAATAAAAACTTTAGCTCTAGAGCTGAATTTCGACAGCTACAAAACAAAAACTTCAGCTCTAGAGCTGAAGTTCGCCAGTTAAAAAACAAAAATGCTACTTCAGTCTCGTCTATTAGAATGTTGAAGTTTTGCGTGATTGTCTTTGCTACTTCAGTCCCGTATGCTGAAGTTACGCGAAAAAGTGGGTACACTTGCAATTTTTTTGCAAAACAAGCACGAGTTAAAACGTGACCCAAAAAACGAGTATAAATGCAAATGCCCCGTTAATTAATCAACAAGTTGATAGTAGTAAAATAATCTACTTAGTTAGACTTACATAAAGTTAATAGTTGACCTGAACAAATTTTAAGGAAGAGCAATTATCACATTTAGCGTGGTTGTTCCGAGGTGGGTGATCTTGAATATGAGCTGGTGAGTTGGTCTTAGCTTAATAAGAATTGAAAAAAAAATTATATGCATAATCTAAAACATGAGTTGTCATTAAAGTCTCCAGCTCTCCCATGTCCTTAATTAATTGACGCTATAATTAAGTTGGCATTAGTAAAATATTCTAGTTGTTGAGACTATTTAAAGCTATTATTGATTTAGTGCGGAAGATGATTGCTAAATCAAAATTACAATTAAAGAGTGTTTGGTCAACAATGTCCCTTATCTTTAAGGGTAGGTCTATTTTGGTCCATCAAATATAATCCTAAGCATATTTAGTCCTTTAAGTATGCTAAAGAGGAACACATTTAGTCTCACTGATAAAATTGTGTTCAAGATCAATTACGGGGTTGGTTTCGACACTCACCGTCTTTTAAATTTACTTATCGAAAATATTTTATAAACCAATACCTACTAATAATACAGAGCTGACAAATTTAAGATTTTAACGTTGAAACTTTTACTTTTAACAATTTGAGATGATTTTTCCAAAAAGAAAATTAAAATTTGAAAAAAATTGAGCTGCCAAGATCACCTCTAGGCATATTATTGGAGCAAACGAATAATCAGATTGTATTGTCACTTTTGCCCGCGCCAGAAACTATTTACATCTAATAGCCGAAAAAGTATATAAAATTTGTATAATTATTTTATATTAACATACAAAATGTGTGTGTGTGTGTGTACACACAAAATAATATACAAAATTTATAAATTTTTTCGGCTATTATTTTTACAGCGGTTATACAATGTCATCTTCTCATTGAAAATTGGCACATAGGGGGGTTTTTTAAGGTCAAAATTTTAGAAGACATTATCTAAAAATGAGTAGTTAAAGTGATAATTTGCGCTATCCAATAAAAAGAGAGGAAACGTTTTGCTTCAGAGCAGAAGATCTGCTTCATGAATCAGAGTTGGTTAACAATGTAAGCTTTTGAACACAATTCGGTCAGTGAGACTAAAGGTGCTCCTCTTTAGCATACTTAAGGGACTAAATATGCTCAGGATTATATTTAAGGGACCAAAATAGACCTACTCTTAAAGATAAGGGACAATATTGGTCAAAAACTCCAATCTGAACGTCAGCTAAGTTCTAGGAAACTTAAGCATGTTAAATATAACTCTTTTTTGAAAGAATTACAAGAAAATACACTTGATTTCACACCATAACAAAAAATGACCCATATTTATAAATTTTACCCGTCGTAGCCTATATTGTACATATTTTGAAAGCACTAGCAAATTCAAAATCTGTTTTCTTACAACCATTGCTTCTAAAAGCTATGGAATTAAATCTATATTCTCACAACCATTGCTTTCATTCTCTTTTCTTCTCACATCTTCTACATATATTTCAAAGGGTCGTCCGCCATTACTGCTTCTTCCCTGTGTCACCTGGTTGCAATGTAAGACAATTGAAGATTCAACATCTACCATTGAAGGTCATTCAAAGCTTTGCTTTCAAAAATAAGATGTTTTGAGTTTGTTAGTTGTTTGGATTGGGTGTTGTTTCAATTGATCAAAAATATCAAAAGGAGTTCAAAATTTAAATTTGAAGTGATTTGGATTAGATTTGAGCAAGATTTGAGTTAAATTTCAGAAAAAACGCAAAAAAGAAGACGAAGTTAGGCTTTTGTATAATTATGTATAATCTTGTATAATAGTGTATATGAGTGTATTATACATTTTTATACACCTTTATACAAGCGTCTGTAGACGAACTTCTTTCACGATTTTCAGTTGCAATTCTTGTTCAAAATCAGTCCAAATCTTCATTAAATGACTTCAAATTTTATATACAACCTCCTTATACTACTTCTAACAATTCTAGATAATACCCACTCCAAATTTCTCACAAAATTAAATTCGAAATCTAAACCCACATATTTAAGCTTGTTAAAAATCTAATTTTCACCATCCAAATGAATTTGGTTTGTTGAACTAATATTTTAATTACATTAACTGATTCGAAAATTAACTTAAAAGTTTGACCAATTTTTTTTAAAAATTAAATTTTCCCTCTTTCTTAATGATTTGTCAACATCTAGTGAATGTGATATATTTTCAATCTTAGTATTTGTAGACTAATCCCTCGTATAGATTGTCAACTTCCTGCAAATTGCTTTATTTACAATTCTATACAGATTCAGATCTGAATTTACTTATAAAAGGAGCAGCGATAGAAGGAAAGGAAAGCAGCATAGGTCCAGCAACATTTGGAAGGTCCGCTAATTCGTGTAAGTTTTCGCTTTACTCTCTTATCTTTAACGAGAAATTTTTATAATCACACAAATATTCTGGACTCCTTTTTGCTTTGTTTAGGATCACAAATTCCAAAAGTCGTTCATTTTTTCTTAAACTCCGTGCCTAGTTAAACAGTTTCACATAAATTGCAACGGAGGAGTATTAATTTCCTTTGCAGTCTAATGAATAAGTTGTATTTGGATTGCCTTTTACATATGTAATTGTTGCCTTCTACCACTACTCTAAAAATTACCACCGTCAAATGCCACCATCAACCACCTCCATCAGCAAGCAACCACCTGCCCACTTTTACTAGACGCCTCTCCTCAGAAGAAGCAGGGCTAGAATTTTAAACTTATGCGTTCAGAATTCTAAACTTTTTAAGTTATTCGGTTCTAAATTAACGATTTATACTAGTCAATAAATTTTTCAAGACAAATACAATATTTGAACCAAAGCTACTGAGTTCACCGAATCCGTAGCCACAACACGAGCTCCGCCCCTGCCTCTGTCACCGGCTTCAATTGCATAACTACAACCAGCAACTACCAATTACCTTCATTAGCCACTTCTACGACCGGCCTCCATCGAACAACCATCACTATCATCTAGAGGCGGATGCAGTGTGAGAGTTACGGGTTTAACTGAACCAATAACTTTCGACGCGGAATAGAAATTTATGTGTAAAAATTCATTAAAATTGTAAAAATAATAGATTTGAACTCATAACTTTAAATATATAATAGGTTAAATGTTAAAAATCTTAAAAATTGAACCCATAAAATTTAAATCCTGGATTTGTCTCTGCTACCATCTACTGTATACTAGCCACCACCAGCCACCTCTACCACGCCTCCACCGCACATCCCCATTAGTCAACCAGCATCACACATCTATTATCTTTAGCTACCACTGCACAACCACGGCCAGACTCCTCCACCAATCATAGTCACCGTTAACTACCACTTAACAACTATCATCGCTGATTGCCACCACTATCAGCTGCAACCACGACCTGATGAAGGGAAATTTGACTGATCATGTCAACCTCTATCATAAAATGAGCATAGAGATCAATGTAAAGAAATTTGAATGCCTAATAAGACTTGTCCTTTTTTTTTTGTTTCCCATCTAGTGTTCTATACCCTGTTTGGGGCTACTAATAATTCGGATTCGAGCCGCGTAAGCTCCATTAGAGGAGAACAAGACTTATCAAGTCAAAGTGATAGTAGCTAGTTAATTCGTGTAGGAACTTCTTTTTTGCTTATTTATTTCATGAAAGGCATCCAATCCCACCACTGCTTTCTTGGTTGTGCCAGGTCAAGCTATTTTTCCTAGCTAAACCAGAATTTAAAAATATTACTGTATGAAATCCATATGTCATGAGTGACTGTCAACCCGTCACATGTCTGTTAATTAATACTACCATACTTTTATTATAAACCTCAACTTAACTCTAAATCAGTAAGGAGGACGATTAACATATTCAAATCATAACATAGCTAAGTCTTTGGAAACTTCAGCAATACATATTGCATCTTGATGTGAAATATACAATTTGTTAAAAAGTCAAGTGCGACTTCTGCTGTGATATTATTTCAATTGTTATTACGTACATATTTGTCAAACTTCTCTGTCATTCTGAGTGTTATAACTTTCTGCTAAATTTCTTTATTTAAAACTCTCTATAATGTGGAGGCCCTTTAATTTACAGCAGAAGTATATAGAGAGAGATGGCTGCTTATGCTGCACTAACTTCTCTGCTGGGAACAATAGATCAGCTTTTACAGTCCAACTTATCAGGCCTACAAGAGAACCATAAGCGACATTTGAAATCGCTCAAGGAGAAGTTTGGGTCACTACAAGCGTCGTTTGGCAATGTTGATGGCGAACCAACCAAGGAGATGCAAGCAAGAATCAAAGATGTAGCACGCGATACAGAAGATGAAGTTGAATCACTAGTGAAACAACTTATGGAGCAGGATGAACTCCTTCAAGTTGAATCATGCGCGAAGCTTGCCAAGATCTCTCAACAGGCTACACAAGAGATAGATTCTTTCAAGGAAGAGCTCATCAAGCAGGAGAATAACAATTTGCAAGGTGAGAGTTCTTCAACTAGCGGCTCTAGTTCTCCACGATTGGATGCTTCAATCCTTGAGAACGATATGGAAGGGTACAATGTTGAAAGAGGAAGCATGGTTCAACAACTTACCAGACGCTCAGGCTCAGATCAACGGGAAGTCTTCTCTGTTGTGGGAATGCCGGGCATAGGTAAGTCAACTTTTGCCAAAACTATATTCCTCCATCCCTCTATTCGGAGGGTCTTTCATATTCGTGGATGGATTACTGTGTCTAAGGACTATGATCTAAGAAAGATGCTTCTAGTCCTTCTTGATGCTATTGGAAAGAAAGACCCGGTTGATGCTAAAATTGATATTGGAAAACTCGCTGAGCGGTTAAAAAATGGTTTGAAGAGAGAAAGGTATTTGATTGTTGTGGATGACATATGGAGCAAAGAAGCTTGGATTAGGATTGCACAATGGTTTCCAGATTCTGGTAACAAAAGTCGAATTTTGTTGACTTCTCGAGACAAGGAGGTTGCTGAGTACGCTAGCTTTCCAAGAAGTTGTTTCCAGATGCGTCCTCTGAACACAAATGAAAGTCAGAATCTGTTTTACCGGAAGACATTTGCCAAAAATGACAACCCAGGGTCGGCATTTAAGGAAGTTGCAGAGGAAGTTGCCAAAAATTGCAAAGGATTGCCGCTAATGATTACTGCAGTTGCTGGTATACTCTCTAGCAAGAGTACGCTAGGTGAATGGAATACAGTAGCTCAAAGTGTGAGCTCATTAGTAAATGATGATGCTTACCAACAATGCTTAAAAGTGCTCGCTTTGAGCTACAATCATCTTCCTTCTCATGTGAAAGCTTGTTTTTTGCATTTTGGAGTTTTTCCAAAAGCCCACGAGATTTCCGTTAAGAAGTTGATTAGATTGTGGGTTGCGGAAGGACTCTTAAACCTAAAGGGGGTTGAGGAATTTGAACAAGTGGCTGGTCATCTTTTATATAATCTTATTGAGAAAAGTTTAGTTATTATTGGCAAGCGAAGTTTTGATGGCAAGATTAAGACATGTATGATTCACGATCTTTTTCATGATTTGTGCTTGGAGGAAGCTAAAAGCGAGAATCTTTTGTATGTTCCTTCAGATTCCACCATTTTTGAAGTACAGAGATATTTTCCCAAAGGTTGTAGGTGGGTGTCAGTTCAATCAGGTCTAACTAATCCCCCAAGGTACTACAACGATTACAGTACTCTTGTCGAAACACGTTCTCTTTATTTAAATGGTAGAAGTTGGCAAATACCTGATTTAAGACCTTTCCTTTTCAAGCTACTAAGAGTATTGGACTTGGAGGAAACTAGCAGTTCGTTTTCCCCTGTTGTGATGATGGGAGACCTAGTTTGTTTAAGGTATTTGGCTGTGATGAGTCATAGAATTTTAGAGGATCTAACAAATAGCAATCTTTGTAATCTACAAACTCTCATTTTTAGGCGCCACGTAGTGTATGATGGTGAACGCGCTGCAACTTTACCAAAAGCGATTTGGCAAATGTCTCAACTAAGGCATCTCTATGCAGCATGCTTTTCTCTATGTTCTCCTAGAATGGTATCAGTTGAGCACTTGGTTCTGCGAAACTTACGGAATGTTTCTGGTTTGAGTCCTTCTTGTTGCACAAAGGAAATATTTGAAGGGATTAAGAAGGTGCAAAAGTTGGGCATTCTCTGCACTAGGAAGGAATATCCTAGGGATCCTAAATGGATAGATAATCTTCAATATTTACCAGAGCTCGAGGAACTAAGTATTGCAACTCAAGGTTATCTGTTCGAGAGGGAAGAAGTTGAATGTTTTAGTCTTACAAGTCCAGATGCTTTACCACTAAATCTCAAGAAATTGAAACTTAGCAAGACCTATCTTCAATGGAAGTACATGGCCGTTATTGGCAAGTTGCCCAAACTCGAGGTGCTCCAATTGAAGGATCATGCCTTCGTGGGCAACGAGTGGAAAGCAACAGATCAAGTGAGGTTCCATGAATTGAAGTTCTTGCTTCTTGATTGTCTCTACCTTAGAAACTGGAGAACCACTGACTCTAATGATCATTTCTCAAGCCTTGAGCGCGTAATTATCAAAGGCTGCAATTTCTTAAAAGAGATTCCTGAAGGATTTGCTGGTAGCAAGAACCTGGAGCTGATTGAGTTACACAAATGTACTCCTTCCGTTGTGGCTATTGCTCAGAAGATCCAGGAAAAACACGAGTATTACGGAAGGTGCAAACTGAAAGTTATCGACTACGATACAGCAGGTAAGTATCTGTGAACTTTCAATAGCCATTATATGTTTGAAATTATAACCACTATATGAGAGTTTAACTGTTGGCTGATAACATTCCTTCTGCGTATCAATCATTGCACGTAGCTCTAAGGGGTCGTTTGGTAGGATGTATTAGGTAAAATAATGCATGCATTAGCTTTGTGTATTAGTAAGTAATACTTTGTTTGCTACACTTTTTAAGCATAGGCATTAGTTATACACCATATTTGGTATTATCTTATACATAACTAATGCATAAGAAACCATGGTATTAACTATGCAATGAGTTTTAATGCATGCATTAACTTAGTTAAAGATAAAATTATCCTTCAAAATTTATGCTTGATTA
The DNA here is from genome assembly GCF_000715075.1 of Nicotiana tabacum. Taxonomy (NCBI): domain Eukaryota; kingdom Viridiplantae; phylum Streptophyta; class Magnoliopsida; order Solanales; family Solanaceae; genus Nicotiana; species Nicotiana tabacum. Next base: position 167,229,001 of record NC_134095.1, read on the forward strand.
AAATATGCTATTATATTAATGCAAGTTTGAAATAATCCAAGAAAGTGAATCAAAATTATATCCCTAGTAAATAAATAAATACTTAGCATATTTTCTTTTTTATAAATAAATATTAAGTTCTATACTACATTATAGTAAAAATAGCATGGTATAACCAGTTTTCGGACTGTTCATTCAAAAATAGTCAGCGTTTACGAAGTCAATGAAAAATAGCCACTATTTTGCTGCAACAGAGACCAGTCCAGCATAATATACTGGAGTTCGGTGCACCTGTGTATGAACTCCAGCATATTATGTTGGACCGGTATACTTTGCTGACTCCAGTATAATATACTGGAGACTAGAGCACCGGTGCTCCAAACTCCAGTATATTATTCTGGATAATTATAATTGCTGGACTCCAGTATATTATGTTGGAGTTCTAGTGTATTTACGCTGGAGTTCTAGTGTACTTATACTGGAGTTACAACATACTTATCCTGGAACTCCAGTATAATATGCTGGAGTTCAAGCATACTTATGCTGGAACTCCAGTATACTATACTGGCGTATTTTCCGGGTTTTGAACAGTGTTTTCGCTCAGATTTATCTTTACATGAAAAGTGGCTAAATTTCGATTACTTTTGAAACTGAGCTATTTTTGAATGACCAGTTGTAAATCTGGCTATTTTTGTCATCCCACAATATAGGTAGACAACATATAAATTTTTTAAGCCTTTTTCATATAAAACATTTCACAACATATGTTTCTTTTAACAAGATAACGTGATGGACTGGTTATGAGGGTATTTTTGTAAACAAATAATTTCTTTGCAATGTTTGAATACATCAAACCAAACAATAGATAAGAAATATATCAGCATAATTAATGCAAGCATAACTAATATCAGCATTACTAATACACTCTATTCAGCATTATTTTTATACACTCTACCAAACGACCCCTAAGTATTTCTACTGAACTCATTACTTAATTTTAAAGCAAGAATGAAGTTCATGGAGGACAACATCTTTTGGTTGAAGTAAGATATATTCGATATTACATCTTTTGAACTAGTGAGGTCCTGGCTGGCGTATAAGTTACGATTTCACGTGAATTCAGTAATTTTTGTCCAACCCCTATATTAAGAAATCTACTAAATATTTGAATGTAAACTATGTTATTATTATATATTTTAACTTAAGATTCACTGTAGGAATCTTTGAACGTCAAATGCCGAAGGCGCCTCAGCTAAGAGATTACCTTAAAAGATCAACCTGCAACTGATGGAATCACATAAGGCTTTGTCTTCCCTCTGTGAATTTTTCCACCAAATACAACAAGAGGAAGAGATGGATGCAACTTAATCATGGGCGACTCAATGAAATCGGAGGCCTAAAGTCAAAACTTAAGAAGATTTGAGGAAATAGCATTAATAATGTGATAACAGTTGGACAAATAAATACGATTAATTTAGAAAACTAAGAAAAAAATTTATGGTCTTAACAAATTTTCTTTCAAGGTTTTAAGTTTTCTGTTAAGTATTTCACTGTACAATATTATCTATTATTTTAAAATTTTGAGTCAAATTATTTCAATATTCATATCTATTTTATCATTGTATTAATACATCTCGGATACTTACATGAAAAGAAATGGCTCTCTTTGACAAGACGAATGTGTGTTTGGCGAGGTAAAATGAAAAATAATTACTACTATTTCTTAGACCTTGCTGAATAACATTCCATGCATCTCTCGATACAATTATTTAACTATTTCCACTATAACCACAAGAACCTAAATTACAGAAATAGTAAGAAAAGAAAATTAGAACTAAGAAAGTCTTGTAATTGAAAGCTTTCCCCGTACCATTTGGCTTTTTAACTTAGAAATTCATCTTTTGAACGGCCACATTGTTGGATCATGGAATTAAAATATAATAGTAAATAAAGACTAATTTATAATAATAGGATGTCCAACATATGAAAAAACATGTGAACAAGACTAGCTAGTATGATTTGATCCTAACTAATAATTAAAGCAACTATACTATATAAGCATCTAAATAAATAAAAAAAATAGTACTAGAAGCTAGCTAATAGAATTGTGAGTTTTCTTAGCACAAAGCTTTTTCAACTCTTTGGCAACTTCTTCAATTTCTTCATCTCCTTTGGAACGAAGCATTTCCTTCATATCCCTTGCCTTTTGTCTCACAAATTTACCTTCCTTTTCTACCACAACTTGGTTGATTATGGCTGCAACTTCCTCTCTATGAAGCTTTCCATTACTATCCCTCACAACTTCCACAGCAATACCAACCTCTTCAACAAGCCTAGAGTTAATCGGTTGATCAATATGCATTGGCATAGCAATAATCGAAACCCCATATTTCATGCTTTCCATTACTGAACTCCAACCACAATGACTCATAAATCCGCCAATACTTGAATGCTCCAAGATTTTTGCCTGTGGTGCCCATCCTTTAAAAACTTTTCCCCTATTTCCTACCCTATTGAAAAATCCGTTAGGTAGTGCCTCTTCAAGTTCTATATCTTCCCCTTTTTGGAACCTTATAGGCCATATAAAATTCACCTTACTATTTTCTAATCCATAAGCAATCTCCAACAAATCTTCCTTAGACAAAAAATATTCACTTCCAAAAGATACAAAAATTGTGGATTTCTCCTCTTTTTCATTCAACCATGTTATTAACTCTGATTCTCCGTCATCAAGAGTAGGTTCTTGAACTAATGGACCAATTGGCACAACTTTTTTCCCAGTTAACTTAGTAATATAATCACTATACTTACCCTCAATCTCCTTAAAACTTTTTATCAAAACAATATCACTAGATAGGTAAAAACAATCTCTAACTCGTTTTTTATCTTCCTCAAGCTTTTCCACAGGCATAGATGATTCATCTTTCTTTATACGAGCCATCTCATAGTCACGATAATAAATAGACGAGAAAGGAAATTTTATACCTGGCTTATTGAAATCATGCAACATATAAGCAGTCATTGTAGAACTACTACTAATAAATTCAACAGCAGGAATTTTTAACTCAGCAGCAACATTTGGAGCCCAAGGTTGGAGAAAATCATAAATCAATAAATCGGGCTTAAGGGTTTTCAAGATTAGGGTAAATTCAGGACAGGCTAAATCAAAAGCTTCTTTGAGAGTGTTCATAAGATGAGGTGGGAGACCATTGGTGGTATGGTGACAAGGAGGAAGATTAGGTAAAGTTTGTAGATGAAGTTCCAAGAATTGGATTGATGATGAAAATTCATGGCTAAGTTTTTTCTTAATAGAGTTTAGGTTTACTGGCGTAGAACACAAGTAAATAGTGAAATTTCTTTGGCTGAGTTTTTTAGCTAACTCTAAGAAGGGAGTTATATGACCATAACCCAACCATGGAAACATCAAAACTCGAAGTTGTTTTTGATTATCCATAAAACCATTCATGATTTCTTGAGTTTCTGATCTTTTTTTAAACTTACTTTTTCCTCAAAATGTTTATGCATGCAGAAAGGGATCGAAAATGGGGGTATTTTATAGTTCATTAACAAGTTTATTATATGGTAAGTTGGAAAATATTGAAAGATCTATTAGTGTTTAATGCACAAACACGTACAAGGAAAATGCAAGTACATATTTTTGGTATAGATATAATATCGCATGGTTCATTTTCCTTTTACGTTGATCCACTTTCTTTGTTTTTCTTCCTCTTCCTTTTCAGTTTCTTTAACTGGCTTTCTTTTCCTTTTTCTTTTTTTTTTCTTTTATTTCTGGTAACTATGTTAATTGGGAACCTATGGTAGTTATTTTATTTAGGCGGTAATACATATCTCTTATGTACCCAAAAAAAAGGTAAGTAACGTACTCGGAAATCAATCCATAAATATAAATAGAACCCTAGATTTCCAAGTGTTTATATATAGACAAGATTTTAAAAGAGTAGAAATAATCTTTTCTTTTATATTCTGTCGTTTTTCATTTCTCAAATTTTTAAACTTTATACTTCATTAGTATTTTTTTTATGTGGTACAATTATTTACAGAAGCCAAGGGGGATTTCTAATTTCTTCAGACAAGACAAGTGGGATAAAAGAGTTAAATTATGCATCGAGTGAGAAAAAGTTAGATAAGATAAAATAGATTTTTATTACTGAGAAGGAAAAAATTACCCGATTACACATAATGTTTGTTACAAAAAAATATGAAACAAAATTACTGCGTTTGCCTAATGTATGTAGAAACCAAAAGAGGACCACCAAAGGATGTGGTGCAGTGGATGAGATTGTTCCTCCCTTAACCAGAGGTTTCGAGTTCGAGCCCTAGGTATGGAAAAATCCTTGGTAGGGAGCGCTTTCCCCCGAATGGGGCCCTACGCGGCATGAATCCGGATATAGTCGGATTCCAATGCGGGTACCAGACACCGGGTGGGAAACCAAAAAAAAAAAAAAAGAGGATGTGCGTTATTATAAGTCAGAACTTCAAGAAATTAAAGTTAGCTTTAATTCTCCTATATATAGGATTTAATTTGTACTTTTTAAAAGTTAGAATAAATGGCCAGTGATCTACATATGATCTTCATATTTCTTATTTTATTTTTAAAGGAAATAATAACAATAAATTCTTAGAATTCACCTTGATCTCATTCCGAATAGAATCTTCAGAATTTTAAGGAATACCTTTTCACTAGAAAATCTATGTTAGTAAATTCCCTTAATCTTGAGATCAGATTTGAATATATTTCTATTCCAAAAACTAACACTACTTGACATAGTTAAGTCATGAATTATTACACTGGCCAAAGCAAGAAAATAAATCAATGAAAAAGAAACAAAGTTTTTGAGAGAAAAATTAGGTCACAAACATCTGTAAAATCCTGAAATGTTGTATATCCAAGTTGCAGGCGTGCTTCTATACTACTTAATGCTTGTTAGGTGCTGGTTTTTTGTTTTGTTATCTTCTAAACTGTTATTTATCGAGTAACAATGGTGGTGACTTTATTGCTCTTCAACTCAAGATTACAAAAAGAAAAGAAAAACACAAGAATATAGAGTTGTATATGTCCAAATTTGGTAACCACGATAATGGATAAGTAAGACAAAAGACGGGGTCAACCACGATATAACGACTGAAGGTCGTCCTCATAAAGGCTGACGCCAAAAGCGGGCAGCTGAGATAGGATAGTAACAGTAACTTACGTTCAGGAGTGGACATAAAAAATATTCCTTTGGATATTCTTTATGCTGTACTTTTTAGGATTTTTGGGGAATGTCCCTTATAAATAGGAAGAGATAGGAAACAAAAAGGGAATCTGCCTTTTCTCAACTGGAACATATTGTAAAAGTTGAAAGAAGAATATACGAAAGAGTTGTCTTATTTATTTATTAAAGTACACATTGTTCAAACCTGATCCATAAATCTCAAGACCCCATATACATTTTGACCTCTCGATTTTTCACGTCGCCGTCAGAAAAAGAAGCCCTCGGCTCAACAATACTGGGTACAACAACAACAACAATAACAACAACAACAACAACAACAACAACAACAACAACAACAACAACAACAACAACAACACAACAACAACAAATCCAGTTTGATCCTAGCAAGTGGGGTCTGGGAAGGGTAGTCTGTACGCAGACCTTACTCCTACCTAATACAGGTAGAGAAGTTGTTTCTAATAGACCCTCGGCTCAGGAAGGGCAAGAAGAAGAAGAGGAAAGCAAGGAAGGAAGAAATATGGAAGATAAAAGAAAAAGGGAGAGATAAAGGATAAGTGGTACCAAATAATAGCAACAGGGAATACAATACCTGAGGCGAACAAAACCACATAACGTAATAAAAATCTAAGAATATGAAGGGACCTACATGCTACAAAGACTATGGGTGAACAACTATAAACTACCTACTAACCTTCTACCTTAATCCTCGACCTCTACACCCTTCTATCAAGGGTCATGTCCTCAGTGAGCTGAAGCAACGCCATGTCCTGCCTAATCACCTCTCCCCAATACTTCTTAGGCCTACCTCGACCTCTTCTCAAACTCTCCATGGCCAACCTCCCACACCTCCTAACAGGAGAATCAATTCTTCTTCTCTTAACATGTCCGAACCATCTCAGCCTCGACTCCCGCATCTTATCCTCCACGGAGGCTACTCCCACTCTATCCCGGATAGTTTCATTCTTAATCCTATCTCTCATGGTACACCCACACATCCACCTCAACATCCTCATATCTGCTACTCTCATCTTCTTCACGTGGGAGTTCTTGATTAGCCAACACTTAGCCCCATACAGCATAGTCGGTCGAACCACCACTCGATAAAACTTACCCTTAAGTCTTAGCGGCACATTCCTATCACACAAAACACCGGAAGCGAGCCTCTACTTCATCCATCCTACTCCAATGCGATGCGCGACACCTTCGTCAATCTCTCTGTTACCCTGGATAATCGACCCGAGATACTTAAAACTCACTCTCTTGGGGATTACTTGAGCATCAAGCGTAACCTCTATGTCTGCATCATGGGTGGTCCCGTCACCGAACTTGCACTCCAAGTATTTTGTCATGGTTCTGCTCAGTTTGAAACCTTTAGACTCCAAGGTCTGTCTCCAAACCTCCAACCTCGCGTTAAATCTGCTATGCGTCTCATCAATCAACACTATATCTCGGAAAATAGCATGTACCAAGGCACCTCCCCTTGGATGTGACGCGACACGACATCTATCACCAAGGCAAATACAAATGGGCTAAGAGTCGATCCCCGGTGCAACCCCATCACTACAGGGAAATGCTCTGAGTCACCACCCATAGTCCTCACTTGAGTCTTAGCATCATCATACATATCCTTAATCACACTAATGTACGCTACCGGAACACCGCTAACCTCCAAACACCTCCACAAGACCTCCCTCAACTTTATCGTATGCTTTCTCAAGGTCAATAAACACCATATGCAAATCCTTCTTCCTCTCCCTGTACTGCTCCACTAATCTCCTTACCAGATGAATCGCTTCCATAGTCGAACGCCCCGACATGAATCCAAACTGATTCTCGGAAATAGACACGCACCTCCTCACCCTGACCTCCACCACCCTCTCTCAAACCTTCATAGTGTGACGCAATCATATAATCATTGGATGATAGTTCCTTTCCCATTATAATCCTTGTCATTACTTACATTTATGCTATTACATGTATTGTCAATCATAGCATATTAAATTCACTGTTTAATGCTCCTAAACTCTACTCGTCATATAAGAATTTTATTTTATTCGGTCTAGAATTTATTAGGTTCAACTAAGATTCGCCCTTTTAACTTATCATTAATTGGTTTAGCATTTATTTGCTCAATTAATTTGGCGCTGTTTGTGGGGAGGTTTTAGTTGAAACTATAGTTCTTTCTAGATCATAAAAAGAGACAGCCATATCTTCTTCATTTGCACAAACTAACAAAGGCAGGAAAAGGAGATGCAGTACTGAAAGCGATAGCAGGCGTTACTACCAACATTTTGAACACCATCAACAAAGATGGCAGGGAAGACAACGAGAATGTCACACCAAACGCTACGCCTGAGAGAAGTGCTTCACCTCCCCCTCACGAAAGCGTGACAGCTTCATGCGAAAGGGGAGCCTCCACGTCTATAGCTGAATAAGCACCACCAGCAGTGAAAAATTACTAGAAGAGTGGCTGACAAGCACTCTAAACAATATACTCGACAGACCTGCTCAAAAGGAGAACAGAAACACCGCGCTAGCAAATATCATAACAACCACTGGCGAGCAGCCCATTCCTCAAACAAGTAACACTTACCCAACTAATAATGCAGGTAATGATGCGCTCGCAGCCGTTCTAAAGAAAATGGAAGAAATGGAAAATGAAAACAAGGCACTCCATGACCAGATGAGGGAGCATAAAGAAAGGGTCGATAAGATATCAGGCGCCCCAAAGTTGCTACCAAAACGAGACGTTGGTCGATTCTTCGAACAACCATACAACGAGGAAGCGACTCCACATGGCATTCCCAAAACCTTCAAAATGACACCGTACCTGAAGATATACGATGGTACTACAGACCCCGAAGATCACATCATCCACTACGTCATAGCAGTAAATGGCAACGATCTTTCAAAGGAGCAAGTACCATCAGTATTGCTGAAAAAGTTTAGCGAAAGCTTAACAGGGGGAGCCTTAACCTGGTATTCACAACTACCGGCGCGGTCAATAGCAACGTTCGAGGAAATGGCCGACAAGTTTGTCATCGCCCATACAGGGGCTAAAAAGGCAGAAGCAGGGATGAATGACATATTCGTCGTTAGGCAATCACCTGGAGAGGGACTCAGGGACTTCCTCTTCCAGTTTAACAGGGTGAGAATGAGCCTACCAAATGTATCAGAAGGAATGGCGGTGGCGGCCTTCTAGAACGGGTTGAGCAGGAACGGGTCGAGAGCGACCAGAAAACTATTAAGCAGGCTCATGAAATACCCTCCTACCACTTGGGAACAATCCACAATGCCTATTGCCCCGAGGTGAGAGCCAAAGAGGACGACCTTAATGGTCCAACCCAACGACTGACGTCAGTTCAAGCAGAATCAAGGAAAGATCATTGTAACAATGGTTGAAGGGATCAGTCGGTCCCCGTCTCAACCAAAAAAGACATCAGCCCTATGTCAGAACATCCATCCCACCGTCTCCTCGACATACGGAAGGGTCGCCCAGGCCGCACACAGGGACTCAGCGAAACGAAGAGGTATGCCTCCACTCTTATCCGCTCATAATTTTTGTGTTTCCCCTTCAGAAGTGTACGCACTAGAGAAGCTTGCCACGAAGGTAAAATAGTCACAAAAGATGAAGTCCGACCCAAGTACTCGGAATTCAAATGGCCTCTATGAATTTCACTAGGATTGGGGGTCACAAAATCGAGGATTGCATAGCTCTGCGGCAAGAGGTAGTAAACATGCTGAACCAAGGGTACCTGAGGGAATTGATGAGCGATCATGGACGAGCTAACTTTGCCCGCGGACGTGAACAGCACCAGGGACCTCCAAAGCCACCCTCCCTCACTCGTGCCATCCAAATGATCATCGGTGGAGGCGATAAAGCAACGATCGACCATGTGAAGTTCACCACTACATATAAACTGAAATGGTTGATCACCCACGAACGGTAAGACGACCTCGGAGACAGTATCATCTTCGATAAGTCAGATACCGACGGTTTGACTTTCCCTTATTTCGATGCTCTTGTTATTACTTTACGTATTTCAGATACTGATGTAAGAAGAATAATGGTAGACGACGGAAGCGGCGCGTGTATTATCCACCCTTGAGTCCTCGCATAAATGAGACTCGAAGACAAGATAGTACCACATTGCATGACACTAATAGGTTTTAACAATGCAGTTGAGCGAACCTTTGGAGAAATAACGCTACATGTTCTGGCCAGGGGCGTCATCCTAGAAATAACATTCCATGTCATGGACCAAGACACAACTTACAACGCCATCATAAGGCGGCCATGGATACACGCCATGAGGGCCATCCCGTTAAGACTCTATCAAATAATCAAGTTCCCTACTCCATGGGGAATATTCAGTATCTGGGGCGAACAACGCACTGCCCAAGAATGCTATCGTATCGCCCAGGATTGCATGTACACCCAACAACTGAAGGGAACAGACGCAGAGGCATAGCAATTACCAAAGTTGGGGACCAGACTCGACGTACAAACAGACGTCATCAGGGACCCCGATATCATAGAAGCCGCTGAGTAAACGATAGAATATCTCGATCCCGTCCAACTGAACAACAGTGACAGCAGCAAAAAGGCTTACATCGGACATAAGCTCTCAGAACCAGGTAAATTTCACAAGTTTTTAATTGACAATGCCGATCTGTTTGCTTTCGCCCATGCATATATGCCGAGTATCTCGAAAGACGTGGTCACACACAAGTTGAACGTCGACCCACTCTATCCACTAGTGCGGCAAATTAGAAGGAAATTCAACACCGCAATCAACGAGGCTGTAAGCAATGAAGTGGATAAGCTCCTCGTCAACAGTTCCATCCAGGAATCAAAATAGCCCCAATGGGTCGCCAATGTGGTCATGGTAAAAAAGAAAAACGGGAAATAGCGGATGTGCGTAGATTTTACAGACCTAAACAAGGCATGCCCAAAATACTCATTTCTATTGCCTTACATCGACCAGCTCATCGATGCAACAGCAGGACACGAATTGCTAAGCTTCTTGGACGCCTACTCGGTTTACAACCAAATCCTCATGGAGGAGGAGGACTAAGAGAAAACTACTTTCATCATCCATCAGGGAACGTACTGCTACAGAGTCATGCCATTCGGGTTGAAGAATGTGGGGGCAACATACCAAAGGTAGGTCACCAAGATGTTCAAAGATAAACTCGATAAAACATGGAAGTTTACATCGACGACATGTTAGTCAAATCAAAAAGGAAAGAAGACCACATCGATCACCTGAAAGAAGCCTTCGGTATACTGAGGCGGTACGGCATGAAATTAAACCCCCAAAAATGCGCCTTTGGCGTAACCTTGGGCAAATTTCTCGATTTCTTGGTATCTTGAAGAGGCATAAAAGTCAATCCAGATCAAATCAAAGCCATTAAAGGGATACCTAAAGTGTTAACCAGCAAGAAACATGTGCAAAAACTGACTGGCCATATAGCCGCCTTGTTAAGATTCATCTCGCGGATATCCGACAGATACCACAAATTCTTCAACGTGCTAAAAAAAGACAACGGGCTTCAGTGGAATTCAGAATGCATCATCGATGCCTTAAGAGAACTAAAAGCATACTTGTCCTCGCCCCCACTACTTGCCAAAGCAGAGCCCGACAAACGCCTCCTAGTATATTTGGCTATCTTAGAAGTCGCGGTAAGTGTGGTGTTGGTCCGTGAGAACAAATATACGCAATATCCAATTTATTATATTAGCAAAACCCTGGTCGACGCCAAAACGAGGTACTCTCACCTCGAGAAATTGGCCTTAGCATTGGTTATAGCTTCACGAAATCTTAGACCCTATATCAGTGTCACCCTATATCGGTGGTGACGACCTTCCCTTTGTGGAGCATCCTACATAAACCCGAATTGTCAGGAATACTGGCCAAGTAGTTCATAGAATTGAGCGAGCACGATATAACATATCCGCCACGAACAGGGATAAAATAGTAGGTACTCGCAGACTTCATCGCCCATTTTAGTGCCAAAATAATTCCCGAAGTCGAGCAGGAAGCTTCTCATACCTCCCCAGGGCAACCCGATCTCTGGGTCCTTTACACCAACGGTGCATCCAACGCGTGGGGATCTGGACTAGGACTCGTACTCGAGGTCCTAACAGGGGAAGTTATCCGCCAGTCCATACGGTGCCCTGATATGACTAACAATGAGGCCGAGTATGAGGCCGTGATTGCAAGGTTAAAGCTAGCTCTCAAATATGGAGCACGACGAGTCATCCTCATATGCGACTCACAACTCGTCGTCAACCAAGTTACATGGACTTTCCAAATCAAAGAGCAAAGGCTACAAAAGTACTAGGCAGAAATTCACAAACTACTGCCAAAATTCGATGAATGTCGATTCGACCAAATACCTCGAGCTCAAAGCATCGAGGCGGATGGCCTTGCCAAACTAGCAACAACCACCAAAAATATCACTAAAGAAAATGTGGTCACCCTCCTCCATTCGTCAATAGAACAACTCGAGGTACATTCCATAAATTTGACTTGGGACTGGCGCAACTGCATCATGACATATTTGCAGGAGGGAATACTCCCACAAGACAAAAAGGAAGCCAAAAAGACTCGAATGCAGGCGGCCAGGTACAACATCATAAATCACGACCTATACAAGAGAACGTTCGGGGGGCCCTTGGCGAAATGCCTAAGGCCGAGTCAAACAAGGCGCGTGCTTGAAAAAGTACACGAAGGTCATTGTGGTGCCCATACAGGCAACCGAGCCCTCGTTAGATGCCTCATTCGGGCAGGATATTACTTGCCCACTATGAAAAAGGAAGCCGCAGATTATATCAAGAAATGCGAGCAATGCCAAAAGTATATGCCTATGATACATCAAGCGGGCGAGCATCTCCACTCTGCCACTTTGCCATGGTCGTTCATCAAATAGGGAATGGACAGTGTCGGACCCCTCCCAACGGGGCAAGATAAGATATGTTTTCTTTTGGTTTTAAAACTGACTACTTTTCCAAATGGGTGGAAGTAGGTGCATTCACCCAAATATGTAAACACGATGTCATCACATTCATATGGAGGAACATCATATGTCGCTTCGGCATCCCCAAAGAAATCAGCTACGATAATGGGCCCCAATTCACCTGGAAAAAGACCATCGAGTTCTTCGAAAAATGGCGCATCAAACGTATACTCTCCACGCCATATCATCCCGCTGGCAATGGTCAAGCTGAATCCTCCAATAAAATAATATTGAATTATCTTAAAGAAAAAGCTCGAGGATGCCAAAGGGTTATGGCCGGAGTTGCTACCAGAGGTACTATGGTCCTACCATACCACGCCGAAAATAAGCACAAGCGAAATGCCATATTCACTAGTCTAGGGACTGATACCATGATGTCTATTGAGGTCGGAGATCCTAGCCTGAGATACTCCAATGAAAGCGAATAAAACAATGACGAAAACAAAAAAAACAAGACCTCAACGAGGCAGAAGAAAGAAGAGACATGGCTTACGTAAGAATGGTAGCCCGAAAACTACAAGTAGAAAGGTACTATAACAAAAAGGCCAAAATATGACCACTCAAAGTCGGAGAATATGTTCTCAAGGCCAAAACACAAGCAAGCAAATACCCGAAAGAAGGCAAACTAGGAACCAATTGGGATGGGCCATACAAAATCACAACAGCAGCAAGTAAAGGAGCATTCCAACTAGAAACAATGGAAAGAAAACTACTACAAAATAATTGGAATGTCGCCCACTTCAAATACTTCAACTTCTGAAAAAGGGCGCCCCTCAAGTCGTTCTCTTTTTCCCTCACCCGGGTTTTGTCCCGATTAGGTTTTCTCGGGGAGGTTTTTAACGAGGCGACGAAGGGGATGTCTCGAAGTTCAAAGTATAATTCATCGCCCCGCCAGCCGACTGCTTTTCCAAGCCGAACGATGAAGGGACTAAATACCTGGAAACTTCTCCAATATATGTATGAAACAGACATGCATAGTATTCTCCAGTGAATGAAATAAAGCAGCATGTTGTACTCTCCACCAAGATATTCTCCAATGAATGAAATAAAGCAACATTTTACTCTCCATCATTTTTGCACCCAACATTCGACCTCGCTCGAATTACTTAATATTCGACCTCGCTCGAATTACTTAACATTCGACCTCGCTCGAATTACTTAACATTCGACCTCGCACGAATTACTTAACATTCAACCTTGCTCGAATTACTTTACACTCAGCCTTGCTCGAGTTACTTTAAGATTTGCGACCGACTACGCCAAAACATTACACACAAGCGGCCGAAAAGCCAGAGACCACCTCACAGCAAACAAAAATAACAATTCAGAGATACACAGCAAAAAGGTAATCATTCCATTACAACTATTATATTACAAAAACTTTTTACAAAAGGCTCGAAGATACCCTCACAAAAATAGCAAGGCAAAACAAAATAAATACAACGACCCTACGCCGTGTCATCCCCCGCAACATACTCCTCGTTATACCAAGAATCGGAGGCGAGCCTGTCCGCATCATCATCGACATCGTCCCCGCCTGGCGTACCGGGATCATAACTACAAGCTTCACGGGTTGCATGTGTTTTAACACGAACAACCTTGAGTTCTGCCTCGGAAACCTTCCCGTTAGCCTTCAGGGACTTGTACACATCAAGCTGAGCCTCGACATGAACCCACATCTCATACAACTCCTGCGACACGACGGGATCAATAGAAGTATGAGACGTGGATGGCTGCGACTACCGTCGCACTTCCTCTTCCTTTAAAGCAACAACCTGTTCATTCTATCTGGACAACTCCGCCTCCAGATCTTAGATCTACTCTTTTAACCTCGCTACCTTGAGCGCCAACGTCTCCACCTTATTATCCCACTCAGACCTACAAACACGGAGGGCATCATCTAGGGCTGCTACTTCAGATACGGCGGCTACCCTGCCTTTTTTAGCACGAGTTAATTCATCAGCTTTAACGCTCAACTCACCTCTCAGATCGACAGCCTATGCCTCCCTTTGCCCAAGCTCAACAGTTAAAGTGGCCACCAGTGCCTGAAGATCGACATTCTCGGCCATCACCCTCTTGATCATCACGAGCTCATCATCTTTGGCCTTAAGAGCCGCCTCAAGTTCACTGCATCGACCTATGGCCTTCATCAACTCATCATCCTGCTCTTTCAGGTCTTCGACTTTTTGCGCCTACTCTTCCTCTTTCTGCTTAAGCCTATCGTAAAACAGCTGAAAATCGCTTTCTTGAGTGAAGACACCAGCCAATGCACGGTGCTTGGTGAAGTACTCTTTGTACTTGGAGGCTACCTTCTTAAAAACGGTCGTCCTCCGTTCTTCTTTTCGGTCGCGCTCGATCTCCATAATGAGAGTCTGACATGTAGAGGAAAGAAAGTCAACATAAGTATATTACGCATGTGAAACAAATCCTAACAGGAAAAGAACACTTACTTGCAAAGCCATGCCAGAAATACTCCACGATAGCTCTGCATCGCTCATCGCCTAAAGTGTCGCGTTCTCGAAAGCAGGACAAAATTAAGCGAAGGACAACACTGCCTGCTTGGAGTTCACCAAAAGATCGTAACCCACGGGAATGATTACCTGTCGATTAGGACCCTCCGTCCTCATATCCACGCGAGTATCTCTCCTAAAAGGCCCGCACCTCTTCAGGATCGATGTTTGATCCTGAACCATCATCCTCTGCGAGCACCGCCCCATCCCCTCTGGCCATCAATAACGCGCCACCTTCAGCAGCCCGTACAGGTTCTCTGCCTTGGCATATACCCTCAGCCCTAGGGGACCTCCCGTTGTAATAGCATCCGCCATAAAAACGGCCCCTGCATCTAGCATAGGCGAGGATGCCACTCTCGAAGCAATGACCTTCTTCTTTTCAACGTTGGTGGAGATGGCCTTCCTGAGCTCCACCCTCCTCCTCTTTCTCGATGGCGACTCATCCCTGTTAGAGGACTCATCTACCAGGTGGTAGATAGGCTAGGAAGAGATCTCGTCCTGTACGACAACATCCCGAGAAGGGGGTTCCTTGTTGACAAAGTTTGAGTATGACCTCCTCAGGCGAACTCAGCTAAAGTAAATTGCATCCATGCCGATGCGATGGCCTGGTGAAATGTCGTCACTGGAGCTTTCTTTTTGGAAGTCATTGACCTGTCACCACAAAGAGGTCGCATCAATAAATAATGGCAAGCAACTGAAGGTCGACACAAAAGTAACACTTACTAGAAGGAACCTTCGGTCCAAAGCGTTTGTAGAAAACCTCCCAATCTCGTATCCCCACCATGAGGTAACACGCGAGGCACCCAGTCCTCAATGCCGACGATGGGAAAGGGTGCACGCCTCTCAGTTACACATAAAAATCATAGGTGAATAAAAATCAAAAGAGATGGAAGAAGATAACAAGCATATGTCATCAACACCTACGATTATGATTCCACTGCTCAGGAAATCCAGTAGGGTCCGACACCAAGTGCTCCATTTTGATAAAAAAGTACTTGTGCCAAAACTTCTGGCTCGCCCTGCCGTCCATTCCAACTATCATCCCTTTAGTCCCGCGATGTCGCAGGTGTATTATGGTGGCTCTGTGAAAGCTTGGTGAAAAAAATGTAATAGGTGGCGGATGTCGACCTCACAACCAGCCAACTCCACGTACTTTGTCATCATTAGAAAAGCTTTATACAAATACATAGACAGTTGTGCCGGGCAGATATTGTAAAATCGACAGAACTCCTCTGTCAGCGGAAGAAGAGGGAAAGTATAACCAATTACAAAGGGATAAACATAAAAAGCATAGTACCCAGATCTATGGACCTCCACGATGTCGCCTCCAGCTGGAACCATCTCGACGTGAGAAGGAATATAGTATGTAGATCGGAGTTCATCTATATGAGATGGCCCAATTTCGGAGATCACCGAAACGAGAGAAGAAGTGGGTTCCTTGTGGAAATCACTTTTGGATAAGGGGTTTCTAGGAAGTATCTCTCATACAGTAGGAAAACTCCCACACTCCTCAGCCACGAGATCCTCACCACCGGAAGGAGGGGCCACCGACAACGGAGTGGCGTCGGAAACTTCGTCAGGTATACGAAGGGTTCGGTACATCTCGACAACAAAATGTGTGCTATTAAATCTAAAGAAAGAGGTGATGACTAAACAGAAAGGTGAGAAACGGAATCGTAGAAACAAAGCTGATAACAAGAACTAGTAAAAAGGATCGAAAGAAGATAATGTACATGCAAGGAGGGAAATGGCAGAAACTTATGAAAAAACAAAACCGTCATCTATTTATAGAGCTGGATGGCGCGAGAATCAAAGCAAAAGATTGACAATGGCACTAAAACCAAAGCGATAAGCACACAGATGCTGTCTCGGAAAGATGCGTAATGATGTCGTGCATAGCAGTGACGTCACATCATGGTAACCATGCCAATCATGACTCTGCTAGTTGTGTCGTTCTTTCTATCTTGGTCGACCCGGCATGATTTGATAGCCAAATTTTCCCACGACGAAAACGAATGATGTCCGCTTATCGAGGACGTGCAGGCTACGACCTCAACAACCAGAAGGACTAACTGTATAGATCTAAATTTGGTAACCACGGTAACGGATAAGCAAGACAAAGGACGGGGTCGACCACTATATAATGACTGAAGGTTGTTCTCATAAAGGTTGACTCCAGAAACGGGCAGCTGAGATAGGATAGTAACGGTAACTTAGGTTCAGGAGTGGACATTCTTTATGTTGTACTTTTTAGGGTTTTTGGGGAATGTCCCTTATAAATAGGAAGAGATAGGAAATAAAAAGGGGATCTACCTTTTTTGGACTGGAACATATTGTAAAAGTTGAAAGAAGAATATACGAAAGAGTTGTCTTATTCATTTATTCAAGCACACATTGTTCAAACCTGATCCATAAATCTCAAGACCCCATATACATTTTGACCTCTCGATTTTTCACGTCGCCGTTAGAGAAAAGGAACTTCCCAATCATATAATCATTGGGTGATAGTTCCTTTCCCATTATAATCACTGTCATTACTTACATTTATTATACATTTATGTTATTACATGTATTGTCAATCATAGCATATTAAGTTCACTGTTTAATGCTCCTGAACTCTACTCGTCATACAAAAATTTTATTTTATTCGGTCTAGAATTTATTAAGTTCAACTAAGATTCACCATTTTAGCTTATCATTAATTGGTTTAGCATTAATGATAAAAAAAACAAGAGTGCCTTTGTAAAAATATGGAGGATTTTTAACACAAATGGTCCTTTTAAGTGTAGGGGGATGTCTTTCATCCTTATTGTATTATTACTCCGAGCACTTTTAATTGATTTCTTAGGTAAAATTGATTACTTTTGTATCCATTAACAAACTCAAAAATGGAATTTGTTAAAGTTAACGGACGGACACATGCGTTGTACCTAGGGGATCAATGGATATTTAAAAATCGATTAAACCGATCAGTATGTACCGTATCAAACCGATTTTTTGTTTTCTTTTAATAAAACCGTAGATTTTTATATAAATCTATAACCGTACCGATAATTAGGGTAAGTTTTTTATTTTATGAAAATAAACCGAAAAAATATTGAACCGTACCGAATAAATTTACAATGTGAAAAATATATTTATATATTAAGTTTAAGCATTAATTTTTTTCTTGGGTCTTCGAATTATGAAATAATTACAAGCCAACAAGTAATTAAACTCAAAATTCTAATTCACAAGCCTATTATGCTACTTCTATTGAAACTAGGTTAGTTTCAGCATATTCACTAGCAATATACAAGATATTGTAGTGATTATCACTGGCGGACCTAGGATTTTCATCAAATAGGTTCAACATGTGAAGGAGTAAATGTACAAATCTCTTTGAGGAAATTTATGATTTAGGGGTTAGTAAGGACTTTTTCGAAGGTATGCTCTTCTAATCTCGTCAAGATCACTTGGATTATAGTCCCTAATGTATATTCTTTCTTTGGATCAGTCTTTAAGAAATTCAGATTTACTCTTTGCCTTTTTTTTTAGAGGAATGAGGTTGTTATTCTAATTGGTTCAAAATTTCTTCCACGAGAGGAGAAATTTGAGAGGATGAACTTGATTGTGATAACTTGGAAGATACTAAAGAGTAAAATCTTTTCATTAAATTTTAAAATTTGATTATCAAATTTAACAAATATTTTAAAATTAAAGCATCACAAACAAGAATTAAACTAAACTCAAATGTAACTAACATGATACTTTCCTTGTAACTAAATTAAAATATAGTTTAATTCGCAAAAGGCAACTTAAGTCACTAAGAATAATATGTGAACACAAATTGATGGGAAGTTGATAAAAAAAAAAAAAAGTAAAATGGAATAGAATTCTAATGGCTCAACATAAATTAATTAACTGAAGAGAGTTATAAAAATTTTATCGCAAACTAATTAAGGAAAATAAATAAAACGGTCAGTTATCTTTCTCTAAATTACTGTATCTAAATAGGAAAATAGTAAGACACCTTATGTTGCTGTTTAGCTTCGAACTCATGACTCCTTACAAAATTTGAACCCTCCTCACCATTGGGCTTGGCACTTACGTTAAAGTAAGTGGATTCAAAATTTATTTTATAATAGAATGTCTTCGGAGAAAGATAAACTATATAATGTTATTTTTTGATAAAGCGGGTTCTTATGAATCCTCTTGACCCCATGTGGGTCCTCCCCTGGTGATTATGTGTAGCAAATTACGATGTATTGAATCCGCTTCCTTTCGTATGATTTAATTGGCATTTGGATATGAATTCCAAAATAAATTTTCAAATTTGGAATTTCACTAAAATTTGAATTGAAGATGAAGTTGTGTTTGGTTATAACTAGTCTTAGAATACGCGCGTTGCGCGTGTTTCTTATCTTAATAAATTGTTTTTGTAAGAAAATTACACATATATTTAAATTATATTTGAATTATAAAATAAAATATAAGCTTCTGAAATTGATGAATATTGATCTTATATAGCTAACTCACTAAAGGAAAAAACTTTATTCATAGATGTTCACAATCATTATTCAATATATTCACCGTAAAAATTATTCTAATTTTATAATTTTATCAGTTGAATTTCACGAGTTATTGTACTTTCTTTTCAGTTTCAATAAAGCACATAACTCTAGAAGATTTTAAAAAAAAAATTGAAATATTTTTCATGTTATTCTCAAGTTCATTCAAGAAGAAAACGACATAATTAATTAGTTGTACTTTTATTATGTTTCTTTAAAGATATTCAAATAAGATAAATTAAAAAATTAAATCTTATGTCTTCTTTGTATCCCTTCTAAGGTTTCAATGTTACTGTAAGCACGTGATTTTTGCTTCACGGACAATCGCTCCAAAAGAAAATAAAAATAGTGACAAATGACTTCGCTGTACAATTTTTCGATCTTTCCGTGACATGGGTTGTTAGTCGTTTGTGGGTCTGTCCATTTTGCATCTAGTCATTATCAAACAAAAATACAAAAAAAAAATAATATGTGTCGTTAAAAGAAAATTCAAAAAAAATATAAATATATGTGCGTCATTCGTTCTAGGTTGTGATTTAACTTACTTAAATATTTTTGTGATAATTTGGGAAGGTTACATTATTGTTGATGTTAATTTCATTATTTCATTATTTTATTTTTTGTTTAAAAGTAAAAAAAAAAGAAAGAAAAAAAAAGAAAGCAAAAGAGTGAAGGAAAATCGGTTTGGGCCCAAAAAGAAATGAAACAAAGCAGGCCCAAACCAGCACTCAGACCCAGTCCAAATCCAGGCCTGCCCAGGCACCTCCTGAAACGACGCCGTTTCAGGCAAATCAATCTGAGCCGTCCGTCCAGGCCAATCCAACGGCTCAGGATCTCTTTTCAGCAACCCATTTTCAAACCCGACCCAATAACCGGTCTGACCCAACCTCTCACTTAAACCAAACGACCTCGTTTAACTACCAAACGACCCCGTCTCATTTCTCACCCTCAGATCCAAGCCGTTGAGATCATCTGATCTAACGGCTCAGATCCAATCAGCCTCCCCATATATAAACTCGACCCTTCACCCCACGCCCCCTATCCGAACCCCCCCTTCATCGTCCCCAAGCTCAAACACTGAAACCCCAAACCCTAGCAAGCCGCCCTAGTCTCCCTCGCCATTAAAGCCGGCGGCACGAACGCCGGTGACCACCTCCTGAACACCCTAAGACCCCCTCACTCTCCTGAACATGGATCTGTTACCCTCTTGCCTCGAATCACCTTCCTTCGTCTCGAATCTTCATTTGAAGATTTGAGTCGAACCCGGACCTATGCCAAACCACCCCATCTTCATACCAGACACTCCCCTGACCTTCCTCGTGACCAAACCAAGCTTGGTTTGGTCCGAATCTACCCACAACTCCTAAAAATCCAGATCTGAAAATCCAGACCTTAGAACACATGCACCTGGGGAATCCGACCGGTTTCGAGAGGGGTTTGAGGTTCAATGGATCTTAACCAAGGTGTTCTCATGTGAGAACACCCTAGTTAAAATTTGTTCGGCCTCAAATGGGCAGAGTTGAGTCAGATTTGGGGTCTGTTTGATTTAAACATTTTTCGGTAAGTTTTTCTTTCCCTTTTCGTTTATATTAACTGTTGATTAAGTCATTAGCATGCTTTGTGGTAATTGTTTGTTATTTTTCTGATAGTTTCTTAATTTCTTTCATCTCTGTAAAGACCTTGTTATTTGGTCGATTGTTTTCTGTGTATGGTTTAAATGTATCCTATGATAAACATGATCGTCAATTAGATTAGTCGTCAAATGAGTTAATTCATATAGGCCCCAGTAATTGAACAAAAGTTGTCTGATACCCTTTAGGTCCCTGAACGTATTGTTTATATGAGCAACTGATTATTACCTGTTATAATTAATATAGTCGACTCGATAAATGTCGTCGATTAGTTTTCTATAACTAATGAATCGAATGAGCTAATAATGTCGCATGACTGATTGAACCTTGCCACTGACTGAATGCCCCAGCATTGTCTGAAATGAGTTTGTTTGCATTGTAAAAATGACTGAAAAGGTTCAGTCCAGGCAGTCCTGAATTTGAACTTTCATCAGTTCAAAATACCCTGAGGATGCAATGGGCAGGGCAGTAATAATCAAGGTTAAGCAAGGGTATTCTGGGGTGTTAAAAAGGACAGAAAGATTAGTTTAAATGAGCTGACAAGTAGGGTACTAATTTAGGATTAAACTAATACCAATGGGGAACAAGACATAAGAGTATGGGGCTTAAAATGAATAAAAAAGGAGCCCATAACTCTTGATTAAAGAAAACCAGGCGTGGGGAACAAAGGGCTGGCACCAAAGATGCTTAGGCATGGGCTTAAAGGGTATGGGCATTCTGCCAATTGGGAGGGCAGGCAGCTTAGCTGCACTAGGTCGATTAGCTTATAAATAGGCCATTTGAGAACTTAAAGAGGGCTGGACTTTTGGTCTTCAGAGGAAGAGAAAACAAAGTGGAATTTTTAGTCTTAAGGCTGTAATTTTGAGTCTTGAGAAAGGTTTTGTGAGTTTAAAGAAAAAAAGACTGAAAACATAAGAGAGTTCCAGTAAATACTGTTACTAAACACTGTCTAAAAGTTGTGTAAGGATTCATATTGGTCAAGCTGTCTTGGCCAGGTTTTGTTGTTTGCATTAACTGAGATGCTTGGGATTGTTGAACTGTTGGTGTTGTTGCATTGAACACTCTGCTATCTCTGTTGTTTCCTTACTCTTTCCTGGGATTGCTGGCTTGGTACTCGACTATCTGCTAGTTCTTTGTTCTGGAAAACATTGCTGGTTGTCTGTGGGTTGTGGAAAACATTTGATTGTGGGTTTGTTGCTGTGCTGTTGCTGTGTATCTGTTGTTGCTGTGTTTACTGCATACTGCCCAGCTGATCATCCCTTTCTTCTTTGTCCTATATACCAGGTATACAACCAATGCACTGTCAAGAAATGTAATTGAAAAATGAGCATGAAATACAAATGAAAGATCCTGAAGGATGTCTCTTATACATAGATTGTTACATTAAATATTCATGTAATGTGTAATAGTTTTTTACATTTTTGTTCTGGGTACTAGTGACAGTCGTCATGCCTATAAATGTCAATGCATGGTAGTTGAATGCTAGAATGTGCATATAGGTTGATGATGAGAGTATGCCCAAGGCAGTAGGTAGTATCTCATACTTAGTTCAATGGTGTAGTATGAGCCTATAATATAGTCCAAGCATGAAATTCGTACACTGTAAATAAGTTCTTTCCTTTCTAATAAATTGCCATATATAACTCTTAAAATCATGTTTTAAGATAAAGAACACAAATTCAGGGCCTCAACCTCATGAAGGTCGAGCCCAGGTCAAAAACAGACCAGGCAGGCCCGCATCGAACGAGCAGTGGCCCAAGTCTGGCCTATTACGCATGGGCTGGATTTGGGCCCGGAATTATTTGTTCGGCTGACTGTACATGTAGCCTCATTTCTGACTTTAAAGCATTTCCGAATTCCGTTACAAACAACTCGCAAGCATGTAATTAATTAGGACTATCTGCTGTTTTCAATTGATAGAAACAAACACGACAAGAAACGTAGTTGCTATAGGATATCCTTTTAAAATAAGAACGAGATGAGCCTCGATGAAAATAAACAAAACGCGCGGATGCGGGGCCCTTGTTAAATGTATATTATTGAAGCATTTAGTTTCCAGGACGGGTTGTTTAGCAAATCTCACAACCCTCCTAAAAAATAACAATATGTTAGTCTCATTAGAATACGCTTTAATAAACCTTACCTTCTTAAACTCGGGTGCACATTTATGTGACCCAAATCCAAATCTCGACGGATTCGAAGTGTATTTCTAATCACGGGTACATTGATTGTGGTGTGATTCGAGAGGCATATCCATGACGTCGCAAATTCCTTTTAAAAGTAGAACAAGACGAGCCTCGTCAAACAAAAAAAAAATGAACACAGCTGCGGGGCCCTCTAACTGTATGTATTAAAACACTTAGAATTCGGGACAGGCCGTTTAGTGAATTTTTCGGCCTTACCCAAAACAACAATACGCTAGTTGCTTTAGGCACGTCTTAATAATTTATTCTCCTTAATTCGGGTGCACATTTATGTGACCCAAATCCAAATCTCAACCGAGTCGAAATATGTCAACAATCACGGGTGCATTGATGCAACGTGGTTCGAGATATGTTTTCACAACGTTGCAAGTCTTATAAAATAACAGTAAATGATAAAAGCGGTTAAAAATTAAAATTTGCACATAAGTTCATATTATATTAAAAATCAGATAAATAAGCCGAATATAACAATTGAGCGACCGTGCTAGAACCACGGAACTCGGGAATGCCTAACACCTTCTATCGGGTTAACAGAATTCCTTATCCGGATTTCTGGTACGCAGACTATAATATAGAGTCATTATTTTCCTCGATTTGGGATCAAAATTGGTGACTTGGGACACCCTAAATCTCCCAAGTGGCGACTCTGAAATAAATAAACCAGTCCCATTTCGATTGTCCTTTAATTGGAAAAAACTCCCCTTGTACCCTCTCGGGTATGGAAAAAGGAGGTGTGACAGCTCTGGCGACTCTGCTGGGGACTATAAAACCCAGAACCACTGGTTCAGGGTTAAGAATTCGAGCTTAGAATAATTGTTGTTATTTGGCTTTATTTATTATCTGATTTTTACATGATATACGCTTAATGTGCTAAATGATGCTTTTACCGCTTTAATATTATCTGAATTATGTATATAAAACTGCTACGAAACCCTTCTTTCTGAGTCTTCTGAATTTATGGTGTACACGTGCGCGTGACCCACCTTTCTGTTAAAGTCATGCCAAATAAGACGGAGTTGGGACAAGTAACTAGGCCGGGCAGACTTTTGTGCTCCCGGTACGTTGCCCCCGCTTCGGCTCAAACTGTCCATTTGGGTAAGCCAGGTTTAGAACAATCAACCTCAGGGTTACACTTAGAATAACTCAGCCATGCACCGGATCCCTAGTAGGAACGTTTATTTGCATCACGTGCATTTGACTTAGGGGACTCAACACAGGGGTTGGGTCTGTCTAAGACAGGTGAACCCGAAATAAAAAGACCATCCTGATGCATCCTACTTGCTATACGTGCATTCATTTGCCTCGAACATGCTTGCTGACCGGCTTAAATGAAATCATGGTAAGAGCTGAGGAGTAAAATGGGTCATAATAAAAAAAAATATATATATGTAATAAAAATAAAATATAGTTTTCAAATCTTGAAATAAATATATATATATGTAATAAAAAATAAAATATAGTTTTAAATCTTGAAATAGTTTTAACCAAAAACGATTGGAGTATGTTTTCAAAATGAGTCTTGACTTTATTAAATTAAATTTCAGATACAAAATGAGCACCACACAAAACCCCTCCTCCGCAAATACAGAAGAGTTTCTATTCCAGCTTCAAATGTGGTGGGGTGAATTAGGCGAAGATGGTCAAAAGTGGGTCATCAAGCATTTGGGAAATCTCCCGGACATTATGAAAGTTAAACCCCGTAAGGATCTGATTGCGGCATTAGTAACTTTTTGGGACCCTGTTCACAATGTCTTTCGTTTCTCTGACTTCGAGCTCACTCCTACATTAGAAGAGGTAGCTGGATATATTGGTTTTGACGGAAGTTTAAGGAATCAAAGCTTGATATTCACGAAGGCTCCCTCGGTACATCGATTCTTCGGTCTTTTGAACATCAGCAGTCAAATCAGGAAAAGCAACGTCGTCAACGGATGTTGTTCTTTCAACTTTTTGTATTCAAGGTTCGGAAAGTCAGATGGGTTCGAAATTCATGAGAAAGGCCTTACTAACAAACAAGACAAAGACGCATGGCAGGTTCACCGTCGTTTCGCCTTCATGGTGGCTTTTCTAGGAATCATGGTCTTCCCGAACAAAGAACGAACAATCGATATTCGCACCGCAAAAGTTGTGCAAATCCTCACCTCCAAGGAAAACCACACCCTTGTCCCCATCATTCTCTCGGACATTTATCGGGCTTTGACCTTATGTAAAGCGGGAGCGAAAGTCTTCGAGGGATGCGGAATTTTGTTGCAAATGTGGCTGATTGAACATCTCCAACAACAGCCCAAGATCATACAGTACAGGCCAAACAACGATAATTACATCGAGGGTTATGAGGAAAGAGTGAAAAATTATCAGGTTCCAGAAGGGACAGAAGCATGGGTATCTCGGCTAAGGGCTCTAACGGCAAATCAAATTGAATGGACTTTGGGATGGCTATCAATGAGGGAAGTAATACATATGTCAAACTCAAATAGTTATCTGCTACTATTGGGATTGAGAAGCATCCAGCCATACGCGCCATTGAGAGTCCTAAGACAACTAGGAAGATATCAAGTAGTTCCTGATGATGAAGATTTGAGTGCGCAAGAAATCGAACTACACCCAGAGGCCACTATTCCTGAGGCGTTACTTCAGCAGATGTGGAATGGATGTCGATACTTAAAAAGCGATACTCAAGTCCCAGACACTACAAAGGGTGAGATAAATCCTGGATATGCAAGGTGGTTCGAGAAACGGTCTCGCGTGGATGAGGAACCAGAACCTAAGCTGAGAAGGCCAACTAAAAGACCCCATATTCAAAACTTTAATGATAAAATCCAAGAGCGGTTGATCTGGGGAGAAAAAGAGAAGGGGTACAAAGCAACTATCCACGCCCTAAAGGAAAATCTAAGGAACCTCAGTCTGGAGAAGGATTTGCAAGCACAAGAAGCTGAAGGCGAGAAGAAGAGTCTAGCCTGTGAGAATGAAAGTCTTCATGCTCGATTTCTGAAAATGAAAAAGGCTGCTGAAACGCCAATGAGGAATTGGAAGGATCAAAAACCCATCGCCAATCTTTTTGAAAGAATGCAGGATTATGATTCCATTCTTGCTGCAAAAGAAAGGGCGTTGAGCAAAGCAAAAGAAAGGATCCAACAATTAAACGAAGAAGCCAGATCTGATAAGGAACGCCAAAATAGGCAATCCGAGAAAGACAGGGCACAATTCAAGAAGGAAAAAGACCATTGGATACGATCAGAAGACCAACTTCGTGCACAACTAGAAGAGGCAAGAAGGTACAGAGAGCATCAACAAGAGGACACTGATAGAGAAAGAGCGCAGATGAGATTAGAGCAGGCCAGACTCCGAGCTCTATTAGAGTCAGCCCTAGATCGTGAAGGCCGTATCCGAGATATAGCCACCACTCGCCAGCAGCAATTGCAGGATCAAGGCCAATATCTTCAAAATTTCAGGGCACAGATCCACGACCTGGCGGTCTACACCTCTCAAAGTTATGTAAACTGCCAAGGAATGGATTATGAAAGGTTTACCGAGCATGCACCCACCTTTGCCCATCATCTAGCAGTGGAGTTGGAAAGGATGTATCGAACATTGGGAGGACATCCGGGTCAAGCCCCGCCTTGAGCAAATGATCTAATAACTTACAACACAAGTGGAAAGTGGGGCACGTTACGAGATGTTAAGAATTGTATCTTTTATTTCAATTTGAATGTGTGTATTTCAAGACATTGTTTTACAAAGTTTTCAAATGTAGTGTTGTTCATTTTCTTTTGTGTGTATTTCGAGACATTGTTTTTACTAAGTTTTCAAGAGTAATGTTTGTTCATCTTCTTTTTATAAATGTTAGCCTCATGGCAGAACTACGCCTGGTCTGATTCACGCAGGGACGTGATACGTAGGCAATCCCCATAAGATTCGACCGCTTTTAATAAATAAAAATAAAAATACAAAATAAAATAAAACACAGGGTTTCCCAAAGTACTTTAAAAAGGGACGAATGAGCAAACCGGGATGACGCATGTTGTTTGAGGCAAAGCATGTAGAAACGATTAACTGCCTAGGTGCATTGCATCCTCTATGTGTTACGATCAAATCTGTTAAAATCTAACGCTAACAAAGTTTGTTGTTGTCTGATTCAGACAAGTTAGTCGTTAAAGAACTCTGGCAACACACTCCTACCAAACCAGATCCAAAGGACCGATAGCAACAAGCATGACTACTTCAGAGAATAGTAATGAGGAAGAAAGGCCGATGAGCCAGTTGCTAAAAGAAGCGATGGAAAAGATTGAAAGGATGGGACTAGAGATGAATGCAATGCAGCTAGCCCTAGCCAAAACACAAAAGAGCCCTGAAACACTGGGACACATGCCAGAATACCCCCACTCTGGCCCTTCCACAAGCCGTCCAAATCCCCTTTATCATCAAGAAAGAAGCCCTCATGATTCCCAAGCTCCACCACCCCATCAACCTCTCCCAACACCCAATATTCCCATTTTTGTGGGACCTACATCAGCCCCTTTGCAGAGAACGACCAGTGAGCCATTGTTTCAGGCTCACGATACCCAATACTATCCCCTTGAGCCTACATTCCATGCACCCGAACCACAGGATTACAATCCCCATTTGGAAGTACCGGCAGAGGTTGAGAAGCCGGTTAAGGCCCCTGAACAGGATGAAGTGTTGAGAAAGTTCAAAAGCCTGGAGCAATCCTTTAGGAACTTGCACGGGCTGGGCAATCAAGTCAGCGTGGCGTACAAAGATATATGTCCTTTCCCAGACGTCCAACTCCCGGCCGGTTTTAAAATGCCTAAGTTCAATTTATATGAAGGGCACGGTGATCCCATGGCGCATTTGCGGGGATTCTGTAGCAAGATGAGAGGGGCAGGCGGCAAGGATGAGCTGTTGATAGCTTATTTCGGCCAAAGTTTGAGCGGATCTGCACTAGAATGGTATACTAGGCAGGATTCCAGCAAGTGGTACACGTGGGATGATCTGGCCCAGGCTTTTGCAGGTCATTTCCAGTACAACCTCGAGATAGTCCCTGACCGTCTCACATTATTAAGAACTGGGAAGAAACCCGGGGAAAGTTTTCGCGAGTTCGGGTTCCGCTGGAGAGAGCAAGCAGCTAGAGTCGATCCTCCCATGAGAGAGGGAGAGATGGTGGACTATTTCTTGCAGACACTAGATCCAACCTACTTTGTTCACTTGGTGACAACAGTTGGAAAATCGTTCAGAGGTGGTCAAGATAGGGGTCATGATAGAAGAGGGTCTGAGGTCTGACAAGATCTTGAACTATTCGGCACTCAAGGCCACAACCCAGGCTATTCAAAGCGGCACGGGAGGTGCGCTGAGAAGAAAGAAAGAAGAGGTTGCCACGATCGAGGCAGGCAGTTGGTCCAGGACTGGCAGGCCACACTACAACCAACCCTGACCTCACAGGTCAGAATACCCATACAACCCACCACAAAATTTCTATCCACCTCGAGAACCACATTGTTCCATACACCAAGCCCAGGCATACACTCAGCCTCTGGTTCGCCCACAATGGCGCGCACCGGCTCCCCAGAACATATATGCACCACCACAAAATACCTACCCTCCACCAAGGGCGTATAGAAACCCTTCAGGGGTAGGTTTTCGGGGAAATCCAGATGCTAGGAATGACAGGTTGCGGAAGCAGAGAACTTTCACAGAGCTGGGAGAAACCTACACCGCTTTGTTCCACAAGCTGAGACAATTGGGTTTGGTTAGTCCTGTCCAGACTCGAGAACCAAATCCCCCACCTCAGAATTTGGATCGATCAATCAGTTGTGAATACTGTTCAGGGATGCTCGGACATGATACCGAGAAGTGTTGGAAATTAAGGCATGCCATACAGGATCTTATTGACATCAATAAGATCGAGGTCCAGACACCAGAAGCTCCTAACATCAACCAAAACCCACTGCCAGCGCACCACGAAACTCACATGATTGAGTTGGTGTATGAGGGAGGAGAGCTGAGAAAACCCTCACAAACAGTGATGATGATCCAAGCCGCCCCGAAAGAAGTCTCAACCAGTGGAGGAACGAGCGTACAGTCGCAGGGAGAAGGCGCCAAGCCGGTAGTGATATTGGGAAAGAGCCCGTCTGCCATAACAAGCAAACCCGAGCCAAGCAAGTTGGTGATACCAGGAATCCCGCCCACACCGGCAGTCGTGTTAAAAGGGGTATGTAGAGAACTGGTGACCATAAAGCCTGTGGTCCAGCTGCCGATGATTGACAGCAGGGCTGTGCCTTGGAAATATGAAAAGGCAGTGGTGATGTACAAAGGAAAACAGGTGGAAGAAGTCAGTTGTGAAGCGCAAGGGCTGACTCGATCAGGTCGATGTTTTGCTCCGGTGGAGCTAAGAAGGACCAACCCAGTTGCAACCAAGAAACCTGTGTCCGAAGAAGAGGCTGAAGAGTTCCTGAGGAAGATGAAAGTACATGACTATTCTGTGGTCGAACAACTGAGAAAAACACCGGCCCAGATCTCACTGTTGTCATTACTGATCCACTCTGAGGAGCATCGTCGGGCCCTGCTGAAGATATTGAACGAAGCTCATGTGCCCAGTGAGATTTCTGTAAACCACCTGGAAACCATTGCCAGCAAGATTTTCGAGGTGAACAGGGTAACATTCTCAGATGATGACCTGCCGGTGGAAGGTACGGAGCACAATAAAGCTCTATACCTAGCCGTTAAATGTGAAGACTCAGTGGTAACTCGAGTGTTGGTGGATAATGGCTCAAGCGCCAATATTTATCCATTATCCACTCTGGACCAGTTAAAGATCGACCGCGGAAGAATCCGAAAGAATAGCATCTGTGTCCGGGGGTTTGACGGAAACGGAACAGCCACTGTAGGGGATGTTGTACTTGAATTGACCATTGGTCCAGTCCTGTTTACCATGGAATTCCAGGTGTTAGATGCCACAGTTTCTTATAACCTGCTGATAGGACGACCCTGGATTCATGCAGCCAAAGCGGTGCCTTCCACTCTACACCAGACGGAGAAGTTCGAGCGGGAAAGACAAGAGGTCGTGTTACACGGCGAGGATACAACGTGCACCATGGGCGGAACCATTGTACCTTTTATAGAGACTGCTGATGACAAAGGTCCTTGGGTCTACCAGATTTTCGATACAGGGTCAGCCAACAAAATTTCTGAAGGAGAAATCATCCCACACCCTAGGGTAGCTGCCGTGACAGTCATGATGGTCTCGGAGATGCTGGGTAACGGATTTGTGCCAGGAAAAGGCCTGGGAGTCGAGCTTCAAGGGATTGTCCAACCTGTATCCCTTCATAAAAATATGGAAACTTTTGGATTGGGGTTCAAACCAACCGCAGCAGATAGGAAGCAAGCGTGAAAAATGAAGAAGAGGGTTTGGTTTCTGCCTAAGCCGGTGCCACGTCTCTTGCGGTCTTTTGTCAAAGCAAGTACCAAGGGGTCGCCGGTCCCAAAGATTCGAGGACCTTTGATAGGTATAAATGAAGACCTGAATCAGTGTTTTGAGAGACTATTCGCGGACGTCAGTATGGTGGAAGCTGGAGAAGGTTCCAGCAGAGCAGTGATACAGTTTGTAGGGCCTGAGGCCAAGACCAACAATTGGACGGTTACTCCTCTTCCTGTCCGAGGGGAGTCTTGGTAGTAGGCTTTGATTTATATTTTGTGTGTTTTGTTTTGTCCGGATTATTCAAGGGTGTAATCCAAATTTTACTTCCGTTTTTGTAAAAGTGTGAACCCTTTTATCCCGCAATGTTTAATAAAGTTCTTTTCTTTTGTTCCATTTTAATTTTGTTTTGTTCTCTTTCTTTCTGAACAGTTCTCTTTTTACTGGTTCTAATGACATGGCATGCACAGCGGATCTTTGACCTAGTCTAATAAATCAATCTGAATCTGACTCAATGATGCAAGAGGTCGTTTGCGATGATGAATCCGAATGTGATGAAGGTGAAGCCTTCGAAGAGATAAACCGGGAACTGTGCCAATTTGAAGAGAAACCCAAGCCTAACCTAAATGACACCGAGGCTGTGAATCTAGGAGACGTTGATAACGTCCAAGAAACCAAAATTAGTATCCACATTGAGCCGAATGTCAGAGAAGAATTGATCAAAACCCTCATGGAATTCAAAGATGTTTTTGCATGGTCATATGACGATATGCCTGGATTAAGCACCAATTTAGTGGTTCACAAATTGCCCACTGACCCGGCATACCCTCCGGTCAAGCAAAAACTAAGGAAATTTAAAACAGAAACGAGTGTAAAGATCAAAGAAGAAGTGATTAAGCAGTTGCAATCAAAGGTCATTCGGGTCACTCGATATCTCGAGTGGTTGGCCAATGTGGTACCAGTCCCAAAGAAGGATGGAAAAATCAGGGTGTGCGTCGACTACCGCAACCTCAACAAAGCAAGTCCCAAGGACAATTTTCCATTACCCAACATTCATATCCTGATCGATAATTGCGCTGGGCGCGAGATCGGATCCTTTGTGGATTGCTATGCGGGTTATCATCAGATCCTAATGGACGAGGAGGATGCTGAGAAGACAGCATTTATTACGCCATGGGGAACCTACTGCTATCGGGTAATGCCGTTCGGGTTAAAGAACGCCGGGGCGACGTACATGCGAGCAATGACTGCTGTGTTTCATGACATGATACACAAGGAAATCGAGGTGTACGTCGATGATGTGATCATCAAATCTTGGCGTCAGGAGGACCATGTAGCAGACCTAAGGAGATTTTTCCAAAGACTCCGGAGGTATGATATCAAGCTTAACCCGGCCAAATGCGCATTCGGGGTTCCATCAGGAAAGTTGCTAGGATTCATCGTCAGTCGACGGGGGATTGAGTTAGACCCATCCAAAATTGAATCCATCCGAGATTTGCCACCGCCAAGGAACAAAACAGAGGTAATGAGTTTGCTGGGTAGACTCAATTACATCAGCAGGTTCATCGCTCAACTCACCGCAACTTGTGAGCCCATATTTCGGCTACTAAGAAAGGATGCTGCGGTAGGTTGGACGACAGAGTGTCAGGAGGCTTTCGACCAAATCAAAGGGTATCTGTCTAATCCACCCGTATTGGTCCCGCCTAAGCCCGGGAAGCCCTTAATTCTTTACCTGACGGTCTTGGAAAATTCATTTGGTTGTGTACTGGGGCAACATGATGACACAGGAAGGAAAGAGCAGGCCATCTACTATCTTAGCAAGAAATTCACAGTGCATGAGGTCAAGTACACTCAACTCGAGAAAACATGTTGCGCCCTAACTTGGGTAGCTCAGAAGTTGAAGCACTACCTGTCTTCATATACTACTTATCTCATATCCCGTTTGGACCCATTGAAGTATATCTTTCAGAAACCAATGCCCACGGGAAGGTTAGCAAAATGGCAAATTCTGCTCACAGAGTTTGATATCGTCTATATGACGAGGACGGCCATGAAAGCCCAGGCGCTGGCAGACCATTTGGTAGAGAATCCCGTTGATGAAAAATACGAGCCCTTAAGAACGTATTTTCCTGACGAAGAGGTGATGCATACAAATGAGGTGGAATTACCTGAGGAACCGGGTTGGAAGCTTTTCTTCGATGGAGCTGCAAACGCAAAAGGGGTTGGAATAGGAGCAGTACTCATTTCTGAAACAGGACGGCATTATCCTGTTACGGCTCAACTACGCTTCTATTGCACCAACAATATGGCCGAGTATGAGGCTTGCATTCTGGGTCTACGCTTGGCTGCTGACATGAATGTCCAAGACGTCTTGGTCTTGGGAGACTCGGACCTCTTGGTACATCAAATTTAGGGTGAATGGGAAACACGAGATCTAAAACTCATACCATACCGACAATGCTTGCATGATCTGAGCAAGCAATTTCGATCGGTGAAGTTCAAACACATCCCGAGAATTCACAATGAGGTTGCGGATGCCTTGGCCACCTTAGCGTCAATGCTGCACCACCCTGACAAAATGTATGTCGATCCTCTACACATCCAGGTCCGTGATCAGCACGCCTACTGCAATGCCATAGAAGAAGAAGCAGATGGCAAACCCTGGTTTCATGATATCAAGGAATACCTCAGAATGGGGATATATCCAGAACATGCCTCTGGAGACCAAAAAAGAGCCCTTCGGCGTTTGTCGAATGGTTTCTTCCTCAATGGAGGAGTATTGTACAAAAAAAACCCGGATTTGGGATTGTTGAGATGTATAGATACCAGTCAAGCAACGACGGTTATGGCAGAGGTACATGCTGGAGTTTGCGGACCACACATGAGCGGATATGTATTGGCAAGAAAGATCCTTAGAACAGGGTGTTATTGGCTCACCATGGAACACGATTGCATCACTTTTGTAAGGAAATGCCATCAATGCTAGATACATGGAGATTTGATTCATTCTCCGCCAACAGAGTTACATACGATGTCAGCACCCTGGCCGTTTGTGGCATGGGGCATGGACGTTGTCACACCTCCTTTTTCCGCACCCGCGAGGGCGCAGGAGTTTTTTCCAATTAAAGGACAATCGAAACGGGATTGGTTTAATTATTTCAGAGTCGCCACTTGGGAGATTTAGGGTGTCCCAAGTCACCAATTTTAATCCCGAATCGAGGAAAAGAATGACTCCATATTACAGTCTGCGTACCAGAAATCCGGATAGGGAATTCTGTTAACCCGGGAGAAGGTGTTAGGCATTCCCGAGTTCCGTGGTTCTAGCACGGTCGCTCAACTGTTATATTCGGCTTGATTATCTGATTTCATACAAGTGTGAACTTATGTGCAAAAATTAACTTTTAACCGCTTTTATCATTTACTGTTTTTATCAAGAATTGCAACGTTGTGAAAATGTATCTCGAACCGCGTCACAATCAATGTACCCGTGGTCGTCGACACACTTTGACTCCGTTGAGATTTGGATTTGGGTCACATCAATGTGCACCCGAGTTTAAGGAAATTAAATTATTAAAGGCGCGCCTAAAGCGACTAGCGTATTTATTTTGGGTAGGACCGTGGAATTTTACTAAACGGTCCATCCCGAAGTCTAAACAATTTTTAAAGCAAATATTTACTGAGGGCCCCGCAATTTGTATTTTATTTGGCGAGGCTCATCTCATTCTTTTTTTTTTTTTTTTTTTAAAATGGATTTGCAACGTCATGGACACGCATCTCGAACCACGTCACAATCAATGTACCCGTGATTAGAAACACATTTCGACTCCGTTGAGAATTGGGTTTGGGTCACATAAATGTGCACCCGAGTTTAAGAAGGTAAAATTTATTAAGGCGCGTCCTAAAGAGTCTAACGTATTGTTATTTTAGGAGGGTTGTGAGATTTGCTAAACAACCCGTCCCGGAAACTAAATTCTTCAACAATATACATTTAACAAGGGCCCCGCATTGGCACGTTGTGTTTATTTTCATCGAGGCTCATCTTGTTCTTACCTTAAAAGGTTATCCTATAGCAACTACGTTTCTTATCGCGTTTGTCCTTATCAATTGAAAACAGTATATAGTCCTAATTAATTAAATGCTTGCAAGCTATTTGTAATGACATTCAGAAAAGCTAAAAAAAAATTTCAGAAATGGGGCTGTATATGCAATCAGCCGAACAAACAATTCTGGGCCCAAATCCAGCCCATGCGCGATGGGCCAGACCTGGGCCTTCGCCTGTTCTACGCGGGCCTACTTAGTTTGCTTCGATTTGGGCTCGACCTTCATGAGGTTGAGGCCCTAAACTGATTCTTTATTTTGTGAAATGAGTTTATCAGTTTATGGGACAATATGGCAGAAGGAGAAAGAACTTTAACTAAAATGGATAGCTTTCCTATTTGGCCTACATTAAAGAATATACTATACCATCAGACTAAGTTTGAAATACAACTTATTACACTGGGCGTATTCTCACTTAGCAGTATACATACAAGGCTAGCATTCGTTAACCTACATTGATATACTTAGTATGTAGGCTGTTTCTATTGTCCAAACAAAAATGAAAATCATTATACAGTACATGATGTCTAATGTAACAATTTATGTATAAAAGTCACTCTTCAGGTCTTTTCTTTTGTATTCATGCTCAACTTTCCAATTACATTTGACAGAGTATTAGTCATGTACCTGGTATAGAGAACGAAAAGAAGAAAAGAATGGTCAGTTGGGCAGTATGCCACAAACGCAGCAGCAGCAGATACACAGCAACAGCACAGCAACAAACCAAACCAAATGTTTTCCACAAACCTCAGACGACCAACAATATTTCCCAGAACAAAGAGGACCAACAAATAGTCGAGTACCAAACCAATGAACCCAGAAAAGAAGGATGAAACAAACAGCAACAACAGAGTATTCAATGCAGCAACACTACCAATTGAATAACCAGAAACAGCTCAACCAATGCAAACCAAGAACTTGGCCAAGACAGCTTGACCAATATGCACTCTTAAACAACTTTCAGGCAGTGTTTGGTTGCAGTGTTTATTGGAAACTAACTTGTGTTTTTTTAGTTTTCTTTGAACTCACTAGACCTCTCTTTAGACTAAAAATTTTACAGCCTTTTGTTTTTTTTTCCTCTGAAAGCTAAAAGTCCAGCCTCAGACCCTTAAACTTCAGCCCCCCCTTCTGTTCTAAAACAACTTATTTATAAGCTAATCGACCTAGTGCAGCTAAGCTGCCTGCCTCCTCCACTTTGCAGTCTGCCCATCCCTATTAAGCCCATCCTAAGCATCTTTTGATGCCAGCCCTTTTTGTTCCCCACGCCTGGCTTTCTTTAATCAAGAGTTATGGGTTCATTTTTAGTATTCATTTTAAATTCCCATGCTCTTGTGTCTTGTTCCCCATTGGCATTAATTTAATCCCAAATTAGTACCCTACTTGTCAGCTCATTTAAACTAATCATTTTTGTTCTTTTCAAACCCCAGACTACCCTTGCTAGCCCTTGATTATCACTGCCCTGCCCATTGCAGTATCAGGGCACTTTGGGCTTTAACCATTCGATTTCAGAATTGCCCCAGCCTGGCTTTTTAATTGTTTACAAGGTAGTTACAAACTAATATTCATAGGCAATGCCCAATTCAAACCACAATACAGGCTCATTAGTCATGCGACATTATTAGTTCGTTCGTTTCATTAGTTATAGAAAACTAATCGACGACATTTATCGAGTCGACTATACTAATTATAACAGATAATAATCAATCGCTCACATAAACAATACGTTTAGGGACCCAAAGGGCATCAGACAACTTTTATTAAATTACTGGGCTTATATGAATTAGTTCCTTTGACGATTAATCTAACTGACGATCATGTTTATCACAGAGTGTATTCAGAACAAACAGAAGACAATCGACCAAATAAAAGGTCTTTAACAGAGATGAAAGAAATCTGGAAAAAGTAACAAAATAACAAACAAACACAAAGAGATATGCTGACAACTTATTTGGAAATAAAACAAAAGAACGGAAAACTTACCAAAACGTTTAAACCAAAACAGAACCAAATCAAACTCGACTTCGAACTTTTGAGGCCGAACAAACTTTAACCAGGGTGTTCTCACATGAGAACACCTTGGTTAAGGTCTATTAGACCTCAAACCTATGTCAAAACTGGCCGGGTTCCCCAGGTGCATGTGTTTCAAAAGTCTGGATTTCCAGATCTGGATTTTTGGGAGTTGTGGGTAGATTCGGACCAAACCAAGTTTGGTTTGGTCACTAGGAAGGTCAGGGGGGTGTCTGGTGTGAAGATGGGGTGGTTTGGTGTAGATCGAGTTTTGTCTCGAATCTTCAAATCCAGATTCGAGACGATAGGAGATGATTCGAGGTTCGTGGTTAGTGGATTCGTGTTCAGGGGAGTGAGGGGGTCTTAGGGTGTTCAGGGGGTGGTCACCGGCGTTCGTGCCGCCGGCTTTAATGGCGAAGAAGGCTAGGGCGGCTGCTAGGGTTTGGGGGTTTCAGGGTTCAGGGAAGGAGACGAGTGAGGGGTGGGGTTCGGATAGGGGGCGTGGGGTGTAAGGGAAGGTTTATATATGGTGAGGTTGATCGGATCTGAGCCGTTAGATCAGATGATCTCAACGGCTTAGATCTGATGTTGAGAAATGGGACGGGGTCGTTTGGTAATTAAACGAGGTCGTTTGGTTTAAGTG
Source organism: Nicotiana tabacum (assembly GCF_000715075.1). Classification (NCBI taxonomy): domain Eukaryota; kingdom Viridiplantae; phylum Streptophyta; class Magnoliopsida; order Solanales; family Solanaceae; genus Nicotiana; species Nicotiana tabacum. The sequence goes on from NC_134095.1 coordinate 167,266,291, forward strand.
AGGGGTTGGGTCGGATTAGTTATTGGGTCGGGTTTGAACACGGGTTGTTGAAAGGGATTCTGAACCGTTGGATTGGCCTGGACGGACGGCTTGGATTTATTTGCCCGAAACGGCGTCGTTTCAGGAGGCACCTGGGCAGGCCTGGACTTGGACTGGGTCTGAGTGCTGGTTTGGGCCTGTTTTATTTCATTTCTTTTGGGCCCAAACCGGTTTTCCCTCATTCTTTTACTTACTTTTTTTTTTTTCAAATCAACAAATTAAACTAAAAATTCCTAAAAATTGTAAAAATTAAAATAAACTTACACACATATTGGTTAGCACCTATAACAATTTAACATAAAATAAAAATAAAAATGGTTAACTCACAGCTGAGAATGAACGATGCACACATACACACATTTTTTGAATTTTCTTTTAACGACAGGCCTTTTTTGTATTTTTGTTTGATAATGACTAGATGCAAAACGGACAGACTCACAAACGATTAACAAAACATGTCACGGAAAGACCGAAAAATTGTACAGCGAAGCCCTTTGCCGCTATTTTTATTTTCTTTTGGAGCAATTGTCCGTGAAGCAAAAATCACGTGCTTACAGCTGCCCCTCTTTGCACGAAGACACGAAGGGTTTTTGCGCAAAGATAAAGCGAGCGATTTTTTGCCCGTCCGAATACTCCGTGTGAAGCATTTTTGAAAATGATTTGACCGAACCTTTGCTTCAGAGGTTTCCTACATATCCTGGGCTGAAACAGGAATCAGGTCAATGTAGTTCGGGAAATTTTGGTAGCTGGGACTACCGTGCGACTGTAGTGTTTGCTGTTGTTGTGCGCTGTTGTATGCTGCTGTAGGATGCTACTGCTCAACCGATCCCCCTATTACATTGCTCTAAAAGGAAAACAAGAAGCTAAGCTAAACTGAGGATCCTGAGATCTCATCCATCTTCAACTTGTTCTTGCTGCCTTGCTTTCTTGTCGGCTAACGTTTTCCTCTGACGCCTTTATTTTGTGAACTTGGAGATGATGCTGGTCCTTCACCTTTTCTGACTGTCAGTTCTCATCACTTTGCTTGATTTGCTGGGGATACGGCTTTCTTCTTTAAATCTTCCAATGGTTTCTTCAGCGGTATGGCTTTTCATCAGAATTGTTATACTAGGCATGCTACAACGTTCCCAAACTGTTCCTTTTTCCTTTTGAATGGCGCGCTTGCCTCTGCAGTTGTCTGCTTCTTGGTGCTGGGGATTTCATTGTTTCCCGTTTGGGGATCTCTGCTGTACCCTTCCGTCTTCAGGTGGGGCGACTGATTCCAAAATCTAGAGCTGAATGTATTCCCGCATTATACTGGTGGGCGACCTAGAACTTAAGAGTATTCCCGCATTATACTGGTGGGCGACCTAGAACTTAAAAGTATTCCCGCATTATACTGGTGGGCGACCTAGAACTTAAAAGTATTCCCGCATTATACTGGTGGGCGACCTAGAACTTAAAAGTATTCCCGCATTATACTGGTGGGCGACCTAGAATTTAAAAGTATTCCCGCATTATACTGGTGGGCGACCTAGAACTTAAAAGTATTCCCGCATTATACTGGTGGGCGACCTAGAACTTAAAAGTATTCCCGCATTATACTGGTGGGCGACCTAGAACTTAAAAGTATTCCCGCATTATACTGGTGGGCGACCTAGAACTTAAAAGTATTCCCGCATTATACTGGTGGGCGACCTAGAACTTAAATGTATTCCCGCATTATACTGGTGGGCGACCTAGAACTTAAATGTATTCCCGCATTATACTGGTGGGCGACCTAGAACTTAAATGTATTCCCACATTATACTGGTGGGCGACCTAGAACTTAAAAGTATTCCCGCATTATACTGGTGGGCGACCTAGAACTTAAAAGTATTCCCGCATTATACTGGTGGGCGACCTAGAACTTAAAAGTATTCCCGCATTATACTGGTGGGCGACCTAGAACTTAAAAGTATTCCCGCATTATACTGGTGGGCGACCTAGAACTTAAAAGTATTCCCGCATTATACTGGTGGGCGACCTAGAACTTAAAAGTATTCCCGCATTATACTGGTGGGCGACCTAGAACTTAAAAGTATTCCCGCATTATACTGGTGGGCGACCTAGAACTTAAATGTATTCCCGCATTATACTGGTGGGCGACCTAGAACTTAAATGTATTCCCGCATTATACTGGTGGGCGACCTAGAACTTAAAAGTATTCCCGCATTATACTGGTGGGCGACCTAGAACTTAAAAGTATTCCCGCATTATACTGGTGGGCGACCTAGAACTTAAAAGTATTCCCGCATTATACTGGTGGGCGACCTAGAACTTAAAAGTATTCCCGCATTATACTGGTGGGCGACCTAGAACTTAAAAGTATTCCCGCATTATACTGGTGGGCGACCTAGAACTTAAAAGTATTCCCGCATTATACTGGTGGGCGACCTAGAACTTAAATGTATTCCCGCATTATACTGGTGGGCGACCTAGAACTTAAATGTATTCCCGCATTATACTGGTGGGCGACCTAGAACTTAAAAGTATTCCCGCATTATACTGGTGGGCGACCTAGAACTTAAAAGTATTCCCGCATTATACTGGTGGGCGACCTAGAACTTAAAAGTATTCCCGCATTATACTGGTGGGCGACCTAGAACTTAAAAGTATTCCCGCATTATACTGGTGGGCGACCTAGAACTTAAAAGTATTCCCGCATTATACTGGTGGGCGACCTAGAACTTAAATGTATTCCCGCATTATACTGGTGGGCGACCTAGAACTTAAATGTATTCCCGCATTATACTGGTGGGCGACCTAGAACTTAAAAGTATTCCCGCATTATACTGGTGGGCGACCTAGAACTTAAAAGTATTCCCGCATTATACTGGTGGGCGACCTAGAACTTAAAAGTATTCCCGCATTATATTGGTGGGCGACCTAGAACTTAAAAGTATTCCCGCATTATACTGGTGGGCGACCTAGAACTTAAAAGTATTCCCGCATTATACTGGTGGGCGACCTAGGACTTAAATGTATTCCCGCATTATACTGGTGGGCGACCTAGAACTTAAAAGTATTCCCGCATTATACTGGTGGGCGACCTAGAACTTAAAAGTATTCCCGCATTATACTGGTGGGCGACCTAGAACTTAAAAGTATTCCCGCATTATACTGGTGGGCGACCTAGAACTTAAATGTATTCCCGCATTATACTGGTGGGCGACCTAGAACTTAAAAGTATTCCCGCATTATACTGGTGGGCGACCTAGAACTTAAATGTATTCCCGCATTATACTGGTGGGCGACCTAGAACTTAAATGTATTCCCGCATTATACTGGTGGGCGACCTAGAACTTAAATGTATTAAAATTGCTTCCTCGTTCTTCCGAGAAAATTTTCGACAACCGGCAGAAAATTTTCTGCCCCGGTCTTGGTGACTCCCTTGGCGTTGCTGTTCTCGTCAATCCTTTGCTTTCCTGCAGCAGACAGAAGGATTTAATTAGTTTTTATCGTGGTGGTAGAGGGTGCCTTTCTGGCGGATGGTCTTCCTTTCTTCCCCTTTTCTTGCTCTTTGTCCCCATAATTGGTTGGCGGGCAAAGTTGCCTGTTGGGGGTCTCTCGCCTGCTGGGGATCGGTTTTCAATTTATCCCCTTTTCTTCTTTCTCTTTAAACACATGATGTGGGGGTCTGCTTCTAACTCCCGAAACCACTCCCTTTTGGAGCTTACTTCTTCCAAAATTTCCGGGCACAATCCCTGCATTGCCTGGGACCGGCCTTTACGACTGTTTGTATCATCCGGCATTTGGATGAATTCTCCTTTGGTTTCTGGTAGTAAGCTTTGAAAAATCCTTTCAAGACACATTTTAGGAAAAGAAATAAAGATATGGAAAAAAGAAAAACTTTCTGAACCAATATTTTTGTGGGAGGAGACAATCCAAAGAACTTATCTGGAGGACACAATTGGTCCCCGTGATCATGACGTGCACCATAGATTCCCGACCCAGTCTATTTGTATCAATCAATTTGTCCGACGGTCTGACTTGCTGGGGATGATAAATGGATGTTCATCTTGTTGCAAATGTGGTAGCTTCGCTGATCTGTCTCGTCGCCTCATAGTGCCCTTCGAGGGGTTTTCACTAATGAGACTCTCTCTTTTCTCTCATCTCCCGGCGCCTTATGGTGCCTGTGAAGGTTTTCACCAATAAGACTCTCTCATTTTATATCCCTCATCTTACATCGCCTCTCGGTGCCTGCGAAGGTTTTCACCGATGAGACTCTCTCATTTTATTTCTTTCGAGGAATCGGGGTGTTGTAGATACGACCCTCTTTTCTGGAGATTCCTTTGACTATCAATTCGTTCCCAATCTTACGATCCTCTTCTTTGCTGGGGCTTGGTGTATTATTCTCGGCCTTATTTTCCGGATTTGGCATCTCTCGAACATTGATCGGGAGGTCTTTTGGATGTTGACGTTGGTTTTGGTGTGGGATTGAAGAAAGGCTACAAAAATGAAAACAATTTGAAGGGTGATGTGCTACAACTTTTGGAATCTAACCTTTGTTGGAACTTAAAACATAACCTCTGCCCCAGTTTTCTTGCTTGGGGAATTTTATTTTTTATGCTTATGTTGAGTTACGTGCGTTACGCACATTGTGCTATATTGTGCACACTATGTACATTATGCATCCTATATTTGCTATGATGCATACTATGACCGAGCCGTGAGGCGCCTACGTATCCTCTTTGAGGAATCAGGTCAAACGTAGTTCCCACGGTTTTATATTCCTTGATTTTTCTTTTCTTTCTTTTCATTTTCTTTTCCTTTTCTTTTTCTTTTTCTTTTCTTTTCCTTTCTTTTCTTTTTTTTTTTTCTTTTTTATATCTTTCCCATTAGTGATTCCAAAAGAGGGGTATTGAAAGAATTTGCTCAAGGCTCAAAGGGGAAAGCGAAGGTTAAAAGTGTTTGGATAGAAGAAAGAATTGCCTCCGTCATCTCATTATTCAACAAATGCCAAATACAAACAAATAAACCAAAATTGCCATAATTTAAAGAAATTACGCATAATATCTCTTGACTGCATCTGAATTGATAGCCATGTCGACACATCCACCTTCGACATCTGTCAAACCCAAGGCACCATTGGCCAAGACTCTGGTCACAATATAAGGCCCTTGCCAATTTGGGGCGAATTTGCCTTTCGCCTCGACCTGATGTGGGAGGATCTTCTTCAATACCTGCTGCCCTACTTCAAACTTCCTGGGGCGCACCTTTTTATTATACGTTCTTGCCATTCTCTTCTGGTACAGCTGACCATGGCACACTGCTGCCAATCTTTTCTCATCTATCAGGCTCAACTGTTCCAATCGAGCTTTGACCCATTCATCATCATCAATCCCGGCTTCAGCGACAATTCGGAGGGACGGAATTTCGACCTCCGCTGGTATCACGGCCTCAGTCCCATACACCAACAAATAAGGAGTTGTGCCTATGGAAGTCCGGACGGTAGTGCGGTAGCCCAACAAAGCAAAGGGCAATTTCTCGTGCCACTGTCTGGACCCTTCCACCATTTTTCGCAGTATCTTCTTGATATTCTTATTGGCTGCTTCGACTGCTCCATTTGCCTTAGGACGATATGGGGTGGAATTGCGGTGTGTAATCTTGAATTGTTGGCATACCTCTCTCATCAAGCTGCTATTAAGATTCGCACCGTTATCCGTGATGATCACTTTTGGGATCCCAAATCTGCAGATGATATGGGAGTGAATAAAGTCCACCACTGCCTTCTTGGTTACCGACTTGAAGGTTTTAGCCTCAACCCATTTGGTGAAGTAATCAATGGTCACTAGAATGAACCTGTGACCGTTGGATGCTGCTGGCTCGATGGGCCCGATGACATCCATGCCCCAGGCCACAAACGGCCAAGGTGCTGACATCGTATGTAACTCTGTTGGCGGAGAATGAATCAAATCTCCATGTATCTGGCACTGATGGCATTTCCTCACAAAAGTGATACAGTCGCGTTCCATGGTGAGCCAATAACACCCTGTTCGAAGGATCTTTCTTGCCAATACATATCCGCTCATGTGTGGTCCGCAAACTCCCGCATGTACCTCTTCCATAACCGTCATTGCTTGACTGGCATCTACGCATCTCAACAATCCCAAATCCGGGGTTCTTTTGTACAACACTCCTCCACTGAGGAAGAAACCATTCGACAAACGCCGAAGGGCTCTTTTTGGTCTCCCGAGGCATGTTCTGGATATATCCCCATTCTGAGGTATTCCTTGATATCATGAAACCAGGGTTCGCCATCTGCTTCTTCTTCTATGGTATTGCAGTAGGCGTGCTGATCACGGACTTGGATATGCAGAGGATCAACATACATTTTGTCAGGGTGGTGCAGCATTGATGCTAAGGTGGCTAAGGCATCTGCAACCTCATTGTGAACTCTCGGGATGTGTTTGAACTTCACCGATCGAAATTGCTTGCTCAGATCATGCAAGCATTGTCGGTATGGTATGAGCTTTAGATCTCGTGTTTCCCATTCCCCCTGAATTTGATGTACCAAGAGGTCCGAGTCTCCCAAGACCAAGACGTCTTGGACATCCATGTCAGCAGCCAAGCGCAGACCCAGAATGCAAGCCTCATATTCGGCCATATTGTTAGTGCAGTAGAAGCGCAGTTGGGCCGTAACAGGATAATGCCGTCCTGTTTCAGAAATGAGTACTGCCCCTATTCCAACCCCTTTTGCGTTTGCAGCTCCATCGAAGAAAAGCTTCCAACCTGATTCCTCGGGTAATTCCAACTCATTCGTATGCATCACCTCTTCGTCAGGAAAATACGTTCTTAAGGGCTCGTATTTTTCATCAACGGGATTTTCTGCCAAATGGTCTGCCAGTGCCTGGGCTTTCATGGCCGTCCTTGTCACGTAGATGATATCAAATTCTGTGAGCAGAATTTGCCATTTTGCCAACCTCCCCGTGGGCATAGGTTTCTGAAAGATATACTTCAATGGGTCCAAGCGGGATATGAGATAAGTAGTATATGAAGACAGGTAGTGCTTCAACTTCTGAGCTACCCAAGTCAGGGCGCAGCATGTTTTCTCGAGTTGAGTGTACTTGACCTCATGCACTGTGAATTTCTTGCTAAGATAGTAGATGGCCTGCTCCTTCCTCCCTGTGTCATCATGTTGCCCCAGTACACAACCAAATGAATTTTCCAAGACCGTCAGGTAAAGGATTAGGGGTTTCCCGGGCTTAGGCGGGACCAATACGGGTGGATTAGACAGATACCCTTTGATTTGGTCGAAAGCCTCCTGGCACTCTGCCGTCCAACCTACTGCAGCATCCTTTCTCAGTAGCCGAAATATGGGCTCACAAGTTGCTGTGAGTTGAGCGATGAACCTGCTGATATAATTGAGTCTACCCAGCAAGCTCATTACCTCTGTTTTGTTCCTTGGCGGTGGCAAATCTCGGATGGATTCAATTTTGGATGGGTCCAACTCAATCCCCCGTCGACTGACGATGAATCCTAGCAACTTCCCTGATGGAACCCCGAATGCGCATTTGGCCGGGTTAAGCTTGATATCATACCTCCGGAGTCTTTGGAAAAATCTCCTTAGGTCTGCTACATGGTCCTCCTGACGCCAAGATTTGATGATCACATCATCGACGTACACCTCAATTTCCTTGTGTATCATGTCATGAAACACCGCAGTCATTGCTCGCATGTACGTTGCCCCGGCGTTCTTTAACCCGAACGGCATTACCCGATAGCAGTAGGTTCCCCATGGCGTAATAAACGCTGTCTTCTCAGCATCCTCTTCGTCCATTAGGATCTGATGATAACCCGCATAGCAATCCACAAAGGATCCGATCTCGCGCCCAGCGCAATTATCGATCAGGATATGAATGTTGGGTAACGGGAAATTGTCCTTGGGACTTGCTTTGTTGAGATTGCGGTAGTCGACGCACACCCTGATTTTTCCATCCTTCTTTGGGACTGGTACCACATTGGCCAGCCACTCGGGATACCGAGTGACCCGAATGACCTTAGATTGTAATTGCTTAATCACCTCTTCTTTGATCTTTACACTCATTTCTGTTTTAAATTTCCTTAGTTTTTGCTTGACCGGAGGGTATGCCGGGTCAGTGGGCAATTTGTGAACCACTAAATCGGTGCTCAATCCAGGCATATCATCATATGACCATGCAAAAACATCTTTGAATTCCCTGAGAGTTTCGATCAATTCTGCTTTGACATTCGGCTCAATGTGGATGCTAATTTTGGTCTCTTGGATGTTATCAGCGTTTCCTAGGTTCACAGCCTCAGTGTCATTTAGGTTAGGCTTGGGTTTCTCTTCAAATTGGCATAGTTCTCGATTTATTTCTTCGAAGGCTTCCCTTTCGTCACATTCGGATTCATTATCACAAACGACCTCTTGCATCATTGAGTCAGATTCAGATTGATTTATTAGACTAGGTCGAAGATCCGTTGTGCATGCCATGTCATTAGGACCAGTAAAAAGAGAACTGTTCAGAAAGAAAACAAAACCAGAAATTAAAATGGGACAAAAGAAAAGAACTTTATTAAATTTGCAGGATAAAAAGGGTTCACACTTTTACAAAACGAAAGTAAAATTGGGATTACACCCTTGGATAATCCGATCAAACAAACAAACAAACAAAACATTAATCAAAGCCTACTACCAAGACTCCCCTCGGACAGGGAGAGGAGTAATCGTCCAATTGTTGGTCTTGGCCTCAAGCCCCACAAATTGTATCTCTGCCCTGCTGGAACCCTCTCCAGCTTCCACCATACTGACATCTGCGAATAGTCTCTCAAAACTCTGATTCAGGTCTTCATTTACACCGATCAAAGGTCCTCGAATCTTTGGGATCGCTGACCCCTTGGCACTTGCTTTAACAAAAGACCTTGAGAGGCGTGGCACTGGTTTAGGCAGAAACCAGACCTTCTTCTTCATTCTTCGCGCCTCCTTCCTGTCTGCTGCGGTTGGTTTGAACCCCAACCCGAAGGTTTCCAGATTCTTAGGAAGGGAAACAGGTTGGACTATCCCTTGAAGTTCAACTCCCAGGCCTTTTCCCGGCACAAATCCGTTACCCAGCATCTCCGATACCATCATGACTGTTGCGGCAGCTACCCTAGGGTGCGGGATGATTTCTCCTTCAGAGATTTTGTTGGCCGACCCTGTATCGAGAATCTGGTAGACCCAAGGACCCTTGTCATCACTGGTCTCTATGAAAGGCACAATGATTCCGCCCATGGTGTATGTTGTATCCTCACCGTGCAACACGACCTCTTGTCTTTCCCACTCGAACTTCACTGTCTGATGTAGGGTGGAAGGCACCGCTTTAGCTGCGTGAATCCAGGGTCGTCCTAACAGCAAGTTGTAAGATACCGTGGCGTCCAATACCTGGAATTCCATGGTAAACAGGACCGGGCCAATGGTTAGTTCAAGTACAACATCCCCCACAGTGGCTGTTCCGTTTCCGTCAAACCCTCGGACACAGATGCTATTCTCCCGGATTCTTCCACGGTCAATCTTTAACTGGTCCAGGGTGGACAATGGACAAATATTGGCGCTTGAGCCGTTATCCACCAATACTCGGGTTACCACCGAGTCTTCACATTTGACAGCTAGGTATAGAGCTTTGTTATGCTCCGTACCTTCCACCGGCAGGTCATCATCTGAGAATGTCACTCTGTTCACCTCGAAAATCTTGCTAGCAATGGTTTCCAGGTGGTTTACAGAAATCTCACTGGGTACATGAGCCTCGTTCAATATCTTTAACAGGGCCCGACGATGTTCCTCGGAATGGAGGAGTAATGACAATAGTGAGATCTGGGCAGGTGTTTTTCTCAGCTGCTCAACCACAGAATAGTCTTGTACTTTCATCTTCCTCAGGAAGTCTTCAGCCTCTTCTTCTGACACTGGCTTCTTGGTTGCCACTGGGTTGGTTTTTCTTAACTCCGCCGGAGCAAAACATCGACCTGATCGAGTCAAACCTTGCGCTTCACAACTGACTTCTTCCACCTGTTTTCCTTGGTACGTTACCACTGCTTTTTCATATTTCCAGGGCACAGCCCTGCTGTCAAGCACAGGCAGTTGGACCACCGGCTTTATGGTCACCCGTTCTCTACATACCCCTTTCAACATGACTGCCGGTGTGGGCAGGATCCCTGGTATTACCAATTTGCTTGGCTCGGGTTTGCTTGTTATGACGGACGGGTTCTTCCCCCATATTACTACCGGCTTGACACCTTCTCCCTGCGACTGTACATTTGTTCCTCCCCTGGTTAAGACTTCTTTTGGGGCAGCTTGGATCATCATCACTGTTTGTGAGGGTTTTCTTAATTCACCTCCCTCACACACCAACTCAATCATGTGAGCTTCGTGGTGCGCTGGCAGCGGGTTTTGGTTGATGTTAGGAGCCTCCGGTGTCTGGACCTCGATCTTATTGGTGTCAATAAGATCCTGTATGGCATGCCTTAACTTCCAACACTTCTCGGTATCGTGCCCGAGCATCCCTGAACAGTATTCACAACTGATTGAACGGTCCGAATTCTGAGGCGGGGGATTTGGTTCCCGAGTATGGACGGGACTAACCAAACCCAATTGTCGCAGCTTGTGGAACACAGCGGTGTAGGTTTCTCCCAGTTCGGTGAAGGTTCTTTGCTTCCGCAACCTGTCATTTCTGGCATCTGGATTTCCCCGGAAACCTGCCCCTGAAGGATTTCTATATGCCCTTGGTGGAGGGTAAGTGTTTTGTGGTGGTGCATATATGTTCTGGGGAGCCGGTGCGCGCCATTGTGGGCGAACCGGGGGCTGAGTGTATATCTGGGCTTGGTGTACGGAACAATGCGGTTCTCGAGGTGGATAGAAATTTTGTGGTGGGTTGTATGGATAGTTTGACCTGTGAGGCCTGGGTTGGTTGTAGTGTGGCCTGCCAGCCCTGGGCCAACTGCCTGCCTCGATCGTGGCAACCTCTTCTTTCTTTCTTCTTAGCGCACCTCCCGTGCCGCTTTGAATAGCCTGGGTTGTGGCCTTAAGTGCCGAATAGTTTAAGATCTTGTCCGACCTCAAACCTTCTTCTATCATGACCCCTATTTTGACCACCTCGTTGAAAGATTTTCCAACCGTTGTCACCAAGTGACCAAAGTAGGTTGGATCCAATGTCTGCAAAAAGTAGTCTACCATCTCTCCCTCTCTCATGGGAGGATCGACCCTAGCTGCTTGTTCTCTCCAGCGGAACCCGAACTCGCGAAAACTTTCCCCGGGTTTCTTCCCAGTTCTCAATAACGTGAGACGGTCTGGGACTATCTCCAGATTGTATTGGAAATGACCTGCAAAAGCCTGCGCCAGGTCATCCCACGTGTACCACCTGCTGAAATCCTGCCTGGTATACCATTCCAGTGCAGATCCGCTCAGACTTTGGCCGAAATAAGCTATCAACAGCTCATCCTTGCCTCCTGCCCCTCTCATTTTGCTACAGAATCCCCGTAAATGTGTCATGGGATCACCGTGCCCTTCATATAAATCAAACTTGGGCATCTTGAACCCAGCCGGGAGTTGGACATCTGGGAAAGGGCACAGATCTTTGTATGCCACGCTGACTTGATTGCCCAGCCCGTGTAAGTTCCTGAAGGATTGCTCCAGGCTTTTGAACTTTCTCAACACTTCATCCTGTTCAGGGGCCTTAACCGGCTTCTCAACCTCTGCCGGGACTTCCAAATGGGGATTGTAAGCCTGTGGTTCGGGTGCATGGAATGTAGGTTCAGGGGGATAGAATTGTGTATCGTGAGCCTGAAACAATGGCTCACTGGTCGTTCGTTGCAAAGGGGCCGATGCAGGTCCCACAAAAATGGGAATATTGGGTGTTGGGAGAGGTTGATGGGGTGGTGGAGCTTGGGAATCATGAGGGCTTCTTTCTTGATGATAGAGGGGATTTGGGCGGCTTGTGGAGGGGCCAGAGTGAGGGTATTCCGGCATGTGTCCCAGTGTCTCAGGGCTCTTTTGTGTTTTGGCCAGGGCTAGCTGCATTGCATGCATCTCTAGTCCCATCCTTTCAATCTTTTCCATTGCCTCTTTTAGCAACTGGCTCATCGGCCTTTCTTCCTCATTACTATTCTCTGAAGTAGTCATGCTTGTTGCTACCGGTCCTTTGGATCTGGTTTGGTATGAATGTGTTGCCAGAATTCTTTAACAACTAACTGTCTGGTTATCAGACAACAACAAACTTTGTTAGTGTTAGAGCTTAACAGATTTGATCATAACACATAGAGGATGCAATGCACCTAGGCAGTTAACCGTTTCTACATGCTTTGCTTCAAACCACATGCGTCATCCCGGTTTGTTCATTCGTCTCTTTTTAGAGTATTCTGCGAAACCCCGCGTCTTATTTTATTTACATTTTCTTTTCTTTATTTATTAAAAGCGGTCGAATCTTATGGGGATTGCCTACGTATCACGTCCCCGCGTGAATCAGACCAGGCGTAGTTCTGCCTTAAAGTAAAAACACACAATTTTTGTGAAATCATTGAATTCATTCTCAAAGTTTTGCTATTACAAATTACATCAAGCAAGGAATAGCAATAGTACAAACTCGACGGTTTCAAACTCGGTTTAACGAAAAAGAAAACAACATATGGAAAAACAACCAAAGCCAAATAAACAGGACTTGACCAAGACTAATTCTCCAATTTAAGGGGCCGTGAGGCATCATCCGGCCTTTTTGCGGCTCTAGGTGTAAGGTCTCTTTGCAAGCTCTTCAATTCGTTCATAATCCGGCGGACGCAACCCATGATGGAAACAAGGAGGGTCTTCCGAGGTGTTCGCTCATATGCCAAGCATTTCATGTAGATGTAATGCCCTATTTCATCAATCCTTCCCCGGATGTTGTCCCTTTCTGTGAACAAATGCCTTATCTGTTGGTTCTTCAATCCCAGTGTTTGCGCATTGTTGGCAAGCTGATCCTGGAACATCTCCATTTGCCTTTCCATTCTGGTCATTGCATCGTAATATTGCCTTCTGTCGTCTTGGGCATTTCGTGTTTGCTTGAGGATCCTTTCTCGAAGAGAGGCATTCGTTTCCCTTAATGTCCCGATGCTCAGTTCATACTCCCTTATGACTTGTTGCAGGCGCTGCCTCCGAGCCATCGCACCCTTTGCCCACTTGGTTCGCAATTTTGCTGTGCTGGCCCTGGCTTTTTCCAAATCTTCCTGGCATTCCGCAACCTGATCTTTTAACCCTGCTATCAATCTTTTATCTGCCTGGCTTCTTAGCTGGCTATTAGCCTCTTTTTTCATTCTCCGGATCTGAGCTTTGAGGATCTCGCCTTCTCTGATTAACTGGTTCTTTTCTCCCTTGTGGGCAGCAGACTGTAATTGGCACTCAAACTTCATATCCTGGATTTGTTGCTTCAGTTTGCCTGCTTTGACAAGATATTCTTGCTCTTTGGCCAACCAGTCCCACTGTTCTTGTGAAGATTTGGCAAATTCTTGCAGGTGAGGTCTTTTGGTCGGTCTTCCAGGTGATGTCTCCCTTTTGTACCAGGCTTGATACCCGGGCGAAACTTCCCCTTTTGCCCGATTCATTACACAAGTATTTGCTTCTAAGTATTGACATTGGCTCCAAATTTGACGAACCCTTGCTTCAGGAAACTGGCCGTCGGGACTGATCTCGATTACCTGGATGCTCAGATCCTCGTCTTTCGGCACTATCTGATACCTCCCAAGTTGCCTTAAAACCCGATGCGGCGCGTATGGTTGAATGCTCTTAAGTCCCATTAAAAGAAAATGGGGCCTGGCTGCTGGCATGTATATGACTTCGTCGATCGGTAACCATCCTAGCGCCCACTGTATTTGACTGGCGTTGAGGGTTTGGAAATATGAGGTCCATGCTACAACTCCTTCTGGTAGGTAGGTTTCATCAACTCTGGTATAGAACTCCTCTATGCAGGTCTTTCCAGCGGATCCATGGCTCAGAAACTGGGCTCGGGGACATAGGTGTTCGATCATCCACATTTGCAACAACAAATTGCAACCCTCGAAAAAGCTTCCTCCGGCTTTGCAAGAAGTGAGTGCCCGGAATATATCAGATACTATCATGGGCGCCAACGTACTATCACTCTGTGTGAGCAACGTACTGACGACCCCTGCTATCTTTATGTCAATATTCCCATCTTTTCTTGGGAATATTAGTAGTCCTAAGAAAGTTATCATGAAAGCAATTCGTCTATGTTCTTCCCACTTCTGGCGATTACCTTTGCTGCACAACTGGTTTTCTGGCTTGTCGAATCCTCCTATGTGACCATATCTTTGATATATGAAACTCGTGCTGCAAAAACCTTTTGCCAAGTCAGGGTTATGAACTGTTCTGACTATCTTTAAGGAGTCCAGGAACCGGTGTACTGCTACAGCTCTTGGAGCAATCAGATATTTGTGCCTCAAAGGAGTCTCAGTGCTGCCGATATACCCTGCTATTTCTTCTAAAGTTGGGGTAAGTTCGAAATCTGAGAAGCGGAAGACATTGTGCGCAGGATCCCAGTGGGGGACTAGTGCCCTTATGATATCTCCTCGTGGCCTGATATCCAACAAACTCGTGAGGCCTTTCAGATACTTCTTGATTTCGTCATGCCCCTCTTTGCCCAAATCATTCCACCAGAGCCGCAATTGGAGGGGAATTTTATTCATGATTGAAAAGGGTTCATTCGGAATCGTGCTCATTCTGCACATTTATTAACAAGATTTTAACAAACGACACTTATCCTGCTAAAAACAAAAATATATGCGATTTTTTGTGAATTTTGAATTTTCATATATATATATATATATAAAACTTTCTAAAGAAGTCAATAACGGAAAATATTTTGGATTTTTTTTTTTTTTTTCGAAAAACTGGGAGCCTGAAAGGACTTTTCTAGACCTTTAACAAGATAAATACTTTTGCCATAAATAAAGATATATACATTTTGAAATAAAGCAAAACTTTTGAATTTTTCATATATATATATATATATATACATATATTTGTAACAAATAATAAAAGTAAAGACCACACAAGACTTTCTTTTTTATTATATAAAAAAAATTTTAAAATAAGATTTTTTATTTTTATGACAAGACAACTCTATATTTCTATTGATATATTTTTTATTATGAAAGGCAGAACAACGACTTTTCAAAATTTTGGCAGAGTTTTGACAGTATTTGTTTTTTTTTTTTCAACAATAAACAATCAATTCCTAACCGTTATTTCCCTTTTTTTCACAATATTCCAAATATTCAAACACCGGTCAGCATGCGGGCATGAGACAAATAAATGCACGGAAAACAGTGGGATGCACCAGAATGGTCTTTTCATATCAGGTTGCTAGTCCTAGACGGACCCAACCCCTGTGTTGAGTCCCCTAAGTCATATGCAACGTGATGCAAATAAGCGTTCCTACTAGGGATCCGGCATGAAGTCACGTTATTCTATGTTCAAAACCTGGGTCGGTGTTCTAGACAGTGTACCCGAGCGGACAACTCGAGTTGAGGAAGGAGCTCCTTTCCGGGAACCAAAAGGCCAGCCGGCTTAGAAACTTTCCGAACCTCTTTTATTTAGGGTATGACACTAACAGAATAAGGAGTCTCAACCAGTGAGCACATCCCCGGAGGTGAGAAGAGAAAGGTTTCGGCACAGTTTATATACAGTTCAAATAATATCAAAGCGGTAACAGCAACATTTAGCACATTAGTCTCAAAAACATGTAATAATCAGATAATAAATAAAGCCAAATAATAACAATTATTCTAAGCTCGACTTCTTAACCCTGAACCATTGGTTCTGGGTTTTATGTTCCCCAGCAGAGTCGCCAGAGCTGTCACACCTCCTTTTTCCGCACCCGCGAGGGCGCAGGAGTTTTTTCCAATTAAAGGACAATCGAAACGGGATTGGTTTAATTATTTCAGAGTCGCCACTTGGGAGATTTAGGGTGTCCCAAGTCACCAATTTTAATCCCGAATCGAGGAAAAGAATGACTCCATATTACAGTCTGCGTACCAGAAATCCGGATAGGGAATTCTGTTAACCCGGGAGAAGGTGTTAGGCATTCCCGAGTTCCGTGGTTCTAGCACGGTCGCTCAACTGTTATATTCGGCTTGATTATCTGATTTCATACAAGTGTGAACTTATGTGCAAAAATTAACTTTTAACCGCTTTTATCATTTACTGTTTTTATCAAGAATTGCAACGTTGTGAAAATGTATCTCGAACCGCGTCACAATCAATGTACCCGTGGTCGTCGACACACTTTGACTCCGTTGAGATTTGGATTTGGGTCACATCAATGTGCACCCGAGTTTAAGGAAATTAAATTATTAAAGGCGCGCCTAAAGCGACTAGCGTATTTATTTTGGGTAGGACCGTGGAATTTTACTAAACGGTCCATCCCGAAGTCTAAACAATTTTTAAAGCAAATATTTACTGAGGGCCCCGCAATTTGTATTTTATTTGGCGAGGCTCATCTCATTCTTTTTTTTTTTTTTTTTTTTAAAATGGATTTGCAACGTCATGGACACGCATCTCGAACCACGTCACAATCAATGTACCCGTGATTAGAAACACATTTCGACTCCGTTGAGAATTGGGTTTGGGTCACATAAATGTGCACCCGAGTTTAAGAAGGTAAAATTTATTAAGGCGCGTCCTAAAGAGTCTAACGTATTGTTATTTTAGGAGGGTTGTGAGATTTGCTAAACAACCCGTCCCGGAAACTAAATTCTTCAACAATATACATTTAACAAGGGCCCCGCATTGGCACGTTGTGTTTATTTTCATCGAGGCTCATCTTGTTCTTACCTTAAAAGGTTATCCTATAGCAACTACGTTTCTTATCGCGTTTGTCCTTATCAATTGAAAACAGTATATAGTCCTAATTAATTAAATGCTTGCAAGCTATTTGTAATGACATTCAGAAAAGCTAAAAAAAAATTTCAGAAATGGGGCTGTATATGCAATCAGCCGAACAAACAATTCTGGGCCCAAATCCAGCCCATGCGCGATGGGCCAGACCTGGGCCTTCGCCTGTTCTACGCGGGCCTACTTAGTTTGCTTCGATTTGGGCTCGACCTTCATGAGGTTGAGGCCCTAAACTGATTCTTTATTTTGTGAAATGAGTTTATCAGTTTATGGGACAATATGGCAGAAGGAGAAAGAACTTTAACTAAAATGGATAGCTTTCCTATTTGGCCTACATTAAAGAATATACTATACCATCAGACTAAGTTTGAAATACAACTTATTACACTGGGCGTATTCTCACTTAGCAGTATACATACAAGGCTAGCATTCGTTAACCTACATTGATATACTTAGTATGTAGGCTGTTTCTATTGTCCAAACAAAAATGAAAATCATTATACAGTACATGATGTCTAATGTAACAATTTATGTATAAAAGTCACTCTTCAGGTCTTTTCTTTTGTATTCATGCTCAACTTTCCAATTACATTTGACAGAGTATTAGTCATGTACCTGGTATAGAGAACGAAAAGAAGAAAAGAATGGTCAGTTGGGCAGTATGCCACAAACGCAGCAGCAGCAGATACACAGCAACAGCACAGCAACAAACCAAACCAAATGTTTTCCACAAACCTCAGACGACCAACAATATTTCCCAGAACAAAGAGGACCAACAAATAGTCGAGTACCAAACCAATGAACCCAGAAAAGAAGGATGAAACAAACAGCAACAACAGAGTATTCAATGCAGCAACACTACCAATTGAATAACCAGAAACAGCTCAACCAATGCAAACCAAGAACTTGGCCAAGACAGCTTGACCAATATGCACTCTTAAACAACTTTCAGGCAGTGTTTGGTTGCAGTGTTTATTGGAAACTAACTTGTGTTTTTTTAGTTTTCTTTGAACTCACTAGACCTCTCTTTAGACTAAAAATTTTACAGCCTTTTGTTTTTTTTTCCTCTGAAAGCTAAAAGTCCAGCCTCAGACCCTTAAACTTCAGCCCCCCCTTCTGTTCTAAAACAACTTATTTATAAGCTAATCGACCTAGTGCAGCTAAGCTGCCTGCCTCCTCCACTTTGCAGTCTGCCCATCCCTATTAAGCCCATCCTAAGCATCTTTTGATGCCAGCCCTTTTTGTTCCCCACGCCTGGCTTTCTTTAATCAAGAGTTATGGGTTCATTTTTAGTATTCATTTTAAATTCCCATGCTCTTGTGTCTTGTTCCCCATTGGCATTAATTTAATCCCAAATTAGTACCCTACTTGTCAGCTCATTTAAACTAATCATTTTTGTTCTTTTCAAACCCCAGACTACCCTTGCTAGCCCTTGATTATCACTGCCCTGCCCATTGCAGTATCAGGGCACTTTGGGCTTTAACCATTCGATTTCAGAATTGCCCCAGCCTGGCTTTTTAATTGTTTACAAGGTAGTTACAAACTAATATTCATAGGCAATGCCCAATTCAAACCACAATACAGGCTCATTAGTCATGCGACATTATTAGTTCGTTCGTTTCATTAGTTATAGAAAACTAATCGACGACATTTATCGAGTCGACTATACTAATTATAACAGATAATAATCAATCGCTCACATAAACAATACGTTTAGGGACCCAAAGGGCATCAGACAACTTTTATTAAATTACTGGGCTTATATGAATTAGTTCCTTTGACGATTAATCTAACTGACGATCATGTTTATCACAGAGTGTATTCAGAACAAACAGAAGACAATCGACCAAATAAAAGGTCTTTAACAGAGATGAAAGAAATCTGGAAAAAGTAACAAAATAACAAACAAACACAAAGAGATATGCTGACAACTTATTTGGAAATAAAACAAAAGAACGGAAAACTTACCAAAACGTTTAAACCAAAACAGAACCAAATCAAACTCGACTTCGAACTTTTGAGGCCGAACAAACTTTAACCAGGGTGTTCTCACATGAGAACACCTTGGTTAAGGTCTATTAGACCTCAAACCTATGTCAAAACTGGCCGGGTTCCCCAGGTGCATGTGTTTCAAAAGTCTGGATTTCCAGATCTGGATTTTTGGGAGTTGTGGGTAGATTCGGACCAAACCAAGTTTGGTTTGGTCACTAGGAAGGTCAGGGGGGTGTCTGGTGTGAAGATGGGGTGGTTTGGTGTAGATCGAGTTTTGTCTCGAATCTTCAAATCCAGATTCGAGACGATAAGAGATGATTCGAGGTTCGTGGTTAGTGGATTCGTGTTCAGGGGAGTGAGGGGGTCTTAGGGTGTTCAGGGGGTGGTCACCGGCGTTCGTGCCGCCGGCTTTAATGGCGAAGAAGGCTAGGGCGGCTGCTAGGGTTTGGGGGTTTCAGGGTTCAGGGAAGGAGACGAGTGAGGGGTGGGGTTCGGATAGGGGGCGTGGGGTGTAAGGGAAGGTTTATATATGGTGAGGTTGATCGGATCTGAGCCGTTAGATCAGATGATCTCAACGGCTTAGATCTGATGTTGAGAAATGGGACGGGGTCGTTTGGTAATTAAACGAGGTCGTTTGGTTTAAGTGAGGGGTTGGGTCGGATTAGTTATTGGGTCGGGTTTGAACACGGGTTGTTGAAAGGGATTCTGAACCGTTGGATTGGCCTGGACGGACGGCTTGGATTTATTTGCCCGAAACGGCGTCGTTTCAGGAGGCACCTGGGCAGGCCTGGACTTGGACTGGGTCTGAGTGCTGGTTTGGGCCTGTTTTATTTCATTTCTTTTGGGCCCAAACCGGTTTTCCCTCATTCTTTTACTTACTTTTTTTTTTTTTTTCAAATCAACAAATTAAACTAAAAATTCCTAAAAATTGTAAAAATTAAAATAAACTTACACACATATTGGTTAGCACCTATAACAATTTAACATAAAATAAAAATAAAAATGGTTAACTCACAGCTGAGAATGAACGATGCACACATACACACATTTTTTGAATTTTCTTTTAACGACAGGCCTTTTTTGTATTTTTGTTTGATAATGACTAGATGCAAAACGGACAGACTCACAAACGATTAACAAAACATGTCACGGAAAGACCGAAAAATTGTACAGCGAAGCCCTTTGCCGCTATTTTTATTTTCTTTTGGAGCAATTGTCCGTGAAGCAAAAATCACGTGCTTACAGACGTCATTGGGCCCATCGAGCCGGCAGCATCCAACGGTCATAGGTTCATTCTAGTGACCATTGATTACTTCACCAAATGGGTTGAGGCTAAAACCTTCAAATCAGTAACCAAAAAGGCAGTGGTGGATTTTGTTCACTCCCATATCATCTGTAGATTTGGGATCCCAAAAGTGATCATCACGGATAACGGTGCGAATATTAATAGCAGCTTGATGAGGGAGGTATGCCAACAACTCAAGATTACACACCGCAATTCCACCCCATATCGTCCCAAGGCGAATGGAGCAGTCGAAGCAGCCAATAAGAATATCAAGAATATACTGCGAAAAATGGTGGAAGGGTCCAGACAATGGCACGAGAGATTACCCTTTGCTTTGTTGGGTTACCGCACTACCGTCCGAACTTCCATAGGCACAACTCCTTATTTGTTGGTGTACGGAACTGAGGCCGTAATACCAGCGGAGGTCGAAATTTCGTCCCTCCGAATTGTCGCTGAAGCCGGGATTAATGATGATGAATGGGTCAAAGCTCGATTGGAACAGTTGAGCCTGATAGATGAGAAAAGATTGGCAGCAGTGTGCCATGGTCAACTGTACCAGAAGAGAATGGAAAGAGCATATAATAAGAAGGTGCGCCCCAGGAAGTTTGAGGTAGGGCAGCAGGTATTGAAGAAGATCCTCCCACATCAGGTCGAGGCAAAAGGCAAATTCGCCCCAAATTGGCAAGGGCCTTATATCGTGACCAGAGTATTGTCCAACGGTGCTCTGTGTTTGACAGATGTCGAGGGTAGATGTGTCGACATGGCTATCAATTCAGATGCAGTCAAGAGATATTATGCGTAATTTCTTTAATTATGGCAATTTTTGGTTTATTTGTTTATATTTGGCGTTTATTGGATAATGAGATGACGGAGGCAATTCTTTCTTCTATCCAAACACTTTTAACCCTTGCTTCCCCCTTTGAGCCTTAAATAATTCTTTCATGCCCCTCTTTTGGAATCACTAATGGAAAAGACATGAAAAAAGAGAAAAAGAAAAGAGAAAGAAAATGAAAAGAAGGAAAAAAAGAAGAAGATGAAATCATAAAAAAATACAAAACCGTGGGAACTACGTTTGACCTGATTTCTCAAAGAGGATACGTAGGCGCCTCACGGCTCGGTCATAGTATGCATCATAGTGAATATAGGATGCATAAGGTACATAGTGTGCATAATAGGCACAGTATGCGTAACGCACATAGTGCAACATAAATGTAAAAAAATAAATTCCCCAAGCAAGAAAACCGGGGCAGAGGTTATGTTTTAAGTTCCGACAAAGGTTCGATTCCAAAAGTTGTAGCACATCACCCATCAAATTGTTTTCAGTTTTATAGCCTTTCTTTAACCCCACACCAAAACCAACATCAACATCCAAAAGACCTCCCGATCAATGTTCAAGAGATGTCGAGTCAGGCAAATGGGGCCGAGAATAATACACCGATCCCCAGCAAAGAAGAGGATCGTAAGACTGGGAATGAATTGATAGTCAAAGGAATCTCCAGAAGAGAGGGTCGTATCTACAACGCCCCGATTCCTCGAAAGAAATAAAATGAGAGAGTCTTATCGGTGAAAACCTTCACAGGCACCGAGAGGCGATGTAAGATGAGGGATATGAAATGAGAGAGTCTTATTGGTGAAAACCTTCACAGGCACCATAAGGCGCCGGGAGATGAGAGAAAAGAGAGAGTCTCATTAGTGAAAACCCCTCGAAGGGCACTATGAGGCGACAAGACGAATCAGCAAAAGCTACCACATTTGCAACAAAATGGACAGTCATTTATCATCCCCAGCAAGTCAGACCATCGGGCAAATCGATTGATACAAATAGACTGGGTCGGGAATCTATGGTGCACGTCATGATCACGGGGACCAGTCATGTCCTCCAGATAAGTTCTTTTGAGTTTCTTCTCCCCACCAAATATGGGTTCAGAAAGATTTTTTCCCTCTAGCTTTTATTTTCTCTTCCTAAAGTTTGTCTTGAAAAGAATTTTTCAAAGCTTACTACCAGAAACCGGAGGGGAATTCACCCAATGCAGGGATCGTGCCCGGCAATTTTGGAGGAAGTGAGCTCCTAAAGGGAGTGGTTTCGGGAGTTAAAAGCAGACTCCCACAGAATATGCTTAAAGAGAAAGTTGAAAGGGGGATTAATTGAAAGCCAATCCCCAGCAGGCTAGAGGCCCCCAGCAGGCAACTTTGCCCACTAATCAATTGGGACATAGAGCAAGAAAAGAGAAGAAAGGAAAATCATCCGCCGAAAAGGCACCCTCTGCCACCACGATGAAACTAATTAAATCCCTTTGTCTGCTGCAGGAAAACCAAGGATTGATGATGGCAGCAAGATGCAAAGCCAGGGAAGTCACCAAAAATCGGGGCAGAAAATTTTCTGCCGATTGTCGAAAATTTTCTCGGAAGAACGGGGAAGCAATTTGAATACATTTAAGTTCTAGGTCGCCCACCAGTATAATGCGGGAATACATTTAAGTTCTAGGTCGCCCACCAGTATAATGCGGGAATACTTTTAAGTTCTAGGTCGCCCACCAGTATAATGCGGGAATACATTTAAGTTCTAGGTCGCCCACCAGTATAATGAGGGAATACATTTAAGTTCTAGGTCGCCCACCAGTATAATGCGGGAATAAATTTAAGTTCTAGGTCGCCCACCAGTATAATGCGGGAATACTTTTAAGTTCTAGGTCGCCCACCAGTATAATACGGGAATACATTTAAGTTCTAGGTCGCCCACCAGTATAATGCGGGAATACATTTAAGTTCTAGGTCGCCCACCAGTATAATGCGGGAATACATTTAAGTTCTAGGTCGCCCACCAGTATAATGCGGGAATACATTTAAGTTCTAGGTCGCCCACCAGTATAATGCGGGAATATATTTAAGTTCTAGGTCGCCCACCAGTATAATGCGGGAATACTTTTAAGTTCTAGGTCGCCCACCAGTATAATGCGGGAATACATTTAAGTTCTAGGTCGCCCACCGGTATAATGCGGGAATACATTTAAGTTCTAGGTCGCCCACCAGTATAATGCGGGAATACATTTAAGTTCTAGGTCGCCCACCAGTATAATGCGGGAATACATTTAAGTTCTAGGTCGCCCACCAGTATAATGCGGGAATACATTTAAGTTCTAGGTCGCCCACCAGTATAATGCGGGAATACTTTTAAGTTCTAGGTCGCCCACCAGTATAATGCGGGAATATATTTAAGTTCTAGGTCGCCCACCAGTATAATGCGGGAATACATTTAAGTTCTAGGTCGCCCACCAGTATAATGCGGGAATACATTTAAGTTCTAGGTCGCCCACCAGTATAATGCGGGAATACATTTAAGTTCTAGGTCGCCCACCAGTATAATGCGGGAATATATTTAAGTTCTAGGTCGCCCACCAGTATAATGCGGGAATACTTTTAAGTTCTAGGTCGCCCACCAGTATAATGCGGGAATACATTTAAGTTCTAGGTCGCCCACCAGTATAATGCGGGAATACTTTTTAAGTTCTAGGCCGCCCACCAGTATAATGCGGGAATACTTTTAAGTTCTAGGCCGCCCACCAGTATAATGCGGGAATACTTTTAAGTTCTAGGTCGCCCACCAGTATAATGCGGGAATACTTTTAAGTTCTAGGTCGCCCACCAGTATAATGCGGGAATACTTTTAAGTTCTAGGTCGCCCACCAGTATAATGCGGGAATACTTTTAAGTTCTAGGTCGCCCACCAGTATAATGTGGGAATACATTTAAGTTCTAGGTCGCCCACCAGTATAATGCGGGAATACTTTTAAGTTCTAGGTCGCCCACCAGTATAATGCGGGAATACTTTTAAGTTCTAGGTCGCCCACCAGTATAATGCGGGAATACATTTAAGTTCTAGGTCGCCCACCAGTATAATGCGGGAATATATTTAAGTTCTAGGTCGCCCACCAGTATAATGCAGGAATACTTTTAAGTTCTAGGTCGCCCACCAGTATAATGCGGGAATACATTTAAGTTCTAGGTCGCCCACCAGTATAATGCGGGAATACATTTAAGTTCTAGGTCGCCCACCAGTATAATGCGGGAATATTTTTAAGTTCTAGGCCGCCCACCAGTATAATGCGGGAATACTTTTAAGTTCTAGGTCGCCCACCAGTATAATGCGGGAATACTTTCAAGTTCTAGGTCGCCCACCAGTATAATGCGGGAATACATTTAAGTTCTAGGTCGCCCACCAGTATAATGCGGGAATACTTTTAAGTTCTAGGTCGCCCACCAGTATAATGCGGGAATACTTTTAAGTTCTAGGTCGCCCACCAGTATAATGCGGGAATACATTTAAGTTCTAGGTCGCCCACCAGTATAATGCGGGAATATATTTAAGTTCTAGGTCGCCCACCAGTATAATGCGGGAATACTTTTAAGTTCTAGGTCGCCCACCAGTATAATGCGGGAATACATTTAAGTTCTAGGTCGCCCACCAGTATAATGCGGGAATACATTTAAGTTCTAGGTCGCCCACCAGTATAATGCGGGAATATTTTTAAGTTCTAGGCCGCCCACCAGTATAATGCGGGAATACTTTTAAGTTCTAGGTCGCCCACCAGTATAATGCGGGAATACTTTCAAGTTCTAGGTCGCCCACCAGTATAATGCGGGAATACATTTAAGTTCTAGGTCGCCCACCAGTATAATGCGGGAATACATTTAAGTTCTAGGTCGCCCACCAGTATAATGCGGGAATACATTTAAGTTCTAGGTCGCCCACCAGTATAATGCGGGAATATTTTTAAGTTCTAGGTCGCCCACCAGTATAATGCAGGAATACTTTCAAGTTCTAGGTCGCCCACCAGTATAATGCGGGAATACATTTAAGTTCTAGGTCGCCCACCAGTATAATGCGGGAATACTTTTAAGTTCTAGGTCGCCCACCAGTATAATACGGGAATACTTTTAAGTTCTAGGTCGCCCACCAGTATAATGCGGGAATACATTTAAGTTCTAGGTCGCCCACCAGTATAATGCGGGAATACTTTTAAGTTCTAGGTCGCCCACCTGTATAATACGGGAATACTTTTAAGTTCTAGGTCGCCCACCAGTATAATGCGGGAATACATTTAAGTTCTAGGTCGCCCACCAGTGTAATGCGGGAATACATTTAAGTTCTAGGTCGCCCACCAGTATAATGCGGGAATACTTTTAAGTTCTAGGTCGCCCACCAGTATAATGCGGGAATACATTTAGCTCTAGATTTTGGAATCAGTCACCCCACCTGAAGACGGAAGGGTACAACAGAGATCCCCAAACAGGAAACAATAAAATCCCCAGCGCCAAGAAGCAGACAACTGCGGAGGCAAGCGCGCAATTCAAAAGGAAAACGGAACGCGTCTCAAAAGAAGCAGTTTGGGAACGTTATAGCATGCCCAACTTAACAATTTTGATGAAAAGCCATACCACCAGAGAAAACAATTGAAAGGCTTGAAGAAGAGGGAATGTTCCCAGCAGATCAAGCGAAGTGATGAAAACTGGCATTCAAACGTTAGCAAAGGACCAGCATCATCTCCCAAAGTCACAAGATAAAGGCATCAGAGGAAAGCGTTAGCCGACAAGAAAGCAAGACAACAAGAACAAGTTGAAGATGGATGAGATCTCATGATCCTCAGTCTAGCTTAGCTTCTTATTTTTCCTTTTAGAGCAATGTAACAGGGAGATCGGTTGAGCGGTAGCATCCTGCGGCAGCATGCAACAGCGCACAACGACAGCAAGCACTACAGTCACACAGTAGTCCCAGCTACCAAAATTTCCCAAACTACATTGACCTGATTCCTGTTCAGCCCAGGATATGTAGGAAACCTCTGAAGCAAAGGTTCGGTCAAATCTTTTTCAAAAAATGCTTCATATGGAGTATTCGGACGGGCAAAAATCGCTCGCTTTATCTTTGCGCGAAAACCCTT
This sequence comes from Nicotiana tabacum, assembly GCF_000715075.1. Classification (NCBI taxonomy): domain Eukaryota; kingdom Viridiplantae; phylum Streptophyta; class Magnoliopsida; order Solanales; family Solanaceae; genus Nicotiana; species Nicotiana tabacum. Next base: position 167,292,434 of record NC_134095.1, read on the forward strand.
CGTGTCTTCGTGCGAAAAGGGGCAGTTGTAAGCACGTGATTTTTGCTTCACGGACAATCGCTCCAAAAGAAAATAAAAATAGTGACAAATGACTTCGCTGTACAATTTTTCGATCTTTCCGTGACATGGGTTGTTAGTCGTTTGTGGGTATGTCCATTTTGCATCTAGTCATTATCAAACAAAAATACAAAAAAAAATAATATTTGTCGTTAAAAGAAAATTCAAAAAAAATATAAATATATGTGCGTCGTTCGTTCTAGGTTGTGATTTAACTTACTTAAATATTTTTGTGATAATTGTGTGGGAAGGTTACATTATTGTTGATGTTAATTTCATTATTTCATTATTTTATTTTTTGTTTAAAAGTAAAAAAAAAAGAAAGAAAAAAAAAGAAAGCAAAAGAGTGAAGGAAAATCGGTTTGGGCCCAAAAAGAAATGAAACAAAGCAGGCCCAAACCAGCACTCAGACCCAGTCCAAATCCAGGCCTGCCCAGGCACCTCCTGAAACGACGCCGTTTCAGGCAAATCAATCTGAGCCGTCCGTCCAGGCCAATCCAACGGCTCAGGATCTCTTTTCAGCAACCCATTTTCAAACCCGACCCAATAACCGGTCTGACCCAACCCCTCACTTAAAACAAACGACCCCGTTTAACTACCAAACGACCCCGTCTCATTTCTCACCCTCAGATCCAAGCCGTTGAGATCATCTGATCTAACGGCTCAGATCCAATCAGCCTCCCCATATATAAACTCGACCCTTCACCCCACGCCCCCTATCCGAACCCCCCCTTCATCGTCCCCAAGCTCAAACACTGAAACCCCAAACCCTATCAAGCCGCCCTAGTCTCCCTCGCCATTAAAGTCGGAGGCACGAACGCCGGTGACCACCTCCTGAACACCCTAAGACCCCCTCACTCTCCTGAACATGGATCTGTTACCCTCTTGCCTCGAATCACCTTCCTTCGTCTCGAATCTTCATTTGAAGATTTGAGTCGAACCCGGACCTATGCCAAACCACCCCATCTTCATACCAGACACTCCCCTGACCTTCCTCGTGACCAAACCAAGCTTGGTTTGGTCCGAATCTACCCACAACTCCTAAAAATCCAGATCTGAAAATCCAGACCTTAGAACACATGCACCTGGGGAATCCGACCGGTTTCGAGAGGGGTTTGAGGTTCAATGGATCTTAACCAAGGTGTTCTCATGTGAGAACACCCTGGTTAAAATTTGTTCGGCCTCAAATGGGCAGAGTTGAGTCAGATTTGGGGTCTGTTTGATTTAAACATTTTTCGGTAAGTTTTTCTTTCCCTTTTCGTTTATATTAACTGTTGATTAAGTCATTAGCATGCTTTGTGGTAATTGTTTGTTATTTTTCTGATAGTTTCTTAATTTATTTCATCTCTGTAAAGACCTTGTTATTTGGTCGATTGTTTTCTGTGTATGGTTTAAATGTATCCTATGATAAACATGATCGTCAATTAGATTAGTCGTCAAATGAGTTAATTCATATAGGCCCCAGTAATTGAACAAAAGTTGTCTGATACCCTTTAGGTCCCTGAACGTATTGTTTATATGAGCGACTGATTATTACCTGTTATAATTAGTATAGTCGACTCGATAAATGTCGTCGATTAGTTTTCTATAACTAATGAATCGAATGAGCTAATAATGTCGCATGACTGATTGAACCTTGCCACTGACTGAATGCCCCAGCATTGTCTGAAATGAGTTTGTTTGCATTGTAAAAATGACTGAAAAGGTTCAGTCCAGGCAGTCCTGAATTTGAACTTTCATCAGTTCAAAATACCCTGAGGATGCAATGGGCAGGGCAGTAATAATCAAGGTTAAGCAAGGGTATTCTGGGGTGTTAAAAAGGACAGAAAGATTAGTTTAAATGAGCTGACAAGTAGGGTACTAATTTAGGATTAAACTAATACCAATGGGGAACAAGACATAAGAGTATGGGGCTTAAAATGAATAAAAAAGGAGCCCATAACTCTTGATTAAAGAAAACCAGGCGTGGGGAACAAAGGGCTGGCACCAAAGATGCTTAGGCATGGGCTTAAAGGGTATGGGCATTCTGCCAATTGGGAGGGCAGGCAGCTTAGCTGCACTAGGTCGATTAGCTTATAAATAGGCCATTTGAGAACTTAAAGAGGGCTGGACTTTTGGTCTTCAGAGGAAGAGAAAACAAAGTGGAATTTTTAGTCTTAAGGCTGTAATTTTGAGTCTTGAGAAAGGTTTTGTGAGTTTAAAGAAAAAAAAGACTGAAAACATAAGAGAGTTCCAGTAAATACTGTTACTAAACACTGTCTAAAAGTTGTGTAAGGATTCATATTGGTCAAGCTGTCTTGGCCAGGTTTTGTTGTTTGCATTAACTGAGATGCTTGGGATTGTTGAACTGTTGGTGTTGTTGCATTGAACACTCTGCTATCTCTGTTGTTTCCTTACTCTTTCCTGGGATTGCTGGCTTGGTACTCGACTATCTGCTAGTTCTTTGTTCTGGAAAACATTGCTGGTTGTCTGTGGGTTGTGGAAAACATTTGATTGTGGGTTTGTTGCTGTGTTGTTGCTGTGTATCTACTGTTGCTGTGTTTACTGCATACTGCCCAGCTGATCATCCCTTTCTTTTTTGTCCTATATACCAGGTATACAACCAATGCACTGTCAAGAAATGTAATTGAAAAATGAGCATGAAATACAAATGAAAGATCCTGAAGGATGTCTCTTATACATAGATTGTTACATTAAATATTCATGTAATGTGTAATAGTTTTTTACATTTTTGTTCTGGGTACTAGTGACAGTCGTCATGCCTATAAATGTCAATGCATGGTAGTTGAATGCTAGAATGTGCATATAGGTTGATGATGAGAGTATGCCCAAGGCAGTAGGTTGTATCTCATACTTAGTTCAATGGTGTAGTATGAGCCTGTAATATAGTCCAAGCATGAAATTCGTACACTGTAAATAAGTTCTTTCCTTTCTAATAAATTGCCATATATAACTCTTAAAATCATGTTTTAAGATAAAGAACACAAATTCAGGGCCTCAACCTCATGAAGGTCGAGCCCAGGTCAAAAACATACCAGGCAGGCCCGCATCGAACGAGCAGTGGCCCAGGTCTGGCCTATTACGCATGGGCTGGATTTGGGCCCGGAATTATTTGTTCGGCTGACTGTACATGTAGCCTCATTTCTGACTTTAAAGCATTTCCGAATTCCGTTACAAACAACTCGCAAGCATGTAATTAATTAGGACTATCTGCTATTTTCAATTGATAGAGACAAACACGACAAGAAACGTAGTTGCTATAGGATATCCTTTTAAAATAAGAACGAGATGAGCCTCGATGAAAATAAACAAAACGCGCGGATGCGGGGCCCTTGTTAAATGTATATTATTGAAGCATTTAGTTTCCAGGACGGGTTGTTTAGCAAATCTCACAACCCTCCTAAAAAATAACAATACGTTAGTCTCGTTAGAATACGCTTTAATAAACCTTACCTTCTTAAACTCGGGTGCACATTTATGTGACCCAAATCCAAATCTCGACGGATTCGAAGTGTATTTCTAATCACGGGTACATTGATTGTGGTGTGATTCGAGAGGCATATCCATGACGTCGCAAATTCCTTTTAAAAGTAGAACGAGACGAGCCTCGTCAAACAAAAAATGTACACAGCTGCGGGGCCCTCTAACTGTATATATATTAAAACACTTAGAATTCGGGACAGGCCGTTTAGCGAATTTTTCGGCCTTACCCAAAACAACAATACGCTAGTTGCTTTAGGCACGTCTTAATAATTTATTCTCCTTAATTCGGGTGCACATTTATGTGACCCAAATCCAAATCTCAACCGAGTCGAAATATGTCAACAATCACGGGTGCATTGATGCAACGTGGTTCGAGATATGTTTTCACAACGTTGCAAGTCTTATAAAATAACAGTAAATGATAAAAGCGGTTAAAAATTAAAATTTGCACATAAGTTCATATTATATTAAAAATCAGATAAATAAGCCGAATATAACAATTGAGCGACCGTGCTAGAACCACGGAACTCAGGAATGCCTAACACCTTCTGTCGGGTTAACAGAATTCCTTATCCGGATTTCTGGTACGCAGACTATAATATAGAGTCATTATTTTCCTCGATTTGGGATCAAAATTGGTGACTTGGGACACCCTAAATCTCCCAAGTGGCGACTCTGAAATAAATAAACCAGTCCCATTTCGATTGTCCTTTAATTGGAAAAAACTCCCCTTATACCCTCTCGGGTATGGAAAAAGGAGGTGTGACAGTTACCCAAGCAGTGAGGTTCTAATTGATAAGATAAGAAGAAAAAAGAATATATGAGTTACATAACTTTGTCGAAATATGTGGGGAAAAAAACATTACTAAATATGAAATTTAATAGATGAAAAAAATATGAAATTTTACAAGGCAAACAAATTATAGTGAAAAGTTATTGAATCCACTGATTGTGTATGAACATATTAATTTAGATATTTTTTTATATATCATCCATTTTGAAGATCTAAATGCTCGTACTTTCTACATAGTTCAAATAAGAAAAAATTTAATAAGTATAATTTTAATTAATTTGAAGTCCTAAATATTAATAAAATATTTAAATTATATTTTATTCAATATAAGATTTATCTTTATAGGTAAAATATCAATTAACATTTTTTTTTTTGAGATTTCGTGTTTTTATAATATAGATTTAGGCTTGTACGATTTAGTATGATTAAATATACTATCAAATAATTATTTTAGGTACTTAATTGAACATGGGTTGGTTATTTGTATGATTAAAATAAGAATTTTTAATGCATGTTTAATTACAAAAGAATTTAGATGTTCTTGTATTAAATAATGTTAATTTAATATTTGAGTTGATGTCCTCATATTTCGGTTTAATTATAAATCAAATGAAGGCACATATAATCTCGTTCTAGTCTTGGTTCATAAGTATTACACCAAGTGTGGATTTTATAATTAGTACAATTTATATAATGTAAAATATTAATTGATACTATGTCCTAAATATTAGAACTTTTTACATAGTTTAATAAGGATAGATTTAATATGCAAAATTTTAATTGATTTCAATGTCCTAAATATTAAAAGAGTAACTGTCACAACCCAAAATCCCACCATATGAGTCGTGATGGCACTTAGTATCTAAAACTAAGCCAGCCGGTTAAAATAACAATTCAAGCCATTTTTGTTTTTAAAATAGATAATCGAAACCAACAGCAAAAACAAAGATACAACCTCCCAAGACTGGTAGTACTGAGTCATGAACTCTAACTGAATACATGAAATGATCTGAAGGAAATTAAATATACAATAATGCTCGAATAATATATGATAGTACGATAAAAGGGAAAGACTCCAAGGGACTACGACGACCAAGCAGCTCTACCTTGAATCCTTGCGATCACTCTCTAACTCTCTCCGAGTCCTATATCTCCAATACCTGGCTCTGTACATAAAAAAATGTACAGAAGTGTAGTATGAGTACACCACAGCGGTACCCAGTAAGTATCAAGATTAATCTCGGTAGAGTAGTGACGAGGTACAGTCAAGACACATCTAATAACCTGTGCAATATAGCATACCACAATAATAGGAAACAAATAGCAATGATACCAACAATTATCAACTAGTGATATAAACAACAGGACAACAGGAACACCAAAAATATTGCTCAATAAATAATGAGTACAAGTACAACCATTTAATCAAGTCCTTCAATTACAAATCTTTCATAATCAACAAGTGACATACATAGCAGGACAACAAGAACACCATAAATATCGCTCAACAAACTATGATTACAAGTACAACCATTTAATCAAGTCCTTCAATTACACATCTTTCATCTAAAAGTTTTCCAAATAATAATCTTTAGAATATAATACTTACCAATAAATATATTTCGAATATACTTCCTTCAAATCTAATTCTTTGAAATAATATTTTGAATATAATTCTTTCAAATAAAAGTCACATTGTGACACCTCATTTCACAATCATAAAAATACGGGTCTCAGCCCACCTTCATATTTTTCGTAATACGGGCCTCACCCCACTTTCATATTTCCACGGCACCTCGTGCCCATATTTCTATCACAACAGCACGGACAACTCACATGCCAAAAATATCAATATATAAAAAAAATATGCACGGCCAATTTACTTTACAAATAGTTTGAGTGAAGAAAATGATATTGCACTTAAATTAAAGCATCATATAAACTATTGATTTGGATGTAAAACTTAAAACATAATAGTAATTTCTTTTATTTAAAACAACTCAATCATTGAAAATCGCTAAAAACCAAAAATATAAATCTTCAAAGTCTCGTACTAAAAAGTCAAAGCGAACACAATGCAACAAGGAGCACAAAATACATATGTGATGACCCGGTCAGTCGTCTCATGAGTTACCGCTCCATTTCCCCCATTTCAGCTTCTTTACGCTTCGTTATCCGTATTTTATGGGATCAAGATGATTAGTTCGAGTTCGGAGAGGATTTGGTAAGAAATGAGACACTTAGTCTCTTTTAAGAAAGGCTTAAGTTGGAAAAGTCAACCGGATATTGACTTATGTGTTAGAGGGTTCGGATGTGAGTTCCGATGATTCGGTTAGCTTCGGGAGGTGATTTGTGACTTAGAAGAGTGATCGGAAGTGGTTTTGGAGGTACGGTGTAGAATTAGGCTTGAATTGGCGAAGTTAGTATTTTGGCGAATTCCGGTTGATAGGTGAGATTTTGATCCGAGGGTCAGAATGGAATTCCGAGAGTTTCTGTAGCTTCGTTATGTCATTTTGGACTTGTCTGCAAAATTTGAGGTCATTCAGACGTGGTTTGGTTGGGTTTTGATCAGAAATGGAATTTGGAAGTTCTTGAGATTCATAGGCTTGAATTCGAGGTGATTTGATGATTTTAGTGTTAGTCGAGGTGTTTTGATGATTGGAACGAGGTTGAATAATGTTTAGGATGTGTTGGTGCTTTTGGTTGAGGTCCCGGGGGCCTCGGGTGTGTTTCGGGTGAGTTTTGAACGAGTACGGACACCCCAGAACTTAGAAAAATGGAGGGAGCAGCAGTTTTGGCGCGGACCGCGCTCCTTTTCGCGCTGGGCACGCTGGCCTAGTACTGGCCGCGTCAAAGTGGCCGCGGCTGTGGTCGTGAAGACTGCAGGTTGTTGGTCCTACTTCGGAAGCTCATATCTTTTGATCCACAAGGAATTGTGAGGTGATTCAAAAATAAAAGTTGTAGCGCTTCGTGTCTAGTTTCCAGAAAGGTAAAGATATCCCAATTTGGACATCTGTAGAGAAAGTTATGGCCAAAATACTAAAGCCTATCCCTACAGAGCAAGACCTGCGCGGCCGCGGTCATTTTTGCGCGGACCCCGCTGGTTTTGCGCGGACCGTGGTCATTTTTGTGCGGTCAGCGGTGTCGGAATCCAAGGGGTACTCTATAAATACGAGGTTTTGGGTTTTATTTGATATTTTAACCCAGAGAACTCGGATTTTGGCGATTTTTCGAAGGTTTTTCAAGAAATTGGTAGGGGTAAGTGATTCTAACTCATATTTGGTTAGAGTACATGAATCTATCACTGAATTCATCATTTAATTCGTGATTTGAGATGGAATTTGAGAAGAAAATTGTGGAACCTTTCAAAAATATAAAATGATGATTTGAAGGACCAAATGGTATCGGAATTGGATAATTTATGTATGGTTAGATTCGTGAGGGTATGAGGATTCTGAAAATGTAAATTTTACCTGATTCCGAGATGTGGGCCCGGGGCTCGGGTTTTGCTAATTTCGAGATTTCTGATATTTTTCGAATGTTTTCGCTTGGGCTTTGTTCCCTTAGCATATTGTGACGTATTCGTTCTGATTTTGGATAGATTCGACGCACGTGGAGGCCAATTCGAGGGGCAAAGGCGTCGCGAGCTAGAGAATAAGCCAGTTCGAGGTGAGTAATGGTTGTAAATGATCTCTTGAGGGTTTGAAACCCCGGATTCGCACATCGTAGTGCTATATTGAGGCAAGATACGCGCTGGATGAGGAGCGTGGGGTCTTTCACTACTGGGGATTGTGACTTGGTCCATCCCGATTGATGACTTTACCGGACATTTGACTGAAATTCATTTGTTATCATCATGATTTGGGCTGATTGCCATATTTGGGCTTCGTGCCAACTATTTGAACCCTTCGGGGATTTTTATCACTGTTTTCTCACTACTTGACCTATTATTTGAACTCAGTCCTGTTGATATCTACTGTGTTACAAACTCAGCCACTTTTACTCAGATTTGAAACTTAAATGATATTTCTATATCATGTTTTGGGCTGAGAACTATTGTTTTACTAATGCCCAAGGGGCTTATGATGATTTCTGGACTGAGTGAGGCCGGGGGCCATATGTGAGGATATGCTGAGTAATATGAGGTCGAGGGCCTGAGATACTATTTATGCCATGCGGTGGCTTGAGTGATGTGAGGATATGCTGAGTGATGATGCCACGAGGTGGCTTGATATAGCGCTTGGGCCATAAGGGGCCCCTCCGGAGTCTGCACACCCATAGTGAGCGCAGGTACCCATGTGATTTGAAACAGTAGTAACAATGACACTGTTTGATGAAAGTTGGTCAGGTAACAATGGCTGACCATTATGCTGAGTGATTGTGAGGTAGCCCGAGGGGCTAATACTGTACTGAGAGTGAGCCCGAGGGGTTGATACTATGCTGAGCGATTGATACTGTGCCCGAGGGGCGGATTTCTACTTGTTAATTACCTGTTAAATTACCTGTTTTACTTGTTTTAAAAAGGAATATCATTTGATTTCTTCACTGATTTACTGCTTTAAGTGATTTTACTGCTTGATATGGAATTGCTTTGTGCCTTTACGTGTTTTCATACTTTCAGCTATTATTTGTAATTATTACTCACTGAGTCGGAGTACTCACATTACTCCCTGCACCATGTGTGCAGATTCAGGTATAGCAGAGTCCGCACCTGAGCGCTGATTCCTTCCAAGCTAGGCAGTGATTTGGAGTTACGAGGTAGCTGTTGACGTCCGCAACCCCTTGACTCTCTTACCCTCTATCATTTATGTTTTCTTCAAACTATTGTATCGGATGCCGTACTTTGTAGACCTATAGTAGATTCTGTAGTAGCTCATGACTTTTGACACCTCGGTTTGGGCGGTGTCGGGATGGTTCCTGCTGTTATTATCGTTAAATTCCGCAATTTATGAGCATTATATTATATGTTATTACTATTTATGATGATTAACTGTTTAAAAGAGGTGTTCCGTTTTGGTCTGGCTGGCCTTGTCTTCACGAGAGGCGCCATCACGACCGGATTCGGGAATCGGGTCGTGAAAACATAATAATAATAATGTCAACTAGTACATCACAGAAGAAGATAAGAATTTACATATTAATGAAACAAAATCACCAAAGACAAGAACATAAATAAAGAAATATCAACAGGGCACTACCGAGGTACCGCCTCGTAGTCCTAAATCATAAATAAATTCACAATATCTCATTTCCTTATATCACCGTGGGAGCCTTCACATATAATTTTAAATAAAACAGTTTTCCCCGAAATAGCATCCCGCGTTTTAGCCACCCTTATCACACCGCATGACTTCTAGTAGTTCCCCTACTAGCCACGCGTTTCAAGCCACCCTTATCTCACCGCATGCGTTTCAACACCCTGACCTTATATCACCGCATGACTTCTCAATATCACAATATTTCACAAATCGCACCTCAAGTGCCCAAATATCATAACATAATACAACTTGCACCTCAAGTGCCCAATTATCGCAGCATAATACAACTTGCACCTCAAGTGATCACATATCAAAGCATATCACAAATTGCACATCAAGTGCTCAAATATTACAATATATCACAAATTTCACATCCAGTTCTCAAATCCTACGACATATCACAAATTTCACGTCAAGTGCTCAAATATTACAACATATCACAAATTGTACATCAGGTGCCCAAATATTACAACTTGTCACATGAATCAACAATACATTATTTTTCCACAATAAGAAGCCCACGACTCGGTCATAATGCGCACAAAAATTCTAACAAAATACTGGGAGTGAAAACTCAACAAAATAATATTTCACAATTTAATACTTCGCCTCAATATGATTTAAAGCCTTTATAACTCAATATCAATTTCAACAACATGAACTGAAAAGAAATTCATCAATGGACCACTTTTTTTTAATTCACAACTTCATGAAATAAATAGATTTATTCATCTTATTAACTAAATTTCTCATTTAAATTGTATGTAGATAAAATCAAGAATGAAAATTATTTCCATAAAAATAGCAACTCAAACAAACACAGAGTTCACATAAAAGTCAAGTAGCAATCGCACCAAATTATCATATAAAAATAATCTAGACAAATAAGGAATGAGACATGACAAATAAGAGATTTAATAAGTTCCAACAATTTTCCAATTTAATACATAAGGTTGTCTACGAATTTTAACCGATATAATTTGCACATATAAACCAAGTACGTACTCGTCACCTCGCGTACATGGTTTTCAATCACACAATTTCCACATAAGACTCAATGCCTAAGGGGAAATTCCCTCACACAAGGTTAGGCAAGATACTTACCTCAAATCACGCTATCTCAGTCCAATAATTGACATTTTCCTCGATTATCCAACTCTGAATGGTTCGAATCTAGCCGAAAATAATTCAATACAATCAACACAGATTATTGGAATCAATCCCATGTGAAAATACCAAATTTTCCAATAAAATCCGAAATTAGATCAAAAATTGCATGTGGGGCTCACGTCTCGGAATCCGACGAAAGTTACAAAATATGAACGCCCATTCAACCACGAGTCCAACCATACCAAAATTACTAAATTCCAACAACAAATCGACCTCCAAATCTTAAATCTAAGGTATAGAGAATTTCTACCATTTTCAACTCAATTCACTAATTTCATGATAAAAACAACAATAGATTCATGTATTTTAACCAAAATCGAGTTAGAATTACTTACCCCAATCCATATGGTGAAAATCGCCTCAAAAATCGCTTCAATCCGAGCTCCATAGCTCCAAATGTGTTAAAAATGGCTGAAACTCGCGTTTTGTAATCTGTCCAGGTAAGTCGCAGGTGTCGAATACGATTTATAAATCGCATTGGGTAACTGCGATTTGCCTCTGCCCCAGAACACAGCATTACCTGCCTTCAGTAAATCCATCATAACTTTTTGTACAAATGTCCAAATGATGAACGGTTTGAAGCGTTAGAAACTAGACTCAAAGAACTTTAATTTGATAGGTTGTGCATAACATAACACCTTATATATATGTAGATGTGCTCGTCCAAAGTGTGATCTTGTGCTTGCTTATTTAGAATTTTAGCCTATCTTGAAATTTTCCAACTTGGCTTAGACTTAGGCTTCTCCTTAGACCCCAAATCACTTATAATATACTTCATACGCTTATTATCTTATCCAATTGATATCCATCATATTAATAGTCCGTCTTTGCGCACAAAATAATATAATTAGCGCACATCAATTTTCTTAATAGCTTAAGTACTTCAAAAAATTTCTGAGGTGTTACAGTAACTTAAATTATAATTTTGTCTATTGTGAAAGATGTTTTTGAAGGGTAAAAAAGACGAACAACATTTCTCTAATAGCCTTCGTGTTTTTAGTATAGTATAGATAGATATAGATAATAATAAGATTATTTGTATGTAATCACGCATGTATGAAAAAGAAATAGTATCTTATTTGGTATTTGTATTTTCAATTAATGACTACTAATGTGGAGACGTAACTTTGTGCTTATTTGTGTGCTCGCTAAATATTGAATATTTATGCATTTATAAAAAAGAGTTATTGGAGCAAGCAAAATATGCAAAATATTATAGGATGGGACGATGCCACGAGCATCATGCTCACCCCATATTTTGAGATATGCTCAAAGATAGTGAAGTACAAGCTTACCAATACAAAGAATTTCTATAGCTTTATGTTTGGATCGGAACCCTCAAAGAAAGGTATGGACAAAAGAAAAAGCAACGAAAGAAAATTTCCAAAAATTCTAAAACTAACGGAAACAAAAACCAAAGGGGAAAAGCCCCCGTAAGGCAAGAATCTCAAATAATATAAATTCTAAATAATTCTAAACCTAAAAGGAAGCACGCGGCAGTTTAAAACTATCAAACACAAAATGAAAATGATCTTAAATTAATGAAATATTCAAAGGATATGAGTTAGAATGGCTAACCAATTTTATGCGACAAATGCAACGATCCAAACAACCTATACAACATTTGAATATGAGTCAATTTTAAGCCAATGACCATATATGAATTATTGCAAACAAAATCAGAATTAACAAATATTCAATGTGGAGTTGTTACTTAATAATGCACGAACGACCATTATTACATAACTTTAAAAATATAGTAAAATTTACCTCAAATCACAAAAAAATTACTTATGTGGACATTAATGCTACGAGCAGTTTATGACAAAGAATATAGGATGGTGACTTCTTTTATAGAAATGGTTAGCTCCTCCTTATTCTAAACTGTTTTAGTATTACCAAATTGAATCCTAAACCTATACAAAAAAGACAATAGAAATTGCGTCCTAAACAAACATAAAAGGACAATGGAAAAAAGACTTACCGTACTAAAGACCCTAAAACTAAAGGAAACAAAAAACAACGAAAAAAAATAATCCAAGAATCCCAAAACTAAAGGAAACAAAAATAAAAGAGGAAAAAAACTCGTACGACAAGTATGTAAGGAAGCACATGATAGTTTTTAATTTTGCTCAAAAATAATAATTAATGATTAGAATTACAAGTATATCCAACATATAATGCACTTACAAAGGGTAAAAAGGCGAACAATATTTCGATAGGACCTTCGTGCTTTTAATATAGTATAGATTTTTGCAACATATTTGGATGTCTTTTTTTGCAAAATCATGAAATATAATTTGTACCCATAACTTGTAAAAAATATCAAAACCGCCCCAATTTAATTATCCTACTTGAAATAAACAATCAAACATGTTATTGTTTAATTGTTATCATATTCTGCTTTATTTCAATATACAGAAGATGCAAAATCAATATCATATTTTCTAACATAGTTCGCTTCACACTGCTATTACCAGTACTTGTATTCATATTCACATGCCCAGTACCAACATGGTACTCGTCACAAGAAAAGTGTTCATTATCCGCTGCAGTAGCTTCATCTGATCGTTGAGGGGAAACATGTGGGTAGTTGTAGGTTAATAATTGATGAGATCATTTTATAAATTTTAAAAGTATAGGGTAAATTTATAAAATTAAAAACTAGTGAAAATGCATTTTCAAGTGAAATTGAAAAAAATTGGTAAGATATTGATAACCAAACATTGTTTTCAAAAAAAAAGGAAAAAAAGGAAAAATTTTGTATGTCCAAACATGCTCTTAGATTTATCTTTTTGAATATTTAATCTTCTACAAATTATATTCTTGAATCCCAACTTGGTTAATATCTTTCCGCTTGTGTGATTAATATTATTTTTTGTAGAATAGTTGATGAATCTATACTCTAGCCATCTTTTATATTTTCTTAATTCATCACCTTTTAATCTGTAAAATGTCTAGAGAGTTTTGCTAAGTCCTATAAAAAGTACATATGTTATTGCATTCTACTTATACTAGTGATTTTTACATGACATTTAAAATAATTATCAAAAATAACCGAATCATACCGATACCAAAGAGAAACCGACATGAATGGGACGATTTTGAAAAGTCTAATTTTGGTTATACATATAGAATAACCGAAAAATTGATATGATATAAACTTTATAAAATAATCGGCCGAACCAAACCATTGACACCCGTAATTGTATGTGTAGGCTAATACTAAAACCAAAATTGGGGTCTTCTTCTCCTTGTCATTTCCCTTAATAATACCTTCAGGGCTCGTTTGGTGTGTGGGATAAAGACTAATTAACTGCGGGACTAAATTTAAGAAGAGTTTATCCTATGTTTGGTTGGTAGAAAAGTACAGTATAATTAATCATGCAATTAGTTATCCCGGGATTGTAATATTTTTTTATTCCCATGAAAATGTGAAATAACTAATCCGGAGATGAGATAATTTTTTTCCAACCAAACGACCAAAAACAAAACATACACAAAAATCATAAATACACTTAACACTATCCTTTTATTCACCACGGCGGTTATCCCATCATACCTTTTTAATAGCCTGTTTGGCCAAGCTTTTTTGGGGGGCCAAAAGTGTTATTTTTTTTTTTTGGCCGAAAGCACTTTTGGCCAAAAATTGAGGTGTTTGGCCAAGCTTTTGGAAAGGAAAAAAAAAAGTGCTTTTGAGGAGAAGCAGAAGCAGTTTTGGAGAAGCAGAAAAACGTAGTTTCTCTCCAAAAGCACTTTTCTGAGAAGCACTTTTGAGAAAAATACACTTAGAAGCAGTTTTCAAAAGCTTGGCCAAACACTAATTGCTGCTTACAAGTGCTTTTCAAATTAATTAGCCAAACACAAATTACTTCTCACCAAAAGCACTTTTTTAAAAGTACTTTTGAGAAAAATACTTCTCAAAATAAGCTGATTTTAGAAGCTTGGCCAAACGGACTATAAGACATTCCCTCTTTGGCCGAGCTCTAGAACTTGAATGTATGAAAAACTGATCCAAATTTTCCAATCAAAATTTACTGAAGGAAAAATAAAATATTAGAAGAGTGAATCTTCATTTTATTGGATATAACATATTTCCAATATAAATATCCAGGGAAAAAGTGTTCTTATTAAAAAAAAAAAAAAAAAAAACTTATCTTTTATCGGAGGTAGATTACATTACAGATTGTTACATCTGCACGAGACCGTATAGATTTCTAAAACACCATATCAAGAGAAAAACATACAAGACCAACAACTATAGAAAATTAAAGGAATGAGAATGATGAACGATAAATTTACAAATAGCTCAACTTACCCATATCGCAAAAAGAGAACAAAGGGGAGATGTACATATACATAAAGTACAGCGAACCGTTGCTTAAGTAGGCCAGAAATATTGTAAAAATAGCACGGTGTAGCTAGTTTTCGGACTAATCATTCAAAAATAGCCAGCGTTTATGAAGTCAATGAAAAATAGTCACTATTTTGCTGCAACAGAGACCGGTCCAGCATAATATACTGGAGTTCGGTGCACCTGTGTATGAACTCCAGCATATTATGCTGGACCGATATACTCTGACTCCAGTATAATATACTGGAGATTGGAGCACCGGTGCTCCAAACTCCAGTATATTATACTGGACAATTATACTTGCTGGAACTCCAGTATATTATGCTGGAGTTCTAGTGTACTTATGCTGGAGTTCCAGCATACTCAGTATAATATGCTGGAGTTCAAGCATACTTATGTTGGAACTCCAGTATAATATACTGGCGTATTTTTCGGGTTTTGAACAGTGTTTAAGCTCAGATTTATCTTTACATGAAAAGTGGCTAAATTTCGATTACTTTTGAAACTGGGTTATTTTTGAACGACCAGTTATAAATCTGACTATTTTTGAATTTCTCCCAGATATATTAGATGCCTCGTGGTTGGGGTGTACATAGGTCGTGTTGGTTCGGATTTTCCAATCACCAAACCAATAGTGTTGGGTTTTTAAATCTATAAACCAAACCAAAACAATAAAGTCGGGTTTTCAATCTCGATTTTTCTCAGATTTTTCATTTTTTTGGATTTTCAAGTTTTTTCCCTGTAAAGTCTTCATAACACAAAATATGTAACTTGTGCTCCAAATATTTCTTTAGTCATAGTAGAATATAACTATAATATATTTTTTAAGAAAATAACACAATAACATGAGAAGAGTCATAGCATTGTACTAAAATATTCAATAACAAAGAAAAATAATCGCATAAAGAAAATTTTACTAGTTAATAAGCTATAATAAAAATTAACATAATCTAAAAATACTATATAGTTCATGCTAAAATAATTACAGCTAATAAGTACTATTAATTACACAACTAAGCACCAGAGGCGGCTCAATAATTTTTGTAGCCTAAAGCCGGACATTAATGAGTGGCCGTGAATTTCTTGTTACAAGAAAAAGATATCATATATAATTTTATTTGAAGTTTATTTTCTAGCTTTTTCAATATAAATTATTAATAATTTGTTTATAATCAATTTCTATTAATTTATTTATAGTCCATTGACTAGGATCATATATGTTTTTAGGAATGCAACTATTCAATTCATTTAGAATTTCCGAATGTTCTTAAGGATCTACGTTAGATTCCTCACCAGCTTCTTTTCCTTCTTCGATTTTATTGTCGTCTAGCTCAATTATATTGGTGATTTATTTATCCATCATAAATTCTTCCATAGTTCTGATTTGAAATTGTTATTGTTCTTTAAAAAAATTATCAAGGGCTTATATTAAAGTTTTAACCCTTCTCCTTTTTGACGTTTTAAACACCCAAACTTATTTTTCCTAGTTGGTATATTAAAATTTTAATAAAATAATTAAAAAGACAATCTATCTTACAAAGAAAAAATATAAAAAAAGTAACGAATTTTAGATGCAAAATAATAAAAATATAGAACAATACTTGAATACTTGATACACTATTGATGCTTCAATACTCTTGATGCAACTCCAGAAAACTTGAGAACTGACAAAGGAGTTTGATTATTGATTTTTTACTTTCTTATCTCTGAGAATAGTTTATGAGATAGTGACTTAGTGAGACTTGGAATCTTCATGTCAAATGAAATACTCCCTCCGTTTCAATTTACGTGAACTTATTTCCTTTTTAGTTCGTGCCAAAAAAAATGACCATTTTTCTTATTTGGAAATAATTTACCTTTACACAAAGATTTATAGTCACACATAATAGATGTGCCTCATTTTAGACCACAAGATCAAAAGTTTTCTCTCTTTTCTTAAACTCCGTGTCCAGTCAAATGAGTTCACATAAATTAAAACGAAGGGAGTATACGAGAGTAAAAGTGAATATAAGAAAGGTAATAAGAGATAAAATAATGTGGGGCCATTGATAATAATGATTGTATATAAATAAGGCAAGAAGGTATGTTCACATGGGGTGAATCCCAAAAGTATTGTTCATTTACCAATTTTTCTCCTATAGTCCCACCTTTTCTTTTCTTTTATCTTTTTCCTGAAAATTTGCCCCCTTTTCCCCAAATACTTAATATTTTTAAAGAAAAATTAATATCCATAGGAAATTTGAGGGCCCTTATTAAAATGAGGCCTAAAGCAGTCGCTTTAGCTACTTTATCATTGGACACCCTGCTAAGCATTAGGGGTGTTAATGGATATTTGGAAACCGATTAAACCGACCGAATCGATTTTTAGGTTTCTTTTAAAGAAACCGTAGGTTTTATATAAATCTATAACCATACCGATAATTAGGATATGTTTTTTATTTTATAAAAATAAACCGAAAAAATACCGAACCGTACCGAATAAATTTTACATGTGGAAAATATATTTATATAGTAAGTTTAAAACTAATAAAGCATTAAATTTTTCATTGTGCCTTGGAATTATAAAAATTGTTACAAGCCAATAAGTAATTAAACTCAAAATACTAATTCATAAAACCTATTATGCTATTTATACTTAAACTAAGTTATTTCAATTATCTTTATTAGCAAGACACAAAGTATTCTAGCGATTATGAGTAGCAAACTGCAATATATTGAATATGTTTCCTTTCATATAATTTAGATTTATCTTCTTCAATATTTAATATAGACTTTATTTTTGAGTCCCATCTTGATTAATATCTTTCCACTTATGTGATTTATATGTTCTTTGCTTTTACTTGGTTTCTTTTACGTGCTATCGAATAATTGAGCATCTATTCTCTAGCCATCTTTCATGTTTTTTAATTCATCACTCTTTAAACAGTAAAAATGATTAGAGAGTTTGTTAAGTCCTATAAAAAAATGTATGTTATTGCATTATACTTTTACTAGTGAATTTTACATAACATTTAAAAAATACCGAAAATTAACCGAACCGTACCGATACCGAAGTGAAACCGACATGATTGAGACGGTTTCGAAAAGTCTAATCTTGGTTATACATAATAGAATAACCGAAAAATTGGTATGGTACAAATTTTATAAAATAACCGGCCGAACCGAACCATTGACACCCCTACTAAGCACTACAAAAATGTTAAACTAGGTTATGCATTTTCATTATAAACTAATGCAAAATTAAAAGATAGATATCCAACATTATTATCATTCCCGGTGTTGAATTGAATTTCATTTATTAGCATTAGTATTGATTTGAACTTTATTTGATATATTATCTTTATGGGCTATCAAATTTATTGAATCATTCAATAATGTTAAGTCCAAATTTTAAATAATACATTTAAAGATAAAACTGTGAATAAGTTTAAGAAATTTTATAAATTTATTGCAATAAATATTTATATGTATAAAATAATTATAAAGATTGTATAAATATAATGTCGAGTTGATTTAGTTTCGGTTTGATTTCTATTAGTTAAAATCAAACCAATTGTGGTTGGGTTTTTTTTCCAGCACTAAACCACAATCGGGTTTTTTTCCAGTTTTACTCGGATTGTCGGTTTGGTACGGTTTATCGATTTTCTTTGTACACTCCTATCTAGTGGAAGCATGAAATCAGGAGAATTAAAAAAAAAATGTTTTCTTGTGTTTAGGGGTTCAATAATTTTTGTATATACATAGTAAAATAATTTTTCACCCATATACACAATACAAATTTTCCGCAAAAAAGATTCATTTGAATCCCTTTAATAAACATGACTCTGCCACTGTATTAGATAGAGGAAAAGAAACGGGAAGAAGAAGAGTGAAGTGGAATAATCCAACAAGATTTCAAGGAAAAGGGAGACTGCAAAAGAAACTTTGCACGCATAAATAGCCTTTGCAAATGTAGCATAAATAGCCTTTACAAATGTAGCATAAGTTTGACAAGCCGAGACACAGATGGATACACCTTCCCAAGCGGTATCACGTGACACGTCTTCATCAATTTTTTACACCGCATTATATATGTATATATAGATAACATATACTCCTAAGAAAAATAAAAATACTGGATATAAATATAAAAAAGACACGGCTTGTTATTCTAACTGATTTATTCATTTTATTTCTTTAAATATTGACCTGGCTTATTGTATTAATAAAAATCAGACTTGCCATGTGAGTCTATTAAATGGCGCCACGTGTCAATAAAGTTGAAGAAAAGTGAAGAATGACATGTAAAGATGATATGTGAAATACCCCCGGGACCGAATATACTCGTACCGTGCTTGTTAGCCTCGGAACTGATCATCATGAAATAGCCCAGATCAGGTGCGAGAGAATATCTCATAATTACAAATGAGGAAGGAATCAATTAATCCCGAATTATATGGGATTTACCATCATTACACCATCAGTTACAAATCAATTATTAATAAATGTAATAAATGATTGTAACGGTCAGAACAAGGCAATCAATTACAAGATTGACTCAACAGGCACGGGATTGACTCAACAGGCACGAGATTGACTCATTAATTATGGAATTAACTCATCAGTTATGGAATTAACTCATCAATTATGGAATTAACTCATCAGTTACGGAATTCCAACATTTACACAACTGTTACAAGTCTTCCAAAAGTAATGGATGGATTGAGTAAATGCTCATAATGGACCCATAATTCAAGGAGAATGGTTACTTAGATGTGGTCCTATAAATAGACATACTTTTACCACCATCAGGGGAATCTAATTTTCTTCTCTACAATTCTATACATTGTAATTTATAGCATATTGCTCTCAAGTTAGCCATAGTTCGGCCCTTCAAGATTTGTTCGGCTCATTATCCTATCAAGGATCATTCAATAAGAATTCTTTCTTCTCTGCTTCATTTTTTATTATATTATCTGTCATTGAATTTATTTCTCACTTCTCTATCACGTTGTATTAACAAAATTTTATATCTTTCGGATTGAATCAGTTGCTTGTGGCCCGTTATATAAAATTATTGCTTTGACCTTGAAAACTATTTTTTGGGTTAAACACTTATGAAAAATCGAGCAAAATTCAAAAATAGCTAGATTTACAAGTGTTAATTGAAAAATAGCCACTATTTTAAAAGTAATCGAAATTTAATCACTTTTCATGTAAAGATAAATCTGAACGAAAATATTGTTCAAAATCCGAAATATTCCAGCATAATATACTGGAGTTCGAGTTTTTTACATGTGAACTTCCAGCATAATATGCTGGAAGTTCATACATTGGTGCTCTAATCTCCAGTATATTATGCTGAAACTTTCCGTGTGCTGGAGTCCCAGCATAATATGCTGGAAGTTCACACACAGGTACACCAATCTCCAGTATATTATGCTGAAACTTTCGGTGTTGCAGCTAAATAGTGACTATTTTTCAATGACTTTGCAAACGTTGGCTTTTTTTAATTACCAGTTCGAAAACTGGCTAGCTCGTGCTATTTTCGCCGAAAAATCATGTGTATTTAAGAAGCGCGTGAAATTCGATTTCAACTGCCCTCCTTTAATTTACTTTTTTAAAATTTTAAAAAATAAATAAAATTGAGGGGAGGACAAAAGTATCTCTCAAATATGTATGGAGAGTGAGGAGAAGAGAGCAATTTAAGGAGGGAAAAAAGAAAGAAATTTTGTATAGTCACGGGAATGTGTCATGTCAAGTTATAACAAATTAAACTTTTTGCAATGCGTATTTTAGGGAGATACCGTTCCAGATGTAGGAACCAATTGCTCACACGGCCCTCAAAATATTACTATTATTTATTCATTCTTCTTTCATCACTATATTGATCTGAATAATTCATAAAAATGGAGAGGACGGAGAAGAGAAAGAGAGGAAAAGATCAAACGTGGGATCACGAGAAGAAAGAGATGAAGAAGACGACGAATGAGAGGAAGAAGAGGCAAGTTATGACAACGACGACAGATAATGATGATGGTAATGACGATGGAAATAGTTACAAATTGGAGAAGATGATGAATAGTAACGACCCTGGAGGCCGGAAGAATAGTATGGAAACAACTTATGATGACAATGAAAAAGGAGAAATTGGAGTTTTCGACTTTCCATGGCTTAAAAAAGGCGAAGATGTTAATTTCGGAGCAGAAATTGATGAATTATGCTTAGATAGTACATTCGTCACGGCTTGTTGCTGCTCCACCTCATATGATTACGATGATCTTGTTGAAACTCTTTCGATTTTTCCCACAACTTGCAGTTGCAACAACAATAATATCGCCACTACTATTACTACTACTATTACATCCAATTCCTGCGGTCATGATTTATATGATACTAATATTAAGGCATTCGACCTTGACCTTGACCTCGATCTCGATCTAATTGATCAATTTTTCGCGGAGAATTTGTCGACCACAGGTACTGCTGACCAGTCATCTCATGATAGTCAGCTGAAAATGAATAAAATTGAAGACGAGCAATTGAAATTCCAAGTGGATGATACCAAAGATGGAACTTAATTGGAGTTTGGTGGATGATCAGTATTATATTACTCCATCACAAACACTGTTATTATTGGCAAAGACTTGAAGTATTTCAAGATTTCATCACACAGATTATTAATTGTGCCTTTCTTCATCATTATTATGGACGGGTGACGTCTCTTAAAAGCTGTTAGCAATATTCATTGAATAAGTTTTTTCAGCTTGATTGGGCTAAAAGGGATTCAGGTTTCAAGAATTTCAAATGGGTTTAATGACTGGTTGAAATTTCTTCATCTTTATCATGAGCGAGCAATATCTCTTAAAAGCGGTTAGCGGTATTTATTGAATAAGTTTTTTTTGCTTGATTGGGCTGAAAGGGATTCAAGCTTCAAGAATTTCAAATGGGTTTAGTGACTGGTTAAAATTTCTTTATCTTTAACTAGATGTCTCAGGTTTGATCCTCGATCGGGCACGGAAAACTTATTAGATATGGAGCATTTTACCTCTTATTAGGTCTATTCGGTGCGAATCCGAGTTAATCGGCCTTATCGATATCGGATGGTTAAACAAAAAAAAAACATCTCTTTTTGCACTCACGATTAAGCTCAAATGCGTATTAAACGTAAAAGATGAATGAATTGCGTCTATGATGCATTTCTCATTAGGCAGATGGTTAGACTCTTTTTGTTCTTTTAGAAGTGTAAGTAAAATTTGTTTAAAGTACTTGGGATTTGAGGAGGCTTGTTATGGCTATTAGTACAATTATTACTATTACAATAAAACAATAAAAATCATTAGCTATAATGACTAATGAGTATGCAATTAAATATGATAACACTCCAAATCCTAGTATTTTAAAAGGCTTTTCTGGGACAAGAGGGGTTGCTCTGATGGTAAGCAACCTCGACTTCCAACCAAGAGGTTATGAGTTCGAGTCTCCCCAAGAGCAAGGTGGGAAGTCTTGGAGGGAAGGATGCCGGGGGTCTATTTAGAAACAGCCTCTCTACCCCAGGGTAGGGGTAAGGTCTGCGTACACACTACCCTCCCCAGACCCCCACTAAGTGGGTAAGGTCTGCGTACACACTACCCTCCCCAGACCCCCACTAAGTGGGATTATACTGGGTTGTTGTTGTTGTTGTTGTTGTTGTTGTTTCTGGGACTTTGCCGGGCAAAATGCTGAAGCTCATGTGCGAAGCTTACTTATGTGAGGCTTACGCGCAAACGCCCAACTGCGCCCCCTAAACACGTATAGCATTAGCCGCTTGGAGATGTGCCGAATTTCCTAATTAGCATCTTAGGTAAAATGTGTAATTTGATAATATTTTTAACGATTTTTAAAATTGTTTAAAAGTTAAGACATTATAGTGATTTGTATCTCATAATAACTTTAATGTTATTGCATTATTTATACCTTTTTATAAGATATTACATTATTTATACCTTAAAACATGCTATATATTTTATTTAATTTATTTTAATTTTGTAAACTTTTAATGTACTTTTTATATTCCGATAACTTTTTACCAGGTTCATTTAGGTTTATTGAACGTCCCTTTGTTCTTAATCTACCAACTTCTGCCGAAACAAGGAAGAATTGAAATCTTAAACCAAAATATTATGTATGGATGATATGAACAGCCTAAACAAAAATTCTCATATTTTTCCCTTTCGTGTCGAAAAAAAATAATTTTTTGTGGTTGTCTTCTTTATTAAGCAAATTTTGGTTCCCAGTATTTTGAATTTGGAATATGATTGCGGTGCTTTATCGAGGTATGTCCCTCGTCTCTAACTTAAGTATTAGGCTAACATTATTATTGTTGAAGCCGTTGGGTTGCTTGAATAAAAAGAATTCTACTCTGTATAAATTTCAGCATAATTCAAGATCTTGTTCGGTTGTAATTTTACTTTTCTCCTAAATAACATCTGCATAAGTTATGCGAGAATATATATAGTACTTTTTAAAAAACGCGTATTTCGTTTAAAAACTAAATGTATATTCGAAAATATCCATTATATACTAGTCGTTATATATCAAACTAAATATCTAAAAATTCAAGTATCACAAATCTTTGTATTATAATTTATGTATTATTAATCCATGCATAAATTTGTCTTTACACTAAACAAACCTAAGTGCTCAAAAGACTTTTGGGTATTTCCCTTGACTATAGGGGTAATTCGAAAATCTCGAATAATATGTGTGGTTACAACAACAGCAGTAAACTCAATGTAATCTCATCGGTGGCCAGTGGGGTCTCGAAGAATAGTATTTACGCAAACTCAATAAACTGTTTTCGATAGATCATTGGCTAAAAAAAAAATATATTAACAAATAGTAACACCAACGAGATAATAAGAAAATTATAAAAAAAAACAAAAACAAATAAATAATATGTGGGGCTGTTGGAAAGAAATTCTTCCTACTTATTTTTTCTAGAACACAAATATAAAATCATGAAATGGCCAAGGTGTCAAAAAAGACAAGGGGACGAGCATAACGCTGTGCGGACGGTGACAGCTTGTTCAAAATCATATGCATCACAGAAACCACTCCACTTCCACATTTAGCAAATATAGTACTACTTCACTCTTAATTCGTACTTCCTCCGTTTCAATTTATGTGATGTTCTTCGTCTCGGTACGACGTTTAATAAAAAATAAAAAAATTTAAAATTTGTGATCCTAAACAAGTCAGAAAAGCCCCAGAGTATTTTTGTAGTTATAAAATCTTCTCATTAAAGGTAGAATTGTAAGTTTAAACTAAATTATTACCAAATTTAAAAAAGGATGCATTCTTTTTAGAAGGATCAAAAAAGAAATAAGTTCACATAAACTGGAACAGAGGGAGTAAATTGATTGTTTTCAACGACATCCTCTCTTTCAATTTAAGCTCATACTTGGTCATAGATTTTGGCTTTATTTTTTATTTTAAAAAATTAAAAATATTATTTGTTTATAAAAAATAATTATATTTTAGGAAAAAAAACTTCAAAAATTTTCAAGTTCCTAAAAATTAATTTAGGGCAATTTTGGTAAAAAAATTTCTTCCACTCATAAAACTTCTACTTTTCTTCAAATAAAATGCATATCTAAACACAACTTTAACTTTTAAAAATTATTTTTCAACACAAATTCAAAATTTAATCAAATCTATGTCCAAACGCTAGCTAAGTGATACTCCCTCCGTTCCACTTTATGTGAACCTATTTCCTTTTTTGTCCGTTCCAAAAAGAATGACCAATTTCTAAATTTGGAAACAATTTAATTTAAACATACAATTATACCCTTAATTAATGAGAAGCTTTTATAACCACACAAATACTTTGGGCCCTTTTTGAATTGTTTAGGACCACAAAGTCTAAAAGTGTTCATTTTTTCTTAAATTTGTACGCAGTCAAACATGTTCTCATAAATTGGAACGGAGGGAGTATATATTTTTTAATTTGTCTAGTAATTTTTATAAATAATTAATTTTAAATCTTTATTTTATATGCTAATTTATACCAATCAAAGCGATAGGAGTATTTGATTTTCATTTATTTCCTTGAGGGTACTACTATCATTACTCTTCGGATCACATCATTGCGCTCACCGACGCCCTTCTCTCTCTCTCTCCTCTCTCTCTCTCTCTCTCTCTCTCTCTTACAGCCACCAATCCATTGCCAAATTCTGGTTTTTGAAGGTTAATTTCATGGTAGTTCTCCTCTTTAATTTCCACCATTTTTAGTGCTATTTTACAAATCACCAATTTGGGTTTACTTACAGTACTGGAACAGTATGGTACTTTACTATACATTCTACAACAATCCATACAGATTTTTTTTAGTGAAATTGAGTTTGCTTTTCATGTAATTTTCCTTGATTTACCTTCAATTTTTGTCTTAATTTTCTTTGTACGTTTTTGTTTAGGTTCAATTGAGTATTGATATCTGTGGTGAATGAGATCTGAAGTTTTGCTGCTAAGCTGAGAAGGAATTAAGAGAGGTGCACTGTAGAGATGAAGATGAAATTTAGAAAGCCAGTGTTGTTCTTATTGCTAGTGACTGTTTTGGCCCCTATTGTTCTCTACACTGACACTCTTGCCTCTTATTTTACTCCTCCTTCATGTAAGCTCCCCTAATTTTTCTGTAAAATGGCTAGTTTTTTTTTTGGGGGGTGGGGTGGGGTGGGGTGGGGTTAAATTTTAAATTCAAGGATAGTGTTTGATGTATTGGGATTCTGTGATTGTTTATGCAGCAAGAACTGAGTTCATTGAAGATCTCTCTACCTTCGTAAGTCCAATTTGTGTTTTATCCACTTCATTGTTTTGTGCTTTTGATATCTTTCTTAAAAACATAAGGATTTAAGTTATATGCGCTGACAATGTATAGATTTTTCTAGTTATTGTTTCGGGAATTTTAACCTGTGATAGCAAGTTGTTGACGAAGTAAGTTAATATCATTGATAGAGCATCGGAAAGATGCAAAATTACAAACAAAAAATAAAAAAAAATAAAAAAATTAACACGTTAGCTCCAGTACAAGAGTGTCTATACTAGGATTAGGGAGCTAACAAAGTCCAAAAAGTCGCCAACAATATTTACAGGGGTAAGAAAATTCCAACTGAGCAAACTAATTAAGCATCTAACCTGTGATATCAAGTTAGGTACCATTTTTTGCCAGATTTCTAACACCTATTAACTGACCTGATTGTGTAAATATGGAATATTTTCATTACAATTTCTGATTCCATGATGCAGACACTTGGTGGTGACGTCCGGCCTCTAAATTTGCTGCCTCAGGTATCAATTGTAATTCTAATTGAGGATTTCTCGTTCCTCTTTGATTGACCAATACGATTGCCAGTTCTTAACTTTCCATGTGTACTAATACTGGTAGGAGTCATCCACATTGCTCAAAGAACCACCGGGCAACGTATATTCAGAAAATTCAAGCCTTTCCCTTTCCAATACCTCAGACACTTTAAGCAGCGAGGATGCTCGTAAAGCAAGACAACTAACTGAAGGTTTCTGTTCATTTATGTCTCTGTTTTTTGAAGTTTGAACTTAGAGGTTTAGCATGAAGTCAACTTGATCAGGTTTCACGTTGCTTCCATAGTTTTTGAATTGATTATCTAAAATATATGATCTTCATTTAGCAGAATCAATGAAGCACCAAGCTGCTACTGGAAACAGCAACGATGGAATAGAAGTGGCTATGAATGGAAATCGCATAAGTCAGGTTACTGATAGCTTGCATGAACCGCATCAAATGGACAAAACTTCACTGGAACTTGTATCAGCTGAGAGAAGTGAAGGCAGAGCAACAGACACTAGCTCAAAGAAGAAGACAAGTCCAACAGATTCTAGCCACACCTCGGATACCACATCTGCGAAAACGGTAATTACCTTATATATTTTCTGCTTCTGCGACTATCTGAATTGGCAATGTGCAGCTATTTGAATGTTTTGTAGTATTTTTTGTTCTTTGTTTCAAACATTCATATGTTGACACTGTGACATCATAATAGTTCTCTTTACTGTCCTTATAAAAAAAATTGTCTCTTTATTGTCTGAATCTAGATTTGATCTATATGGTGCACTTTGTCTTAGAATCTTTTTTACTGCATATAGGATAAGTAAAATTAAGGCAAAATATATGCCGTGCAAATTTTGTAAGTTTATACTCCGTAAGAAGAATGGCGGTGAAATTAGACGGGAATTGGGATTGCTGTGCTTAAGTATTGATAGAAGAAGATGCAAGTATGCAACAAATTGAACTTAAATTGGATGGTCCATATAAAAGAAGAAGAATTAAAATAAGATTGCTGAAATGGAGGAGTCCGAGTGGAGTGTTATGCAATAGAAAGCATCTTAACAAAGTGAACACCAAGTTGTATTGAACAAGTGTGATACCAACAAAATTATGTGGCAGTAAAGTTGGGCTGCTGTAGCCTAATATGCTGCAGAAGATGAATGTCGTAAAAATGCAAATGTTAAGACATATGTGCTGTCATACAAGATTGAATAATATTCGAAATGATCACATCCGATATATGGTGCAAATAGAGAATAAAATGAGACAAGGTTGTCTTTGATGATATCCTACCAGACTTTATGTGCACCGGCATAGGTGTGAAAATATGAAATGTGATTGAAGGGGACGAGGTAAACTTAAAATGACATAGGTGAAAGAAAGTTTCTCCGAAAGTTCTAAGATCTCTTGGTCAATGCAGATTTGACTAAGAATAGAACAACAAAGTGAAAGGAAAGGATCCATGTAGCCAATACCAAATTTGTTGGATTTAGGAGATATTATTATACTTAAATTAAGTTCGGTGTTTGTCGCTGTGTTGCTAAAGGCGTAAAGCGTACAGGTTTATGGGGCTTTTTGCAGAAAGCGCAATCAATGCATTAGCTGTAATAAAGAAAGGCACGATGAAGAAAAAGTATGTGTGTAACCTAAGGAAAAAACTATGGAAAAACATTTTTAACTGCAATTAAGTGAAATATATTGAACGGAAAAGTGAAAACATGTATTTTTAAATTCAAAAACCTATTTAACTTTTGAGTTAAATGCAAAATACAGTATTAAGTTTCTAATTCAGGTTAAGTGACTTAAAAAAAAATTAAATTCCTAAACCCTTTTCCTAATAAGTAATAAATGCATTCATAACATCTCCAAAAAGATTAACATATCTATTTTACCTGTTGTGTTTATTGTTCATTGTCTCTCTTTTCAAGATATAGCCAATGGATGATGAGACACATGCCTTAGCGCTTTGATACCAGCACTGTAGGGCCACCTGAGCATGGCGAAGCGCCCAATTTGAGCTACACCTAGATTCAGGGATTAAGCATGCTTGTTTATTGGATGTTTTTTTTTTCTGATTAGAGACCTGTATGCCCCTGTGGGATATGTGTGGAATTTGGATAATTTCCAGTTTTATATAATTAATAATTTGCCAGACAAAATTGTTTAGTGGTGGAAAGAATGGATTTAAATACAAAAGATACGATTACGATACACAAGATTCATATATAGCTGATCCCTACTAATTTAATGTATGATTGTGTGACAAGGGACAATGTGCTATATTCTATCAAAAATAATATGATTTTGGTGGATTGCACATTATTAGTAAATATGCAATAATTGGCTTGGGATTCCTAGATGATAAGTGACCCTTATACATGAGCTGAACTTGCTTATGTTTGGGTTGGTTTCTAGGAAATAAGGCAGGATCAACGTACTGTTCAAACCAGTGGTAGAGTTGTATCTGGAGAGACAGCAGGGGGCAAAGGTGAAGAGCAGAATGCACAAGTGGTTCCTCCTGATGCTCGTGTTCGCCAGCTTAAAGATCAGCTCATTAGGGGGAAGGTCTACCTTTCACTCTCAGCAACACGAAACAACCCCCACTTCATTAGAGAACTTCGCTTGCGGATTAAAGAAGTACAACGAGCACTTGGTGAGGCCAGTAAGGATTCCGAGCTGCCAAGGAAGTAAGTCTTCTTTTAGACGACTAAGTTCATCTTCTGTTTTCAAAATGGCTTTCAGGTGGTCCTGACTCCTGATTCTCCAGTGATTTTGCCATTTAACTGTATAATTAATGTCTAAAAGCTTGGTCCATGTTATTGATTTATCTTCCAATACAATTGTGATTTCTCTATATAGTGCCTATGAGAAGTTGAAGGCGATGGAGCAAACATTGGCCAAAGGGAAGCAAATTCAAGATGATTGTGCTACTATAGTAAAGAAGCTTCGCGCTATGCTTCACTCAGCAGAAGAGCAGCTTCGTGTCCACAAAAAGCAAACATTGTACTTAACGCACTTAACTGCTAAGACACTCCCTAAGGGTCTGCATTGTCTTCCCTTGCGCCTTTCAACAGAGTATTTCAGGTTAAATTCTTCCCAACAGCGATTTCCAAATCAAGAGAATTTAGAAGATCCCAAGCTGTATCACTATGCACTCTTCTCAGACAACATTTTAGCAGCTGCGGTCGTCATAAACTCAACTGTTTCCCATGCAAAGGTAAATGATCTATTGTCTGAAACTTACATGTATATTGAGCTTGCTGTTGGCTCAGAACAATATAATTCACTTTATCTTTTCCAATTCTTTTCTTCTATGATTATGGAGAAAATATGCCCATCTGCCTGTTTGAGTTTACAATAACTCAACCTTTATGTGTCTCTTCAGGGACATCCAACAAAATTGGAAATAAACCTTTATGTATAACTTTTTCTGCATGTGGTGGCAGGATCCTTCAAAGCACGTTTTCCATATAGTAACAGACAGGCTTAATTATGCTGCAATGAGAATGTGGTTTTTAGCAAATCCACCGCAGCATGCTACAGTAGACGTCCAAAATGTTGAGGAATTCACCTGGCTAAATTCAAGTTACAGTCCAGTTCTGAAGCAATTGGCTTCTCAGTCCATGATAGATTATTACTTCAGGAGTCGTGCTGATTCTGATCCGAATGTGAAGTTTAGGAATCCAAAGTACCTTTCAATCATGAATCATTTACGTTTTTACTTGCCGGAGATATTCCCAAAGCTGGATAAAGTTCTCTTCTTGGATGATGATATTGTTGTGCAAAAGGATCTTAGTGGCCTATGGTCTCTTGATCTTAAGGGTAAGGTGATTGGTGTGGTTGAGACTTGTGGAGAAAGCTTTCATCGATTCGACCGCTACCTCAACTTCTCAAATCCTTTGATCTCCAAACATTTTGATCCCCGTGCTTGTGGTTGGGCATTTGGAATGAACATCTTTGATCTAAATGAGTGGAGGCGGCAAAACATCACAGAGGTGTACCACTCATGGCAAAACCTGGTATGAGATAAATTCTTCCCCGTTGTTTATGTCTGGATTTGTATGTTAAATTAGCATCATTTTGTATTTATATAATTTGATGTGCTGTGCTTAGTCATAATGAAACCCTGGAGCAACACTGTCATTATTTCGTTAAGTATCAAATCATTTTCTCCCTCAGGGCAGTTTCTCTTTCCCAGAAAATAGGTCACATTCACATTTGAGGCCTTAACCCCCCCCCCCCCCCAATCAACCATAGGATGGACCATGTTCAATCACATTCAAAATATTTTTGTTTGAGATGATGTCTGAGCCATTAATTGGTTTGGTTATACGGGGATGTAATAAGTTAGAATAAAATGGGTAATGTGTAAAAGTTGAGGACAATTGAGTAAATTTGGCATCTGCCAATCCAATAGACTAATATAAAACTGGGCAGGTCATAGCTCAATCTAGATTAGGAAGTGAAATTTTGGCCTAACTTCTATAGGATTAAGAATTGCCATGTGTCCTATCCTATCATGTTGCTCCAATGTTCCTCCAATTAGATTAGATTAGATAGTGATGTTGTAGCCTCACTAAGTTCCGGATGATTAAATAGACATGACTTGTCATGTTTATCTGGTTTTCTTCCTAAAGGTGTCAACGTATACACCAGCTTTTTTCATGCATAATAATGTTGTTAAAATTAGTCGTGAAATTTAATGAACCTTTCTCTGCACAGAATCATGATAGACAACTTTGGAAGTTGGGGACCCTACCACCTGGTTTGATAACCTTTTGGAAGCGTACATATACCCTTGACCGATCGTGGCATGTCCTTGGGCTTGGCTACAATCCAAATGTTAGCCAGAAGGACATTCAACGAGCAGCAGTCATACATTACAATGGAAACTTGAAACCATGGCTTGAGATAAGCATACCCAAGTTCCGAGACTACTGGTCAAAATTTGTTGACTATGATCAGGTATTTTTGCGAGAGTGTAATATCAATAAATTGGCTGGTACATGAAGTGTTTCCTGCATATATTTCTCTTAATTCATAAATACAGTGAACATTTGTTTAGTTTACAGGTCTGTTCTTCCTTAATAATTTAATGATTTTGTTCTTGTTCTTTTAAGTCACAAGTTATTTAGGTATATATATGTCGAATGGAGTATTAGAGTGAGCATTCTGTATTACATTTATTCTTGACATCCATTGTTGGATGACAGCTTGAATTCAAATTTGTTGTAAATGATTAAACATAGCTCTCACTTTGAATTTCTCTGTTCATTTTTGGGTTGTTGTATATTAATGGCATGCCGCTTTCGAGGGCCATGTATTTTCCATTGCACAGTTTATCTCACTAATGTCTTCTATGTTTGGTCTTTTTAAATTCGAGTAAAAAGCAATGCAGGTATGTTTTTTTTCTTGTTCTGTTACTAAGCGAAAAAAAATGTCTATCTAGTATAACAGTGTGGTAAAGGAGTGACTGTTCATTGCAGCATAGAATGTTTTTCTACTGATCTCCGTCTTACAACCTGTTTCTTCTTATGGTCTTCCTGCATTTTAACTGTGCTAAGATTACGGTGCTTGGTTTGGTGTAAATATCGGGTGCGGATAAAGTATTTATCGTGGTAAACGATTCAGGTAAGTAGTAGAGCTAAGACAACTGGATATTACATTCCGCGCTTATGTCCTGTTTTTTGTCATCAGAAAGTTTTCTTCAGCTTGAATTGGAGTATGTTATTGTGTTTAATATAGAAATGCTACCTTCTCATGAATTTGACAACTAATCAGACTCAACTTTCCAATTATCATATGCTTGTGATTTGAGAACCTGATTTATCCTCTCTGCCCCAAAATATTCCAATATAGCAACCTCTTCTATTTTTTAAACTGGGAGATTTATGTTACAAAACATATACATACGGGTCGTTTGGTTGAGAAATAAGTTATCCCAAGATTAATTATTCCGGGATTAGTTATCCTACCCTCCTATCGGGATAAAAAAAACACTACAATCCCGGGATAACTAATTTTGGGATTAGTTATATTGCGATTTTATTCCAACCAAATACGGGATAAACTCGGTTCAACTTTAATTTCGAGAATAATTATCCCTTATCCCTCGTACCGAGCTCTAAAGGTTAAAAAGTGTAGTTTTGGGGTAGTACTAAAAGTTTATAATGCGATACTAGTTTCACTACAAAAATGTAATATCTCAAACCATGAGAGAACTAAGCGTCACAGAGGAACCTCGAGGAAGGTCTATCAAAGTGAAAGCATTTCATTCAAATTTCTGGTAAGTTCCCACTCGCAACTTTCAATTTTGAATGAAATAAGGCCGATATCCAATACTCCAATGTCTTTAATATTATATATAAGGTTATGCACCTTTTCAATTAGTTGGAATATGACTAATGGACAATATTCATTTCTTTTCTGTTTCTTTTATTGTAATAACTTTTTTCCTTTTTTGGGGGCTAAAGTTAAATATAGTGAGACTGGTTTTCCAGATTTGTTTTACAAAATTTTGAAAACGGGTCTTTTATTTTTTATTTTTTCGTTTGGTGGCAAAAGTGAGTTATAAAGTTAAAGTGAAATCATCCTAGACATGCCATGGGCCAGTTTTGTTCCCCATCTTTGTCACAGGTAAAAAGCTTTCAACATGATAATACGACCAAAAAAGTTTCAATCATCCGATA
Organism: Nicotiana tabacum; assembly: GCF_000715075.1. Lineage (NCBI taxonomy): Eukaryota > Viridiplantae > Streptophyta > Magnoliopsida > Solanales > Solanaceae > Nicotiana > Nicotiana tabacum. The sequence goes on from NC_134095.1 coordinate 167,325,555, forward strand.
CTGTACTACAGTACAATAGTAGGATAATTTTCTTCGCGATAAATATTTATATCAAAAAGAGCAGCCCGTACACTAGGCTCCCGCTATGCACGGGGTCCGGAAAAAGGCCGAAACACCCGGGTCTATCCTTACCTTACATTTCTGCCCGATAAATATTTATATCAAATCAAAAAATTTAATATTAGCAGCTACATATTTTACTATTTTATTCCTAATTTTTTTTTTGTAATTCTTGAAATTCTCTTTCCCAAATAAGACTCTTATATACCGCTTCATTTCACTTCTGTCATTCATCATTTTTCTTGTAAAAAAAATATTTTTCAATGTATACTTTTATATATAGCTGTAAGGGTATGTGTTTACCCATGAATTTGGATAATAATTAGACTTATATTGTGATTTAAAGGATATGTTATTTCACCCATTACCAATTGATAAGTAGAAAAAAACAAAAGGTATAATTGAACTGTAAATAACCCAAACCAGTATGCAAACAGAGCTTCAGCCTTGAATTAAGATACCCTCGAGGTGATAACAATATGAGAACAGTAAAGATTGAATAAATTGATGAACAAGACTACTAGTCAGAAAAGAAGAGCTATATTGCTTTTGTTTCAGCCAATAATGATCCTCACAAATGAATAGGATCTCCCTTTATATAATAGAGGCGTCCTAAATAAGGTACACTTCTTATTATAGTAGGAAATCATATTAACATCTAATTAACCGCCATGGATTGATCCATTCCGAGATTCACGCCACGATCCTCGACCAACCACGGATATCTCGCTCTTTCCGTTACCTAGCTATCCCCAATGTTACTCAAAGTCTATCTTCCCTAACTTCGACTGATACCGACCTCAATCTCGAAAGAGACTTCGATCTCGAACTCAGTGCCTTAGCTCTTCAATGCAACGTTCTTGTTTCGATCAAATAGTGAAATCGGGTAGTCCCGATTTCTACCGTATACAGGTAGTCCCCTCATTTTTTGGAGTATAACGACAAAAAATGAATTGAGTCCTTAATCTTTACCCCGATTTGCCACGACATCATCATCGTGACATAAGCGGCTGAGGAAACAAAAGCTTGGAAGCTGGCCTTCCCGAGGAAGACTCCGAGAACTCTAGCGAGTCCGGCGGTGGAGAAAATTCTGAGGGTGAAGACACTTCTACCGATAAGGATCGTGCTGCTCAGGTTTCGTGCTCTTCATAATTTTTTGCTTTTGAGGCTGGTCGGCCCTTGCGAGAACTCTTGATAGTGACCTATAGTCCTTGTAAAAAAGTTTTGACGAATATATAAAGCTTTTTCCCATCCATGGCTTCTAAATCTGTTACCCTTTTGTGCGGGTCAAAGCGCCTTAGCATAAAATTCCATTTGAATGTCCAAAGTTTGAGATGGTAATGACCGACAATAAGTATTGCCCTCGAACGTTTCTGATCAGTGGACCCCGAATGACCATTTGAACTTGAGTTTGAGTAGCTCTTAGGCTCAATAGTCGATGAGGTAAGGTATCCCCTGGGCTTGATGGTTGAGTGAGTGCATGCTCGAACTTGAAATGAAAATAGCCCTTAGGCCTTATGGCCAAGTGAGGATATGCTCGAACTTGAGATAAGGTGGTCCTTGGGCTCGAAAGATAGTCTCCGAGTGAGAATTTTCTCAAACTCATGTAGCCCTTGGGCTTAGTAGTCGAGTGAGTACTTGCTCGAACTCGAAATGAAATAGCCCTTAGGCTTTATAGTCGAGTGAGTATTTGCTCGAACTCGAAGAAAAGTTAGCCCTTAGGCTTTATAGATAGTCCCCGAGTGAGGGTTTGCTCGAACTCGGGTTAAGATAGCCCTTGGGCTTATATGATCGAGTGAGGACTTGCTCGAACTCGAAGTGAAGTTAGCCCTTAGGCTTTATAGTCGAGTGAGGATTTGCTCGAACTCGAAGAAAAGTTAGCCCTTAGGCTTTATAGATAGTCCCCGAGTGAGGGTTTGCTCGAACTCGGGTTAAGATAGCCCTTGGGCTTATATGATCGAGTGAGGACTTGCTCGAACTCGAAGTGAAGTTAGCCCTTAGGCTTTATAGTCGAGTGAGGATTTGCTCAAACTCGAAGTGAAGTTAGCCCTTAGGCTTTATAGATAGTACCCGAGTGAGGGTTCGCTCAAACTCGGGTTAAGATAGCCCTTGGGCTTTTATGATCGAGTGAGGATTTGCTCGAAAACTCAAAGTGAAGTTAGCTCTTAGACTTTATAGTCGAGTGAGGATTTGCTCGAACTCGAAGTAAAGTTAGCCCTTAGGCTTTATAGATACTCCCCGAGTGAGGGTTTGCTCGAACTCAGGTTAGGATAACCCTTGGGCTTTTATGATCGAGTGAGGACTTGCTCGAACTCGAAGTGAAGTTAGCCCTTAGGTTTTATAGTCGAGTGAAGATTTGCTCGAACTCAAAGTAAAGTTAGCCCTTAGGCTTTATAGATAGTCCCTGAGTAAGGGTTTGCTCGAACTCGAGTTAAGAAAGATAGCCCTTGGGCTTTTATGATCGAGTGATGACTTACTCGAACTCAAAGTGAAGTTAGCCCTTAGGCTTTATAGTCGAGTGAGGATTTTCTCGAACTCGAAGTAAAGTTAGCCCTTAGGCTTTATAGATAGTCCTCGAGTAAGAGTTTGCTCGAACTCAGGTTAAGATAGGCCTTGGACTTTTGTATTTTTACGGATTTCGTACGTCTTCGATCCGCGTTAATTTGGTCGTAGTCTTTTTAGTTCGGAATTCGCCCTTTGGGCTTATTTTCCATTTCACTTCAAGTTTGCCCGAAGTGTTAGTCCTCGAGTGGGGTGGCCGTGGCTTGTAAAATCGAGGCTCGCCTTTGAGGTCTTATGGTCTCGAAATTTTAGTAGTTTGATTTCGTTTGTTTTTCGGACGGCAGTACTCAAGCGGGGGGTAAGTTGTTCGAACTTCCATCACGGTCGGCCCTTAAGCCTGTTTACACAATAGATCAAGTGTATAAAATAGGAAATTTTTCCAAAGGCATGAGATATCGGCAAGGAAAAATACTTCTCTCAATAGATAATTATACATGCGCGCATGTTCGATGTTAGGGCTCAAGTAACCTATACGGGCACGATTTATCTGACCATTTGACCCTTACAACATTTTCCTATCGAGACCCGCTGTCAGGAAGTGATTTCCTTGCAACAAAGTAGACATTCAAGGGTAATGCCTTCCAGTACTCGAGGCTTATTGTAGGGAACCTTGGATACTGTTGAATTGCTCTAAGTTAACACGAACAATGGTTGCCTCGTTAAAAACCTCGCCGGAAAAATCCATTTGGGATAAAAATCGGTCTAAGGGAAAAAGAGTGCAACAACTGCTTTAAGATCCAAAGCTTCGTGCCGATCCTTGTCGAAAGCCTACAAGTGTTAGTCGAAAAAATAGAAAGGATTGGACTGGGGTCGTGCCTTTATTCGGATTATGGATATTTAACATAATCTTACTCGGCATCAAGCCCCCGTGAATTTTGACCTCGATCATTTCTCCTCTCATTTCATGCGAAGCTTTTCCTAGAACCGCTGCCTATACGGTCTCTGTTATACGGTTGATATCGATCTCTGTTCGACCTCGGTTCTCGATCGATGTCCCTTTTGATCCTATCCATGGGCCTGCTAGGATAAACGGACCCCGAAGGAGTCCTAGTTGATCATCCTCGACCCTAATCTTCGACTGATACCGATTATATACGTCGGCCCAAGTGACAGCCGGGTACTCGAGTAAACTTTGCTTCAACTGCTGTGAAGCTATGGAACTCCGAGTGTTGAGACCTTGAGTGAAAGCTTGAACACCCCAGTCATCGGTGACCGGAGGCAAATCCATTCTCTCCGCTTGGAACCGAGATACGAATTCCTTAAGCATCTCGTTATCTTTCCGCCTCACCTCGAAAAGGTCTGACTTTCTCGTTGCAATTTTAGTGGCTCCGTCATGTGCTTTTACAAAAGAATCTGCAAGTATAGCAAACGAATCAATAGAATTAGGGGGTAAGTTATGATATCATATTAAGGCATCCTTCGATAGAGTCTCCCCGAACTTTTTCAGTAGTACGGATTCAATTTCGTCATCTTCCAAGTCGTTTCCTTTGATGGCGCACGTATACGAGGTGACGTTTTCATTCGGATTAGTCGTCCCATTAATCTCGGGCATACGAAACTTCTTGGGGATTGGCTTCGGAGCCGCACTAGGGGAAAGGGTCTTTGCACGATGTTTTTAGAATCTAGTCCTTCCAATATCGGTGGTGCCCCTGATATTTGGTTAACCTGGGAGTTGTATGTTTCTACCTTTTAATCATTTGCCTCAATTTTCTTTTCTCCTGATTCAATCCGTTTAGTGAGCTCCTCGAGCATTTTCATAGTAGCAGGGTCGGTCCTCAAATCATTGGCGTTCGATCTCTCCGGTATAGGTCCGGCCCTGCGAATAGTTTCTGGTTCAGGCTCTCGTTCGATCCCACTTGGTGCTCGATGCTGGTTATGTATTTGCGCTATAGCGGCTTGCTGAGTCTGTAGCATTTCAAATATAAATTGGAGGCTAACTCCATCGTCTCTCCGCCCTGCGTACCTCGACCACCTGATCGAGTTTCCCTGCGTATGCTACCTTCAAGATCGATGCCCAGATTTGTATTTAGGGTGACATGCGAACTGACATCGACGGGGTCTGCGACTGGTACTCCCTCGTGGCTCTCCTGAGGCACTTCGATCCCTGAGGCGGCTACATTATCGTTTCTCCATGAAGACCAAGGCCGGTGTCTGTGTGAGTGGGCGCTACTTGAGATTTTGACATGTTGATTCCTGAAATCAAAGACACTTACGAGAACAAGCGTAAAAGCAATGTGTGCTGTGAGGATTACCCTGGAATCAACAATTACGAGAACAAGCCAAACTGTTTACCCTGGAATTTGGATAACGATTAAACTTATATTGTGGTTTAAAGGATATGTGATTTCACCCAATACCAATTGATAAGTAGAGAAAAACAAAAGATATAATTGAACTATAAATAACCCAAACTAGTATGCAAACAGAGCTTCAACCTTGAATTAAGATACCCTCCAGGTGATAACAGTATGAGAACAGTAAAGATTGAATAAATTAATGAACAAGAATACGGGTAAGAAAAGAAGAGCTATATTGCTTTTGTTTTAGTCAATAATGATCCTTACAAATGAATAAGATCTCCCTTTATATAATAGAGAAGTCCTAAATAAGGTACACTTCTAAATATAGTAGGAAATCATATTAACATCTAATTAACCGCCGTGGATTGATTCATTTCGAGATTCACGCCACGATCCTCGACCAACCACGGATATCTCACTCTTTCCGTTACCTAGCTATCCCCGATATTACTCGAAGTCTATCTTCCCTAACTTCGACTGATACCGACCTCGATCTCGAACTCAATGCCTTAGCTCTTCAATGCAACGTTCTTGTTTCGATCAAATAGTGAAATCGGGTGACCCCGATTTCTACGGTATATAGTATGCCAACCATTTTTATTTTAAAAAAATGTTTATGAGCACTTATTTACCAAAGGCACAGTAAGTCAAACATTAAAACTGGCTACATAAGTGATAACCAATTCATAAGACAATAATTTCAAATTCAAACTTCAAATTCAAAGTCGTGATTGAGTCTGTTCCCTTTTCTTTTCGTTTTAATCAATCTTTTTCGTTTTTCTTAACTATCCAGCCTTTGCGCCTATTTATTTTTAACTTTCTTTTTTGTACTTCCTTTGGTCCTTTCAATGTACTTTATATAGATATATATATATATATATATATATTACACTATCATATCATTCTTATATGTTATAATAGGCAATTTACCTTATTTTCAAAATAGCAAATCTCACTTTTCATACAGAGTTACTTGCCGATATCTTTTTGTATATAACTCTTTTATATAAAGAATTACCTAAAATTGTCAGTGTATATAAGTTAAACGTCAATTTTGTCCTAGTATAGAGTAGTATGTAAATTTTGTAACAGACTTTTAAATTTCAAAATACTCGTTAGTAAGTTGTATTCTTTTGTATTGATCAATGTCATTTGTTATTTGAAATCTAGATGATGTTATATAGTGAGCCGCATAAAGAGAACAATGATAAGGTACAATAATTCCTTCTTTTTAAAAAAAAAAATTAATAAACTATACAAGTATAACATATTCAAATAAAATATTAGGGCTATGGTCCGTGGATTCAATATGACCACAAATTTTATCTAGTATGGTCCTAGCTCTCCGGTGAAGTTTAATTGGCTATTATCCACAATTCTATAAATCAATAGATATCCATAAAATCAATTACTTCCTCGGGTCCAAAATAAGTGATTTTTTGGTCTTTTTCTTGTGGTCCAAAATAAGTGATTTTTCCAGATTTCAAGAATGAATTAATTATTTTTTCCCTATATTGTCCTTGGAGTAAATAATGTTGGAATATGTGTTAGGAGTATTTATGTGAGATAGTAAAGGTTAATATGGTCAATTCCATTGCTAATTAATGTTAAAAGGTGGATTTCTTAATCTGTGTAAAAACATCCAAAAAATCACTTATTTTGAACTGGAGGGAGTACTTATTTATATATTGTTCAGCACAATGTTTCATAAGGTTTTGGAAAATGAGCAAGTATTGTGGTGGAGTGGTAATTATTCCATTCTTATCTAGAAGTTTCGAATTCGAGCCTTGGATATGAAGTTGACTTTATTAGGGAATACTACAATTCCCAATATGAGACTTCCTGAAGCGAATCAAGATTTCGTCGAGCCTCAATGTGAGTATCAAACATCGGATAGAAAATGAAAAAAAAAATTGGCAAAAAGCAAGTTTGTCGCCTCTCACGATTTAGTTTAGTGGTAAGAGCATACCTTGTGATGCGTGGCTTAAATGTATGTCGTAGAATTAAATATTATCAGTAACAAAAGTTTAATACTTAAATAAAAACGGAGAAAAATAATCTATTATCCACCGAGTTTCAAATCGTTATGTGAATTTCTCGATTATAGAAAAACAAGATCGAGCTTTTCTTTTGGTAAAGATTTGTGGTCCCTAAAAAGAGATTTCGAGATATACAATTGGAGTCATTCATAACAACCCAATAGAAAATGACGTTCTAAATGTACATATATTAGTCAAAAATTTATTTGTAATTGTATGCTCTTTTTATCTTTTTAAAACTTCGAGATCCTTATCACATTTCTATGATAATAATTGTCACTAGTATTAGAGCCCGTTTGGCGTAACTGATAAGCATTATGTGCTGAAAAATATTTTTAGGTGCTGAAATTGATTTAAAAAATAAGCAGTTACGTGTTTGGATAAAAGTGCTGAAGTTAATAATAAGCAGCTAAAAAACTGGGTATACGAAGAGTTTTATTTAAAAAGAAGTATTTTAGGGATATAATAGTAAATATTTTGGTCAAACCTAAAGTGCTTATAAGCTGAAATTTGATAAGTTGGGGGAGACCAACTTATGACTTTTGGCTTATTTTTGGCTTATAAGCACTTAAATTATAAGTACTTTTAATTTTACCAAACGCGTAGATAAGCCAAAAAGTATTTATAAATCAGTTTGACCAGCTTATAAGCTTAGCCAAACACTCTCTTAGTCCATTACTTCAATAATTGAAGCATAGAAGAAAGCTAATTTTTTTTATTTTTTATTTAAAGGTGAGAGCATTACTGTAGAATGGAAAAGTGTCCATATTTACCCTTTTACTATACAAACTATTTTAAACGTAGTGCCGACTACCGTGGTATTTTAGGCAATTCATATTCTTACTTGTTAGCAAAATAAGTCGTATTTAGAGCCCGTTTGGATTAGCTGATTTGAAATAGCTGGTAAGTATTATGTGCTAAAAAGCATTTTTAAGTGCTGAAATTAATTTAATAAATAAGTAGTTACGTGTTTGGGTATAAGTGCTGAAATTGATAATAAGTTGCTACAGTATTTGATAAAAAAGTGCTCATAAGCTCTTTTTCTATTAAAATAACTTAAATAACCTTAGAATTGTTTACACTTATAAAGGCGTAATTTCTGTAAAATTTTAGATTCCAGATTGATTCAAATACAAAATATTCTATTTGTCATTTTATTTTAAATATATCTATGCTTAGATAAAATAATTTATTTTAGGATAGTATATAATCATAAGGTGTAATAATTAATAAATTGACAAAAGTTTCTCAACAAACCTAAATAGGACAAATTAAATTATTTGAGGCAGTGAGTATCGATGTGGGAGTTTTATTCTAAAATGAAATATTTTAAGGGTAAAATAGTAAAAAAATTGGTCAAACTTAAAGTGCTTATAAGCTAAAAGTTCATAAGCTGGGGAAGACCAACTTATGGCTTTTGACTTATTTTTGACTTATAAACACTTGGCTTATAAACACTTTTAACTTTACCAAACGCGTAGATAAACCGAAAAATGCTAATAAACTAGTTTGACCAGCTTATAAACTTCGCCAACCACCCTCTTATTCTTATATTAAATGGGTTCCAACGTGAACCGGATATATTTTATGTGTCAAAAAGACACCAAAATCACCCCTCTACTAAAGATGCTTTTAAGCAGGCGTTTGGACGTAAAAATTATAATTTTTGACAAAAAAATATTAGGAGTTAAGTTGAAAATAGTATTTAAAATTTGAAATTATGTCAGGACATGCATTTCATTTTAGAAAAGATATTGCAATTTTGTGAGAGAATATTTTTTTTTCTGAAAATTTTAAAAAAATGGTCAAAATTATTTTTTAGTTTTTTAAAACTCATTTTCAATTTTTTTTAAAAAAATATAAAATTTCATTGACAAACACATTTTTGAAATTCTTTTTTTAAGGAAAAAGAAATTCCCTTTGTGAAGAGACGGGGCGAAAGTAATCCTTCATTACAGTTCAGGTTGAAGCTCCGAAAGTATCCAGAAAAAAACAAAGACTATTTGCTAATGCAAATTATTAATGGTGATAAAATTAAAATATTTTTTTTTTACCATTTTCCCTCTTAAAAAATACTCCCTCTGTTTCAATTTAGATTAGGTAGTTTGACTCGACATGGAATTTAAGAGAAAAAAAGACTTTTGAAACTTGTGTTCTTAAAAGCTTAAGGGGTAAAAGATTTGTAGGATCATGACATTTGTGTGGTTACAAAAGCTTTTCATTAAGGATAAATGAAGAGTTTAAAGTAATTATTTTTAGATTTATCCCTCCGGGGCAAAGGTAAGCTCTGCGTACACTCTACTCTCCCCAGACCCCATTTGTGGAATTTTACTGGATTGTTGCTATTATTGTTGTTGTTGATATCATTTATTCTGAAACAGACTAAAAAAGAAATTACCTCATCTAATTTGAAACGAAGGGAGTAGAATTAAGTTAAACAACAACAACAACAACAACAACCTAGTGAAATACCACTAGTGGGGTCTGAGGAGGGTAGTATGTACGTAGACCTTATCCCTACCCGAAGGGGTACAAAGGCTGTTTCCGAAAGACCCTCGGCTCAAGAAGATAAAAAGACAAAAGGAGATAATATCAATATTATCACAGAAATCATAAGAAAATGTAAGAGAAACAGGAACAACATAAAATTCAGAAGAAAGCTACGAAACAAAAGCGATAACTTGTAAATAGGTCCGGCATTAAAAGAGAAATAGAAAGACACGACATTGCCACTCGTTACCTACACAAAACCCTACAAGATTACTCTAGCAACGAAACGAACTAATGCAAGACCCAATTACTTTCTAACCTACAATCCTAATACTCGACCTCCACATCTTCCTATTAAGTGTCATATCCCCTCGAAAATGTGAAGTTAAAAGAAATATGAAATTGAGCGCGCTTGGACAAAAGTAAAAGTGCAAAAGGAAAAACGTGGGGTACTACTACTCAATAAAATAGAAAAGAAAAAAAGAAAAATGAAAAAAATAATGAAGGCCAAAATCTCGAGGGAGGAGTATGGACTGAACAGTGACCAAAAACTTTGAGCCTTTGACCGAGAGAGAGAGGGAGAGAGAGAGAGAGAGAGGGAGAGAGAGAGCCAGAGAGAGAGAGGGAGAGAGAGAGGGAGGGAGAGAGAGAGAGCCAGAGAGAGGGAGGGAGAGAGAGGGAGGGAGAGAGAGGGAGAGAGAGAGAGAGGGAGAGAGGGAAATGGGGACAGAAAACACAAAAGCAGCAAATTCAGAGAGACAGTAAAGTAAAGGACCAGCCACTGCGTTGGCCCCATTATTGATATATAACTGGCAGCCATTCCGAATTTTAAGCCTTTACTTATTTTGTGTGTTTCTCCTCTTTCTACAGTTACTGGCTATAGCTTTTCAGTGTTGTGTATTTCACTCAATTCACACACACACACACACACAGTGAATTATAGGTGGTTTCCGGTAATGAGTGTCGCCGGAGAATCTGTGTGACTCTCTGTGTGTGTGCCTGTTTTCACTCTCTCTGTCTACCGTTACTAGCTTAAGGCTTTTCAGTGTTGTGTATTTCACTCAATTCACACACACACAGTGAACTATAGGTGGTTTCCACCTTTCCGGTAATGGGTATGGCCGGAGAATCTGTGTGACTGTGTTTATCTCTGTCTTCACTCTCGCTTTCTACCATTACTGGCTTATAGCTTTTCAGTGTTGTGTATTTCACTCAATTCACACACACACACACACACAGTGAACTAGAGGTGGTTTCTGGTATGAGTATGGCCGGAGAATCTGTGTGACTCTGTGTGTGTGTGTCTGTTTTCACTCGCTCTGTCTACCGTTACTGGCTATAGCTTTTCACTGTTGTGAAATTCACACACACGCACAGTGGATTTTACAGGAATATTAAGTCGCCGGTAATGGGTATGGCCGGAGAATCATCATCGTCGTCGTATTCAGGGAAGCTGAAGAAAGCAGCAAAAAAGATGTTAGTTCAAACATGTGGCTCTTTTCGTTGTGGATACCAAAACCCTCCTTCTCCTGTCCCCGATAACACCGCCACAACCACCACCACCTCTGTAAGTCTACTAAAATTCATTTAGTTTCTTAAAAGAAATGAACTATTTTACCTAAATTTCATGCATTTGATAATTCTATTTCTACTTTCTTCTTAATTGTTATGTGCAGGCGTTTGCTTATCCTGAGCTGTTGAAGAATCATACTGCTGTAATTAAACCTTCACAAATACATTCTATTACTAACACACCTTCTAACAAGGTACTTTCAATTTTGCATCCTCAATTTGTCAATTTCCTAGTTGTTTTTGTCATTGCTTTGCTGAAAATTCTAAATGGATTTAAGTTATATGTACTGACAACGTAAAGATTCTTTCTTACTATCAATATATTAACTCGTGATAGCAACTACCATTGTCAAGAGATTTACATGTAATTACTTAATAAGTGATCTTTTTTTTGCATTGTCAGTGCATATAACTTAAACTCATTCCTAATTGTCCTTACTTGTGGATACAGACAGATTTATAATTTGAACTTTATGTGTTCAGATATTGGGATTCCATCACAACGCATTTGATTTACTGGGGTTATTTGTACTTAATTAGTGAATTCTTTTAAAATAAATATACAAGGTTTGGGCCAAAGCTACGGTTCCAGTATAATTAGCTTGTCTAAGCTAGCTCTCATTGCCCTTTCCTTATCATATCTCCAAATGGCTAGCATTCACTGTATTTCTTGAGATTCTTCTTTCTTAATTAATCTTATCCTTATAAATGTCAGAATTCTCAATGTCTTGGATGTATTCGCTACATGAGAGAATCAAAGCTGTGAAATTTTTAATGCTGCATTGTCATGGGTAAAACATATGATATTCTGCTACTGGAGGTGAAAACTCAAATAATCCCTTCTTGACAACAGGGAAGGAAAATATGGTAAATGATAAATCTTGGGGGGGGGGGGGGATTGGCACACTTTAGAATGTTTTATATTACTAGTTTCTCCTTGTTCAATAAATGAGTAGTAATTTTGTGCCATCTGATTGAATATTCCAAGCACACCGAGTCTTTTCTAGTTTTCTTTAGAAAGTTATATCTGGGTTTTTTTCCTTCCTTTTTTATGTTTTAGGAACTGGTCTATTTCTTTTTGGCGTCAGTATGTTCAACGTGGCTTGTTCCTACAAAGAATCTCCAAGGTCCTGCATGGGAATGATTTTTACGTATGTCTTATTAGTTCCTTTCTGTTGGTCTTATGCTCACCTCTTCCCATCATCTAACCATTTGATGCACGCCACATCCATTTGCAATTTAGAAAACTCATTCTTCTCTTACTATTGTTTGGCAGAATTTTTGTCCAATATGTCTGGATCCGTTGACCTATAGCTGCGACAGCAGCCCAGGACAAGCTATATTCACAGCGCAATGCTCTCATGCTTTTCACTTTGCTTGCATATCATCCAATATCCGCCATGGCAATGTTACATGCCCTGTTTGCCGTGCACATTGGACTCAACTACCTCGGACATTGAAGATGGATTATTCTGCTCACAACAATCAAGCTGATCCCATTCTCCAGATTCTTGATGAATCAATTGCTACTTCGCGGGTACATAGACGTTCCTTTTTGCGCTCTGCTCGCTATGATGATGATGATCCAATCGAGCCTGACCGTACATCAGATCTTCACCGTCTGCATCTGTCTTTGTCACCTATCACTCACGGTACCTCTATGTTTGATCCTTGCTCAAATCCAAAGTCTGGCTTTAGTTCATGCCATTGTCCTCAGCATTGTCTATCTAGTTCTTCTTTAGAATCTTCACATCCAGCAGCGCAACATTTTGCAGAAAGCGGGCAGACACCTATTGTTTCCACATCCTCTAGGAGAGCTTATCTCTGCTTAAAATTGGCACATCAGCCGGCCACTGACTTAGTCTTAGTTGCAAGCTCAAATGGACCTCACCTAAGGCTTATGAAACAAGCCATGGCATTGGTGGTATTTTCACTCCGACCTATAGACCGCTTGGCTATTGTTACCTACTCTTCTGCTGCAGCACGTATCTTCCCCCTCAAGTGTATGACCTCTTATGGGAAGCGGACAGCACTACAAGTGATTGATCGACTGTTTTATATGGGCCAAGCTGATCCAGTAGAAGGACTCAAGAAAGGAGTAAAGATACTACGAGAGCGCACCCACCAAAATCCTCATTCTTTTATTCTGCATCTGTCTGACAATCCAACAAGATCTTTCCATGGGTTTCACTTGGAACTTCCTATTACAATCCATAAGTTTCACGTAGGATTTGGATTTGGCACTTCAAATGGGTTTGTCATGCACGAGTTTGAGAGATTTCTTGCTAAAATATTGGGTGGTGTGGTTAGAGAAATTGCATTGAGGATTGGGCAGGACTCTAGGATTATGAGAATTGGAGAATTACGAGGGGGTGAGGTGAGGAGAATCCCGTTGCTTTTGGAAGAGTTGGACCAGGTCCATGTGGTGTATACCTATATTGATTGCATGATGGATGACTCTGTTAAAACAGGGGAAATTGTAGTCAGAATTGGTGATAGAAAAGAACTGACTGATGCTGTTGACGCTGTTGAGAGCACAGGCGGAAGAAGTAGCAGTGTTGAGAGCTGGGAATATCACGATCCGTTCATGGCTAGAAGATGGGCTAAGCGTTTGCATGGCTATAGGATATGATGTTCACGACTTTGATTCCTTACCCTGAAGTCCTTGATCCCGTCACTCCGATCTCTGGGGATGATCTATTAATTGAACAAAGATTTTTTTTTTGAGAATCTGCATTATACGTGAGATCTTGAAATACATGAATAGAGGTCTTGTATATCTGTGTTTCTATTGTTGGGTGCATTGTTATGTTTTTTCTTTCCTCCAAATTTTGCAGCATTTATGCTCTTCATGTGTTAGCAAACCTGTTTTATGCTGACTATCCCTTTCATCTTCGTGCTTGGCCGAAAATGAAAATATTTAAGAACTCAAAGAAGAGAAGTCCAACTATGTTTACGCTAGTTTTCAGCCTGCCTCAATTCTTCTCTTCTCCTTTATCCAGATTTTGTACCGGCAATATGAGCAAGCTCACACATGGTAGACTGTTGAGCTGTTTGTTGTATTTATTTCCCGTATCCATTTGAGGTTCAGGTGGTCACTGCTTATTGTGTTCTGGTGATGAAATTATAGGCAATTTTTGATATAAGGAGGCCATCGTTTGAAAATTCCCAAAAGGAGGATATAAAGGTGTTTTAGATATTGGTTATTGTGTTTAGTGAAACTAATGTTATATCCCAGTTAGTGTGAAACACTGTTTAAGTTTTCTTGATTCTTATTTAAAGTTCCCTCAATCATGTATGTTAGGAAATGTTAATATTTTCATATTTTTGTGTGTTATAGTCCACGCCATCTGCATGAATTGGGGCGACCGGCCCCGAATCTCCTAAAATTTTGTGGCCCCATAAAAACCAACCTAATGAATAATAGTCATTGTTTCGCCACGATCGATTCTCATTTTTTGGCATTTTAGGGTCATAAAACAGGAATTAAGGACCGGCAAAATTTTAGGCGATCCGGGTCCGGTGGCCCGGGCCTATACAGGAGGTGTGGGCTATAGCACACGCAAAATTTAGGAAACAATCGCAATTCCAGTTTTATGGCTCTAATATGCCAAAAAACGAGGAACGATCATGACGAGGCGGTGACTATTGTTCCTTAGGTCGTTTTTTATGGTCATGTAAAATTATAAGCGATTCGGATCCGTTGGCTCGGGCCCATGCAGGAGGCATGGGGCACACGAAATTCTAGGAATTGGGCGGAGTTCTAATTTTATGATCCTAAAACGCCAAAAAATAAAGAACGGGTATGACGAGGCGGTAACTATTGTTCCTAAAGTCATGTTTGATGGTCCGACCAAATTTTAGTCGATCCGAATCTAGTGGCTTGGGCCCATGTAGGAGGCATGGGCGCACACGAAAATCTGGGAATAAGGCAGAATTCCAATTTTATGGCCCTAAAATGTCAAAAAACGAGGAATGGTCATGGCGAGGCGGTGACTATTGTTCCTTAGGTCGTTTTTGATAGTTCGACAAAATTATAGGCGATCCAGGTTCGATGACCCTCGCTCCATGCAGGAGGCGTAAGCAATAGTACACGAAAATCCGAAATCAAGCGGAATTCTAGTTTTATGGCCCTAAAATGCCAAAAAATAAGGAACAGTCATGGCGAGGCGATGACTATTATACCTGTAGATATTTTTTATGGTCCGGTAAAATTTTAGGCGATACGAGTCTGGTGGCACGGGCCCATGCACAAGACGTGGCTATAGCACACGAAGATTCGGGAATCAGGCGAAATTTCAGTTTTATGGCTATAAAACGCAAAAAACACGAGGAACGATCATGGCGAGGCAGTGACTATTGTTCCTTAGGTCATTTTTAATGATCCAGTAAAATTTTAGGCAATTCGGGTCCGGTGGCCCAGGTCCATGCAGGAAACATGGGCTATAGCACACGAAAATCTGGTAATCAGATGGAAGTATAGTTTTATGGCTCTATAACGCCAAAAGAGATAAGAAACGGTCATGACGAGGTAGTGACTATTGTTCTTTAGGTCGTTTTTTGTGGTCCGACAAAATTTTAGGTGATCTGGGTCGAGTGGCGTGGGTCATGTAGGAGACGTGGGCTATATTATACGAAAATTTGGGAATCACGCGAAATTCTAATTTTATGGTCCTAAGATGCCAAAAAACGAGGAACGGTCATGGCGAGATAGTAACTATTGTTCCTTAGGTTATGTTTGACAGTCTGACAAAATTATAGGCGATCTGGGTTCGGTGGCCCGGGTCCATGTACGAGGCATGGGCTATAACACACGAAAATCTGGGAATCGGGCGGAAGTTCAATTTTATGGCCCTAAAATGCCCAAAAATAAGGAACAGTCATGGCGAGGCGCTATATATTGTTCTTTAGGTCATTTTTTATAGTTCGGTAAAATTTTAGGCGATCCGGATCTGGTGGCTCGAACCCATGTGGGAGGTGTGAGCTATAGCACGAAAATTCTAGAATCGGGCGGAATTCCAGTTTTATGGTCCTAAAACGCCAAAAAATGAGGAACGGTCCTCGCGAGGCAGTGACTATTATTCCTTAGGCCATTTTTGAGGGTCTGACAAAATTTTAGTCGATCCGGGTCCGGTGACCTAGGCCCATGCAGAAGGCGTGAGCAATAATATACGAAAATATAGGAATCAGATGAAATTCTAATTTTATGGTCCTAAGACGCCAAAAAATGAGGAACGGTCATGGCGAGACGATTACTATCGTTCCTTAGGTCGTTTTTTATGGTTTGGCAATCTTATGGTCCATGTCCATGCTGGAGGCGTGAGCTATAACTTACGAAAATCTTAGAATCAGGAGAAATTCTAGTTTTATGGCCCTAAAACATCAAAAAATGGGAAATGGTCATGGCGATGCGGTGACTATTATTCCTTAGGTTGTTTTTTATGGTTCAGCAAAATTTTAGGCGATTCGGGTCCAGTGGGCCAGGCTCATGTAGGAGGCGTGGGCTAGCACACAAAAATCTAAAAATAGGACGGAATTCTAATTTTGTGGATTTAAAACGCAAAAAAAAAAAACAAGGAACGATCATGGCGAGGCGATGACTATTATTCCTTAGGTCGTTTTGATAGTCTGATAAAATTTTGGGCGATCCAGATTCGGTGGCCCAGGCCCATGTAGAAACATGGGCTATAACACATGAAAATTTAGGAATCGAGCAGAATTACAGTTTTTTTGGCCCTAAAACGCCAAAAAATGAGGAGCGATCATGGCGAGGAGGTGACTATTGTTCCTTAGGTCATTTTTTATGGTTTGGCAAAATTTTAAATGATCTGGGTCCGGTGGCCCAGGCTCATGTAGGAGGCGTGGGCTATATAGCATACGAAAATCTCGGAATCATGTGGAATTCTAATTTTATGGTCCTAAGACGCTAAAAAATGAGGAACGGTCATGGAGAGATGATTACTATTCTTTCTTAGGCCGTTTTTGATGGTCCGACAAAATTTTAGACGATCTGGGTCCGGTAGCCCAGGACCATGCAAGAGGCATGGGTTGTAGCAGATGAAAATCTGGGAATTAGACGAAATTCCAGTTTTATGGTCCTAAATCGCCAAAAAATGAGGAACGGTCATGGCGAGACGGTGACTATTATTTCTTAAATTATTTTGATTGTCTGGCAAAATTTTAGGTGATCCAGGTGCGATGGCCCGGGCCCACGCACCAGGCGTGGGCCAGAGCACACGAAAATATGGAAATCTGGTGGAACTTCAGTTTTATGACCCTAAAATGCAAAAAAAAAAAAAAGGAACGGTGATGGAGAGGCGGTGACTATTGTTCCTTACGTCGTTTTTGATGGTTCGTTAAAATTTTAGGCAATCCAGGTCCGGTGGCCCGAGCCAATGAAGGAGG
This sequence comes from Nicotiana tabacum, assembly GCF_000715075.1. NCBI lineage: Eukaryota > Viridiplantae > Streptophyta > Magnoliopsida > Solanales > Solanaceae > Nicotiana > Nicotiana tabacum. Next base: position 167,342,983 of record NC_134095.1, read on the forward strand.
CGAAGACTATAGCATATGAAAATTTGGGAATCGGGAGGTATTCCAATTTTATGGCCCTAACACGCCAAAAAATGAGGAACGATCATGGAGAGATGGTGATTATTATTTCTTAGGTCATAAATTTAGTCGATATGGGTCTGGTGGCCCAAGTTCATGGAAGAGGCATGAGCTATAGCACACGAAAATGTGGGAATAGAGCGAAATTTCAATTATATGGTCCTGAAATGCCAAAAAAGAGGAATGGACATGGCGAGACAATGACTAGTGTTTATTAGGGAATATGTTATGGTCCGGCAAAATTTTAGGCGATCCGGGTTTGGTGGACTAGGCCCATACTGTAGGCATAGGCTATAGCACACGAAAATTTGGGATTCGGGCGAAATTTCAGTTTTATTGCCCTAAAACGCCAATAAATGAGGAACGGTCATGGTGAGGTAGTGACTATTGTCCCTTAGGTCATTTTCGGTGGTCCGACAATATTTTAGGCGATTCGAGTCTGGTGGCCTGAATTCATGAAGATAGCACGGACATAAGCACATGAAAATTTTGAAATCTTCTTGAATTCCTGTCTTATATCCCTAAAATACCAAAAAAAAAAGGAACAATCATAGCGAAGCAATGAATATTGTTCGGAGCTCGTCGCACGAATTCATGGAGATGGTGTGGGCATTAGCATACAAAAAAATAGAATTCGTCTTGATTCCTATTTTATGGCCTTATACCGCCAACAAACGAGGAACAGTCATGAAGAAACAATGAGTATTGTTTATTGAGTCGTTTCTGATGGGCCCACAAAATTTTAGGCGATTCAGAGTCCCTCGCCGTATTCATGAAGATGGTGTGGACATTAGCAAACGAAAAATTGGAAATAGTTATGAATTTCTATATTTTGGCCCTAAAATGCCAAAAAGGAGAAACATTCATGGCGAAGCAATGGGTACTATTCATTAGGTCGTTTTTTATGGACCCCTAAAATTTTGAGGCAATTCGGAGCCTATCGCCCAAATTCAGATAGCGTGAATATTAGCACAGAAAAAATAAAACTCGTCCTGAATTCCTATTTTATGGCCTTAAAACGCCAAAAAATAAGGAACGACCATGACAAAGCAATGACTATTTTTCATTAGTTTGTTTCTGATGGGACCACAAAATTTTAGGCTATTCGGAGCTTGTTGCCCGAATTTATGAAGATGACGTGGATATTAATACACGAAAAATCAGAAATCATCCTGAATTCCTATTTTATGGCCCTGAAACACCAAAAACCGAGGAACGGTCATCTTGAAACAATGAATATGGTTCACTAGGCCGTTTCTAATAGGCCCACAATTTTTTTAAAGTGATTAAGAGCTCGTCATCCAAATTCGTGAATATGGCGTAGATATTAGCACACGAAAAATTGGAAATAGCCTAGAATGTATGAGGCTAAAACGCAAAAAAAAAAAAAAGAAACTTTGTAGCGAAACAGTGACTATTGTTTATTAGACTGTTTATGACGGGCCTATAAAATCTTAGGCATTCGGAGCACGTCGCCGAATTTATGAAGATGGCGTGAACATTAGCACAGGAAAAAAATAGAAAATCATCCTAAATTTCCTTTTTATGGCCCTAAAATGCCAAACAACGAGAAACATTCATGACAAAGCAATGACAACTCTTCATTTGGTCGTTTCTAATTGGTCCACAAAATCTTAGGCGATTTTGAGCTCGTCACCCGAATTCATGAAGATGGTTAGCATACGAAAAATTAAAAATCATCTTTAATTCCTATTTATGGTCCTAAAAATTTAATAATGAGAAATAATCATGCAGAACAATGATTATTATTCATTAGGTCGTTTCTGATGGGCCTACAAAATTTAGGAAATAAATAAGGAAAACAATATTTTTTTCTTGATTTGGTAAAATTGACGGTTAAAAATCTCCCCATTTAGTAACACAAACTCTAACCATATTAATAGCCTGTTTGGCCAAGCTACAAAAATCAGCTTATTTTGAGAAATTCTTTTTTCAAAAATACTTTTGGTAAGAACCAATTTGTGTTTGACTAACTAATTTGAAAATCACTTATGAGCGGCAATTAGTGTTTGACCAAGCTTTTAAAAACTGTTTCTAAGTGTATTTTCTCAAAAATGCTTTTCAAAAAAGTATTTTCGGAGAGATGTTATTTTTTTTTGCTTTTCTAAAACTGCTTCCGCATCTACTCAAAATCACTTTTTCCCTCTAAAAGTTCGGCCAAATATTTCTATTTTAGAAAAAAAGCATTTTTTTAAAAAGTACTTTTGGCCGGGAAAAACTTGGCCAAACAGGCTATAACAAGGGTTGCTACCTTTTACTCCATTCGGATCACAATAAATGACCAATTTGTTTTTTTTTATTTTGGTCCAAAATAAGTGTCCATTTATATAATCAAAGAAAAAAATTAATTTATTTTTTAAAATTACCCTTATGTATGTACCCCTACCCCGGGATAGAGAGGTTGTTTCCAAATAGACCCCCGACATCCTTCCCTCCAAGAACTTCCCATCTTGCTCTTGGGGAGACTCGAACTCACAACCTCTTGGTTGGAAGTGGAGGTTGCTTACCATCAAAGCAACCCCTCTTGTCACACTAACTATTTTTGTCTAAAATTTAGTATTTACTAAATGGGTGTGACCTAATCAAATTGATAACTTATTGCGGACCGGAGCGAGTAACAATTTGATTGGTTGTGTAAATAACAGTGCAGGTAAAACAGTATTTACCCTGTTTTTACCTTGGAGAAAATGTGTATTGGGTTGCACATTTCAAACATGGAGAACCGCCGGGGTAATAAACTCCATTACTGTACTTTTCATTATTGACTCTCTAATGGATTGGCCTTAACCTCTCTTTCTCTCTCTATAAATACGAGTAGTAGCTGATGCGATTTGCCCTTTCTCTCTCTTTTTCGTGCCCTAGAAAATTTTCATTTTCAATCTCCTTTCAATTCCTATGCGAATAATTGTTGTTTAATTAAATACAGAGAGAAAGGAGATTGAGATTGAGCGGAATCAATGTTTCCGAGATTGATTCAACCGCCGGGGGAAGATGAATATAATATGAATATTGGGATTCATCACACTCATAATATTAATGGAGATCCTTGCCTTGTGCTGACGTCAGATCCAAAGCCTCGACTTCGTTGGACTGCTGACCTTCACGAACGCTTTGTTGATGCTGTTACTCAGCTTGGCGGTCCCAGCAGTTAGTATTTCATTTTCCCTCTTTTCTGTTTTTTTTTGGTGTGTGTGTGTGTGTTATTGAACTTCTCAAGAATGTTGCTCCTTTGGCTTAATGGTCAATGAAGTGAATGCAAATAAATCAGGGTTGAAATCCCATTTTTACAACAAAAAACACTAGGCTAAGTCTTGATAACGAGTTACTCGATACCTGTGCTAGTTGGAGTTGGAGGCAAAAAGTACCCAATGAAATAGCTGGTGGAATAGTCGAGCTGCCCACAAGCTTGTACGGTCACTACTCTTATTAGTAAGAAAAAAAAAATGTTGCTCCTTTGGCTTAATGATCAATGAAGCGAATGCAAATAAATCAGGGTTGAAATCCTATTTTTACAACAAAAAACACTAGGCTAAGTCTTGGTAACGAGTTATTCGATACCTGTGCTAGTTGGAGTTGGAGGTAATAAGTATCCGATGAAATAGTTGGTAGGTAGCGGTGGAACAGTCGAGCTGCCCACAAGCTTGTACAGTCACTACTGTTATTAGTAAGAAAAAAAAAATGTTGCTCCTTTGGCTTAATGATCAATGAAGCGAATGCAAATAAATCAGGGTTGAAATCCCATTTTTACAACAAAAAAACACTAGGCTAAAGTCTTGGTACTGAGTTACTCAGTCACTGTGCTAGTTGGAGTTGGAGGTAACAAGTACCCGATGAAATAGCTGGTAGGTACCGGTGGAATAGTTGAGCTGCAAGCTTGCATGGTCACCACTCTTATTAGTAAGAAGAAAAAAAAGGAATGTTGCTCCTTCGTGGAGGATCCCTAAGCTTTTACTGTGTTACATTTAGTGTTTAGTACATGTTTCTTTGTCTCTTTTTTTTTTTTGCTGAGTAAATGGCGTAGTGCACTTGTAGTTCACCAATTGTTTTGCAGATTTCAAATGGCTAGCATGCTATGGAGGGTTGACACTTGACGGCTAATTCTTACAGCTGAGATAAGTTCTAACCAGAACAAAGCCTTTCGGTCCAACTACTCATTAGATCTTTCCACTTCCACTCTCCTCAATTCCCCCACCCCCAAACACCCCATTAGCAAGAATGAAGAAAAGTTAAATAGGTCAAAACCCAATTAGCATAGTTAAACTAGGCTCTAGGGCTTTGGTCTAGTGGTAAGAGGTGCACGTCTCGAGTTCAAACCCGCCGTAGACAAAAGTTTGGTATTTAAGTGGAGAAGAGTAGAGGGCGAACTGATTATTCATCGAGCTTCAGGCCTTGCGCCACTGGCCCTTGGGGATTTCTCACATAAAAAAATGCCATAGTTAAACTGCTAAAACTTTTCCAATTAGCATACCAAACCTTACCTATTGGTGACATCATGTAAGTTGGATATCAAGACTCTTCACTAAAAATAATTTATTTTATTTGAAATCAATTACTTAACAACCTTTATCCTGGAGGAGAAAAAGAAGAATAACATTGAGGTGTGTAAAAGGAAAACCACTGGGCTTTCAAAGAATCATTAAAAGTTCTTTAGTGTATTAAAAAGCTGGAGATATTTTTATTAACTCAAGGTATACAGTTCTTAGTCCTTATTTGCAAGGTCAAGAGAACATACAATTCTTTTCTACCCTGTCTGAAAATCTTGCTTAATTTTGACAAATACCATATTGGGTTGAAAGACATATGTTCAAAATGTGTTCTATAGCATTAGAAAACAGTTAAATGACTCCTATAGAGTGTCAATATTTTAATTTGGTTTCTATATACGTGAAGATTCTCATCTTGATAAGGAGCAAATTTAGTAACTCGAGGAGCATTTAGTTTAGCTTTACCATAATAGTCACACAATATTGCCTTCTCCTTTTGCATGACACAAGCAAGTTTATATACCTATCCTAAAAGAGAACGACACATGCAAGTTTAGTTCAATTCCTTTACCTCTATAATTGGTGTTGTGCTTCAGTTCTTCATTATATGCCTTTCTTCGCTAAAGAGTGCACTTCAAGCTTAATCTCCCGACCAATTTTGGTAGTTTTGGGTGTTTTTCGCTTTTGCAACACTAGCAAGAGGGGATTTTCAATACACCCGGAAAATGATGCTGAGTGAGTTTGGAAATTTACATATTCTATTACCTGTACCGGAAAAATAATTTCTTAGGGCAGATTCATGATTAATATTTAACTGGATGAGCTCGGAAAAATCTGGACCACATAGGTTCGGATTGTGGAAGATAAGGTCATGACTTAAGTTGGAGAAGAGTTGAAAGAAAGCTGAATCTGGTGCTAGTTTGTTACCGTTAGTACCAAGTGCACTGTTGCTGGAGTACTGGAGTTCTTAAGTCTCTGCCCTTACCCTTCCCTTCCCTGCTCGAACAAACACAATGTTACTCTGGCAACGGAACATAATTTTTCAGTAACAATATGCAATCGAGATAAGATATTGAAGTGCTGTCTGATATCTATCTTTCAGGTTAAGTGCAGATGTACTTGTCAATAAAAGAATTAAATGTTCCTAGAGACCTACATTCATTCCAAATTGTGTGATAATGTAACTATTTTCTCTTGTTAGTTGCCTTTAACTCCTTTTTCTTTTAATAAAATTTATTTGAGTACAGGGTTTTACTCTTTGTTTGGCTGAAACAAGGGCAAGTTATCTTGTTGGATGATTTCTCCTTTTCTTGTCTTTATTATCTGTATTTGGATTCAATAGATGTCTGTTATAAATGTTCCAAAAGATACAGAAACTCAGAAAGGAGGAGTGTTTTTTTCTGGGGGGAGGGGGAGGGGGAAATTTGTGTTACTTTACTTTCCTTGCTAATATAATGGTTGCACACTTGATATCTCACTCTGGAATGCCAACTTTTCTCATGAATATGCTATGAATATCAATTGCAGAAGCTACGCCAAAGGCAATAATGCGGACAATGGGTGTCAAAGGACTGACCCTCTTCCACCTAAAGAGTCACCTTCAGGTCTATTAGAATGCATTAAATTTTCTTATTGCCTCACAAGCCCACCCCACATCCTTCATTGATTTCACAGATGTAAGAAGAGGTGGGGTGGAGGGAGCAAAACCTTGTATGTTTTCTATTGAGCTAAAATCAAGTATTTAATGTGATGTTGTCATTGTTCATTGCAGAAATACCGACTAGGTAAGCTATCTCAGAAAGATCTCGGTGAGGCTTCAAAAGATGGTAGGTATAGTTGATTCCCATTTTCCTATAACTGGAAACATGGTTGCGCTGGTAGTTTCACAAGTCTCTAGGCATATGTGCTAATTAAGCTTCAAAATTTGCCTAGTGGCTGAGATATAAATTTTTCCTTCGCTAACTTGGCTGCCTTAGGGTTGATATAAACAGCTCCCTACCCCTTCCCCCTTCACATGGAAGGAATAGCTGGGGGACAATAGTATCCCGTTTGGAATGTAGATTCCACCAACTCCATTAATCCGCCAACTTCTTTAAATAAGCCAAAAAAATTCCTTATACTTAAAAAAAAGCCAAAAATTTTGAAATGGAAAAATGCAGGAAAATAGCATAAAGTTGGGCTATGATGTGTGAAGCTTACAGAATAGCCAAGAAGACACCGTGATGTTTATGTGTGAGAAGAGATCAATTCAGAAGGCTCTAGGAAGAAGCTCTTTTTGAATTTTTCTTTTCTTTTGAAACTGGATTCTTGTTCTTCATTGAAGGACTTACAGCCACATATTCATTAGAGAGCCCTTGTTCTGGTGGTACTCCTCAGCAGTTGCCGGCATCGGACTTGAATGAGTAAGGGTTCATCCTATAACTAAGACAACTACTACTACTTTCTTTTTACCTAACCACAATAAATTAGATAGAGATGCTTCTGTTTAAGCTTTGCTTGAAATGCACCTTCTAGTTTAAGGATTGGATAATGTATTCAGAGGTTATGAAGTCAAGGAGGCATTGAGAGCTCAGATGGAAGTGCAAAGTAAATTGCACCTGCAAGTTGAAGTAAGTTTTCTGCACTACATTGGATGAGTAAATTGCTTTTGAATGTTTCTCAAAATAAATACTTGGAGTTGAGTTTAGAGACTTATGCTTAGAACACATTTACCTGACAATCTTTTCTTTTTTAATATATGTTTTCAAAGAAAAGTTTTTCAGATAAACGCGTTCTTAGTCTATGGGAATAGATAGTTGATAATTGCTTGGTAAAATATGCTTGGACTGGGGTTCAATGAATAATTTGAAGGTTAAAGAGGAAGTGGCCAGATGACATTATGCAATTCAATTTGCTATCTATGACCTACTGTCCAAAGATATTCTGGCTGGTGATTGTTCATATTTTTTGTTACACAGGCCGAGAAGCACTTGCAAATTCGGCAGGATGCTGAACAAAGGTATATTAGCATGCTGGAGAAGGCCTGTAAAATGCTTGCTGATCAATTCATTGGTGGTGTAGCTACTGAAAATGATCAAGAGACTTGCCAAGGATTAGGAACAAGGACACAAGTTACCCCTCTTTGTAATCCACTTGGATTATGCCCCTCGGAGTCTGCTGATCTTGTTGGAGTCCATGGTCCAGAAGAAGTATCCCCCAGAATCCATCCACAATTCACGGATTGTTCCACTGAAAGCTGCTTAACTTCGCATGAGAGTCCTGCTGGACTTCCCCTAGAAGGAACTTCAACTGGAGGAAAAAAACGAGGACCGAATGGAGATTCAACACATGCATCAGTTGTTTGGGGTGAAGCAGATATGATATCGTCAGGTGTTCGTCTGCTACAAGTTAATCGCTTTGGGATTACTAGCTCTAATGTTCAAAATGTCTCTTCTTAAGAGATTAGTGCTGAGTTAGTCCACAGCCATTGATTCGCAAACTGCATATTGCAATTTCTGGGAATACTGATGGGCCTCGGACTTGTCAAGCTGTAAATGCAAGCTGATGATTTTCTAACTCTAACTGCGCCTCCTGAACATTAAATCCTTGAAAGGGAAGAAAATTGAGATGCGAGTAATGCTTTATATCTTGCTTTTCAGTGTCTCATATTTACTTTGCTCTCATAATTTTGCTTTATATCTTGCTTTTCGGTGCCTCAATTTACTTTGCTGTCATAATTCTCGTTAACAGGTTTCACTGCTTTGACTGCATGTTAGGTAATACTTCAGTTTACCAAATGAACATTTGCTTGTGCAGAATGTTTGAATGAAGTTCAAGTCCTCTTGGGTTGGGGATATGCTTGCCTTTTCCTCCAAATACGCAATAAAGGTTGATTATATCGACTCAGTCGAGAATGGTCACATATATTTGCGTTACAGCCAAAAATTGTCAATAAGCAGTTGTTCCATACTGTACAAATGTATACACACACACACACATTGTGAAGACAACCAGGTGGTTGGGATATCGACGGAGAAGATTATGCATGTTTGGACATCCGTTTTGAGCTCCTCAACAGTCTTGAGTTGCATCTCTTGTTTATCTCAGACCTAAAGAATCCATCTTCCTGTTGAAGAATTTTCTCTACTAATGACCATATAATTAAGCTGACTTCACAATCAAACTGAAGGCAAACGTTTGAAAGAAAAGGGAAACATGAGGTGGTTTACTTGCATTGTAGTTTCCTTGAACCAATGGGCAACAAATTGAACTTTATAAAAATGAGTTATAATTACTTACATAAATCTAAGCTATTGCGCATAAATTTGTAAATGGAATTGCTAGTCATACATACACGCAACAGCCACTAAAGAAAGAGTTACCAACTTCCCCATTTATAGAACAGAGCTTGTGAATAGAATTGTAAAATGAACTTTACCGACTATCCTTGTCAATGGCAGAAGATGGTTAGGAGGAGCTGTATCTCCTATGGTTAACTCTCTTCATAAAACAAAGCCGTAATCGCTGGCTAAGGGCCTCCAGCTTTTCAAACTTCTCACGCTTAGATTTTTTTGTAACTTGTGGAGCTTTCTTTTTTTCATCGTCCTTTGATGAGTCCAGTGCAGTATGCTGCTTATTACAAAGAGGGGTCGCAGGCACATCGGCCGTAATCTGCAACTCAAGCAGAAACTTGCACTGTTTATCAAGAAGCATATACCAGTAAAGCATAAAATCTATTGGTTGAGACAGATTCAAGTCAATGGCTCTTGAACTTTATATCATCAAACAAGTTGGTGTTTTTTTTTTCATTCAGTTGATATCATAATCAATCCCGAAGTGTCTTGGCTTCTTTCCTTTTTAGAGGGTTAATGTGACCGTCTTTCAGAGTGATATCGAACATGAATAAATAATATTTAGGGACTAGAAATTAAAAGAAATCTTACATGGTCAAATATCAAAATGTCAAAGGTTAGGACTTACACAGTTTACGGTCAAATAGCGTATGGTCCATAAGATTAGGATAGAGGGAAATAATAACCTTGAAGAGTATCTGAGGATGAACACATACATGTAGATGGGCAAAATTTAGGACAAGAAAATCACAGTTTTATAAGACTGTCTTCATATATCTGAGAAACGAGACTTCGTTTTGGTCAATCCACTCTAACCTTGTTGTAATATATAGCTTAAATGCACGTGTACATGAGCTTTTGATTGGTAGAATCTTCTTAGTCACCAGCAGGTTTCCAGAAATTACTTCGATGACAATAAATGGTGGAAACATAAATGTGAAATCAGGTGAGCACTTATTAAAAAGAAAAAAGGAAACCCAGGTGTGAAAAGTAATCTGCATTATTTGTGCGGGATTATCCTCCCTCTCGTTCTTGCATTAGCACTTCTAAAATCTTATTGTATTTAGGTGAGTTATTCTTGCTGACTAAATTTGGGTCCCATGTCCAGACTGTGAGCATGGGGAGCGCCTATGCATTTGTGAAAAAGGGAGAAGCACATGATGAAATTAAGATACATGTACTTAGATTAGTACATGTTAGAAGAGTATCTATAAATACCTAAGTATTATAGTCATTATATGTAAGACAAATTGAAAGAAGTAAAGAAGAAAACTTCCCTCCACTTGTCTTCCAGAGAAAATGACTGATTGAAAGTGCTTTTCCTCCCCAATTTTTCCAAGAAAATAACGCCACCCTCCAAGAGGGAGGTACAAACTTACATTTTATAAGAAATTGCAGGGTTGATAAATAAAATTGCAGAGTTGACAAATAAAAAATAGCTATTTACAAGTATGGCAATGTGGATTCACATCGAATTATCAGAGTGGGAGCAGAAGATAAATACCTGACTGCCACCGATGGCATCTACAAAATCTGTAGAAATCACGGCATCACTTCCCAGAGATGAGCACCTTCCCCAACTCTCTCTGGTTGAGCTTGTGTAAGAGCAACAGTCCTCATCTTGGCCACTTTGCTTGTCCTGAGAATAAGAATATCTGGAATTTTGGCAATAGGGAAAAGCAAGCAAAACCAGCACCAAAGAAGAGTATTGTATTCTAAAACACTTAAAACTGCCATCAACCTGATATTCAAGCCTTCTAAAACGAAGGGCCCATTTTTCAAGTGTCAGACAAAATTTTTCTTTTAATATTTTTTTGATATCTATAGATGGATATCAACCATGAATTTGCTAACTAAGACCTGGTTTATTATTCTTCAAATATTCTCCACCAAACCAATGGATATGAAATCCTTTAAATCATTCACTTCATTGTTCTTTGGGGTGAGCATAATAAAATAGACTCTTCTCAAAGAGCCTGTCTGGTAGAAGTGCTCTAATCATTCTATCAAATCATCACAGAAAATATCACAACAATGATGAAATAATACCATTGTGAATCCACCAATGACGTTCTATCTCCTTCTGTTTTCCACTGCCTCCTCCACCTCTCCTTCAAAAGGTTTCTCCAATTTTATTTCGTTCTGCCAAATTGATGCTCTGAAATAAAATTCCATCTAGAGTCGGTCTTCAACTCTCCCTTTGTGTAGAGGCACTTGTAAAATTCTATTGCTCCTTTAATTTCCTCCTCCTAAGTCTAACATTATATGAGGCTAAGGATCTGTATACTGATTGCACAGAAGATTTTCCACTTATTTGGTTGAAAGAGAAAACCTTTTTTACTTCTCCAAATAGAAAAAAGAACCTCTCTGGGAACTAAGAGCTCTACTTATTCTTAAAGTATAAGGCAAGCTAATGCTTTAATCTTTTAATCGACTAGTCAACACCTTTAAGAATAAACTGTGCTAAAACACATACCTCTGTTTGTGGAGTGTCATGACCAATGAGTTCTTCTCCTTTATTAGTTAATGGATTCTGTAATCAGTACACATATCAATCAACTTTTAGTAGCAACTTAACATCACCGCCATATAGAAAACCTCATTGAGGAAGAGATAGGGGTGGAAGAAAATCGGAACTTGATAGTTAAGGAGAACTCTTACAATTAGACTGGTGACTGGGGCAATGTCAGAAAGAAGTTCGGCAGCAGACTTTGCTGTTGAAATGCTAGGCGGCACAGAGGAAGAGCTTGCTGTATCAGAAGTAACATTCCTAAGACTTGCAATTATCTCATATAAGAGATTCTAGGAACAAATCACCAAAAATATTGCATCAGATTGCATGTGTTAAAACAGCACTTAAGTAAATAAACATCGTTAACATCAGATAAAACAGACAAGAAACTACTAGCAATACACAGTAGTGTGGAGAATTTATGGCAGCCAAGTTAGTCATTGTTCCAACTACTTCTCAAAAAATGAAGTGATTGCAATGCAGAAGTTCTGGAGTTACTCGTAAGCAGCCATACATATACATATTACATACATGTACATATTTACACACACACACATATCTTACACCACTTTGGATAAGGTAACAAGATGCATATTTTTCCAATGAAGTGGCTAAGGGGTCTTTGGAGCTAGACAAGTTCTCCTCTTGGATGCTCTCATGGATTTATGAAATCACTTTTACTTACAAGGTTAAGAAGGTAACTATGCCTTTAAGCACCCAAGGGTGTGGCCTATTGGTCAATTAAGTGGGTGAGAACCATGAGGTCTCAGGTTCAAATATCAGCGGAAGCAAAAAACACTAAGTGATTTCTTCCGATCTATCCAAACCTTGGTGGCTAGAGTTACCTGGTACCTGTTGCTGGTAGGAGGTGGCGCGTACCCCGAGGAATTAGTCTAGTTGTGCGCAAACTGGCCCGAACACCATGGTTATCCCCAAAAAAAAGGGTAACTATGCCTGGTCAAATTGCGCGCGTCCTATGAACACTCTTCTCTGAACAATTATACAAGCCAACATAATCTAGAAAACTAGCTTCGAGACAAAGTGATTATTCTCTAATTAATTATACAATTCCAGATTAATCCAAAACCCCGCTCACATAAGCTAGAAAAGTCTTTAGCCAAGATATGATTCTCCGTATCACTAATTTAGGTACTCCATCTGTTCCAAAAGGTATGGTACCATTGCACCAAATCTTGGCATAAATGAGGTGGGGCTACTTTACCCACACCTGGTGTCTGAACCATTGTTCATACTCCTTCGCTCCCATGTGTCAATGTGATGGACCCCGTTGCTTATTTAACACTACATATAGGTACTAATGTAGTGCATGTCTAGGTTGTTATGTTCCTAGGAATATAGTATTTAGAGGGTTCAACATATTAAGAATATTTTCATGCTGGCCGTCAATCTACTGCAAACCATATCCTTTATCTGGTTTTGGGACTGATTACATGTTGCAAAGCTCACATAGGTGGTGTTAGGTGAACGAAGACAATAGCCAAAAACTATAAGATCTTTCAAAATATCCTCCCGCTTTGACCAACAACAAAAACAAGAATTTCATATAACAAATTTGATTTCTTCTCCTTTCAAATTTGTTAGGAATGTATTTTTTGCTTTATTGACACAAAAGGTAATATTTTTTTACATTGAACTCACCAACTAAATATAATTATAATTCTCTGTAAGAAATAAGCTAAACTTCAAATCTTGGATAATGAATGAGTTTTTTATTCTCATCTGGAAGTACAACGCAATTGTGAAAAATTACCTCATCCATTCCAGCACCGACCTTGATGTCGCCTAGATCGTAATATTTCTCTATTTTAGTTGAAGTTGGTGAAATCCGGGGAGGGTGTAAGACATTATAGAAGAATATGGACACAGAATCATAATAAAATTGTGGCCGGGAGGAATTGTGGTCACCATCAAACTTGATAATATTTTTATCACCCTGTACAAAGAACAATAACAGATTATGCATAATTCACCACATTGTAACTTACTCCAAAGATCTCCAAAATATTTTGTACCGCATATGACTTATAAATGAGATCAGAGTGGTGGGGTTGAATGAACTTATCATCCTTAGCATGTCCAAAGAGAGCAGGAATATAAGTTTTAGGAGCCACCTGCCAGATTCGGTAAAATTTTGAAGCATCATGATTAGTACCTATTTAATCCAAATCAGACACGTGCATAGTAGAAAAAGATTCATGCCTGTTGTAATACTCAGCTTAGTTATATGTTCTCCCAGAATTAAGTGCATTTATAAATATATTAACTACATGAACCAAACAAGCTTTTATCAACTTCAAAGGCCAAATTAATTATACTCGACACAGTCATGAGCTCAGGTACCTGTAAGCAATTAAGGCTCATGATATCAAACTTGGCCTTCTTCTGAATGACGCGTCGCATATACTGCACAGCAACCTTTACCTGCAGAGATAGAGAGAGAAAGGTCTCACTACTTTATGAGAATGACACGGGTGTTCTGAAGTACCTCAAGACTACCTTACAACTTTCTTAAGACAATTAACACTCTTCTTCTTGCCTTCTCCTTCTGTTTGATGTAACAGTAGGGAGCCTTGACAAAATATGCATTTTTTAGCTAGAAAGGCCATAAATAAGGCGGATTACATGCAACATGTTTCCTAGTTTACAGCAAATTATCCAGCAGACACGATCCATCAATCATATTCTTATCTGTGATCTTGAGCTAGTAGAGCCAAGGAGAACAGTACATTTTAAACTCATAATTCAGTCTCTTCTTTCCTCTTCCTAGTTCCTTGTGTAATTGTTTGAAGAGCACAAACAAAAACTGGGAAATAAACCACATTCCCATGCAAAATAAATGGACCAAGTGAAATATCCAAAAAAAAATAATGACATAATATCCGCATGATAGCAGTTTACTTGTCAGAAAGAATAGTTAGATACAAATCAATGTCTCCCTACACAAAATAATAAAATTACATTGAGACAGAAATTGATGTCTCCGCCACAAGATGATGAAACCAACACATTAAGGAATAGCATATAATTGAGTGCTAGTGGCTGCGTGCCATCTTCCAAAAACAAAAGCAAACTTTTGGGTGGAATATCACATTACAGAGAATACCTCTAATTTCTTTCAACTGATTTGTAAAATCCAAAGATTTGGTATGTGGAGGCGCAAATCAAAAGAATGGGGAGGGTTTGGTATGTGGAGGCGCAGCTGTTGACTAGACATTCAGGGGTAAAACACCTATTCGGCGCATCCATAAAACATTTGTAGTACTTAAAACACAGGTATAAAGCAGAAACATCGTCGGTACAGCAGCGTAAATCATACTGGCAAAACCAAAATTCTAAAAACCATATCTGACCACATGCAGATTCATCAAACACCAATCATAGTACGGTTTTTTTTTATAACCAAGAAATTCCTGAGAGCCAGTGGCGCATGGTTCGAAACTCTGTGGATATGGGCCTGCTCCTCTAGCCTTCTCTACTTAAATACAAGGCTTTTGTCTAAGGCAGAGTTTGAACATGTGACGTGTGCCTAACCAACACATCATGCGTTGTGCTCCTACCACACATCAAGCATGGTATGACTTATAACTACCTTTTCTACCATAATACCAAAGAATTTCTTTTTAACCCACCTTTCTGAGAAAGAATCATAAATATGCAAGTACTTATTTAAGATCACATAATAGATGTCCATTTATGGAAAAGAAGGAGATCCATACAGTGAATTTAGGAAGCCTGATTTTGTAGACATCTACAAGCTCCATCATTAGATCAAATAAGTTAGAGAAAGCACTATCCAAGACCATTCCAGCAATAGAAGGATCTTCCGCTCCATATAGAAGGCTGGACATTGAACAAAGTTACTAAAATCGTGATCATGGAATTAGTGAGAAACGTAAAATCAGAACCATTGCCAAACTGTCTGCTAAAATCCAACTTGTCTTTCAGAAGAACTTGGACTGCAAATTAACGAGCAGTTGAGTGCAAAGTGAAATACCTTGTAACTGCACCCATTGACCGCCCCCATAGACCTATGCGTGATACTTTCAGGTTGCTTCTCAGATGTGACACAACTACCTTGAGGTCATCTTTCTGAAAAAGAAACGAAGAATTTTCATATATCAAGAGCACCACTAAAATAATTCATGCAAGACAAGGAAAAGGAAGTACCTCATGCCAACCAAGACTAACGTAATCACCATCTGACAAGCCCGAACCAGAAAAGTCAAGGGTTAAAACAGTGATGTTTGATGAAAGAAGTATTACAGCTGCCTCATTCGCATCAGCCCTACAGCCACTGCAGGGTCCAGAAAGTTAGTAAAAGCTCAACCTTGAGAATAATATGTTAGAAAATATGATGCATTTGAGTACATATTTACTCAATACTTAACATACTAAAATATATGTGACTGTATAAAAAAGGTCCACAGCCTAACAAGACTAATGGAACACTTAATTATTGAATATTTAATATTTTGACTTTCATAAACTGCTCATAGTCTAAGCAGATTAGCATTCATTTCAATGAACTAAAAGTCATAGATGCAAACAGTAAACCTGTTTCCATGGCAGTATATAACACAAGGAAGAGGAGCACCATCAGGAAATGATGATGGAGTATAATGACTGCATTGCAAGGTATGCCCTCTTTCATTCTTAAGCTGCAAAAAAGAAGAAGAAGAAGAAGATAGATGAAACAAGGATAATCAAATTAATTAGAAGACCATGACAACACAAACAAGCAAGTGTGACCACTTTAGGCAAGAGGTGACCATAAGTCCATACTTGCCTCAAAGTCTTCTCTTTTGTACTTTCTTCCCCCAACACTAAACTCTTTCTCCCATAAAAACTGTTCTGGATTGTAATCTGCCCTGTTATACAATGGAGAGCAGTTGACAAACCTCTCAAGAACTATCAAACAACTAAAAAGACTAAGGATGATAGATTGACACTTAATAGCATTAGGTTAGAGGTTATTGCATTGAAGATCAAATAAAAAATGGAGCAGTGATTGCGCCATAACTCAAGCTGGAGACTTAGTTAGAAGAGTTGACTGAATAATTTGAAAACTCATGGACCTAGAAAAGCAACGGCAAACATACTGCAGGCGTATCTTAAAATTTAATGCATAGTAGTGTATACAACAACAACTACTTCTGCTAGCCTCGGTTCCAAACAAGTTGAGGTCCGCTTATGAATTCTCACTAACCATATTACTGAATTACTCCGTTTAAACTCATGTCATGTCAATATTATGAAAATACATAGAGAATGTATTAGTTCACTAAATTCTTCTTTAACTCCGCTAGTGTGCAAAGAAAATTATGTAGAGGGTAAAGAATTACAAGTAGTTCTTGTAAGATGAACAAGACTCTGTTTAGTTGAACTGTAAATAGGGTGGCCAACATTTCCTTAATGCTGATGAATACACTGTTACCATTTTCAAAAAAACTCCGCTAGTGTGAGCTTGCTCACATTGCTGGTCCCAACCTGGATAAAGGAGGTGAGTTGTGGCAGGCGGGCATGTGTAAATTCCCAATTGCATGATGTGCCTTTTTTATTACATCAAATGACACCTCCACTTAAGTGTATGCAGTTTCTCAGCGTGCCTTCTTTCTCTCATTCATTTTGCACAACCTTTTCCAGCAACGAAAATTTCAATTGGTTCAACCGGAAAAGATGAAGAATTGGGCTATCTATTAATATAGAAAAGGTGAGGCAAATTCATAATATTGTGCCAAGTGTCAAACCGAAAAATCGACACATGTCAAGATTTAAGACAAAACTCCAATAAGTTTGGAGATTCAAAAAAAATTATAATTTATAAAATAAAATAGTTATTTTGAAGCTTTTAAAGCATTAATATGTTTCAGTTATTTCCAGTCCCACGTTTGTGCATATCCATGAGCCCCACGTTTTGGACTCCCATGTTTTTCATCCACGGTCAGATATTCAAATTTCTGGACTCCCATGTTTCTTTTATCCGGATAAAAAATACTCCACGATCCTCTTCACATATGTGGGCATCAAAACCTAACTCCATGACTTAGAAACTGTCTCCTAAACTAATAATGTCTCAAACGCCTCCGCCAAACCTTACAACTCAATTTTTCAGATCACTACGTCTGAAGAAGCAGTTTTCTTTCTCTCAACTTCCAAAATTCTAACATAACCCTAATCAAAAATGGAATCCACCAAAAATCAGTCTCTCAATTTCCAAAATTCTACTCAAAATCCACCAAAAGCTTACAAAAATGGCGATGCAAATCATTTTTGAAGAGTTTCAGAATCTGGTATTGAATCAAACTTTGATTGCATCTCCTCTATACATGAATTTCTATCAAAAGAAAATAATCATGGAAGGTATCCAATTTTTCCGTTTGCCATTTTTTATTACACAGAAAAATCAATTCTAAAATCTGGGTCTATCAAATTTTTATATGTTTGTTAACATGTTAACCACGTTTTCAAAGTAATCAAGATCAATTACTATTCTTATTCCATAGTTTGTTTAATTTGGTTTCAATTTTGATGACAAAATTTGATTTATGAGATTGTCATGAATTTTTCTGTTAGTAGCAATGAGTACTTTGTTTAAGATTGTTGTTTTTACGTTGGTATATATGTTTGAAATCTTTCTACTTAACGACCTAAATACTGGTGCGTTACAATGCGTCAAACAAATTAAAAGGGTATAGAAGAATGGTTCGCTTTTATAGACCCTTTTTGATGTTGGGTTTTCAGTTTCAGAAGTTGCGATGAATCCATTCGTTTGTAATGTCATTCAAGTGGCATGGTTATATACAAGTTTTTAAGAGAGAAGACTCGAATTTGAAAGATGCAAACAATTATTGCTTCACTATAAACCACTCTACTATTGTTGCTTTTGCTAACGCTAAAAAGTACACCCCCACTTTTTACCTTTTTCTTAATTTAGGTTTTTTCTCCTGCATATGATGTTATGACTTTTTGATTTGTTTTTGCGTTTGTTATATAGAAGAAACTATTTGATTTGAAAAATTTATCTATGTTATCCACTATTCTTGATTTCTGTTTAACTAATAGCAATAAAGTTTGCATCTTTTTATTATTTTGTGGTCCATTTTAAATTTTTTTTCCTAACTTTTTATATATGTAATTTTTTTCTCTATTGGCAATAAATTGAAGGTGTTTTTAAGTTTTCAGTTTAGATTGATTTCGGAGACATTGAATGTGGTCGGAGCAATATTCGAACATTTTCATTATTTTCATTATTTGTCTACAGTAAATGGGGAGGCCCTTGAAGCTTTCTATTTGTATAGTGTTATCAGACATATAGTGTGAATTGAAAGGGAACATGTGTGTAAACCTCTAGAAGACATTTCTGGCAGTGAGCTATGTTCAGTTTGGGATTTTGTTTGGAACTCTCATGGCAGTTTCCACATTTGTACCTTTTCTGTGTAGCTTTCTATCTGTTAGCTCTTTTATGGAATTTGTTTGGGATTTTGTTTTGCATATGTTCGGTTTTAGAGTTGTAAAAGTCGTCAATATTTTGCAAGTTAATGTTCATGGACCCTTGTTGGTAAGAGAGCTTTAATGATTACGCTACAACAAGAAAACAAGTTCGTATGTGGAAGATATCATAAGCAAGACAGAGCATGAGGAGCACAATTCTTCTCAGCTATCGGTCATTGGGTTTCCTTTTGGAATTTGGGTGAACAGTCTTTAAGAGTTTTAAGGTTTTGGAATTTCAAATCCAATAAACTTTGGAATTTGGGTGAACAGGTTTGTGCTGTTCCCACATATTTTACTTCTTTTTTATGAATCTCTTTTTACGTATATTGGTATAATCATGTAACGATCTTTTTGAGCATTCAACAGGGTATGGTTTCATTGAAAGATGAAATAGAGCAAGTAGAAGAGCAAGTATGGTTTCACTCTCTACTTCAAAAGAGACGTAACCTAGATGGTAAAAAAATATGGCACGGTTACTAATCAAGATGTGGCTTCTCTTCATGGAATTCATTCAGTGGGATACTCTACTTTAAAGGATCTCTTCTTCTTTTCTAGCATACATCCCTTAGTTCTAGCTACTTTGTTATGCCACTAGCTACCTGTAATTCACATAATTTTCTAGATCAAAAGTACAGTTTGTGCTTACTTTTGACGGTGTAAGCATCTCTTTATTTTTGTGGTTAAAATTTTAAGATGAGCATGCAGAACATACGATTCAACAATTACCAAATGATTCTAAATGCATGTCATATTTGCATCTTATTCCCTAGATTAGGAGGTTGTGTAATTCAAGAACCCCTAGGAATTCAGAATTAGTTATCTACTTCTATGCCATGTTGCTAATCTATTTTTTATCTCAACAATATGCAGAAAGTTGCGATTAGCAAGAAGCTGTATCATCTTTGATTTTTGCAGCAGCAAGACTCGACGACGTGCCAGAACTACGCCAACTAAGAAGTGTATTTACTGAGATATATGGAAATTCCCTTGAATGTTATGTCAGTAAAGAGGTACTCATTCATCTTTCCACTGTCATAATATTTGTGCTTAAACTTACAACTGCAACTTTACATTTTTCCTCTAGCTCTAAAAAACATAACAAATTTTCTTTCTTGAAGTTTGTTCAAAACTTAAACTCAGTAGTTACAAATGAGATGAAGCTCAGTTGATGCAAGACATATCATTAACGTTGAAAGAATGGTGCATGGTCTATTTCTCTACATCTCCGCTATTTTTATATATAGCAAAGAAGTGGAATAGTAAAAACTGAAATTATTATTCTTGATAATGCATATTTCAGAAGTGTGCATTGAACACTTCCAGTTAATAGCTGAAAAAATTTCACATAAAAAAACTATACTTTTGTTTAGAGTATTGTATAAAAGCTGGAGTACGTGGAGTTAAATTAAATCTGGAACCATAAGATATAAGAACCATATGTTAATGGAAAAAAGAATATGATACCTATTCATCCTTCAGATTATATATCAAAGCTTCTGCTTTAGTCTTTTTATATTAGTAGCTTTCTTTAATATATTTATCAGGTATTTAACTTATGCTTAATAATACACTTACTATAATAATTAAAGCACAATCGTTGTAACAACTTAAATCATTCTAATGAGGAACAAACAAAATGTATATGCCAGTACATATATTATTGACTTCCGCTGCTGTAGCTTCTATTAACCATTTGAATATGTCCTTTTTTGGTCTTCTGGTGCTGCAGATGACTCTTCATATCCATTGAAGCTAGAAAATATTGTAGTATAAGGTTTATGTTTAAACTGGAAGTTAAGAGATCCAACTATGAGAATCAAGATTTAGTCCTTAAAGTTATTACACTTACTGACGACAAGGATATTACTAACAAATACATTCCTTCTCCATGTGCAGAGATATTCAAAGTATGTTTTATATCAAATATTTCTCAACTTTGTTATTTGTGATTGAAGTAAATTTAACTATGATACATATTTTTTATAGGATCCGAATTTCAATAATAACCAAATCAATCATAAAGATAATAAAATCTCAGTGATTTTACAGCTCACAACTATTTTTTTTTACATCATTAATTATTTTAGTTAAATGAATTGCACGTCAATGAACACAAAGAACATTAACAATGAACTATTATTCAGTGTGACTTCTTTCTTTATAAACTGTACTCAAAACTTGATGTTTAATTTTATTTTTTTAATTTTTTATAGGTCATGAAGAGCCCCATACTTCTAAGCTAGCTTCACAACTACTGAAAAAATTATTAGAAGATTACTGTCATTTGGTCTTGAATCATACTTAGACCCCAATGTTAGCCCCAACGAAATTCATCTATTTATTTTTTGTTTAATTCTTTTGAATTCGATCGCTAAATTTAATTTGCAATATACATATGTTTCTATCATCTCTCTCCGCTCTTTTTTCCTTTGAATCAATCCGCGCATCGCGCGGGTACGTATACTAGTATAAAGAATAAAAAGGCCTCCATCTTTGATTCTTTTCTATTCTTCTGATACAATTACATATAACTTACTTTCTTTTTCCTGAATAACCGAGAAATCTCGATGGCCATGGCATATAGTTCAAAACTCAGTAGATAATGGGCTGCTCCTCTACCCTTCTCCACTTAAATAGTAGGCTTTCGTCAATCCTGTGAGGTGCACTACCTACCAAGCTTAGGCAGACGGGAAGAAATAACCTAGTATTTTTTGTCTCTGTTGTAATTTGAACATGAGACCTCATAATTCTCTTCCCACTCTATTGGCCTCTACATCACATTGTTAGGTGCTAAAAATTAGGACCATATCTCGACTTGTACGTGTCATCCTTGCTCAGGGGCCAATCCTAATCTTCACTGTATCATTCCAATTTGTTTAATTTATTCAGATACAGTTATATATGACTTAATTAATCTTCGTTTTCACTTACTTTAGTACTTTACAAGGGGTAAAAGATTCAAAGAATAAACTTATGAGCTATAATGCGAAGCAAAAAAAAACATAAAATATTCTAACATGGACTATGCGATCAAAAACCTACATTATCCAATTAAGCACACAAATAATAAAATAAAAAGTAAAATACGCAACAACTAGAGTAAAATTCAATTTAATCCTCAAACAGTGCCCTAAAAAAAAGGACAAAAAGGAAATTAGTGGATAAACGCACTCACCTCGGGGGACGAATAACAAAATTGATGAACTGCTCAATCATATTCTAAATTAACTCGCATCCAAACTATACTTAGGTCAAATTAAAGCTGAGCTCAATTTGAAACTGCATCGCGTGGGCAAAATGAGGATTTGAGACAAGTAGAAATCACAGTAATGGCAGTAGAATGTAGTTGTAAAATTCAATAGTTGATTGTGAGAAGTTTAAAGGGATCTAAATGCTGGATTTTTTTTGGAAATATTAGGGGATGAGATTCTAATTGCAGATGTTTGGGGTTGGGATATACTAGTTGGAGGAGCTCTCACTGCTACATCACTTTCTATTTACACATTAATCTTCATTAGATTTTGGTTTAATATTTTCCTTGACGAAGTTTCAATAATTTTAAATTATAGTTAAATGTTAGAAATGATTTATGGCAAAAAGTTAGAGAAATGATTAACTGCCTTAATCCATATTCACAAGTTTTAATTATTGCGTCTTATGTGACATTAACTTGAATTAATCGGACCAATGAATTTCGAATATTGGATGTTAGTCCAAAAAGAACAGAATGGTCCAAACATAGGCGGACTTTTGTTGTTTACATTTTTTAGCCGGTATTATTACGGATCTTTTGTCTCCGGGCCGAGGGTCTTCCGAAAATAGCCTTTCTATCCCTCCGGAATAGGGGTAAGGTATCGTATACTCTACCCTTCCCAGACAGTGGCGGATGCTAGGATTTTCGCTAAGGGGTTCAAAAAAGAATAAAAAATAAAAAATTAAAAGAAATTGTGAGCTGTGGGAATTGAACCAACAACCCAATAAAGGTTTTGAACCCTCTTGCCCACTAAGTTATGCTTTTAGGCAATATGAAGAAGATTCAAAATATAATATACAGAGGTACAAACCGGATTTTGCCTTATACGT
The DNA here is from genome assembly GCF_000715075.1 of Nicotiana tabacum. Classification (NCBI taxonomy): domain Eukaryota; kingdom Viridiplantae; phylum Streptophyta; class Magnoliopsida; order Solanales; family Solanaceae; genus Nicotiana; species Nicotiana tabacum. The sequence continues at coordinate 167,365,983 of NC_134095.1, forward strand.
ACAATGTAATTTTCCGACGAAGGGTTGTCGGTGAACCCCTTATGCCCCCCCCCCCCTCCTAAATCCGCTCCTGTCCCCAAATCCCACTAATGGGATTCGACTGGTTGTTGTTGTTATTGATTTTTTTTTAGCCGATATACATAAATTACATACTAATTATATACAATTGTACATCCGCTAGCTATTTTTAATTTAACCGGTTAAGCGTTAACTCTTCAATTATTAATAGATGACAAAATTAAGTAATGTTGGATAGTATAAGGACAAATTTGGATATTTTCCCTTTTATTGTTTCTCAATTAGCAATAGAAATCTTTCTTCAAATCGTAGCTCTTGAGAAGTCCATTCACTATCGGATCACGGATGACCGTAGTAACGTGAAAAGGAACCTCGATGACAAATGTTGTCTTGAATCTGTTTGTGATAGATTTGAGTGTGGAGAATAACCGAATTTTGAGACCAATATAAGTAAAAAAAATAAATTGTTGCTATAATACGTGAAATTGTTTTCTTTTATTCTACAATTAAAGCAACGCATTAAAACAAGGTGACATGGGTTTTCTTATGGAGTCGCCGATAAAGTGCGAAAATAGTACGGGCTAGTCAGTTTTCATACTGGTAATTGAAAAATATAAAAATAGCACGGTATAATCAGTTTTCGGACTGGTTATTCAAAAAGAGCCAGCATTTACCAAGTCAATGAAAAATAGCCACTATTTTGCTGCAACAGAGACCGTTCCAGCATAATATACCGAAGTTCGGTGCACCTGTGTATGAACTTCAGCATATTATGCTGGATCGGTATACTTTGCTGGCTCCAGTATAATATACTGGAGATTGGAGCATCAGTGCTCCAAACTCCAGTATATTATGCTGGACCAGTATACTTGCTGGAACTCCAGTATATTATGCTGGAGTTCTAGTGTACATATGCTGGAACTCCATCATATTATGCTGGAGTTCCATCATACTTATTCTGGAACTCCAGTATAATATGCTGGAGTTCAAGTATACTTATGCTGGAACTCCAGCATAATATACTGGCGTATTTTTCGGGTTTTGAACAGTGTTTTCGCTCAGATTTATCTTTACATCAAAAGTGGCTAGATTTCGATTACTTTTGAAACTGGGTTATTTTTGAACGACCAGTTGTAAATCTGGCTATTTTTGAATTTCTCCCTTGAAAAATAGCCAGCGTTTGCAAAGTCATCGAAAAATAACCATTATTTTGCTGCAATACGGAAAATTCTAGCATAATATACTGGAAATTGCTGCATCTTTGTATGAACTTCCAGCATATTATGCTGGACCAGTATATTATGTTGGAACTCCAGAATATTATACTGAAACTCCAGTATATTATGCTGGAAGTTCACATGTAAAAAATTCGAACTTCAGTATATTATGATTGAATATTTTCCGGATTTTGAACAATGTTTTCATTCAGATTTATCTTACATGAAAAGTGACTAAATTTCTATTACTTTTGAAACTGTGGCTATTTTTCAATTACCACTTGTAAATCTGACTATTTTTGAATCCCCATAAAGTTCCTATTGTGCGTGCTTTGACTTTTGGGGCTTACCTCGTGCAAGCTTAGGGCGCCTTAGTTACAAACACTTATATGAATCTTCATTGACCATATTGACCATGTTTCTGAAAGAGGGAATGTATAGCACGACCATGTTTCTGAAAGACGGAACGTATAACACGATGTTAAAATCACTTGCATACATCCTCTTCCACCCCTAAAGTTAGAAAGCTGGTTAGACTGCAATCTATGCCTATGAAAAGAAAAGTCACGAAAAGCAATCCTTATGATCATAAAGAAAGGCTTGCCTATACGTCTTTCTAGCGTACGCGCGGTTCCTTTCGATTTCGGCATTAAATTTATGAATTCAACCAGAAAAATGTGCAAGAACCACAAATTTAGTTTAATAGACTTTTGGCCAAATTTAAATTTATTGTTCTGCTACATAGTGGTTACATGAGTATAAGTCTAGCAAGACAAGCAGGCTTGAATTATCCAACAAAGTTGTGCTACACATGAGATTGTTGGCATAGCCTCTACCTTGTGAGTGAAAATCAACCTTTGAGTACAAAGACAATATACATCTTAATGACAGTGTCGAACGTAAGTGAAGGCCTGGGTGGTGGTGTTAGTAAGATACCTGAATACGGATCGGAACGAACAATTGACAAATTTTAATTCACTCTGCTTCTATCCTGCAATTTCATGGCTGCTGGTTCTCAAATGTCTGATTATTTTTCTTAAACTGAGATAACTCTAAACAGCAATGTCTGGCTTCACAAGCCCTTGAAGTTTCCACCCACCAGGTCCAGCCAGAGAAAATGCCTAAGGAGAGCACTTAAGTCAGATAAGATCAAATATCTTAGAAACTTCATTTTGCAGATTATGAAACTATTAAAGTTCAATAAAGCATGCACATCGTCATCATCACATCTCAAGATTTGAACATGGTTTGTTACTGACAAGTTTGCGGATTTAAGTTATTTTCTCGGGATGATGGGGCCCTATTTTGCAGTCACTAGCATTTTCACTTCACATTGAAACTCTCTATACCAACTTATCATATGCTACTTTGACATTCATGATGCAATTGAATTTGCAAAGTAGGACTGGCAAAAATGGAACCAAAAGTTACAGAAGAATGACCAAACCTCTTCCCACGACTTCCCAGTGGCTTCAAGCAAAGCAGCATTACAAGTCTTTAGTTCCACAGTAACACCTGAAAACATTGAGGCTGCTTCCTCCCATCCTCTATTATGACCCATGCACCTGAATAGAGGATTAAATTGTAGTAATTTGCTATGAAGCACTTTACCCAATAACTGGAAATTGACATATCAAACTGTCATTTCTCTCACTGAAGATGAAACAGAAGATTGTACATGTCCCAATTTTATTTCTTAATCAAGTTAAATCATTCGAAATAATGGGAAACCCCTTCTGAATACAAACTGTATACAAAAAGCAAAGGGTTTCACAAAAAAATGATTCTTTATAAAGAGCATCTAGTCGTCAATACTGACTGAAATATCATTTATGCTCCAAAAGCGTACAAAAAAAAGAAAAGAAACTTCACCAATTGTAAAGAGGAATGCATTAACTCTTTCAAACTCTTTTATGTTTCTCCCTTTCCATCTGATCCACAAAAGTGATAAAGGAGCTATTTCCTATACTCTCCTCCACATCCTCCTGCTGAATACCCACACTAGTAGCATATCTTTGACGATCATGACACCACCCAATTCAACTCCCAACATATTCCATACTGTATACCATAATATATATTCAGTCGGATAGTGAAGTAACAAATGATTGACATCTCTCATGTCTCCTTGCACATAAACCACCAACAAATGTGGGTCGTCCTTTCCCTCAAGTTTTCTGCAATGAAGAATGGCTCCCCATGTTGCGTCCAATAAATGACACTTCTCTCTGCACCCTAAACACTCATATCGAGGAATGAAAAAAATTCCTGTCCTTGCTCCTAAGTAGCCTGTTATGATACTATTTCACAAACAACATGCCGTCCCTCTACCCTTAATATTTTCAGTGGTCTTTGTCCGTGAGTGAGACATGTTTTTGTATAATAATTCAAGCAGCTTGAGCTCTCCATTTTTTTGAGTCTTGTGAATTTCTTTCGGGTTTCAAGTCCTATAAAATTCTTCTTCTTTGCTCTTTATATAGTCTGAATTCCGAGCAACTACTGCTTCTTATGGTTGGCAATACTAAAAATGATGGGAAAAATTCACACAAGAGTGACTTCCCTTGCAGAAATCCAAATTAAAAAACAGGAAAATATACTAGCTCCAGATAACTTCTTTCAATCAAGCACCGTAATAGATTTCCATGCAGTGTACTAATGCTCTTTCATTATGTCAAATGCCACCACCAAAGAATCAAAGGCAGAAGGAAAACTCACATGACTGTAAAGATCTCATCCCTCGAGTATTTACAAATTGCTTGTCGTAGGTGCTCAGCGGTCTGCCCATCCATTGCTGCAACAGAATAAAAGCTTGAAATAAAATGTACTTCAGCTTCCAAGAAGGCTTGGACTTGCTCCTGCATTATTTTCAGTGTTTCCCGAGTTCTCAGTGCATCACTATGACGTCAAGAAAAAGAAACAACCACTTAGTTTGTTAATATGAAATTAAGTTTTTAGCAGCTTAAAATTCTCATAGAAAATTCCTCTCTAGATATTCTTAAAGAACCACTTACCTTGATAAAATAAGTTTTGGAATCCAGCCCAATTCTAGGAGCTTTTGCGAGACCTTGATCGCATCTAGTTGTCCAGCTCTACTCAAAGGACGATCATGATCTGCTCAAACATAATGAGAAATATTATATTAAACGTATGAATAAGTACTCTTTTTTTTATTTTTTGGTTATATTGTTAGAGTTGGTATCTTTTGTTTATAGAGCAACACAATGAACTTTTTACTGTAATTGTTTCTTTACAAAAGGAACATTTCCACGAGGCAGGAATTCAAGTCTTAGAAGCATGAAATTTGAGCTATGTCGTTGTTACAACTCACAGTCATACAAAAACCAGAGTCTAAAGAGCTCTTCGTGTCTCTCTTCACTTCAAATTTTAAAAGTATAGCGAATTTTCAGCGTTAAGAACTTCAAAGGTTAAACATATCAAGTTAAAATCTTGGAACCGTCTTTGACTTCTACCTAGTAGTAATATCATTTAGCATCCAAATAGAAGGATAGATGAAATGACATACGGAAATTGGTGCCCCTATGGCACAAATTTGAATAGGTTAGGTGCTGAATCATCAAACATACTAAATTAAACAGGAAAAGAAAAGGGATTCATGTATATAGCTCGAGTAATCGATCAAACCCATTGTAACTTACTGACTTACTGTTAAAAGTTGCATACTCCACAAGTTGCAACTTGTAATTCCAATAAGTTGATCAAGTTATTTGTAATCAATCTACCAAACAGAAAACCTTTTAAATATTGAGTTTTTAAGTTATATACACATGTAAATAAGTTTACACTATCAGATGATCAAATATATCCACAGGCAATTTGTAAAATTGAAAATAAGACAATGTTAATTGCTACAACAAATAAAGGTGAAAAAATTACTCACACTGCCAAATATGCAACTTTTTCATATATTGGTTTTAAGTTATTACACTATCATTTTAAAGAATTCTTTACACTATCATGCCAGACAAAGGACATCTATATTTGTTATCTTGAAACATATCACCTGCTACAACAGCTAAAGGTAACTTGAACAGTGGCGGATGTAGCACTCACACGTCGGTCGGGTTGATCTGAACATAGTACTTTAATGCATAGCATAAATTTATGTATAAAAAACCCACTAAAATTGCAACAAATAATAGGTCTGTACTCATAATTTTAAGATTGAACCCGTAGAACTTAAATCCTAAATTTTCTTACACTAACTTTATAAATAACTTAAAATAATGGTACCCCGAATGGAGCGATTGTCCCAAGAACTCTTAGCGTGTCGAAGCAATATGAGTCGACGTGCTGTAACTGACTGTGTCGTTGGGGTTTCCATTGAAGTCGAAGTTTGCCCTTGGGTAGTATCATCAATTACAAGAGAAGTAGCGCCAGAAGCTGAGGCCACAGATTTTGGGTTCCAGTTCCGATTCCTGCTTAGGGATTTTGTACAGCAGCAATATGGCAATTGCAATGGTGATGCTACAACATTCATTTTCGTGGTGCTGTCAATGGATTAATACCTTCAATAAATCAGCATTCAACTGATATCTCAATGAATTTCTCCCTCTGAGCTGAGCAATAATTCCTTGAAATGCCACTACAGATTCCCCGGCGGTAACCTGGCCCTCTGCCCCTACAAATATAATCGCTCTTTCAGTCGAGAGTTCTTCTTTTAGCTAGATTAAGGAGTTGTTTGGATTTTATGTAACTAGTATTAGGATACGCGCATTGCGGTTGTATTCTATTCTAATAAATATAAAATCTCAAAAAATTACTTACACGATAATTTGCTTGAGTTATAAATAAAGATTAAATAAAAAATATATGTTCATGAAAATGTTGAATGTTGAATTTTAGCCGTAATTCTCATTTTGCGTTTGTGGCGTTCAATTTAATTTTTCTCTACATCATAATGTCATATTTATTATACATAAGTTAAATTCATTTTGGAGTTCAAAGACTAATTTTGAAAGAAAATTTGCATTATGACTCACGTTTAAGAATAACTTCATGCATTTTTTCGTGTAATGATTGTTATTGCTTTTTTAAAATAGATTTTAATAGATTTTTTTTTTTGACTTTACTCTTAAAAAATAATAAAATTATTAAATATAAATAAAATCCAAATTAAAGACAAATATGCCATAGTTTTGGTCTAAAAATGCTTGTGTCGTTAGAAAAATAGAATATACGAAAAACAAAATTTCTTTTGAATAAATTTTTTAAATGACTTCAAAGTCTTTATATGAGTATTGGTCGTTCATGTAGTTTGTTAAGAAAAGTATTTTTATAAAGTAAAATCTTAATTAATTTAAAGCCATAATTTTAGACTTTTTATCTATTAAGGAAAGATTTAGTAATTATATTTTTAGTTGTTTTTAATGTCCTAAATATTTGAAAAAATATTAAATGACTAATTTGTCTGGTGTGAACTCTATTTTTAAAGAATAAAGATGGCGAATAACATTTTGCTAAGACCATTCATAATTTAGAAAAGATTTGAATTAGATTTTTAGCTAACTAATTAATTCAAAGATTTAATAATTTATTATCGGCATTGAAGCAAATAATTTATTTCCTTGTTGATTTAAATTATTAATATTGTTCATCTTCAATTTTAAATATTTAACTGTAATATAATTTTATCCACTAAAAGTTATATTCCTATAGCCTATAGGCAGAAGAATCGATTTGAAAAGGAGTTAAAAACGCAAAGAAACGCAAATCCTTTACGTCTTTCCCTTTCATTTGCTTTTTTTTTTTATTTCCTTATTCTGAAAATTAATATTAGAAAAAATAAACATGGAAGGTTTTGTTACCTTCCTAGGGAAGTGTTTATAAAAATTAAAGTTAATCGATTTCCAAAATGTAGAACTTTCTACATATTCAGATAAGGAATATATTTTAAACCAAATTTTTAGTTGATTTAGGACTCCTAAAAATTAGGAAAAAAACTTAAATTACAATTTTGTCCGATTTAAAATTTATTTTTAAAGGGTAAAAAAGGCGAACGATATTTCGCTAAGGACATTCGTGCTTTTAATATAGTATATAGATAGATGAAAAATAATCCTTAGAATAAACTTATGCATAACTATTATCCTTTCCATGGAGATTTATAGCCTGTTTGGCTTCTAAAATTATACATTGCTCGTTTGGCTTTTTTTTTTTTCTTTTCTTTTTTTAAAGTTGGAGTGTTTGGCCAAGCAGCTTTTAGAATAAAAAAAATATTTTTGAGTAGAAGCATAAGCGAAAATATTTTTTTTTAAAAAGCACTTTTGAGAAAAATACACTTTTTAAAAACTTGGCCAAAATTAATTGTTGTTTTTTAAAATTAATTAGCCAAACACAAACTGCTTCTCACCAAATGTAGAAAAACACTTTTAAGAAAAAGCATTTCTCAAAATAAGCTTATTTTAAAAACTTGGCCAACCAGGCTATTAGCTTATTTTGAAAAATACAATAGCAATAGCAATAACAATATATATAGTGTACTCTTACAAGTGAAATCTAAGATAATATATATATGCAAATCTTACCCGCTATCTACTTTTGAGTAGCTATTAGTATTTGGCCAAACTTTTAAAAAGTTATTTTAAGTGTATTTTTCTCAAAAGTGCTTTTTAAAAAGTATTTTTAGGAGAAATTACTTTTTTTTGCTACTCAAAAACCGTTTCCATTCAAAATTACTTTTTTCTTTTAAAAGTTTGGTCAAATACCTTGACTTTGAAACAATCATTTTTAGTAACCAAAAAAATATTTTTGGCCAAAAAGAAGTACGACCAAATAGACTATTAGTTTTGTACTCCGTTGCTCTTTTTCACGAAGATGGTAAAATAAAAATAAGAGATGGGTAAATAAAACACAATGATGGTTTATTTTATTTAAGTTTGTAAATGGATATAGGAGATCATTTTCTTCCATTATTTTATGGAATGATACTTGATAAGACAGAGTATAAGAATTTTTTTAAAAATTAATACAAAAAGCATGATCTATTAATAATAAAATATATCGCTTGGTTTCTTGTGTGACACTAAATATTAACAACAACAACAATAACAACAAACCCAGTATGATTCCAGGTGAGGTCTGGGGAAAGTAGTCTGTGCGCAGACCTTACCCCTAACTAATGCAGGTAGAGAGGCTGTTTTCAATAGACCCTCGGCTCAGGAAGGGTAAGAAGAAGATGAGGAAAGCAAGGAAGGAAGGAAGGAAGAAGGAAGAGAAAAGAAAAAGGGAGAGATAAAGGATAAGTAGTACCAAATAATAACAATAGGGAATACAATACGTGAGGCGAACAAAACCACGTAACGTAATAAAAATCTAAGAATATGAAGGAACATGCATGTTACTAAGACTATCGGTGAACAACTAAAAACTACCCACTAACCTTCTACCTTAATCCGCGACCTCCACACCCTCCTATCAAGGGTTATGTCCTCAGTGAGCTGAAGCAGCGCCATGTCCTGTCTAATCACCTCCCCCGGTACTTCTTAGGCTACCTCGACCTCTTCTCAAACTCTCCATTGATAACCTCTTACACCTCCTGACAGGAGCATCAATGCTTCTTCTCTTAACATGTCCGAACCATCTCAGCCTCGACTCCCGCATATTGTCCTCCACGGGGGCTACTCCCACTCTGTCCCGGATAGCTTCATTCTTAATCCTATCTCTCCTAGTACACCCACACATCCATCTCAACATTCTCGTCTCTGCTACTTTCATCTTCTGCATGTGGGAGTTCTTGACTGGCCAACACTCAGCCCCATACAGCATAGCATGTCGAACCACCACTCTATAAAACTTACCCTTAAGTCTTGGCGGCACATTCTTATCACATAAAACACCGGAAGCAAGCTTCCACTTCATCTATCTCGCTCCGACGCGATGTTCTACATCTTCGTCAATCTCCCCGTTGCCCTGGATAATAGACCCGTGGTACTTAAAACTCGCTCTCTTGGAAATAACTTGAGCATCAAGCTTTACCTCTACGTCTACTTTATGGGTCCCGTCACTCAATTTGCACTCCAAAAAATGCTCGCTTGGAGTGCACGTGAATGTGAACTAAATATTAGTGGCAATACATTGCACGTGAAACCTATATATTGTATTATTTTATGTTGGATAGAACGTAAAAGATGAACGAAATTGAGATGTTTCCCCGGTCCACAATAAATAACTTATCGTTATTTGGCACACCCCTTAAAAAAACACCAATTATTAGAGAAAAAATGTATTTTGACTAATTTACCCTTAATTAAAAAGTGTATATTGTTAACGTGACACATTGGGATATGTAAATAAGGACAAATTTTAGAAAAATAAAGTTAATTCCTAATCGATTATGTAAAATGACACTTATTTTGGACCAAAATAAAAAGACAAAAAAATCATTTATTTTGGACCGCAGGAAGCAACATATAAGCTCATAACACATTGTTTACTCTCTTATTCTACTAGGTGCAACAATATAAAACTACACTAGAGATAATTTTATTGGCAATTTTAATACAATGAATTAGAGATACAAAAAATGAATTTGACAGACAATGGTACAAGTACTGCAGCACAAGCTATAATACTCAGAGAATACATAGATTTGTCTACAAAAAAAAAAGCTACAAACAAGTAGGATTAAATTGATTTCCCTATAAGATGTGAATGTCTTCAACTGGGAACTCCATTTACATGGAATTAATGTTTTTATCTATAAAATGAATTCAAACCAATATATGAATGCAAGTTCTAATATAACTAATGTAAACTGTAAAGCATTATTAAGGTGTAACAATCTTGAATCTCCCCGCGGCCTTTACTTCATAATTTCCAACTGCAACCAGAAATATGCGAGTCGAGGGGAAAGAACAGCGCGATTATATGGTTATTATTCTACAGATTTTCACTTGTTTGTTCGCAAATAGACAGAGGAACCTGCATGTTTTAGCTCGGCATTGGTTTGTTCTCCAAAAAAGATCTCAATAGAATGAAAGCTTGACGAGGGCGATGAAGTGGCACCTCGTGCCCTGCTCCTGTTACAGTTACAAGCGTCAACCCCTTGTATACTTGGCTCCATCCTCCAACCTATTCATAGAATAACGACAAGGACAAACGAAAGCATGAATTTTCGGTTTTGGAGAGGTAAAGAAGCAAGGTTGTCAAGAAGAAAACAGTTTGCATGTCCATTTTCTCAGTTATGAGTTATGACTAACCTTTTTATTGTCATACCAAGGGTACCAGTTGGTGATAGTTGGAAGCTTCAAAGCATCTATAGAATATCGAGTTGCGGTTACAGGAACAACTGAATCAGTATCCCCACTGCAAAGAAAGCCAAATGTTTAGGAAAATCAGGTTCTGATTAAAGATAAGCTGAAAAGTAGACAACAACAACAACAACAATAGCCCAGTGGAATCCCACAAGTGGGGGTCTGGGGAGGGTAGTGTTTACGCAGACCTTACCCCTACTCCAGAGGAATAGAGAGGCATAAGCTGAAAAGTAGACGTTATCAAAATTTTGTCCGTGCTTCTATGACGACGCACAGGTTGTCTTGGAGGGGAGCCTTGGAACAACGGTAAAGTTGTCTCGCCGTGACCTATAGGTCACGGGTTCGAGCCATAGAAGCAGCCACTAATACTTGCAGTAGGATATGTTGTCTACATCACAACTCTTGGGGCGCGGCCCTTCACCGAACCCAGCGCTCATACCGGACCCAACGTGAGGGGATGCATTGTATACCGGGCTGCCCTTTTTCTTTTGTGACGAGGCATTTATGCATAAACGAAGATGATTCAAGATGACACAAGCTTCTCAGTTCATTCTACGACTTAGTTAGAAGAGGAGACTCATAATATGAGACGTTTCCAGTCTACCTTTCATACTTGAAATTCTTCATTTGAAAAGCCAAATGAATGTTTCTTAGGTCTAGGCTGAATAGTACATTTCTAATGCTAACAACGAAGCCAACACAACAAAAACATACCAAGTAAAATTTCACTAGTGGGGTCTGTGGGAATGAAGCCAACACAAATCAGCTAAATAACAAGGAAGCCCAAGTCCTCTAGAAAATGACATAGAAATAATTTATAGGTATGCAACTTCCAAAGTTAAGACTCCCCGTTTAAATAAAATGTCTCAACACATCGGAATCCTAAGCCTAAACCAAAGCAACAACAACAACAAACCTGTATAGACCCCACTCCACAAGTGAGGTCTGGGAAGGGTAGTATATACGCAAACCTTATCCCTATCTAGTGCAGATAGAGAGGCTATTTCCAATAGACGCTCGGCTTAGAAAGGGTGAGAAGAAGAAGAAGAACAAGGAGACAAGAGCGAACAGGAAGGGGGAGCCCATACCTAAGCATTATTATCATTTATCAACCATGTAAAGCACACGTTTAATCATTACCACAAAGGAACACAATCAACTCTAGCTTCATATAAACAATTATCTGACTTAGCTTTACCTGAATACCCATATCCTAAGACCAGCAGATATTAGCTCTTGGTAGATAGGCAGCATTGACAGAGGAGAATCGGCCCAATAGTTTCCAACAATATCACTGGAAACCAAAAAAGATCCAGTTAAAAATTATCAAAAGCTTGAAGATATGAAACTTGAAACTTCAAAAGTTTTTCAACAGACCTGCATGTTTTCCAAGGATAGGCAACCTTAGTTACATTAGCATGGAACGCCTTTTGTACCTCCGGGAGATTAAAATAAACTTCAGAATACCTCTCGGTGCATGGGTCGTATGCTCTGGACATCCATGGCTACATGTTTGAAACAGGAAGAGAAGATTAAATACTTGAATCTACAAAAATTAATAGATAACCAAATATCAAGATTAAATGTACACGACCAAATGGTGAAGTCCAGAATGATAACATGTGAAAACATATCTTAATAAAAAGAATCTGAAACATGTAACTTGAAATAAAATAGGGTCAAGTAAGAACTTGTTTTAGAAACAAGAACATAGATAGGAGGATTAATAGTTAAGAAAGGAGAATTAGGGGAAATTGCTGGCATCGACGGGTTTCCTTGCAGATGTCGCGCTTGTTTTACAGGTCCAAAAAATTAAGTCATTAGTGATTTTACTGCATGGGAACATCCACAGAAAAAGAAAAAGTATATGGAAATCTACAACAAGCGTGTTATCGATGATAAGCGAAGAACAGCTCCGGAATCTGCTAGTAGCTTCTAACACAACTCTGACAGACAGCTTTTACCACAAAGAACTCTGATAGTTTTTCTTCTGTCTTTTTCTTTTCGAAGGGGGAAGGAGGGAGTGGATGGGGATGCATGTTTATGATATAGCAACAACATCCACAGTCTTGACTTCAGAACTTATCTGTCTAGTGAGGGTGCGGACACCAAAGATGCAAATGTTCAAAGAATTGTCCATACTCCAAATCCTCTCCCTCCAAAAACCTATTGAAGAGGCTCTCCTCTGAAGGAAAGTTTACTAAACTATATTAAGCTTTCTTTCTATAACCTAATATCACAGATAGACCATTTGAAAACATAAAGCAGCGGCCAAAGGTAGAGTCATTTACTGGCACTGTCTCAGTACTAGAAAAGAGATCATTATAAACTCACTGCACAATAAAGACACTTAAACGCTTGCAGTTTCTGTCACACACGCTCAGACAACTACATTCAGATAAAATTACAAGCACCTAGATAATAAAACATTCAGCACCTCTGAACCATCGAAAATGCAAATCTTTTGGTGTAACTTAACAGTTGGTTAGGCACCTGCATAAAGCACTGATCCACTGAGAAAGGGATCTATTTCATAAGGGGACACTACCTCAATATATGCATATACCTCGACAAAGTACTAGAAACTCCAAATTTCATAAAAGAAAATGGTAATTATGTTTTTGTCTCTTTCTTGGTCATCTTTGAGGTTGTACGATTTTGGATAAAGCTAGTCACTAGCCGAGTCGGGCACCAGCAAGAGGGTCCTACTTCAGATAGAGAGATCAATTCTAAAGTTTGCACACTTTCAACCATATAGTATATAACTCCATATCTTTTACAGTCATTTCAGCAAACTAAAGTTTTGCAAGTGTATTCAGAACCAAACCAACATTAACACAAGTGGTCTATCATCTTATTCTTTTCCAACCTTAGTCAAGCATTCTACAATTTACCTACATTTTCCGCCGAGAAGTGGAGTGAGAAAAGAGCATAAAAAGAAAAGACTCACATAATGACCCCTTAAGTTACGCCGAAGCGATGAAGTACTAGCACAAGGACGAGTATATATGCTATAAGGGTCAATATTTCCCTGCTCTTGTTCGGCAAGAAGAAGAGCTTTAGTGCAATCAGTGGAAGGATGTTCAGAAGATCCTTTGTCACAGGTTATCTGGAGAAGCTTGTATGTAGAATCTGAAATCAAGCCATGGGTCCACCAGTACTCGAACGTGCCAATATAGTCATGGTAATCATCGGTAACAGCATTCCCCACCTAAAAAGAACAGTCAGAGAAATCGATTTTGATAAAAACAGCCTGTAACTCAACATTGCATTCAACATTAAAATTGTCACTACTACTACCATAAAGCCCTTGAAATTAATAATCGGGTTCTTGATTCCCTTGTTCCTTTGGTAGACAAGTTGAGATAGCTGTGGAACATAATGCCCTAAAGAGACAGAAGAAAAGTGAAATTAGTATCTTATGATATGAGGTATTAACCTATGATGCTCGGACTTTGCAAAAATGTCATCGGGTGCATGTTGGATCCTCCAAAAGTAGTGTATTTTTGGAGGATCCGATACGGGTGCGACAACATTTTTGGAGAATCGGCAGAACATAGGTATTAACAAAATGTGTTCAATTAACCAGACACTAGACAGAAGAAAAATATAGATGCTACTTCCCCAGTTCCCCTGTCCCAATTTATGTGACACTCTTTCCTTTTTAGTCGGTCCCAGAAAGAATGTCACCTTCCTTATTTAGAATTCTTACATTACCCTTTTCATTGATTTACAGTCATACAAATATCTATGATTTTTTCTAGACCACAAGTTTCAAAAGTCTTCATTTCTTTCATAAACTACTTGCCGAGTCAAACACCACCACATAAATTGGGACGGAGGGAGTAGTAATTAATGTGTTATAAGGTACCTGCATAACTTTCTCCAGCAATATAAAATTCTCTATGCTTGTATTGAGGAAACCTTTCGAACCACTTGACGAGAAACTGGTACGTATCTTCAGCTACAAATCAAAACGCCAGGGTTCAACATTTCAGTTTAAACAACATAATTACTATGAATCCTCAATATTTCTCACATTGAAAGCACATACAAACATTCAATTACTAAATTATCGTTACCTGTTCTTTGATCACCCGCATTATACAAATCTGAGGAAGTATTCGTATACGAAAATCCAACCCCAGCTGGCGATTCAAGAAAAAGCAAATTCGCCACTGCACATAATAACACAAGTTCATCAGAAAAATCCAAGAAAAAACAGAATATAAAACAAAAAAATAGTTAAAATCTGCTACATACAATTGTTCCAGGAGTAAGGATTCAAGTAAAGTGTCTTCCCATCAGAATTAATATGAAACGGACCGATTTCTTCAGCAGCTCCATAAGCTACTGAAGAACAACCTGGCCCTCCATTTAGCCATAAAATTAGTGGCCTTTTCTCAGGATTTCTACTCATTGGTGACTCAATTAACCAGTAAAACAATGCTCTTCCAGCTTGTTCATTTACAGTAACATAACCTGAATACTGATTGAATTCTACATTTGCTGGTTGACCAGGCAAATAAGTAATTTTATCCCTCAATTGTTCTACATTAATAGAACAATAACAACTACCCAAAAACAACAATGACAAGCAAATTACAAAGGGCAAAAATTTCTCCATAAATTGAATCAAAACACAGAAAATATGAATAATCACAGAATAAAGTTGGGATCTTTTTCAAGAATTATGTAAAGGGGGGCAAAAAGATTTTGCACATGTATCACATGAGTACAATTCTTGAATTTATACAGATAATAAGGTGAGGTAGTAACAAAATACAGTGAAAAACAAAGGACAAAAACACAATTTTTTTTTCAAGAAAATAATGAGACAAGAAGAAAGACAATAATTGAATAGTACTATTTGACAGACAGCAAATGAAAATGACACAAAGGTACTACACACTAAAATGAGGAATACCCAGATGCACAGATCTCTAAAATAATTCTTGGAATTATAGTTAAGTAGTTGGAGATTTGATCTAAAAGATTCCTACATAATGAAGTTAAGACATTTTTTTAAACCAATTTAATTGCTGACTTGTGACCACAGAAAGTGGACTATTTTAGTCATACTCACTGCTGAATTTATCATTTTCTACTATTACTCCTAAATATCCACCTTTTGGGGTTTACAATCACTGCATGATTGATGGTTTCGTCATAATTATTTTTTTTAAAATTTTTCATTGCTGTGCGGGTGCGACTAATTGGAATTTGCACTGTATAAGGTCACTAGAGTGGGAAGCATGCCAACCATAATATTTTCCATTCGGAGAGGCTCACCCCTGTAATATTAAATCCGTCGTTACTTAAAAAGACAAAAATGTTATTTTATGTAATAATCGATCTGGTAGGGTCACATCGTTACCTTTTTTTTCCCTCTCATATTGATATTTCTTATTATTAAATAATATTATTTTATCTTTTATCCTACCTTCTTATATAATAATTTCACCGCGTACTTTACTTTTTCTTTATAATATTGTAAGATTACAACAACAACAACAACAACAACCCAGTAAAGTCCCACTAAATGAGATTTGGGGAGGGTAGTGTGTACGCAGACCTTACCCCTACCCCGATAGGGCAGAGAGGCTGTTTCCGATAGACCCTCGGCTCAGGAAAATGAAAATAAAACAAGAAAGACAGTTCATCAGTATCGTCAACATAACCATGGAAATAGTGACAGCATCTTAAAAACCATAAAATAGATGACATGAAATAACAATAACCAGCAACTAAGGTCTAGAACTATGGAAAACAGTAAGGGTAGTGTGGAATCTACATTAACCACAAGCTGTCTAAGACCAACCTACTCAAAACTCGCTTCACCCCCGGAAGGAGAAGGAGAAGTTCGACTACCACCCTTGCCTACAACCCTAATGCTCGACCTCTAGACCTTCCTATCAAGGGTCATGTCCTCGGAAATCTGCAATTGTGTCATGTCCTGCCTGATCACATCTCCCCAATACTTCTTAGGACGTCCTCTACCTCTTCTCGTACCCACCAAAGCCAACAGCTCACGCCTCCTCACCGGAGCATCCAGGCTTCTCCTCCGCACGTGCCCGAACCATCTGAGCCTCGCTTCCCGCATCTGGTCATCCACAGGGGCCACACCCACCTTCTCCCGAATATCTTCATTCCTAATCTTATCTATCCTAGTGTGCCCGCACATCCACCTCAACATCCTTATCTCAGCTACCTCCATCTTCTGAATATGAGAGTTCTTAATCGGCCAACACTCTGCCCCATACAACATGGCCGGTCTAACCACCGCCCTATAAAACTTACCTTTGAGTATCGGTGACACTTTCTTGTCACATAAGACTCCAGATGCTAGCCTCCATTTCATCCACCACACTCCTATGCGGTGAGTGACGTCCTCGCCGATCTCTCCATCTCCTTGAATAACCGACCCAAGATACTAGAAACTACCTCTCTTGGGGATGACCTGTGATCCAAGCCTCACGTTCATGCCTACTTCCCTCGACTTGGCGCTCAACTTGTACTCCAGGTACTCTGTCTTAGTCCTGCTCAATTTGAAACCCTTAGACTCGAGAGCCTGTCTCCGAACCTCCAACCTCTCGTTAACACCGTCCCGCGTCTCATCAATCAGGACTATGTCATCAGTGAATAACATACACCATGGCATTTCCCCTTGAATATGGTGTGCTAGTGCATCAATTATTAAGGCAAATAAGAACGGGCTAAGCGCAGATCCTTGGTGTAATCCCATAACAACCGGAAAATGCTCCGAGTCGCCTCCCACAGTCCTTACCCTAGTCTTAGCTCCATCATACATGTCCTTGATCGCTTTAACATAAGCTACCGACACACCTTTTACCTCCAGACATCTCCATAGCACCTCCCTAAGGACCTTGTCATACGCTTTCTCCAAGTCAATAAACACCATGCGCAGATCTTTCTTCCGATCCCTGTACTGTTCCACCAACCTCCTAATAAGGTGGATAGCTTCCGTAGTCGAGCGACCCGGCATGAACCCGAACTGGTTGTCACATATAGACACTGTCTTCCTCACCCTCACCTCCATCACCCTCTCCCAAACTTTCATTGTATGACTTAGTAACTTGATACTTCTATAGATAATATTGCAAGATTATTATTCATATTGCTGGTATATGACATCATGAACGACGACACATAATGTAATTTATCCAAACATTGTTTAATATAATATAATATAATATAACAGAATACGATACAACACAATATGATATGATACATAATAATAAAACGATACATAACTACCAACTAAACAAGATGTAAGGGGAGGTATCATATCTATTCCACCATAACCTTTGGTGGTTCGGCATAACTATTCTAAGAATAATACTAGCTTTTTCATTTTAAAAAAATTAATTTAACATCTTGTATTATCAGAGGCAAATTTAAGATTTTAACTTTGATTTGTTTTGATGTTCTTAGCACTGAAGATATAATACTTTTAGAATTATAGGTTTGGATCATATATTTGTTAAATATTTTATGGGTTTTCATATAAAAAATTATACTTGAATACCAAATCATTGGATCCGACCCTGCGTTTCACTTTAAACTAAATTAGAATAGTCACACAAAATGTTATGATGATTAAGATAAACAAAATTTAATTCATTAATTTCTATATTTCACGTCAGTCAAATTATGTCGCATAAATTAGAATGGAAGAAATACTAATCCATCAATAAATCAAAATGAAAATCATTAAAAATAGTATTTATGTGTGAATTAGAGCTGTACTTACATTCTAATTTCTAATTCCCTTCTTTTTCACATAACCCCACTATTGTGTCCTGGGAAATAGGGAACAGTATTGATTAAGGGATATACTTTTTCTCGATTTCTATATAAAAAATAATAATTAATAAAAATAAAGATTTCCTGACGTTACAAAAAATAAAAAATAATTAATTATATATAAAAAAATATTTTCTTACGTTAGCCACTTTTGGAGCAATTGACCTAAAAGGTAAGAGGAGCACATGGGATTTTTGGTTTAATATAAAAGACTCGATTGGGATTGGCTGGCAAACTCTCATCACAAATTCACATGGGATATTCACTGACTTTTTTGCCAAGATTTTTTAATTCATATACCGTTGAATATGTGGCATAATTAAAAAAGGACGAAAAGCTCCAAAGCTTTAATAACCAAATCCACTTTTGATTAATTTAATCTAGAAAAAAAATCGACCAAAATCGACGGAATTTAATAGCTTTTGCTTCGAATTATGTATATGTATCAAGAAATTTACTAAATATGTACGAACTCAATAGCATAATTGAGTTGTGAATTTGATGGCAAGCACTTTCTCAAGCAGAAAAGCATTCAATAACCTAGCAGTTACACGTTGTTGATTTCATACTCCTCCGATAAAGACAATAACCATTCAGTTAAGAAGCCTTCACGATATTTTGGTGGCAGGTATTAGTATACAGGGGCGGATTTAGGAGGCAGAAAGGGGTTCAGAACCCCCTTTAGCCGAAAAATTACACTATATATACATATAAGGCAAAATTCGGTATGTACCTCTATATATTATATTTTGAATTCCCTTAATACAACCCAAAAACATAGCTCAGTGGTCAAGGAGGTTAAAAACGTTTTGTAAGGTCACAGATTTAATTTCCACTAGTCACACACTTTTCTAATTTTAACTTTTTCTTTTTTTGAACCTCCTTAGCGAAAATCCTGTCTTGATCACTGCTAGTACACTGAAGCCTTAGAGAGCCGCTAGACTCCAGACAAGTTGTTACGAAGCGCTATTAATACATAGATTAAGATCTAGTATCAGTTAGTCGGATCAGTAAATTTCGAATACGAGACGAATAAAAAGACAGAAGAATTGACAAAGAAAAGTGTCAAAAAGTAGATTACAACAATACTGTATGTATTTCTCGTTGGACTAAAGACAATATAGCAGGTTGCTAGTTTTAACTACTATTTGTACTTACTTAATAATTGGTTAGGATTAGTCAACTTGATGCGCTCAACCGCGTTAAGATTAGTTATTTTAAACCTCTCGATTGCGTAAAGGAATTCAGCGTGATTTAAGTAAGATAGTTGTGGCAACTGAGGCAAATGAATACTAGATATAACCTGAATCAAATTGCTAAATGAAATTGTATCGAGAAGTTTTGTTTGTTGAAAAAACATGAATTCCATATTTATTACTCCCTCTGTTTCAAAATTAGATGACATATTTTGCTTATAACCTCCTTCTGATAAAAAATGGCTTTCTCTTCAAGAAACCCTAGTTCTTCAAAGAACAAAAGTAAAACGGATGATGCTGCTCCTCATATAGTGAGTACCATCATCCCAAAGAATCTTATTACCACCAAAGATTTCGAATAGAAATACCCTTCTGCTCACCCTCATACGTGTGTTGTTAGCATATACCTTTCTTCTATTTGTCCTTTTAGTATCCCTGTTGTGAAGGAAGACTGCCAATGTCAGGATTTGGACATTATCGCTCCCGACCTGGTAGAGCGGATAACTTTACCCAAGAAGGGGTTTACATATTTTTACATGTATCCCTTCACTTTCGGAGCATTTTCTTTGAGCGGAGAGCTTGATTCCGTCATTGTGGAGTTCTGCCTCCGCTATCAGGTGTGCTTGGCACAGGTAAGCCCTTCCATGTGGAGGACAATCACTTGCCTTCGATGGTTGTGCCACGAGACGGGAGCAAAGCTATCCTTAGCTCGAGTGATGAACCTCTATTCCAATCACATTAATAAATGCTAAATGAATCAATCCCAACGCATGAAAATGAGTTTTCCAAAGTTTTACCCAAAAGTCAAAAGTCACCCCCGGGCTCATGTGGTTGCAAACCGAGGTTCGAACCAAAACCCCATTACCCATTCCCCGACAAATTCAAATATATGGTTTGTTTTGAAATCAGACCTCAAATTAAGGTCCAAATCCCTAATTTTAGAAAAAAACCTAGGTTCTACCCACATCACCCAATCTACCCATGAAAATCTTTGATTTGAAGTTGAAATTATGTTAAAAGATGTTAAAAAGTGAACAAAATAAGTTAGAAATCACTTACCAATCGTTTCGGAGAAGAAAAGGTAATTGGAAAATCGCCTCTTATGTTTTGGGGTTTTGAAAAATGTAAAATAACTGAAATTCACGTGTATTTATACCCCTCTGAAGTTCCCACCGCGGACCGCGTAAGAAGGATCGCGGCCGCGCAGGCTCCCTGAAGACCTGCGGATCATTGCCCAGTGCGGACTGCACCAAGCCGACCGCGGCCGCACAACACCCACCGCGGACCGCTCAAGGTGACTCTACATTGAAACTAAATTGGATTAGTTCAATTTAGTATTTAAAAATTAAACTTTAGAATTTAAATATTCAAAAACTATACGAAAAGTACTATAAGTTACATTTTTTCTCATGTCAATATGATAAAAAAATATTTTAAAATATTGATCAAACTTCACACGCAGTTTGACTCTCGATAAGCAAAATGTATCATCTAAATTGAAACGGAAAGAGTAATTTTAATAAATTGAGATAAACTATGCACTTCAGATGTTGAAAAAACAAACTGTCTCTTCTGAAATTATCAATGTGCTAACGAAAGGAAGCGTTATTTATGATCCCTTAATTTGTGAATGCAGATCACTAATTCACAGGATGGACAGTTGGTAGTGAAGCACACCTATCGGGAGCAGAACAGAGTAGCTGATGCATTGGCCAAGGAGGCAGCAAACAAAGTCTTTTTGAACAAGTCTAGGATATTATCAGTTCCTCCGATGTTTGTCAATGATATATTTTGGGCAGAATTGGTTAGAACTTTTGTGAGTTGTAATATAGACACAATCGTGCATAACATTACTACTATGGGGATACTACAATACCCTAGCAATGACTTTGCTGTATTATCTTTTGCTATCTAGCCATATATAATATAATATCCCTTTTAACCAAAAAAAAAAAGAAGAAAAAACAAACTATCTTGATTATCCGGTGTTCGAGTTACAAAAGAGTCGTAATTATCCAGTGAGACAACATCTAAATAATTACACACCCATATATATTTATTTATTTTAATTTTTTTTTTAAAAAGATGGCCCCTACTATGCCAAATATTATGGTCCAACCACAAGGAATGCATAAGTTCATTTGAACATTGATCTGAGAGAATGAAAAAGACAGCCAATTATTCTACATTGAAACTCTAAAAAAAGCCAGCCCAAACCACTAAGCTCTCACTATGCACGAAGTCCTGGAAAGGGCCGGACCACAAGGGTCTATCGTACGCAGTCATACCCTGCATTTCTGCAAGAGACTGTTTCCATGGCTTGAAGCCTTGAACCCGTGACCTCTTGGTCACACGACAACAACTTAAGTTACACCAAGGCTTGAACATGTGACCTCCTGGTTAATCAATTATTCTACATGAAACACTGAATTTCACTAAAAGGATTTGAAAGAGAATGAAAAGTATAGCCAGTATTTCCACATGAAAGCTTGAATTTCATTTAACCTGCTTTATATGATTATATCTGCTTTTGCTAAAATACAAACAGAAAGCTAAAATAAGTTAACATGAACATTATGTATAGTTATAGCAATGTAAGGTTAGTTCAACTGTACAAATACAACACGAGTACATGTTCTCATATGCATCATTTCCGTTCTGCAGCAGCGAACTTATCAGCCAACCTGAAACAAGTGATACCGTTGGTATTTGCACAAGAAACCAAGTAATACATGATATTGTCTGAGCACCAATTATTCTACTTAATGAGAATACCAAAAGATTGCAAGTCACTTCAAGTTTCCAAATGAGGTCTGTAATACCCTCATGTTAAGGGTAGCGAAAGGAGCCAATGATGAATTATTAACATGTGACTATGTATTCCACAACCAATAAAGGCCTGGCAAGCACAAACTTAAAAAACCCAGAGAAGCTCACTAGCTGAACCAGGACCCAGCCAACGACACACTACAACAAGTATTGTGGCGTACCAAATATGGATAGCTTTAGGAAACTAGGTCTGATTTAGGGGAAAATTTCGCTGTCTTTACCTTAATTTAGAGGATGCTCTTTGAACGAAATGAACTTTCACCCATAACTCAACGCCAGTACTGGGCCCAACGGTGAATTGTCTCAACCATTTGTGGAAATAATGCACTGACACTTTCATTAATAAGATCCTGAAAGAAGTGAATGCATTCCTCGTCGTCCAAGTCTAACCGAAACTTCTCTTGAAGCTAATAAACATAAAGAGTTAAGTCAGAAGAGGGAAATAAGAGGAGTGATCTAAATGAACATGAGAGCCTGTAGAACACATAAGCAAATAGACACAGCAACCTTAAGAATGCCCTTCTCAGGATCAGAAGCTATGTCAGGAATATTGGAACCGGCCATCAAATGAAACAAATTTAATATGAGGTTGCTTGATTTTCGGAGAATGTTGTATGCTTCACAACAATAGGATTTGAACCTGGTGTAGTACTGGCTGCAAGAAAAGAAGAGGACAATTTAATATTGCTTTTCAAGTTTCATCAACACTTTCCAATGCCTGCAGAGGATTTATAAATGGAAACTTCCAAATCAGGATGAACTTGACAAAACTCAGTTTGGATCTTGAGACAGGTCACTTCAAAGCAAAATTAGGTACCTTTCTGCTCCACCCATAGCTTCAACCATTTCTTTGCAAAGCTTCATGGGCGGTGGAAAGGGCTTAGGATCTCGACCTAAAATGAAACCAAAATCAACATGGAAAAGGCGCCCATCATCTCTTAGCAGAAGATTGTCAAGATGCCTGCATATCAGAAACATGATTATTATAGATCCAGTTAAAAAGAAACATATCACTTCAAATAAGCATGGTAATGGATATTAGGGAACCAATGAGATCAAACTTAATTGCTAATTTCAGTTTTTATCATTAGAAGCTTCATAAGAAACTGTGACTTGCCCTCAAAGAAACACATGTCTACAATTACACGGTAGTGATATTCTCTAAACTTGACCGAGATTAAGTTAGAAGTAATTGACTTAGCGCCAAATTAGCTGTCAAATTATTTTATCTGTCTAAACTTATCATTCAAGACCACGGATTTTAAGATTACCACAAATCCTGCACCACATTATCTAGAACTTACAATGACACATCAATAGTGAAACGAAAAGGAAAGAGGGAAGCAAGAATTCCAAGTTAATAGTCACCTGTCCCCGATGCCCAATATGTACGTGATGACGGAGTAACCAGCACAGCTTTTTATAAATGTCTCAAGACATGTAGATGTAATACCAAATGGTCCATTTTCATCAGGATGAAACTTCTGCAAGTAGCTTACAATGCTTCGATGTTCTGAAATAATCTGATAAAATAAACTAAGAGTAAATTTAGTGCAGTTTAATATAATGTTTGTATGCAGAAACTTTTTAAGAATAAAATTCAAATTGAAAATACACTAGCTCATCTATAATTCCATTAAAGAGTCATAAAAAAAAGCACAAGACGAGTGACGTAACGTAGACTATGATGCCATTGACATTAAGCACGACCATGCTCTTGAAGCTTTAAATGTACAAAGGACTCGAGACTCTAACAGAAGTAATTCATCTTAAATGCAGAAGTTTGAGAGTTGCCTCTTAGTGCTTTTACTGTCATTATAGGTTACATACCTGTGCCAACGGCTTAGAGGGGATAAATTCCAGCATGCCCTCATCATGTCCAGTTGCCAATACTCTGTATGGAGTCAAATGCAAATCAAGGTTCTCCAATTTGAGCAATCGATCCATAAGTGATACCATTTGGACAACCTGCAAGACTTAGAAGTCAGTGTGTTGTGTCTTCAAACAGGATCACTAGAGGCAGGAGACAGTTGCCCACCCATCAGTTTTCTTTTTCTCTCAGAAACTTCCTTTTTTTTAAAAAAAATCTTACAATATTTAGTTGGCTCCTCATGAATTTGAAACTAATTCTGATGCCAAAAACTGAAGGCAAGTTATGCCTCTATCTGTAAATCTCATTTCCTTTCTCATGTGAAAGTTGGGAGAAAAGAGAACTTGTCCCCTCGAGGAGACAGACCAAAGCACATCACAAACAAACCCAATGTTTCTAAATGGTTACAGCAAAAGCAATGTACAACATCAAGCATATACCAGCTGATCTTGTCGAAGATCATCTCCTTTTTTAAATATGATCTTGCAACATCCACCATTTGCTGTTCGAAATGCCAACCGTAATGGATGTAATGCACTTTTAAATATTGAAGACTCTGACGGGATGATCCCTGTGATCAATAGATCAGGGGCAAGAGGAGACCGAATCGGCTGCAAAGCATCAATGATCAGCATATTATGGTTTCAGAAATTTAAATGCAATATACATGTATTATAGACGTTTACAGATTTAATGACAGGCGAACCAGTTGAAAAATGTAATTACCTCGTCAAAATAAGTGAGCTCGCTGAGGAGGCCAGACAGAAGATGTCTAAGCTTTTCAATCTTCTTTTGTGTGCCACCACGGACATTTCTTACATCTCTCATTATAGAGCATAACTGAGCAGTCAATTCAGTCTGGCGCACTAAGCTCTGCCACAACTTAAAGCCATCTTCATCTCCACTTGCACCAGCCCCCAACTATTATGACATATATGCAGTCAGTAGCCAACACAAGCAACAAAGAATAGAGAGTGAAAGAGACCACAGAGCACACTGCTGTTTTCCCCAAATGTTATCATATCTGCTCTACCCATGGCAACTTATTCATTGGGACCTTAGCCAACAATTCAAGTTTTAAATTTAATCTCGATTTCCCCATTTCCCTTCAAGGAGACAACAGTTCAAGTTTTCAATTATAACGCCAATTTCCCCTGGAGACCAAGCTTTTCCCCCTAATTCCGAAACTGGAAAAGGATCACAAGAACTGACCTTCAAATTTATCCTAAAGCTAAATTTCCCTCCAAAGTTTTTTATATTAGTCAAAAATTAATAAACGCCAAGTTTATATCTGTACTGACCTTCAAATTTATCCTAAAGCTAAATTTCCCTCCAAAGTTTTTTTATGTGTCAAAAATTAATAAAAACCAAGTTGGTATCCAAAATTATTTACAAGATATGCATGTGACTCTGCTTGAGTCATACATTGTCTTCCACCAGTTTGACCAACTATTCATTTTTTTTTGGATAAGGTTGACCAACTATTCATACATCATGTTATTTTATCCATATGAAAAAAATACCAGTGAAAAAAGATCTCTTAATGCTTTCTAGATCATTCTCACAATATGTATCCGTGTATTGCGTATATATGGTTTCTAGATATTCAGGAGAGGGTGGGCGTTGATCCCATGGACAATAATATGCGGGAAGCGAGGCTTATATGGTTCGGGCACGTGCGGAGGAGAAGCCTAGATGCCCCAGTTAGGAGGTGCGAGCAGTTGGCTTTGGCAGGTGCGAGAAGAGGTAGAGGGCGGCCTAAGAAGTATTGGGGCGAGGTGATCAGGCAGGACATGGCGCGGCTTCAGATTTCCGAGGACATGGCTCTTGATAGGGACATGTGGTGGTCGAGCATTAGGGTTGTAGGCTAGGGGGTAGTCGAACGTTTTTCCCTCTTTGTACCGGATAGTCCGATAGAGTTTTGTCTAGGTCTGTTAGCGGTCTATGTTGTGTTCACACTATTTTTTTTGTTTTGCATAGTATTGTGTTATTGCCCATCCACATATTTGCTGTCTCTTACAACACTGTTATAATTTTTCTGGTTTCTTTTGTTGTTACGGACCTATTCTTTTGCTTCTTTTCTGATATTATTGTCTCTTCTGTCGAGCTAAGGGTCTCGCAGAAGCAGCCTTTCTAACCTTCCGGGATAGTGGTAAGGTCTGCGTACACTCTACCCTCTCTAGACCCCACTAGTGGGGTTTTACTGGTGTATTGTTGTTGTTGTTGTAGTATATAACATATACACATTTACATATACATATATATATATATATATATCGTTGAAATGTCAAAACCAAGGAAGTTTTAAAACTAGCATCTCACTCCATTCAGAGTTCTTTTTAATATACCTATCTATATTCAGACAAATATGATAACAAGATAATATAAGTAGCCTATCTAATGACTAATGAAATAATAACTGGCTCCGACCTTCAACATGCTTTCTTCCAGAATCTCATAGGTACAATAAAAGCGTTTTGCATATGCAGGATCATGAAGTTCCACTGCTACAAACCACCGGAGAAAGCTTGCCAACTCAACATTCCTTAATGCTGCAAAAAAATACAAAAAACGAAATGGTTACCTGCTTATCCTATAAGTGGGCCATGGATCTTCACGTTGCACCTAGAAAACTTTGATGTATATTACAGTAAGCATACACCGTTGCACAAGGAAATGAGAAAGGCGAGATTTGTCCGAGCGCTCAAAACGAAGAGCTTGAACCAACTGAAGGAGGTAGCACTGAAGCTCTTCATCATCAGCTCTTTCAAGAACGCTAACGGCATAGGCACGGACCTGTCATAGTATTTCAAATTAGAACTCCTTCAAATCAGGATAAGATGTGAAGTTTAAGAAGTAAAATAGCTGGTGATGATAGAAAAACAGCAAAAAGAAAAAAAAAAGATATACCTGAAATGGCTTGAGACATACAACATCAATTATCGTTTAAATGAAGAAAAAAAACATAAATAACCACGATAGAGGCCTTTTATGAAAAAGATTTCCATTTCCAGAAACTATTAAGACCAGTGGAGAAGCAAGTAGTATCTAAGTTTACTACCAACGCTCAGCAACTTCATCAAGGACCAACAGCCTACGCAAGTTTGTTCTCTCTAAACAGTTTCTTTTCTTTCCTTTTGTTACAATTGCATGCTCGTAGCCACCTGGTAGAGATTTCAAGAACCTTGACTTGGAAGGCAGCATATTTAAGGTCAAGATATCTCCAAAGAAACTCCCTGTCTCAAACCTGTAGAATTTCTGGAACTATATTTCTTGGATGATACTCTTGTAAGTAACTACTTCTGAGCACACATGATAAAAGCAGATTTCCTGTAAATTTTCACTTGCAAGTATCAATGTCCAACTCTTACCTCTTCACTCTCAAAGACGGGAGATAAAAGCTCCAATGCATCACATAAGTCAATTGATTCCCACTTGTGCATCAGTTCTAAGGCTTGCTTTGCTTCCTGCATAAAAATTCAAATTTTGTCCTTGAACTTGATTTAACTTGGTTCATCAAAGCAGTATTTGTACACAAAGCAAATATCCAAGGTCTAAAATACTACTCAGAAAACTTCCACAAAATTGATGTAATTATCTTTTCCAAACAGAGAAAAATTTGAGTAACTCAGATAAACATAAGGATTATCAAACAAATAAATGATAAGTGGAAGCCTTAATCAGAAGAGATCAAATAAGAAGTGCATATCTTGATCAGATGATGGCATCTCCTCCTTGAGACTGTATATCTCGGGCTTAACTGAAACAACTAGGGGTTATGTCGAGTATTTTCTCAAACAGTATAATCTTTTTTGAGGTCTAAGGATTTTATCAGAAGCTGTCTTTAGAGAGATTCCTTCTGGAGAAGTACTGAAATAATGCAGACAGTTTGCAGTTGGTGTTCAACGAGCCGACATCTATCCCTATATGTCTCTTCTCTATTTCATTTTTTTATTTTTACTGATAGTAAACTCAATGTATGTGAAAGCACAACCGGTCCTAAACCCGAATAAGTGAGGGTTACAGAAGATTAACAGCCAGCATAGGAATAGTCTAATTAAGATGAATCCTCCAAATAGTAAAGATATCTGGAATAGAGTGAAATGAGTATAGAGAATACATATAGCCAATCCGAACCAGATTGAGGGAGAGTTGATTGATATATAGTGTCATTTGCTAGCCCGCTGCTTCCTAATGCCAAGCATTTTCGACAATGGAACATATATAGATCCAAAAACAAGAAGAGGAAGAATAAAATTGTCACTACTTGAATTCTCTTTTCTCCTTCCCTTTTTTGTTTTTATTGGAGTGGGATAATCAAGGACTATTCTGTTCTTCAGCTTCAGTTATTGGGTTTTAGAAAGGAGAGAAAGGTGATTTAAATGAAAGAGAGGCCCTGTTTTATACCTGGACATCGCTCCATTCAACACATCGAAGAAACTTAGTCAGAGCCCGTTTCTCAGACATCAAGGAAAAACGGAATTTCCAAAGCAGCTGCCTCTCGTCTCCACTCAAATTTATCGTTGGAGGGTACTTCAAAATTCTTTGTATTGACCTAATAGTCATGCAATACACAACTAGTTACATTCATACAAATTTTAAATAAAAAAGAAAAACAAGAAACACAAAAAGAAAAGAGAAAGAAATTGAATGTAGAGAAACATTAAGGATCACGGCATCAGCAAATAGCATATTATAAAAATTGTACAAACAGAAGGCATCAAGATAAGTTACTGAATCTGAACAAGCTACAGAAATAAGCATAGAAGAAGAAATTAGAGAGAAATGGAAAAGAGAATGGAAGGATAACCCTGTTTCTAAGGTTTAGTGATTAGGATAAAAAGATCAAGGTTCTTTGATTGCTAAAAATCTGACTAAACTACACAATGCATTATTGAACATCCACACCCAGACCTAATTGAGACAAGTGGTCTCCAACAATGGTGGAGACAGAAAAGAAATTGACGGATTAGAAAAGAGAACACAAAGTTTAAAAAAAAAGGTTATAGGTGTGGATTCAGTGGAATGAGTACAAAGGATTCATATAGCCGGCTCCAACTAATTTGCCATGAGGCATAGTTGATTGATTAATTGATTGATTGAAAAAGGTTAAAAAAAATTGGTTTGTCTTACTTTCTTTCTGTAGAACTTGGTTTAAGATCTCGGTCAATGATGCCACGATTTAAGCTCCTAGCAAGCTTTAGTTGTTTGTGCTCAGAGGGATTTATTTTTCCCACCTCTGGATCGTAGACGGTAACCAGTTCATTCGTTGAAGCAATAGGCGACGGTAATAAGAAGTTTGCTCCTGATTCCTACACAATAAGGCAACAAAATCAACATATTGCACTTCATCGGAAAAATACCATGCTATAACACTACGCGTTGATAGTCACGAGCACATTTGGCACCAGATATTAGGCTAAAGAAAATGCTACCATGAACTCTTTTAGTACCAGAAATCAGTTGGCAAAAAAGTCTGGTGACAACAAGGTAACTAAACCTAGAAAACAAACTCTGGCAAAAATGTTCTCACATTGGGACCCTGCTGATTTTCTTTATCTCATCTTTATTTTAGTGGGAAGTAGCAGGTACCTCATGGAGTTAGTCGAGGTGTGTGCAAGCTGGCCCAGACACCACAGTTTAAAAAAAATCCCTTATGATTTTGTTATATTTATTGGGTGTAATTGAAGGACAACATTACAAATTTTCCTACCATGCTCCCTTAGTTGTGTTGTGCTTACTTTTCATCTATAGCAGTGAACTATTCTCATCTTTTATTCTCTGCAAAAACAAGCAACGCGAGAAGTTGTCACGCCCCACAGAATTTCAATTTTTTCCGAGGTGCTTCCTATTCTATGTTTATCAAAATTATATGACATACGTGTAGAAAAGAGTGGAATGCTTGATTTTGATATTTGGAAAGTGATACGAATGAGTAAGAATGATTTGGGCATGAAACATGGCTTGAAGGGATTGATTTAAGGTTAAAAGTTAGGAGAGGAACCCAGGTAGGTCATACTATAGCGCCCCTACCGTGTGCCCAAGATAAGTTTTTGAGTTGGGGAAAAAGGCCGGTAGCACACTTGGCGCACAGTTACCGTGTGCAGCCCTTTAGATATTGATCATGACAGAAATAAGCTGTACAAAATCTTCAACAGGAACAATACTTATGAAAAAAAAGAAGTAATCTTCTATGGGAACAGTGAAATAAAAGGAGGAAAGTTAGAAATCCAACAAATACTTGATGAATAAGAAGAAAGATTAGCTGGCAAATCATAAACCATATGTAATAACTAGAAGAGCTTCAAGAAAATTAAAATAAAACGGATATAACACTACATACTGATAAAGAGATACCTGGAAGACAACTCGGTGTTCAAAACTGCAAAAATCAATAACCAGATATAAATGAGAACTTCCATTTTGACTATTTTCAGACTCCTTAATTTTCTCCATAGCTTTAAATGCAAGGCGGTCCAGCCAATCAACTCGCTGAATCTGCCCCCTCTCGTACTTATTGACCAGTTTTTCCAAACGCTCCAACTCCCCACGTTCTTCCTTGGGGACCTAATGGAAGTCAACCTTGGTGAGCAAGTAGAAAATTTTCCACAGCAAGTCTCTTGCGAACAATATGGAAACCATGAAGCTAAGCTAAAGTTCAAAAGAAACCTTTCCAGGTGTAGTTGTATTAATGGATCCATCTGCCTCTTTGCCTGACCAAAGCCTAAGCTTATGCTTTCCTGTCTTTAGCTGCTTTTTCATGTTGAAGAGATGAATGGTCGCCCCACCAATCAATCCCTCACCTTTCCCACAAGAAACATCCCAAACCTTTAAGTGAAAGGAGAAACCCAAATTAACCATATTAACTAACTTAGTCGAACAAGAAAGAACTGTTGGCAAATGTCGTTGACCGCAGGATTAGACCCAAAGAAATCTGAATTTTGAAATTCTCTTCAATCTTAATTTAGTAGATTTGGTGTTCCTCTTTAATGCAAAAAAGAAAGAAACACGAGTTCTTCGTACAGATAGGGCATAACAAGTACATGTAGGAAAAGCGGATATACTCAAGGTCTCACTTTCCCAAACAAACAAATCTGCACAACACTACGGACACGAAACAAAGTTAAGAGACACATATTAAGATGGTTACTAAATAAACTCAACAGAACATTGAGGTTTGGATTAAAGAACTACTAACAAATAGTAAATCATCTTTTTTATAGCTGAAAGGAAGATAATCAATATGCTCTCGACTCACTGTAAATGCCAGTTGTGAATTTGCAGTTAAGTCTCTATACTTTGTACTCATTGTGATAAGTTCATTCCAGCAAAACGATGGACCTCTTGATTCCAGCCTGCCCACGGAAAGGTTCTCAATTAATAATTAAGAAATTACTTTACAAACTTACAATTTGGAAACACTACTCTTTCAACTCCAATTTCCATTGTAGTTAAATTAGAAACTGTCAAACACATTGTCCTAAATGAAACCTTGTTCTCATGGAAAGCCCAAAGGGAGCACCATCTATATACAATGTACTCTCCACATATAGCTCTGGCTTTTTCTCCTCCGTTGTAGAATCAACATTATCTACACATATTAAAAGGAAAGAAAATTTGTAAATGCAGAGGTCAAACAACTGTAGTAACACAACACTGTCAGCCCATGATCGCCTCTTCACTTGATTTAACAACGATCCTCTCAGCTTAATGCAAAATTGGCTAGCCTACTACTACTCCCTCCGTCCCCTGTTATGTGACACACTTTCATTTTTAGACTGTCCGGAAAAGAATGATACTTTTCTCTTTTTTGAAACAATTTGATCTTAGAATTCTCACAGCAATGTCATGACATGTTTCAGACTTTTCAAAAGCCTTTATTTCTTTCTTAAAATCTATGCCCAGTCAAACGCTTGACATAAAATGGAATGGATGGAACTACGAAGGGAGTACAAATTAGCTAAAAAATCGAGCTTTAACGATCCATGAAGCTAAAAATAACACAATGAGCAACTAGAGTCTAAAATCCTAGTAGGCAAAAAAGTTAAAAGAGTCTAAAACGCTTAAGCATATGGAAAGAAATCACATAGTCTTATTTGCCTACACTGGAATTTCAGACACCAGATTCTTTTTTATAACAGGAAAATCTCAAGGGCCATTGGCACACTGGTTCTAAACTGTTGGATAATAGGCCCGCCCGCCCCTCTACGCTTCTTCACTTAATTACCACGATTTTGTCTGCCTCAGGGTTCAAACCCGTGCTCCTAATTCCAGACACCAGATTTAAACATGATCATCTCAAATTAACAGAAAATTGGCTCGTATAGTACTATAATTTCTCTCAAAACACCCAAGCTTTTAACTATAAACACATAATATCACTAAATAAATAAAAAAAACTAGCTTTAACAACCGAATAAAGAGGAAATAGAAAATAAATTGTGGTAAAATAAGAGGGAATTAACCTGAATCGGAAAGCTTAGGTGATAACAATTTGCCTTCCAATTTCTCAATACGGAAAGTAACAGGAAGATTGATATCACAAGATAAGAAAAAGCGGAACTCGTTTCCGCTCATGGCTTTGATCACAAAATTGCAGAGGAATTTTTTCAAACACTTTCTGTTCTAAGCTGAGTTTTGGATTTTCGCGAGTTTTATTTTTGCCGTGTAAGCTATCAATGGGTACTGAGAGAAAATGACAAAATTGGTCCTTATGTTTTGGAGTAGACCTAAAATAGTCCCTTAAATATGCTCGTTAGCAGTTTTAATCCTTTAAGTTTGTCAAACATAAGTATTTTCGGTCTCCGACTCTCCGTCAAATATTTAGAGCCCGTTTGGACATAAGAAATTTTTTCCTTTTTTCGAATTTTTTTCCTTTTTTTTGGAAATCAGCGTTTGTTCATAAAATTTTCAATTCACTTGAATATGCATTTTAGAATTATTCGAAATTTTGAAAAACTCTAAAAATCTGTTTTTCAAAATTTTCACTCAGATTACTCACAAAACTTCAAAAATAACCCAAAATTATATTCATGTCCAAACACAACTCTAATTTTCAAATACCATTTTCACTTTTTTTTTGGAATTTTACAATTCTTATGTCCAAACGCCCACTTAACAAACTCTAATTATCAAATATTTGTATTGAACTTATATATAGTATAAGAGTATAGTGTTTAATTTTAAAATGCAAAGTTGTATATCTAAATGCAGTTAATTACAAGGGTTTATGTTTAATTATCAAATATTGAAGTATATCATTTTCTTACACTTTGAAATCATTCATATCTTTATTGTTAGCAAAGTATATTATAGTATTTACTTTTGATGATAATATAGCTCCAGTGTGGATCCTAACCCAAGTATAATCAACTAATGAAGAATAATTGTAAAGCATAATCGAAATTAGATACATAAATATGAATCAATTTCATGAAGTATTTTGACATGAAAAATTCATTCATATTAGGCTATATCTCCTTTAAGGTTAAGAAAAAATAAGACGATTTGATTAACGAAAAAAAAATTAATAGTATGAATGATCCCAAAGTATACCAAAGGGAAAACTTAAGATTTTATGTACGTATAGTAAAGGATATTATATACTCCCATTGTTTTAATTTATGTAAACCCTATCAGACTAGGTCTTCTAAAACGTGCATAGGACTAGAGCCGTCAAAATGGGCTTGGCCTGTGAGGCCAGCCCAACCCAACCCGCTACTTGGGTAAGGTTAGGTTGAGATTTTTTTAGCCCATTTAAAACTGAGGCTTATAAGCCCGGCTCAAGTCAGCTCGCTGGCCCTTGAGGCTTGATCGAGGCTGGGCCTGAGCCGGCCCGTGGGCCAAAAATTAATTATATTCAAATTTACATATTTTAAAAAAGTAAAAACTAAAAAAAAATATTAACTATAATCACATTAACCGACCTTAGATTGCTCATTTACCCTTCCATATCAACTAGAATTTATATTTTTGATATGCATGTAGTATGACAAGATTAGGTTTTCTTTTGCTTAACTAACAACGAACTAGGAAAGTTTTAAGTGGCCAATAATATTTTTTCCAAAAGAAATATTATTTTAAGTGGCCAATGATCAGTTTGGTTACTTTAATATTTTAATAATTATTAAATTGCTCTTCAGTATAGAAAAATGTCAAATTTTAATACCCCAAAAAAATTGACAATACTAGCAAATATCATGATTAAAAATTTCATGGATTATAATGATGAAATCGACAAATAATGTTTAACCTAAATTAAAAAACCTTAATATATAAACTTATTGAAGCAATTTCTGAACCTAAGAAAAGTGAAAGAAAAATACTAAAAAATATTCATGTAACATTAAAAAAAGATGAGCTAGAAATATAGAGAATTTGCATTTCAATTACAAGATTCCTTGTCAAATATCAAGATTCTTGTACACTCTAAATAAACAGAAGTCGTTCATATGATTAAGAGATTATATCACGAAAAAATATCTAAAGATTTGGAGAAATATTTTTTTCTAAAAAAATTGAAGGGCCTGCCCGCCCTAACCCGCGGCCCTCTTAAGGTTGGGTTGGGCTGGCCATTTTAAAGCCCATATAGATGGAGGGTCGGCCCGCCCTAACCCACTAAATTTAAAAGCCCACGAGGCTTGGGCTGGGTTGGGCTGGGCTAGCCCGTATTGACAGCTCTACATAGGACAATGCTCATAACATGCCATGCCAAATTCCCTATTATAATGCTCTTTAATGCTTGAATATGCCATAATATTTATGTGGTTATAAGATGTCGAAACTCCCATCTAACAAGAGCATGCTAGTGTTTTATTATGCTATAACCTTAATTGCATCTTTGTGATGCAAACTCCTTGTGTAAAGTTAAATTATATTTTGTAGCACTTCTTGATGCACGAGTCTACTTATTGCAACGCTCCTTAATGCTCAAGCATAAACTTTTTGACATATATTTGCACTTAAACTTTTTTTTCCCCTTTAATTATGATTAATTAATATGTATTTTAAGATTATTGATGTGAGGAAAAAGCGATTAGAAGACATACTCACTCCGAGCACGTTAAAAATTCGTTCTAGAGTCGCTCCCCCGACCGGAACACTTATAGGAGCTCTTGTGTCAATCACTTTCATTCCTCTCGTTAGACCGTCTGTAGCACTCATACTCGATTATTTCCTAATAATTGCTATACCTCACAAGCCACAAAACTAATTATAATAACTGCAAAAAGAATTCCCATATTGTAAGGATGGGAAAAAGAAATGCCAATAAGTCTAACAAAAAGATAACACTGACTCCTAAATAACACTACAGCTGCCTAGCCTGAAACTCCATTTCTATTTCTAACCCTTTTGTCCCTAGCTATCACCTAAAATATGGTCATCTATTTCTTCTCTATTCCCCTACCTTCCTTACATATTTGTACAAAGAACCAATGAACAAAGCAATGATAAAAACAATAAGCAAATTAAACTAAGAACTGAAATGACAAGGCAGAGGAGATGAAAAGACTAGGAAAAACTATTCTCTGCATTCTTGTTACTCAGGGTTGAAATCTGATTGCGCGATTGAAGTACCAGCTGTGGCATTGCTCTCAGGCGGGCCAGGGCTTAGGGGCCGGATTGAGCATGGCGCAGCCTGCTTGTCATGTGTATCCTCGGGGAAGACGTTGCTTCTCATTTCCAAGACCTTCTTGTGAGAGTTAGAGTGCAAGGATGGAACAAATGTGGGGGCTGCAGCAGGGCGGTACTCAGGGAAGAGTCTACCTTTCTTGTAGCGAACGCCACACGCGTTGCAGAGGGTTTTTGGTCCCATTGGACCTGCCCTCCATTGAGGCGTCTTTGTTATCTCACAATGCACGCATTTCCTAACTGTTTGAGGTGCCCGCTGGTAATTCCGATTTGTGTCGACTGGAGCTAGAGGAATGGAAAATTTGATTCTCTTTTTCTTCTTCATGGGAGAC
This sequence comes from Nicotiana tabacum, assembly GCF_000715075.1. NCBI lineage: Eukaryota > Viridiplantae > Streptophyta > Magnoliopsida > Solanales > Solanaceae > Nicotiana > Nicotiana tabacum. Next base: position 167,402,175 of record NC_134095.1, read on the forward strand.
TCCCCGAAATCAGATTCCAATGTATCTTCAGGCGCAACAAATTGCTGGTGAATCTCGGTAAAGGATGATGTTGGAGACATGAGTTGACTTACTAGCCGTGGATTAAAAGTTGCAGGGCGAGGACGCTTGCTCCGAGCACGTTGTGTACCACGGTGGCATGGACTAAGAGGAGGAGTCGTTTTCACCGCCCCTGAGCTTGATGAGCTGCTGCTGCTGCTCTCAAGCACAGAAACAGGACTTGAGGACAGGAATTTGTTATGAGATGGCTCCTTGTTGACAGGAAAATGTTCTTTCCCCATTGTCAATCCGCCACAAGAGAAGGAATCCTCCACAAATGTTGAAAGCCATTCAAGTTGAACAATATCCTCATACTACAAATACAGAGGAGAAAAAAGAAAATGATATCATTAGAGTTTCTATCAAGTACGCTACGAAACTGCATAAGCATCACCAAATTAGAAGCTAGAAGAGTAATTAGTTGAAGGACAACGTACGAATTCATGTCTGATTATCCGTTTTAACGCCTAATCAAGATTAGGACACTAAACAGCACCTAATTGATACACCTAGTTTTCAATCATACAAGATTTTCAACAGAATGTTAGTTCAAGTGGCACCTGCTCATTTATTATGATGGTCCCTCAGACACCCACCAACCTTTACAACATCCATGTGCAAGTGACAATGGATTGAAGAGAAATTGACTGACTTTACCTACTATAAGGACACTCTTTTGAGCATTAAATAGGAAGACAAAGTATCATTTTGCAAATACCCATCAGAAGGTAAATACACTCATAATAGAAGGTTTGAATTTGAAAGTGAAATTTGAACTAAAACTTATTAACAAGTCGTTATCAGTAGATGTGTGGACAAAATCGTCAGATTCTAAAAGCTCCAAATGATTGAACTGACTGCACTTGTAGCAAGATTTTGAACAGAAATTTTTAAATCCAACCTACCATTACCATGCATTTAAGATGATTACGCATGGAACAATCAAGATAATTAGTTAAGACAAAAAGCATTTTAACAAAAAACTTATGCGCGCAAGCTTGGCTTGAACACCAGCTGGTAGTCAAATGCTCAGAAAAATGATAGCAACCAATTACATGTCAAGGCATTCACATACAACAGGTCCAACGACAGTTGCTTACATTTATAATGCGCAATTTTTTAATTTTGATTAATATCGCTTAATATTCAAATATGCCAAAATCAAGATAGCAAATTTAAGAAAATCACAGTGAAGTTGCTGCACTCACAGGAACTAAGAGCTCGGATGAGAAGTCGGAAGGTGAATTTCTGTGGCTGCTGAAGAAAAGTGGGTCTGAATCGGGCAAGGGTTCGTTGCAAATGCTTGGAAAATTCTTGCAATCAGTAGAGTCAAGATCACCACACTCATTTTCTGGGGAAAATTCAATCAAATCATCCATATGGTCAAAGAAGCTGGCACAATCTATCTCATCCACTAAACTTGACCCCATGCTACTCTAAACTATAACTGTTACCTGTAAAAAAAAAATCAAAACAAAACGATGAGTCATCTTTCAATTATCCTACACTTCATAGCAATGAAGGTGAAGTTGGAATACATATAAACATTACAGAGTAAGAAGATGAGTGGTACTCCTGCTGCTGCATTTTATGTGACACTCCCTTTTTAGTATGTTCCAAAGAATGATCTTTTTTCATATTTAGAAATAATTTAACTTAAACATCTCATTTTATCTTTAATGACATGATTTTAAAGAACTGAAATATTATGGCATATTCAAGACCACAATTTCCAAAAAAAAAAAAAAAAAAAAATCTTAAACATTACACCATCAAACACCTTCACATAAAACGGACCGAGTTTAGTGGCGCAAGCATATTGTGTTTTACCCTTACAACAACAACCCAGTAAAATCCCACAAGTGAGGTCGGGGGAGGGTAGTATGTACGAGAACTTACCTCTACCCCGAGAGGGTAGAGAGGCTATTTCCGATAGACCCTCGGCTCAAGAAGATGTGCTTTACCCTTAATGACATGAATTTATACTCACCAATATATTAAGACATAAGTTCCAAATATGTTTTTTTTCTTAAACATTGCACCGTCAAACACCTTCGCATAAAATGAGATGGACCGAGTATTTACTGGCGTAAGCATGCGGTGAAGGGTAGGGGCCACCATCAGCCCAACATAGCTTCAATCTGGAGCAATGTTGTCACAATGATGCTAGCCAGCACAAAGGGGAGCGTGGCCCATTTTAGCAGAAAAAGGTTGAAAATTCTTTTTGGATTCTTGTCACTTAAAAGAAAAGCATATATTAAGATTCCCAGACTAGGATACTACTTGTACCTTCCCAAATTAATTTACATTTGGCAAAAAAAAAAAAAAACAAGAAAATAAAACATATAAGCTGGTGTGAGAATGAACAAGCACACTACTGAAAAAGAGGATGAACTGATAATACTTAAATAAATCGAAGAAAATTCAAAAATGCAAATGCAAATTCAAAACCATACCTCTCAAGAAATGCAGGAAGTCACAGAGCCCCAAAATGCAGAAAAGTTGTAATTATCAAAATTTCTTAAAAATTCACTCCACTAATGAACATTCCCCTGAAATATATCAAGAAAAAATGTTAAGAACACATCAAAATAATGCAAATAGCAGTGTGAAAATTGAAACTTTATGCATAGAAGTCCCTGAAACATAAAGTTTATTGGCCCATTTCAAGCAAAACAAGTAAAAAAAATAGTGTTGTTTTAGCTTGGATCAATTTAAAGATAAGCAGAAAAATGCCTAAAAAAAGAAAAACTCTGAAAGCAGAAGAGGAAAATTAAAAAACAGTACCAGCAACTAAACAGGAGCCTCAAATATAAGTAACAAACTACAGAAAAGGACAAAGAACCCCGGGCGAAGCTATAACGGTTCATTACCATTCGTCGAAAAATTATATAGTATATATAGATAGCGGCAAAGCCAAAAATTTGCAAAAAAATGTTCAAGGTACAAAATTATACAGTATATATATATGTATAAAAAGTAATGTATAATAATCTATATGACATAGTATAATTTTCGGGCAAAATGTGTTCAACTAATTACGGGCCTATGTGGTTAAACACACTCAGCGAAATTCCTGATTTTGCCGCTGCAAATAATACTGCAATATCCCACAAAAAGAATAGCTCTTCTCAGGGGCGGAGGGAGTATAGAAGGTACGAGTTCAGCTAACACAGTAACTTTAGTTTAGTAGGTGTTTGGACATAAAAATTATAATTTTGAAAAAAAATAGTATTTGAAGTTAAGTGGTATTTGAAATTTGAAATTATGTTTGGACATGCATTTCACTCGAAAAAATATCAGTTTTATGAGTGAGATTCTGAAAATTTTGAAAAACTCATTTTTTTAAAAAAATTCCAAAAACTTGTAAAATTTCAAGGACAAACACATTGTAGAATCCTTATTTTTTCAAAAAAAAAGGAAAAGATTATGGATAAACAGAGCCTTAAACCATATATTTTGGTTGAAAATTTAATTTAGAATTCAATAACTTATAAGATTTATAATCCTAAACTCATAAACTTCAAATTCTGGCTCCGCTTCCGACACTTCTCAGTCTCTCGTGAAGCAAACGAGTTTTAACAGAAGCAGAAAAATTGTAGGAAAGGATAAGAGGGATACTCAATTTTACAAAAAACCAGAACATTTCTGAGGAGTGAATAAACAGAACCAGCAATTCTAAACAGGGGCCTCAAATAGAACAACAAAAAAAAAAAAAAAAAAAAAAATCACCCATGCGCGCATCAGAAGGGCAGGACCACATAGGTGTATAGTACGCAGCCTTAACCTGAATTTCTACAAGAGACTATTTCCACGGCTTGAACCTGTGACCTACTGGTAATATGGCGGCAACTTTACTAACCTAATGATCACATATGGCGGCAACTTTACTAATATAATGGTCACATGGCGGCAACTTTACAAAACGAAAAAGGAAAAACAACAGTAAAACTATAGGCTATAGGTAGCGTGAATGAATGAAGTGTACCTGAAAGGAAAAGATGAGAAGAGAGAATTAAGAGATGAGGAAAGGGTTTATGAATTGAGTGTAAAACTTAGTAGGAGAAATGAAAATGAAGAAAGCTAAAAAAGGGAAGAAGAGAAAAGGAAGGTGCTAAGTAGGTGAGGCTCTTATTCATTGCTAGCTGTACTTTTTTACCAATCTCAGCTGACCACCGTCATCATCTTTAACTCTCCTCTCCTTCTCTTCTCATTTCCTCGCACGGGTCCCATTCCTCTAGCACCGTTTTTTTTTTTTAAAAAAAAAACAAAAATTTCTAACACCAATACTCCCTCCGGTCCATAATAATAGCCTGTTTGGTAACCCTGAGGGGTAGCTCGGCTGGTAAAGACTTGAGGACAAAGTCCTTCAGGTCGCTAGTTCGAGCCCCAGCAGGGCCACTGGAGTCATTACAAACCAGTCGCGTTTCCAAGGCCCCGTGAAACTAACCGTGGTGGACCCGCCTTGAAATAGCGGGACCCGATGGGTACAGCTAGTCGGGTTCGCAAAGCGACACTCGAAAACCACGGCAAAAAAAAAAATAGCCCGTTTGGTCAAGCTTCTTTTTGGCCAAAAGTGTTTTTTTTTTTTTGCCAAAATTGAGGTGTTTGGCCAAACTTTTGGAATGAAAAAAGTGTTTTTAAAGCTTTTGAAATGAAAAACACTTTTTTAGAAAAATATACTTAGAAATAGTTTTTTAAAGTTTGGTCAAACACTAATTGCTGCTCAGAATTGTTTTTCAAACTAATTAGTCAAACACAAACTACTTTCACCAAAAGTACTGTTGAGAAAATCACTTTTGAATAAAAGCATTTCTCAAAATAAGCTGATTTTTGCAGTTTGGCCAAACGGGCTATTAGTCACCAATTTACTTTAGCCACACCCATTAAGAAAATAATAAATTCTAGATAAAAATAGGTAGTGTGACTAAACTACCTTTAATTAAAGGTTGCAGCATAATTTAATATGATGAGTAAAAGACCTTTTGGGAATACGTATATAAGGGTAATTTTAGAAACACAAATTAAATTTTTTCTTAATTATATAAATGGACACTTATTTTGGACCAAAATAAAAAAATAAATTGATCACTTATTGTGGACCGGAGGGAGTATCATTTATTTCGATATTTTTTTATTGCTATAATAAAATACCATTATAGAAAACAAATATTATAATATAATATAACATACATGTTTAATTTTATAGAAAATTTACTTTTATATTGAAATACTACAGTCAAACCTCTCTATAACAACCACGTTTGTTCCGAATATTTTTAGATGTTATAGCGAAATGTTGTTATAGAGAACATATATTATAACATAACATGAAAATTGGTTCCGAACTTGGTTTTTATAGTGAAGTATTGTTATATAGGAATGCTGTTATAGAGAGATCTGACTGTATTATAAAGGAAGACCAAAGGTGGACTTATATAGAGTGTCGAGGGGTCACCGGACACCATAAACTTGGGCAAAAATATTTCATATACAATGCATATACCTTAAAAATGATTATACAAATAATTTGGCGCCCTGAACACTAAAAGTCTTTAGAAAGCATTGGTTGAACAAAATAATGGTGCCCCAGTCACGTGAAAAATCTAGGTCCGCCTCTGAGGATGACTGTTATAGAGAGGTATGCCTCTTTCTTTGTTTTATTTTACCTATTTTAGTTTGACTAAATAGTTTTAGTATTATTTCGTATTCTATTATCCTTAGATTTATATCTACCATTGTTTCTTTTATTTATGTTATCTTATTATCTTGTTATTATTATTTTTTTCTATGGTTCCTACACTATTGTATCGGATTTTAAACATTGTTGTGATTATGTTATGTCTGAGCTGATGATCTATCGAAAATAGTCTCATATTTTTAAAAGATAAAAATAAGGTCTGTACACACCACTCACCCAAGACTCTATTTACAAGATTATACTGAGTTTGTTGTTAATATTGAATATTAAAATTTTAAGATAACTTTTTAAAAAGATTATAGCTTAAGGATGGCCTAATATTTTTGCAATTATATGACCATGAAAGATTTACTCGATATCAATGCTAGTATTATATCAATTTCGCTCTCTTTCTATCTTCTTTAATTTGATGCACATAATTACTTGATACTAGGGTTGGACATATGTCGGGTAAAACCGATAACCCAAACCATTAATTATTTATTGGATTATTGGTATTGAGATTGGGTTAACGGTTCGGTAACGGTTTAGAATTTTTTTACTATTAGGTTATCGGTTCGGGCTTCGGTTTGCCAATTTTGTTAATGGGTTAACCGATAACCCAATAAAAATTAATAAAATTACGACGTTACCCATAAGTATATACAAATGCTAGGACTTTAGTTCATTTTCTCCTATTCTTTTTCAACTGCACTCTTCAGTTGCTTCATATTCATTCTTCATAGACCTTACTAGTTACTCATAGCGTAAGTCTTTGGTATACTATATATAAATTCTTCTCTTTTTGCTCAACTCCAGTGAATTGTCTTCTCTTTTTTGCTTAACTCTAGATTGAGTTATCTTATCGGGTAAACCGATAACCGAACCGATAATGACCGATAACCGACTAACCGATACCCGATAACCGATATCTTATCGGTTCGGTTATCGGTTTATCAAATTTGTAAATCAATAACCAATATGCTAAACCGATAATATTCATAACCGGACCGAACCGACCGATACTCAAACTACACCACGTGAATAGACCTGAATTTTAAATTGTGAATTTGAACTTTTTCTCTTCTTTTTCAACGAGTTAATGGCGGAACCTTAACGTATATGTTCGCCCGTAATTATTGCCGGTTTTGGAAAAGCTAAAGCGCGTCAATTGCCTCGTATGTAACGGCCGTTATTTTTGACATTTGAGATGCTTCACTTTGTTCTTTCACATATCTAATTGACTTTCGCATACTACTAGCAAGTGAACCTCACGAACCAATTATATCATTACACGCAGACTGATTGACGTTGTATTCACCAATTAGGAAGGCGAGTGTTATGGAAACGTTTCCTGTCGCGTGGAGCGTTTGGAGAAAAATGGAACAATGTAAAAAAGTATAACTACCGTTACTAACTGACAAAAGGATGTACGGTAAATGGCAACAGATTAACTAAACCTGTCTTTTTAATTTTTGTTAACTCAAAATAAAATAAATTTAAATAAATCGGTTTGGAGAAAAATTAATTTATATTTGGTTATTTATATTCAGAGGCATATTCAGAATTTAAATTTAAACGGCTAAATTTTAAGGTTCAGTGCTTACATATTATATTTTTAAAATTATAAGTTAATAATTTCTTTTGAATTATATTTGGTTTAATGAAATATAATTTTGTCCGCCTCTATCAATATTAATTACTGGTGTTTCTTTAAAAGGAAAAAAGGGAATAAGAGATGAGCTTCTTTTTCATTTTTCATTTTACTTGCACTTTTAATATAACTTGGATTGTACTCTTTGAATATCTTCCTTCCAATTATTTTTCCCTTTAATTTTAATAATAAAAATATAATAATATAGCTAGATCTTTTTGCTCCAATTTTAGTCCTTATATTAATGGATAAGATTAATTACCATTTAAACAAGTCATCATTTGAAGGAACCCACAATTTTCCTAAAATATATGATAGATTTGGTACCAAATTGTTTTTAGAGTGATGTTTAGAGAGAGAAATTTATCATAAGTGGAAAGCGTCTATACCTAATGGCTTAAACCGTCATTTCTATTTCCTAGCTCGAGCGCTCGTGTGCCGAAAATGAATAAGGGTAAGCGATCTGCCAAAGCTGTGGGATGTATAGATACATCGGTAGCAGAGCATTCCGCCTTAGAGAGAAGCCTCCGCGCGAACGGTAGTAAACAAAGCGAATACAAAAATATTGACTTGAATAACGCACAGAGGCGGATCTAGGATTTAAAGGTGGCGGGTACCAAAATTTCCTTTAATGTACACCTTATAATAACTACTACTAATATATAGTTTGTTCGGAATGTTTGTCCAGTTCATTTGTTTTAGTTTATTTGGACAATTTAATAAGCACTTTATTTGCAAATATAGAAATTACATCAATTTTCCAAACCTTACTTATGGAATTTCACTGGGTATATATGTTATTATTGTCGTATGAAAATTACATCTCAGACATTAAGAAACAAATATAATTAATATTTTAAAGAAGAATCACACTTTTATTATTAATAATACAAGTAAAATCGATATTTTCACTAGGGAACTACATTTTTTTTTTGTATGCTAAAAATAAATTTGCACAAGTAAAATAAAATCTTTAATAAGGGAACTCCACTGATTAGAATAAGGGAAAAAAACATCTTCAATAGATAAATTATACCCCATAAATAAATGCAGAATTAGCTAAACTATAAGATCTCAAAACTTAAAATCATAAATCTAATGCTTGCGAAATATTCATCATAATTTATTACTAAAGATATTTAAATTGTATTTAACAATCAAACTAAAAGATTTGAGATTAAGAGAAATGCTTACATTATGAAATTTTAAATTTTGGAGGCTTTTTTTTGAGTGTTCTTGCTAAATATCACAGATAAAGTAATAGAATAGAGGGAAAAAATAAAAATAATAAACGACAAATAGAAAATTGGGAGGTAGCCAAAAAGGAAAATGACTGGGATAAAAGAAATAAAAAGTACAACGAAAAAGGAAAGTCAGACAAGGTTCAAGATAAATTCGAACTTGAATTTTATACACGAGAAAAGCTTTCAAAAAGGTATACCAGTCATGGCATATTTGTCTAGTTTACGGATGGGGGTGACAGGATCATATATTTAACCTAATTTAAATTTTTTATACATAAATATATGATAATTTTACCAACCGAACGGTTGTCATACCACCCCCACCCATAAGGGTGGATCCGCCCCTGATAACGCAAACATTAGTGAGAATTTAGTGCTCGAAAATCTAAGGGTAGGCGGGTGAAAAAATTAATTTGCCTTTTTATTTAGTGTTTATTATCGAATCGGATGCTTAACCCCCGCCCCCGACTATGGGGATTCATTATGCAAAGATACGCCGTTTGACTGAGTGCTAAAATTATTCATTAATACTCAATCACGAGCAAAATAAATTCCTCAACAACCAAAAATTAATAAAGAAGTAACCAACACTTAACTATAAAAGAACTGATCATTTTCAGTGAAAGTGGAAAAAAAAATCTTTTTAACAAAAAATTACTAAGCAAATTAAAGTATTAGTTTCATATTGATTAGTTAAAAAAAAGTCTTTTATATAAGGAAAACTAAAACCAAATTGATGATTGTCACTTCCTTCACTTCAAAGATAAGCAATTAAGTAGTTGTGTCAGTCTCATAAGTTTAACAATCTACACCCAAAAAAAAAAAAAATAATAATAATAATAATAATAATAAAACCAAAAAAAAAAAATCTACACTAGTTTGCACTATCAGCAAATGCACATGACATTTTACTCTTTTTTTTGTGTGTGTGTTTATTAATTGATGCATATCTGGAAAAAGATTTTAAAAATTGATTATTGAAAATTCATTTAGGTGATACAAACTAGAAGATTAATATTTACTAAAAGACTCTTCGTATATTAGATATGTAATTATTAAAGTACATTATTAGAGAACTCCTAGGGGTTGTTTGGTATGAAAGATAAGCAAAAATTATTTTGAGATAAAAATTTAGTACCACTTTATTCTTTGTTTGATTGTTAATACTGGGATAAGTTATTCCATGATTAAAAGTAGTACCGTGATAATTTATACCCGTCAGAGGGTGAAACAGTAATTCCAGAATAAAGCAGTAAAATTAACAGTCACAAGACTATTACAACGTTCGTATCAAATAGTCAATAAAACCATGAAAACTAATCATGGCATAACCAATTCCAGTATAATTAATCCCATTATAACTTGTTTTCAGACTAAATGACCCCTTAGTGTTATATATAATCCTTAAGTACAACGTAAATAAATATTATGAATATTAACAGAACACTGTGATAATAAAAAAACTACTAAAGAGGTTTCTTTGTCTAATTTCAAATTAGTGCTCCAGTGTGGTAAGTTATGTTGTTCGGACTCTTTGAAAATATTTTCGGTGCATATTAGAATCCTTCGAAATTAATATATTTTTTGAGGATCTAGCATGAATGCAACCGTATTTTAGAGAATTCGCACAACATGGATGGTAAGCACCGTACCACTAGGCAATGACCCTTTTCTTATTCTTAGAGCCCGTTTGGACATAATTCTTTTTTTTTCTTTTTTCCAAAAAAAATTATTTTTTTTTCGAAATCATCGCTTGTTCATAAAATTTCCAATTTGCACTTGAAGATGCATTTTGAAAATTTTCGAAAATTTCCAAAAACTTCAAAAAGCTATTTTTTAAAATTTCCACTCAAATCACTCACAAAACTTCAAAAACAACCCAAACTGAAATTTATGTCCAAACACAACTCCAAATTTCAAATACCATTTTTACTTTTTTTTTTTTTTTTTTTACCATTTTCTGAATTTTACAATTCTTATGTCCAAACGCCTACTTAGATACATTCCAAATATAAATCATCTACCTTAATTTACGTGATGGTGTTTCATTTGATAAATTGTCTTGAAAGAAAAATCAAAATTTTTAGAACTTGCAGCTTTAAATATGTCATGATACACTATAAAAGCATATCACTAAACATAAAATAAAAATTTTAAAATAAAATTATTTTTAGATTTAAAATTTTACATCTTCTTAAAACAGACAAATAAGAAAACAATATTACATAAAATGGAACAAAAAAAGTATTACTCCCTCTATTTTAATTTACGTGAACCTATTTTCTTTTTAATCTGTGCAAAAATATGACTTTTTCCATTTTTTGAAAATAACTTACCTTTATACAATGATTTATATCACGACAAAATATACGTGTCTCGTTTAACACCACAATTTTTTTTTTTAAATTTCGTACCGAGTCAACTAAATTAACATAAATTAGCACTACCCTAGGTAAATCTTTTAGTTGTTACAATGATAATTTGTATATTGCTGTCCCCTCACTTTCTCTTAACTCCCTTAAGTTGGACCTACTATTATAATATTTTCCCTAAACCATAGGCTTTTTTAGGTCAAATTCTTCTACTCTAGTTTATAACTGCTCCCTCCATGTGTATACTTATAAAAAATACTCCCTCCGATACATAATAAATGACCAGTTTTCTTTTAGCACGTCCATTAAAAAAAATACTAAATTCTATACAAAAATACCTAGTATGATTAAACTATCCTTATTAAATATTGGTCACATAGCCGAGAGTCTCCTGGAAACAGCCTCTCTACCCTTTAGGGTAGGGGTAAGGTCTGCGTACATATTACCCTCCCCAGACCCCATTTGTGGGATTATACTGGGTCGTTGTTGTTGTTGTTGTTGATAGCTATAGTGAGGAGTGAGCAAACCTTTTAAGGATATGCACATAAGGGTAAAAGAGTAAAAACAAATTAAATTTTTTCTTGATTACCTAACTGGACACTTATTTTGAACCAAAATGAAAAAGTAAACTGGTCACTTATTGTGAACCGGAAAGAGTAATAATTTGACAGGTCATTTATTTTTTGTTGATTATCATTAATTTAGGTATTCGATACCTACTGCCTAATCTGACATGAGTAGTTAAAAGAGTTAAATTTAAGAACTAGTTGAGATAAAGTTATATAGAAGTATTGACATAATTACAATAATATGTTTGAATTGATGCTTTATGGAATCTCTATACGCCCGACTTTCTTTCGACTTAAGAAGATTGCGGTAAGAATGAGAATCACTTTGAAACTTTAGGGGAATGGCGTTTTAGGGCAGCACAGAGGCGGACCTACAGTCATGCTTGAGGGGTCATGTGAACCCGTTAACAAAATTATATTTGCAGCAATGGTCCGCTTCTAAGAATAAGACTTGCTCCTTGTCACACGATGCGGGTTTGAAACCCGCCTGCTACAATTTTTTTGATGGTGCCCCCGTTATTCTCAAATCCTGGATCCGCCTCTGGGGCAGCCAGGTGATGGTTCAAGTTTGTAGTAGGTGTAGGCAGGGGCGTACGCAGGAGTTTTTGTAAGCGGTGTCACTATTTTAATAGTTGCGGACCCAAACTTTTATACAAGCGGGTTCAAACGTATACTGAAGTCTTTAAAAATAATCTACCGTAAAAGAGACATTGAGTTAAAAATAAACATGGTTTACCTGGTACTCTTTATTTTGGTTCTAACAAAACCTTAAAGAAAATTTGCCTCTCTCTCTATATATATAACAACTGATCTATTTACCTTTACAATTTGACAAGTTATTAAACTTCAGAAAATTTTACAAATTTTACTGTAACAATAAGTTTGATCTATATTTATAATATTAGACTTTTTTATTAATTTTAATTTAACTTGCACTAACTGTTACAAAAAAATAAAATAAAAAAGAGCTAAGCTAAATTAATAATTTCATATAGTAAGTTCCATAACTATGGAAAGAGATTAAACTAATATGGGTCCGCCCCTGCATTTTAGACATGAACAAATAAAAAAAATTATTGTAATAATATCATATTTAAAAACAATCAGGAAAAAGATATAACACAAGCAGCATCCCTCCTATTCAAAAAATGTATTTGCTAGTCAAGTAGTACAAAAGTATTAAAACATCGAGGTTGCACAAGTTCGAACTCACGGCCCTGCACAGAAATCTTTAGGTTTTAACCAAATAAGCTAGACGCCTCTTTGTGACAAGTGGTGTCACTTATTATATTTTACTGTTTTTCTTGTTTTTTCATTTCAATTATATATAAATAATTAGTAAAGATTTTCGACGAAGCGGTGTCACGTAATACTTGAGCTAAGGTAGATCCGCCCTTGGGTGTAGGAGCTGGACGGGTGCGGTAGCGAAGCTCAAGTGGTAATGCAAGTGCACGGTGAGCGTAGTAGCTCTCTCGCGCATGCTCTTTATACAAGCAAGTAAATTCATAACTGCCCCGCACCCACGTCACCCCACCCCACCCCAAATTGAGAGAGTATTACGATGGACTTTCAAAATAAATGGGTTACTATCATTTCCTATTACTTATACGATATCTTGACCTATGTAATATCATTTTAGTGAGACTTATGCAAATTAGTTAATTATAAAATCAAAGTAGTATTCGTGCTAGTGAAGAAAAATGTGAAATTGTAGTTGAAATGATTATTTTGTTTCAAAAAAGATAAAATTCAAAGTTGCCCCGCATTAAACCCGCAATCTGCAACCCGCCCCGCTTTAAAATTTTTAAAAATTGTTTTAACCCATTCCGCCCGTCCCGTTCAGCACCCGCCCTGCCCCATTGCCATCCCTAACTGAAAGTAAGTTTTCCGGATTGATATATCGTATGACATAAAAAAAATATCCTAATTCATCTCGAAGGTCTATATAACAACAACCCAGTATAATCTCACTTAGTGGGGTCTGGGGAGGGTAGTGTGTACGCAGACCTTACCCCTACCCTAGGGTAGAGAGACTGTTTCCAAATAGACCCCCGACATCCTTCCCTCCAAGAACTTCCCACCTTGCTTTTGGGGAGACTTGAACTCACAACCTCTCGGTTGGAAGTGGGGGTTGCTTACCATCAGAGCTCGAAAGTCTATGGGGATGGGAAATTAGACTTTTATTACAGTAACAAAAACCAAATTTAAACGTCAACTATCACATTTTTCTCAACCTTTTCCTTCAAAAATTGAACCAAAATCAAATTTTCATAATTTTGGTCGTGCGTATGTGTGGTTGTCACGTACTGAGATTGTTTCTAGAAAAGACATGTTAACCTTCATTACCAGTTTGACCTCTGGCAGATTCAATAAAAATCAAAGAAAATATTGGCTAAAAATTTGGACTACGTAAAGAAAAAGGAAAAAATAAAATAAAATTGAACTGGAGGTCACGTGCAGAGAGCGTGCGAGCAAGTAAGAACCCATGTTCTTTTAGATGGGCCCACAAGCACGTTAGCCACGTGGCAGAAGGGAAGTGGAGCCCACGAGAAAGAGGAATCCAACGTGGTGATGCCAGCTTGGCAATTTCCAGAGATCAGACCCTAGGACAGAGGTCACATGACTTTGTTTAGGGATTTGAGCCTCAATTTTTTTTTCTTTTTTTTTTAAAAAAAAAAACAGTACGTAGCTTGATTCAGACGAAAGTTTTCCATTTAAAATACTTTATTTAGTTGTTAAGATCTTGTCAAGAGACATGATTGTATATAATTATTTTAGTGTCGGTTTGAAAATCACATTGTCATTATACAATCTAGTAATTATACAATATATAATTATAAAGTCACGTTATTTGTTTTGACATAATTATAATTTAATTATCTGTATCATGTTTGATTGCAACAACAACAACAACGACCCAGTATAATCCCACAAGTAGGGTCTGTGGAGGGTAATATGTACGCAGACCTTACCCCTACCCCAAAGGGTAGAGAGGCTGTTTTGAGGAGACTCTCGGCTCAAAAAAAGCAACAGGAGCCGATATATTAGTACCATAAAAATGCATAATAAAATAACAACAATATAAGAAATATGAAATACAGAATACGAAATCATGTTTGATTGCAAAAATATACTAATTATTATCAACTTACGTGAAGATAATATGAAACTTAAGATTTGTTTATCTATTTTAAATTAAAAAAAGAAGAAGATAAATATGATTTTAAAAAGGACTTTTCTATAATAAAACATTTATAGTACTAATTAATAGAAAATAAAACTATTTACGTAAAAAAAATAAAAAATACCAACACTATTATCAATCTATCTGCAATAAAAACTCGTTATTATGAACCTAATAATTTTTTAAAATTATCATAATAATCAACCAAGAAACAACCTCTCCACCTGTATTAGGTAGAGATAAGGTCTGCGTACAAACTATCCTCCCCAAACCTCACCTGCTGGGATCAAACTGGGTTTGTTGTTGTTGTTGTAATCAACACAAAATTCTTCCGATAAAATAATTATTTCAATAAAGATGAAAAGGGAAGGAAAATAACAATACAGCAAGTCATTGAGTTCATTATTATCACCAATACACCAAACTACAAAGTATTACTAGTGTACTGCGATTGCAGCAATAAGACAAACGATTTGAAAAGGAAGAAAAGATGTAATGAGTAATTCAGTTACAACTACTATTAGCTGCAATGAGGCAAGAATGTGGTCTCAGGTTTAAACAGAAATTTGACAAAATAACAGAAATCTTTCTTTTTAAAAGATAAATATTTGGAAAAGGAGAAATATAATTACTACCGGTTCTCACCTCCCCGAATGTAATGATTCCTCTCAATTACACCCAATTCTACGCTAGTAATTACTTGCCAAGCAAACAAGTCAAACTGTATAACTACATCCAATTATCCAAATCCAATTAGGCCTGATTAGCAAACATGTTCAGTATCTAGTCAACTGATTCACTCAAGAACGACAAAACGCAACCAATTGATCATAGTTCTGGGCAATAAATAAACTGTAAACATGTTTGGCTTGGCAACAATGAGAAATAAAGGGATTAAAACTTCATTTTAACCCCATGCTACCATGCAGCTAGGTTTATTTTCATCAGCAATAATCTTTCTAACAGCATAGACCTCGAATCAAATAGAGATTAAACTGTTGTCTGAGACATTATAACAAATCTAGCCGATAATGGTAGTTCTCATCCTCTGGAATGACCACAATCCTTAAAAGAGCGTAGAGCAGTAAGCGTACGTATTAACCATATACCAAAAGTGAGTCGATGAAAAGCAGCCCATACTTGAACTGTGAAGAGAAAGTTATAAACGGAAATGGACAGGACACTCATCAAGCTACAGTATGTTCCTTTATTTTGCTTGAGGATGAGATGCAATGAAATCAACAGCTAAATTTATTGAGTGGATCTTGTCAGCTTCATTGTTAGGAATCTCAAACGCAAATTCTTCTTCAAGGGCCATCACGATTTCCACGGTGTCTAAACTATCTAAACCAAGATCATTTTGGAAGTGAGCTTTTGGGACAACCTGCCAAGTAAATGTAAAATGACATCTGTAAATATAATAGTAACAGTACTACTTCATGAAACTAACAAAGAATGAAATGCAGAAAAAAACCTCAAAGATCACAAGTAAACATAAACTACTACTACAACAACAACAACAACAACAGCAACAACAACGACCCAGTATAATCCCACAAGTGGGGTCTGGGGAGGGTAATATGTGCGCAGACCTTACCCCTACCCCGAGGGACAGAGAGGCTGTTTCAAGGAGACCCTCGGCTCAAGAAAGCAACAAGAGATGATATATTAGTACCATCAATAGACTCGTAATAAAATAACAGCAATATCAGAAATACGAAATAGATGGATGGTATAATAATAACCAGCAGCTAAAGCCCTGCATCAGTAGATGACCAGTAGCATCCTAAGACTAACTCCTAACTGGCTAGTCTCACTCTAGTGCGCTGTAGAAATATTCATGTTAACCATTACTCTAAGTACGTCTGAAGGAAGACCCACCACCTGACTGATGACTGAACTGAGCTGGTGCTAATGACTCCTTAGAGGGATCCCTTCCACCTCCGCTGGATGTACCATGACACCTGCACGTTGTACGGGCTTTCTTGTTAAGCTCTTTTTCTTCTCTCTTTAGTTGTCTGTCTTTCTCTAAGTGCTTGGCAAATCCCACAACAGAGGAGAAGGCTTCCATCCCTACTGCTGCAGCTGATGTCGTATCCTTAATGTGGTAAGCTAAACCGCCCACAAACCTGCGAATCTTTGCTTTTTCAGTCTTAACCATGTGAGGAGCATGCTTAGCTAACCTTATGAATTCCATGTAGTACTCTTGCACACTTTTATTCCCTTGCTTGAGTTGTTCGAACTCTGTAGCCTTAGCTTCCCTATCCTCTTCTGGGATAAAGTTAGCCATGAAGGCCTCTTCAAATTCTTCCCAAGTAGGCGGACCATCATCTTCATCTCTTTCCTTTTCCCACATCTCAAACCAAGCGCCGGCCACATCTCTAAGCTGGTAAGCAGCTAGCTCTACAGCTTCATCATCAAATGCTTTCATCACTCGGAAGGCTTTCTTGACACCCTCCAGCCACAACATCGGATCTTCATCAACTATAGAACCATGGAACACTGGAGGACTCAACTTCAAAAATTCATTCACTCTTGAAGACTCAGAATTGCTCTGTCTATTTGATTGAGGTGGAATCTCATCTCTTCTCTCGTTCTGGTTGGCCATAGAGGCTTTAAACATCTCCATAGCACTGTTGACAGCATTAAACATCTGACCCACCTCGAGAGATATAGTTGCCTGAGCCGGGGCTGCTGTTGGGGGCAGTACTGGATCCTGAGGTACTGGATCATCATGC